>NC_140448.1:31256847-31926847 GCF_963576455.1 Neolamprologus multifasciatus | reverse complement strand
ATACTTGGATCTGAGTACTTGCCGATACAGAGTACAAAAACCGATACTTCTACCACACACACACACACACACACACACACACACACACACACACACATGCAATGAATTGGAAGACAGGTTTTATTTTATTCTCTGCCAATAAAAAATAAAATCTTAATAAAAATGACCACAAAAATTTCAAGTGAAAAATAAGCACTTCTGTTAAATTATTGCAGAGTCTCCACATTGTAATTGAACAAAATATCACTGAACTATTGGCACTGTCTCGAGCTTTCAGAATAATAAATAAACACTTCTGTTTATTTATTATATTTCATATCGCAGCTCGAGTATGCTGAGAAGACGGTGCAATCCTCTGTTTTCCACGACCAGCATTGGCTGGTCATCCAGAGCGATAAAATGAGTCGAGCCTCTGTTATTTTAACTGCCCGTGGATTTTCTCTTGACATTTTTCATCGCTTTTCCAAAACCTGAGTTAAAGTTGGCTGTTCCACACTGCTGACATTTTGTTTAGCCTAGCTACAGCAGCCTCCAGTTTCTCTTTTTTATCTGGAGCTGCCAGTCTCACTCGTCTAACCCTCTGCCTGTTTAGCGCAGGATGTCCCCCTAGTGGCCAATCTAAAAAACTACAACAGAAATGACAAGCCACCCTCTGATTAATGAAATAAGTTAGTATCGGTTCATGGTATCGGTTAACTTTTACGAGTATGAGTACACACACATTTTACAGTATCAGCCCCGATACCCGATACCAGTATCGGTATCGGTGCATCCCTACTAATAATCAATTATTTCGTGTTCTCATTATTAGTATTTCTCTGAGCTGCTTCACTTGCCTCCTCCTCCACCTTTTGCCTCAGGCATCGTCTGTCAGGATGAATTTTTCATGCACACTTAGAAACACAACCTCACATTTATTCGATTATGACTCTTTGTTCATCTGTGCAGGATTATCTTTAATTCCTCCACAACACACACACACACACACACACACACACACACACACAGTCATGTACCATGAAGCTACAGGATGGAGTTCAGGTCCATTCTTGCCATCTCTTATTACAAGAAGAGCACAAATCAGGAATAATCCAGCCTTCTACGTAGTCGTGTTTTACAGATGAGTGGGTCAGCATTAAAAACATATGTGTGTCTGTTTTGTCGTATGCTTTAATATTTTCTAATCACGCCCAGCATCTGTCTGGAAGCCGCACTCAGACCTTCAGGGTCGTCTGTACAGCTTCAAAGCAAAGCGGCTGAAGAAGCGACGGAGCCATGAGAACGATGACTTTGGATCCCATCCTAAAAATATTCACATGACTGTTTGTGTTGCAGCCCGTTCTCACTCCCGAGGCGTAACATGGTGACGTTTTGTCACGTCCCGCGGCGTTCCTGAGGAACGCGAAAGGAGACCTTCGGCGTTCTTATGGTACGCGGCGGGTTATGGCTGAAATCCAGTGCAATGACGCTCCCGCGGTAATAGACGTTCCAGCCCTGTATTCCAGCCCTAAACCTAACCTTATTCGTGACCTTAACCAGGACTTTAATGATGTTAAATAGCGTGTTTCTAAGTGATTTGAAGAAAAAGAGCGAACATGTGTAGATTGAGTCCATACGGTTCTCACTTTTCCTCATTTTTCCGAGGTCGTCATTTAGGAACGTGGTGGGTAGCCGAAAACGTAATATGCTGACGATTTGTCACCTAGCGTAAAATGTTACGCTTTGGGAGTGAGAACGTGTTGGTCTAGTACATAGGTGTCAAACTCTGGCCCGCGGGCCAAATTTAGCCCGCAGCCTAATTGCATGTGGCCCACGAAGCCATACCAAATCATTATCAGAGCTGGCCTACTGGTATTATACAGCTAATATATATATTGTTTAATATTAAGCTTTGCTTGTTCCATATTCAGTTTTTCAGCAAAACCTGTTTGAGTCCATAAGAAGAGATTTATTCTTAAATCTGGAGGAAGATTTTTTTTACAATAAATATTAACGTTAGCCCGCGACCTTGTTCCAGTTTTGAATTTTGGCCCACTGTGTATTTGAGTTTGACGCCCCTGGTCTAGTATGTTTTGTCATATGCTTTAATATTTTCTAATCACGCCCAGCATCTGTCTGGAAGCCGCACTCAGACCTTCAGGGTCGTCTGTACAGCTTCAAAGCAAAGTGGCTGAAGAAGCGACGGAGCCATGAGAACGATGACTTTGGATCCCATCCTAAAAATATTCACATGACTGTTTGTGGCGGTGGACCAACACAAATGATCACATCTACCTAAAATTACAGGTCGAGTCAGCCTTCAGACCGTCCTGCTGCCCGTCTGCTCGTCTGCTGTACTTCCTGCGTGTCCTTTGAATTCGTCGTGCAAATAAAAGCCAGTTAGAAACCCATTGAGGGTTTAGGTAATTGGGTTTCTCCTTCAGAAGTCTGACTGTGTGAATGAGGTTGTTTTTAGTTTCTTAATCTATAAAATGAAAGCTGGTTTCCTGCTTACATGAACATTTCTGAAATCAGGTTGGTACCAAACTTGGGGAGTAATCATATTATCGAAGTGTGGGTTTATTAGTGAGCCTTCACTGTCAGACTGTGACACTGAGCTGAGTTTACTCTTTGTCTGCAAGTATCTGTTCCCTGCTTAACACAGTAAATCCCTTCTTCTTTTAGCCTTTCTTACCTTTCACTTCCTTTTTTCTACGTACTCACCGATGTAGGTTAGCGATGAAGCTGACAGGCGTGTAAGGATTTTTAACGTTTCTCCAGCGCTGTGTCCTCACAGATGACAGCTGTTATTACCCGATGAAAAATAACCCAACAGTCAGCGCTCCTGAACGCTGCTTAATATAGCTGCTGTTTCACTGTCAGTCCTGCTAGAGGAGGTGGGAGGAGGGGGAAAGTTGAAGAGAAGGTGAGGAGAGCAGGATGCGAGGTGACAGGAGGCAGGAGAACAGCAGGAAAGAGAAGGAAGTAACTGGATTAAGATTAAACACATTTAGAGTCTGAGTCCTCCTAAAAGAGGAGACTTAATAGTTGAGATTTTATGTGACCACAGACTGTAGGTCACTGACATGCGGTGGCTTCTACAGAAAGGAAAACAGGTATAATGACCCCTCCTCAACCAAACTTTCTTAACTTGCATGCTGGGGGAGCAGGTTGAGACTCAATAATGATCTTTAAGGCCAGTAATGTTGTGGGCAGTGTTGCCAACTTAGCGACTTTGTCGCTATATTTAGCGAGTTTTCAGACCCCCTTGGCAACATTTTTTCTAAAAAGCGACTAGCGACAAATCTGGCGACTTTTTCTGGTATTATTACTGGAGACTTATTTATGACGACTTTTTGACGTGAAAACGCGTATCGCTCTTACTCTCAACAAGCAGCGGTGCTGCCTTGGGCACCTCACCCGTGCCAAAGCGCTCACAGGCGGAGGATAGTTCTCCCCCAGCTGCTATCAGGGCAGTAACGCAGTCAATTCTTCCTTTACTGTTATGCTGTTTTGTGGATCACAAGGTTTAAAACTACTTATAAACACACACACACACAGTAACTCCACCAGAGTGCCAATTTCGGGTCACTTTTGCCCGTCCAGGCCCGGATAAAGGAGCAGGGTTGGAATTGTGACATTAAAAAACAATAATTGCTAAAAGAAATTTAATTTGTAGTTCTAAATATATTCTAACTGCATTTAGGACGTTTTTTACTCACTTTATGTCTCTTCCACGATGTTATTTCTCTCTCCAACAACTTAGGTTACAATACATTAGCATGACCAATTATGCAAATTAGGTGGTGACGTCATTTGGCGACTTCTAGAGACTTTTAGGACAACCAATAGCGATTTTCCTTACTGAGGAGTTGGCAGCACTGGTTGTGGGGATGGAGCTGGACTCCCTCAAGGTGGTGTCGAAATGAAAACATTTACTTTTTGTGCTTTCTGTCTTTTCTCTTCTGAAAGTGTCTGCTGCATCTTGTCTGAACAAATTATTCAGTAACTGATCTTTAAATCTGACATCATTAGCCGTTTCCAGGTCCAAACTCCACTTCAGGTCCCAAAGTCAAACGAACTCTGCGGCATCACTGAGAGTTACAAACTGTCTAAATGCTTTTATCTTTAATCAAATGATCAGTGTTGCTGCTCTACCAGGTGTAACAATGAAGTTTAACATCCAGGCATCCATGAAAACAGAATTTATTAAATATAACAAAGTTAGAAGTTAGCATAGATTTAGCTCGCTAGCTTCAATCTAATAATAATATAGCATGTTTTGACTGAGGGATTTGGGAAAATTTTTAACATACTATTTGCTGTCACTTCCAACATAAATGAAGATGAAAACTAAACAGTAGAGATGTTTGTAGGGTTACTGAAGTTTGGCTAGCTGTTGTATAATGACGTGCTACGTGGTGGCTAGCTACACGGCTATGGTTAGCATAATATAAACAGTGAAGCTGGAGGATGAACGCTAACTTTTTTCCACTTGGTAAAAGTTAACGTGAGGGTTCCTGATGGTTAGGGACAAATGCAATCACACAGGCATCCATGAAAACGGAATTTATGACATTTAACGGAGTTAGAAGTTAGCAGGAAGTTAGCTCGCTAGCTTCTATCTAAATACAATATAGCATATCCTGACTGCGGGGTTTTGGAAACAAATTAAAACGTACAGCTCTGTTATCACTTCCAACATAAATGAAGACAGAAAACTAAACAGCAGTGACGTTTGTAGGGTTACTGAAGTTTGGCTAGCTGGTATATAATGATGTGCTACGTGGCCGCTAGCAACACAGCTATGTTAGCATAATATAAACAAGCTAACTTTTTTCCACTCGATAAAAGTTAACGTGAGTGTTCTCGGTGGTCAGGAACAAATGTAATCGCATGGCAGGATGCTGTAAAAGGACCAAACTTCAGTCGGGAGAACAACTGAGATAATCCATCCACAATACGAGGTTAGTGATTAATATACTGCTGCATGAGCTGGAGTTACATCGTAAAGGTTTAAAAACTCTTTAAAGCGCGTTGCTGATAAATAGTGGTAAAATCAAGAGAGGCCGAGAGTGATCACTGACTTTTTTAGGGGCTTTTTCATATTAAATAGAACAAAATACACAGTATTAAAACATGTTAAAAACACAACAGCCTTAATAAATGCAGAGTAGTTTGGACCTGGAAGCAGGGTTCATATATCATCACTTAACAACTGGAGTCCTGTAGTGACGGTCAAAAGATTTTCCTTAAACCAAAGACTGGTGGCAGACTGTGACGGACTGGTGACCTCTTGGCCAGTACCAGCTGGAATAAGCATAAAGAAACAGGGTGGAGTGATGGAAAAAGTGAACCTCGCTATAAAGTAAAAGTGGAAAATCAGACTCTGAAAACACACCTTTACAACAGAAATAAACACGTGCACAACCTGCTCCAAAAATGTTCTTTGGTTCTTCATAGCAGCTCAATGATGGGGTCAGTTTCTACTTATTTATTTTTATAACATTACTCTGGCCATTTTCCTGCTTCCAATCCAATTCACTTCAAGAATTGCTTGCTGCCAAATCCCTACGTTGGATATTATTAGACGTCTTCATCCTAACGTAATGAATGTTTTATGGGCCCAAAAGGAAGCCAAGTCCCCTCAGTAAACAGGAGCAATACAATCACACACGTTGGATATGAGCATCTGTCAGCTGTACTCAGAAGAGTATTTTATGGTTATTGTAACCCACAGAGAGCACTGCATGTGAAACGGGCTCTGGACACATGTGACGGTATAAAAGAGGCATCTTGGGAGCTCAATGAGAGCAGCTCGGAGAGAAGAAATGGGAAATGAGCAAGAAGAGAGGCAGCAAAATGAAATAAGTAAGATAAATAAGGGAGATATAGGAAGTGATGGAGAGCAGAACAATAAAGATAAATAAAGAAAGAAAGAAAAGTGGCACAGAGAAGAGGAATGGAGGGAGATATCAGTTTTAAGAAGGACAAAGACACTGAGGAAACATATGAGTAAGAAGCTGTGTGTTTATCAGATTTCACAGCTCAGAAAAGCAGAAACTGCAGTTTTTCCCCCACAGAGCTCCTCCTTTGTTGTTTTTCAGTCTCATCAGCAACAACTCCCAGCTTAACGTTGGCACTCATAAGCTTTAAGACGGGTGTAACCTCAGAAAATCATTGTTTTTAATGGCTGCTATAAAGTGCACTATGGTAAATGGCCTGTATTTGTATATGGACCCCAAAGCTTTACACATTCAGTCATCCACACATTCACACACTGGTGATGGCAGCTACATTGTAGCTGTCTCTGCTTTGTTGTTGACACTTAAGCAGTGATGAGACACACACAGACCGTCCACCTCTGTTATGTCGCTCTACTGTATTAAACACAAAATCTGTCGTTCTGTGTAAAATGTGTAATATCACATCTTACTAAGCAAAAAGGTCAGCATGCAAGATTTTCCAGCTAGCTGGAGCAAAGTTTTGCAACATGAGTCTGTTTATGATTCAAAACGTTAAACAATAAATGCTCATGTAAGGCACCAGATCAGTCCCAACTTATCAACTCAAGCCAGTAACTCCATTTTATCTGTTAGCAGCCACGCTAGGTTAGCTTGATACGGAAGACCAAACAAATTCTCCATAACTTGAATGCTTTGTTGATGTTGACTGTTATAAACCCAATAATGAACACGATCTGTTTAAACCCACATCAATGATTTGTTGGTTGGTAAAGGTCATTGGGGGTCATGTAGCATTAACTGTCACAGGTGGAGAGCAGCGCCAGCACGAGGCTTTCAGTTGTTCTTCTCCAGGACTTCAAACTTGACCTATTTTCAGAGGCTTTTGGGTCACTTTGAAACTGTCTTAGTTACCTTGGTTCTTTAACTTATTGGATGAGGTAAGTTAAGTGTATGTTGTATATGTGTTTCCTTGTAATCTTTTTATCTCATTTATGTTGATCTATTCTTCAATTTTAATTACATCGTCCCTTGTTCAGCACTGTAGCCGACACGTGATGTCTTTTCAACGTGCTACACAAATAAAGCCGACTTGACTTATGTCACCCCGACACCACAAACCCGCTCTGGGCCGTCGCCCCTTTAATGGCCACATTTACATTGGGCGAGATGGGCTTTTGCTGTAATGGTGATTATTCTACCAAACATTTGTTGTTTGACCACAAACTGTGATTCAAAGGAACCAGAAGAATAAACCTGCACATACAAGTAGCAGAAAGGTCCTTTAGAGATTTAAGAGGGTTTCAAAGCAGAGCCCCCCACTCCCCCATATTTTAAGCGAGCCGGTTTAGGCAGTTCGGGTATGTGACGAATGATTCATGTCCCTCTGCTGGGTTTGCCTTTGTTTTCTTCCAGGAGAGATGGATGTGGTAGCAGAGCAAAGGATGGTCTCTGCTTAGATTGCTTCATGCATGACCTCAGCCAGGGTGAAACAAACGTCTTTGCTGTGTGACAGCACAGGACACCGTCGTCCTCTCAGATCATCTCACGTCGCTTCCTAGTGTCTCATCTAATTTGGCATCCGTCCTTTTCTGTTACCTTCCATGAAATCTAACCTTTCTAATATGATTTCTCCAATTTCTCCTTTCAAATTCCATCTCATCACATAACATAATCAGTGTTTCATCTCATTTAATTTCGCTTTTATTCTACTTTGACCAATTATAAAATCTAATTTTTAATATCGTTGTCTTGTCTAATTAACTTTCAGTTCGTCTAACTCGCTCTCTCCATTTTGAGTAATTGAATCTAAAATACCCTCATCAAGCTGCAGCACACACACGGAGAAATAGAGGAGCCCCCTAATTGGCTCAGCAGTTGCCATGGCAAATAATGAAGAGCATCAGACTGTGAACCGTGACAATCAGCTCGCTCACGTCAGGATCAGCTGGCTGCAACCCTCCGCTGCAAAATCATTACAATTAACTTTAATTGCAGTGTATTAAAGTTTGTCCTGCTCTCCTCTGTGTGCCCACACCACACATCCTGTTTCTCTGTGTGCACTCGATATTTAAAGGCTTTTGATTCCTCTCTGAGCGCTACGACTCCCAGTTCTTCGTATCACCTTGGGGGACAGGTGTGGGGGTTGTTCCCAGTTTCCCTCTTTCAGTTACTTCCTGTTTTATTTTGAAGGATACCTCCTGATTTTAACCTTTTGTTTTTTTGTCCACTCGTTGTATTTTAACCCTTTAAAGCCGGTCAGAGCTGCACGCTCCGTTTTGCGTAACTATTTTTAAATCCCGGTAGCTCTGCAACCACATAAACTAGCGCAATAATTTTTTTTGCATATGAAACCGGAGGAGTTGTACTTACATCTTATGCCATCAGCTTGTCCTCGGTCACAGTTTCCTTCCACATACCCAGATAGCAAGGAGACATTGAACAGATGTTGATTTTCCATCTGAACCATCAGAATCGTCAGGCTTGAAATGTCAACACAAAACCAATGTTGAAACAACATTGAAATACTGATGAAACCTGACACTGACATTGAAATAACATTGATTCACTGTTGTTCTGTCATCGTTGATTGTTGATCTATTTATAGTTGACAAGGTGACAACAATCACGTTGAAAAACTATTGATTTATGGTTGAGCGGGAAATTAAAGCTGCTACCACTTGGACTATTCCATAGCCCCCCCTCTCACAGTGGTTCATCCCTTCAGGTAACCATTGTCTTGTACAGTAGAGCGGGACATTAGATTTACTCTCAGCGGAATTGACCGGAGAAGGCATCAGTTCATGCACTGCACTGGCCTGCACCACGATTAATATAAGGTAAGAATGAATGACTTTTGTTCTATTCGTTATTTCCACGGTTGCATTTGAATAACAGTAAAAAACAAACAAACTTGTTAATGTAAAGTTTCGGACAAAATGTGGGAGCCCGAAATTGTGTCTACTTTCATCTTACAATCCGGCAACAAATAAATTGCACTGCGAACAAAGTCAACAAAGAAAACATTTTCGTTTCATACTTTTCCGTTATATTCCCTTACAAAGCTAGCTAGCTAGCTTTAACGCTTCGAGGGTTCCTTTGTTCTTGCCGTCGCCTCGGCGCTTGACCCAGACTTTCGCTCTGTAGTTGCTTTTTAGCATAGTACTACAAAAAATTGTAAATCTGTGATATATGATTGATAAACGTAAAGGTAACTGTATAAATGTGTTCAGTGACTTTGTTACTTTTAATGATTGGAGAGCACCCGCTTCGATTCGCACTCAATTCAAACTTTACGTTGCACGCTCACCTAACTTTACGTTGCACGCTCACCTAACTTTACGATGCACGCTCACCTAACTTTACGTTGCACGCTCACCTACCTTGCGTTTGCACCTTTTGTCCACACGTAAACTGCGTTTTATTATTTATTTATTAGTTTTTCGCCTCTCACTGCTTAAGCCATTAATCTTTCTGGAATTGTTTTTTTAAACAGATGCGACCTCACAAAAGATATTAGCTATGCTGTCAGACCTGACGACAGCTGTTAACGAACTCCGTGAGGAGGTCAGAGCCATCCGCCGTCCCTGCTGTAATGAATCGGTAGATGCTGGGGTACTGCCTCTGGATTTGCCCTTGCGCAACATTGGGGAGCTAAACAATGCAGAGGCAGCTCTTCAATCATAAGAGGCAAATAAGGCAATGGTAAGTATATAAAGGTTATGTACACTTTGTAACTATAAAGTGTAATAGCTGTCAGATGTGATTTAAATACATAACAACGGCCTGTTGATTAAACACACAAGCACTTGCATACACATTTAAGACATGAGACACGCTAATTCCATCTCTTAAAATGTGTCTATAGGTGAGACGCTTTGCCTTGATTGGAGGGACCACACTGGAGGTGCGAGTCTGCCGTGTAATGGCTTATGCCATTACAAACGAGCTGGCCTCGGTACTCAACTGGGCAGGGAAAAAAACCAAGGACCAGACAAAGCTAAAAATGGCATTTAAAGATACAGCGCTCTGCAAATGCATATATGGTGGTAAGTTTTACAGTTTTTTTTTTGCTATATTACTTTGTCTTTCTTAATAACAAGACTTTCATGTCCGGTTAATCTGGAGATGGAGTCTTTGGTCTTTGGCTTGTTTAGTCCTCGGGTTGTAGTTGTACAGCCCGAGGACCCCATGTTTATTTTGTTTTAAAGGATACACGGCACACCATGCTAAGACTTACATTTTTTTGTAGTTTATTGCACTTTTTTGCAATTTATGTAATTACTATGCACTTAATGCAGACATATTATTAACATTTAGGCTATAATGGTTGTATTGATGTATAGCAACTTGAAATGCTCCCAAAAATGGCTCCACAGCATGTAAACATATAATATAAGCTCTGGCGGACTTGGTTCTATGGTAGGTCTTAAAGGGTTAATGATGTGCGATTGGCTTTGGAGTTTCCTGCTTGGCTTTCTCTACGTTGTGTTTCTGACTCTCCTGAAGTGAACTCAGGTACTTTTTTAAGCCCCCCACTCCACTCGTACAGTCATATATTAAATTAAAGTGCACAAATGGAAGCCGTCACTGAAGTCGACTTATCTTCTTGTTATCGGTCCTGGCTCAGGTGCCGGTGTTAAGGCGGCGTTACGGTTGTTTCTGACCTCGTTTTATTTCCTCGTCCTTGTTTGAGTCATCCCCGGTGGGAGGCAAAGACACGATTCAGCCGGGACACTCTGAACACACACACCTGCAAGGCCTGCTGGGTGTCTTATTAACCCCTATTAGCCATTTCTCTCAGATGGTAATGAGACAAACTCATGACTAACACTCCCCCGCCGAGCGCGCTCAGAGTGCATTTGTGTGTCTGTGAGACAGCAGCGGAGGAGGCGGGAAGGTCGGGGATGAAGGGGGAGGCAGAGGGACGAGGAACAGATGGAAAAACTTGGAGTGACAGAAGAGAGAGGCTGAACGTGAGCCAGAGAGCCGAGGAAAACCTGAAGCCCTGATTTTAACTCCACTCTCAGTCTGAGCGGCGTTTAGATTAAAGAGCAGACACGTCAGCAAGGACAAGGACAAATGAGGAATATTGAATGTGTCAGATTTTAAACATCAAATGATGATAAATAAGAATTTGCCACAAACCCGACAGCAGAGAGTCTGAATCTGTGTCGCAGTGTTCATGCCACATGTTTTGGTTTCATGTGTGCAGCGTCCCGTAGATGCTGATTTGGAGCGGCTGGGCTGTTATTAATCGCTGCTGCGGACACAGAGCACGCTGACGAGGTCATTAGTGAAGCTCCAGGAGAAGCCCCGGGTCGCCCAGAAGTGTCCCCCAGCTGTGAGGCCCCGAGGTCGGGTAGCTGACAACAAGAGCGGCCTGCTCGTGACTCCCAGTCCCGTCTGTCGCCGGGAAAACTGAACCAACGATACATTTAAAAAACGCCCGAGTTCAAGAAAATATTGAGTCTCTTTATTTAAAGAGCTGTAATAACTGGACTCTGTGCTGCAGTGAAATCACTGCTGGAGATGCTTAAGAGCTCCTTTTTCCTTTTTCCTTCTTCCTCTCCTTTGTTTTAAGCTCAAAGGTCTTTGAGCTATTTTAAAAAGTCAAATGTTCCAGTTTTCTGCTGTAATGGAGGCTGTTTAATGACATAGCATCCACTCTCTCTGCAGCCATGGATGCAGCAGTAGCACGCTCTCACATGCCATCAGTTATTTGTGACCGACACAGATCTGCAAAAGTAAAAGCTCAGCTGGAACAAGGTGAACGTTTAAAGCAGGCGTTTAGTTTCTGCTGTGAAGCTGTTAAAAGCTGCGTCTGTTATTGATGTTGTTTTTATGATCATTGCTGCGAGTCCCGTGTTTAAGGAGGAGGAACATACAGAAAATGTGCTTAATGCTTCCTAATGGTTCCACTAAAGCTTGTTTAGATGGAAATGTAACTGCTGTCTGGTTTTTATCTGCCTGTGATATAAAGAAGTTGTGGGGAGACGCTGGGAAGGAAAAAGAACGAGTTACTGATCAAATAAGCCTTTTTTGTTCACGTACGTCACAAATCGTCTTTTTTTCTGAACATGAAAACGCAGAATCCCTCTGATCCAGTTTTTAGTCGACACAGGAACACCGAGCTGTCTGCAGACGGTTTTTAGGCTGTTTAGGAAGAAATGTCATCTCAGTCCAGAGGATGGCTGAAGAAGAGAGCATCAGCGCCAGCAGGGCAACGCTGATATCAGCAGCGTGATGAAAGAGCTTCAGCAGCTGGAGAACAGCAGCGGCGGCGCAGATGAGCTGGAGGGTCAGTGACCGACCGTTGGATGGCGTCTCTGTCTCGGCGCCCTTGAACCTCCTTCCTGCCGCAGGCGACGTCGCTCGCAGATGCTCCCTGACCTTTGAGCCCGCTAAAGAATCGACACGGGGGTGTGAAAGCAGCAACAGTGTGTGTGGGGGGAGGAGGGGAGGAGGGGGGGGGTGCAGAAACTGGAGCAGCGAGCTGTTGTGATGAATCACGGAGCATGTGTGAGAACATGCAATTGACCCTGAGTGTGTGTGTGTGTGTGTGTGTGTGTGCGCTCATACGGTCCAGCACACACTGCAGTCGTGGTTTAAGGACAGAGCGTTTCACACACTGGATGGTAAATGTGTCTCGTGGTGAGTGAAAGGTCAGGACGCGAGTTTTCATTGTCAAAGACAAAAAGTCGAACAGATCTACGAACGATCACGACGGAGACACGAGGGACAGACTGAGAGTCCAGGCGTCCTGTGAGACCCGGACAAGCGGACGCTGCCGGTCGAGCTTGGGCCAAAAATCTGTTTGAACGGGAAGAAGGCCAGACTCACTCTGCTGGAGGCGAGTTCGTCTCTGGTTTGTGCTCCTCCCTCTCGGTGCTCACTTTGCTTCCCTCCTGCATCGTTTCTCTTTGTTGACATTTTTCCTTCGTCATGTTTCGTCCCTTCGTGGCTGTTTTCTCTCCCACTTCACTGATTTTCAATCCCTTTACCTGTTTTTGTATTTTGGTAATTTTCTGATGACGTTTTATAATTTCTTGGTAATTGTTTCTTATTTGTCTGCATTATTTTTTTCTCTGCTGTTTCATTTTGTGTCTCTTTTGGCTGCTCAGTGTTTCGTGGTTGTCTTCGTTCCCTTGTGCTCATTTTCCATCTCTTTGGTTGTTTTTCATTTCTTTGATCCGTAGGCCTTCGGCTTTGTTTCCTTCTTCTTGGCCCACTTTGCATCTCCTTTAATGTCTCTTTGTGATTGTTTTTCCTGACCTCCACGCTTCCTGGATGTCATTTTCAGTCCGTTCACTGACTGCTGAGATGTTTGAGGGGATGAGTTGCACAGAATTCGTTATGCGTGGATCATAAGTGGCTGATATCTACAGAAGACTGTGGCCAGAGCAGCTAAAGGAAATCTAATTCTGAATTCTGGTGCCGGTGCCGGTGGAAAGGTCGTGGGCTAATGAAAAAGTCCGGGGTTCATCCCCATGAAAGCAGGAATGTCGATCAGCAGCCGGGCTCCGTGTTTCTCCTGCTCGGAGGTCAGCGGGTGAGGAGCAGATTAACATTCAGAGCAGTTTATTTAGCATAAAGGGCGGCTGTGTTAATACTGTTAACCTCAGTGTTAATACAGCTCTCAGAGGACCTGAGCTCGATGCTCCGGTGGACTCTCTGAGTCACTGACCCAGCACATCTGCACCTCAACTACCAGGAAACACTTTTCAGGCGCTGGATGAAGTTAGACTCGTTTTATAAGCAGGAAATCGTATTAAAGCCTCAGTTTGGAGTTTTTATGAACCAGATACTTTATAAATAGAGAGAAAGAGAAGAGGACCTTTAATTCCAACTGTCAGCAGGGAACGAAGACTCTGATCCCACCAAGAGAAACTTTACACCTGCCAAACATCACTTGCTGAAGTGAGCGTTTCCTCGATGGTGCAGCCTCAGCGAGTCACTGGTCAGCAAAACTGATTGGACGTGAACATTTGTTCTGGTGTTACGCTCGTGTGGCTCGTTATGTGACATCATCATCATGATCTGATGTTCTGATGGTGGAGGCTGGCTGCAGAAGATTATCAGCTGAGTCTGCAGCTCTGCTCTGTGTGGAGGTTCAGCTCTTCATCGAGCTGTCCTGCTTTAGTGTTGTTCTCCACCTCCTCAGCAGCAAACAGAACCAGGTGAAAAGTTTTTCAGCTTAAACATCAGGAGATAGCTTTATTATTGTTTCGATAGCAAAGCTGCATCATTCTAACAAAACTGACATAAGAAAGGTCTCATTTTTACCCACCAGGCTCATCTTCTCACTGTTTCTCTTCTACTCTGAATATTACACCTTCATCAGTTTTATGTAGACGACTCCGGAGATCGACAGACGGATTGGGGCTGCAGCTGCAGTGATGCAGACGCTGCAACGGTCCGTCGTGGTGAAGAGGGAGCTGAGTGTAAAAGCGAAGCTCTCAATTTACCGGTCGATCTACGTCCCTACCCTCACCTATGGCCACGAGCTGTGGGTAGTGACCGAAAGAACGAGATCGCGGATACAAGCGGCAGAAATGAGCTTCCTCCGAAGGGTGGCTGGCCTCTCCCTTAGAGATAGGGTGAGAAGTTCAGCCATCCGGGAGGGGCTCAGAGTAGAGCTGCTGCTGCTCCACATCGAAAGGAGGCAGCTGAGGTGGTTCGGGCATCTGACAAGGATGCCTCCTGGGCGCCTCCTGGGTGAGGAGTTCCAGGCATGTCCCACAGGAAGGAGGCCCCGGGGCAGACCCAGGACACGCTGGAGAGGTTATATCTCTCGGCTGGCCTGGGAACGCCTTGGTGTTCCCCCGGATAAGCTGGAGGAGGTGGCTGGGGAGAGGGAGGTCTGGGCCTCTTTGCTTAGGCTGCTGCCCCCACGACCCGGCCCGGATAAAGCGGATGAAGATGGATGGATGGATGGATGGACTCCTGTTCTGATGATGTTATGGAGGCTGAAATAAAAACTGAAAAGGGAAAACGTGCTGGGAACTGAGAAATACCCAGTTTTGACCTTTATGCATTTTGAGGACCTTTACCTCCTCACAGTATGCAGGGACACGTTTGTATAGACTCATTAAATAATTGAAATCACTGTAAAAAAAATCCCAGCTGATTCTGAAGAGGCCAGCGGAGCTGTCCTCAGATTTGACTGATTTCATGAGGACAGGTCGTTATCACATAAAGTTTGTGAGAATCAGGTTTAGACATTTCCGGTGCTTTCTGAGTCACAGAGTTTGTACTAAAGAACCAAAAGAATTCATGTTCAGGTTTTTTTGTGTTACACTGTAAAATATGAACCCTGGAAGATGTGGAGCATGTGATCAAACCTACCACCAACCTCCCAGTTAGAAGGTGACACAGTCCTGGACGCCGCCTCGGCTTTTTTTCCTTTTCTGTTTGCTGAAGTTCTTAGAAAATAACCTGACATTAATAGATCATCGAAAGATTTCCTTCAGGAGTCGTTGTAGACAAAAGCTGGAGTGAATATTAAGATGATCCCATGATCACAGACACAGCTTTCAGTGTGTGAAGCGTTCAGGTAGATGAGCAGAGCGCAGGGGCGATTCTAGGATCAGAGCTTTGGGGGTGCTGAGCACCCAGAGAGCTGCCCAGCCAGGCAAGATAAACTTTACTCGTCACGATGAGACGTCTTCCCCGTCTCTGTCAGTCCCGGCATCCTTAAATGTCTCCAGTTGTCCCGAGTTGTCTCTGAATGTCTCCTTGGTGCATTTAAACCCCTGTTCCTCCCTGTCCTCGTCTCCGTTATCAGTCATCATCATTTTACCATCTCTGTGCAAGTCTGCAAATTTCTTTATTAAATCATAAGATTCTTAAATTCATCAAGTCTCTCTGTGCCTGGGTCCTCGTCACAAAACATGACATCACTGTTTTGTACATTTTAACACAATTTAATCCCACATTTGTGAAAGAAAAGCACTTTTTTTAAATAGGCTGTATAAATTTCAATGGGAGGAACAGGACGCTGATTTTACTACACGATTGTAGGGTAGCAAACATTGTCGGAAAACATGTTCTCAACACTGCAGGTTACCTGGTGTAATGTTTTCAGCTAAAAAGAAACATGGCCTGATAACTACCAACTATATAAAGAGTAACTGAAGGTTAAATGCAGCTAATATGTCCTGTTTTAAGCCAGACACTTCCACCTCCGCTCCGCTGCGTCTCAGCCACTAGAGCGCTAGAGTCAGAGCAGGGGAGAGATGAGCTGGAACAAACCATTTTAGGAGGGGGGGGATTTCTATACTTTTGTTGTTAAAATGTTACGTCTCAACAAAGTACTGTATGCTTTTTATATTTTTAGTAGTGTGTCACACAAACAGCAAGTATTGTCAAAAAAAAAAGTAAGAAATCTGTGGGGGTGCTTTGATTCATTTTGGGGGTGCTTCAGCTTCAGCACCCCCAAAAATGGGCTGAAATCGCCCCTGGCAGAGCGCTATATGAGAACCTGACCATTTACACTTATATAATAAAACCTGGCATACAGTGACATACTTAAGTCGCCCTGAGGTCTTTTTCTCTTCAATTTTCTTTGCTTTAGAAGAATTTCTTTCAGGACACGCTTGCCTTAAAGCTCTGAGATCTAAGACAAGAAAATGTTTGTGGGCAAAAATCCCTGATTGTGTGTGGAGAGGTTTCCCTGTAATCCTCAAATCGTGTCTTCTCGCCGGTTCCCCGCCACACCCGCTTCTCAAAACGAATCATTTATTTACTTTGTGTCAGATCTTTACAGAAGTACAACCAAAATATGTTTTCTTCACATTCGACTGCTTCAGCCCACAAAACCTGTTTCACATCCTCTCATTAATAAAATCCCTGACATGAGTGCATGAGGTCTAATAAAACATCAGCATGAATCGATGAGCATGTGCATCTTTTCAGCTGTGTGCACAAAAACGTCAGCTGTCTTCATCCAGCAGCTGCTGGGCTCCAGCTTTATAATCTCGCCCCTGATCACATGAGTGGGAGCTGTGGACGCTCCACAGTCAGCAAGCAGCAGCGACGGCTTCACGAGTCGACACGTATATATGAGAGTCCTGCAGAGACTAAAGGTCCTGCTGTCCGCTGGCCTCTGTGCTCCAACAGTGATGGATTTGACCCTTTGTCAGTGTGAGACTGTGTTTGCTGCAGACCCTCAAAGGCTGCAAACGTCCGCCAACAGTTCCTCGGAGTGACAGAAGTGGAAACGTGAGTGTGTACAATGCTAAAAGCGAGTTCACACCTCTGCAGTGTGATCTGAGGTGTGACAGTGGAAACAACGGGACAACAACATGACCAGGTGACGGTTTTATCATGAACACAGTCAAATGTTTACCAAGGCTGCAGGGAGCTACTGCATTTACACCAAAACCTGATACTTTGCTCTATGAACTGTGATTGGTTGATAAGTGAACTGCAATTATCTTCCTGTTGTTTATGCACAAAGATCGTATATACTGATACTCAGATAAATACTCAGGTAAACACTGGATGTGACGTTAGCAGTGCCAGATAGAAGCTGACTCAGGGCCAGGATGTTCCACCACATCTGTTATTTATATAAAAATATGTTGTATCCACAGAAATATCAGAATCTCATAAAACCACTTCAACAACCACCAAGCAGATAAAACAGGAGATGATTAAAGAGCAAATCCTCTCGTTCATCTGACAGCGCGCAATTCAATTCAATTCAATTCAATTTTATTTATATAGCGCCAAATCACAACAAAAGTCGCCTCAAGGCGCTTCATAGATACAGAGAAAAACCCAACAATCATATGACCCCCTATGAGCAGCACTTTGGCGACAGTGGGAAGGAAAAACTCCCTTTTAACAGGAAGAAACCTCCAGCAGAACCAGGCTCAGGGAGGGGCGGGGCCATCTGCTGTGATTGGTTGGGGTGAGAGAAGGAAGACAGGATAAAGACATGCTGTGGAAGAGAGACAGAGATTAATAACAGATATGATTCAATACAGAGAGGTCTGTTAACACATAGTGAGTGAGAAAGGTGACACGGACACGTCATCAGGTGCTGAAAACCGACAGCTTACAGATGTGGACAGTGCAGAATTCGTCTCTATAAACAAAAGTCACCGAACCGACAACATAAGAAGACAAAAATTACGCTTCACTTTTTTACTTTGGCTGTTTTGACTCCACCACAGTAAAATCAGCTCCACCTCTCAGTGTGCTTCGACATCTGTTTACCATCAAAAATCTTTCTTCTGCCTTATTTGATGCGCACCAGTTTACCGTTTGTGTTCAGTGCTGTCAACCACTGTGGAGGGTTTTCATGTTCAATACCAAAGAAATTTCAGCTTTTACGAATTCTACCAAATTCTACCAAACATGTCTCCAATAACACTTTGCTCTCCTTCACTTCAGCAGCATCAGTTAATGTTCATCTGTTGATTCGTGCGTTTCTAAAAGAGACCAGGCCAGGAGAACTCATTCATATTTTTCATTGTTTTATCCTCCGCTACTTAGGCTACGTTCACACTGCAGGCGAAAGCGCATCAAATCTGATTTTTTTGACCCTCTGCGACCATCTATCCGATCATGGTGTGACAGTGTGAACGGCACAAATCTGATATTTTCAAATCTGATCTGGGTCACTTTCGTATGTGGTACTGAATCCGATACATATCTGATGTTTCAGAAAGCTGCTGTTTGATGGTCATGTCGCATTAAATCCGTCTTTTACGTCACCGACACAAGACAGATGCCAATTATCAGCGCCGGAGAAGACATCGTGAACGCTTCCTGGCCATCCAGTGTAGATGTTAGTGAAACTGTTGGGAAGACAACGTTGGAGAAACGTGAACATTTTCTTTGTTCTGTATAATCTGCAGATTCTGACAGAAATCTGCAACTATCCTTTGAAGCAGCGCTCCTCTAAAACAGCAATAAGGATCATTATTAGGTTATTTACATTATTATGTAAATAACAAAATAACTTAAAGCAAAAATTGGGAAACGTAAAGTCTGAAGTCTTTATATTAAGGTCATCAGTCAAACAATACTGTTGCTCTGGGTCTAAACAGAGCGCGTTGTGTGTGACGTCTTCTTTTGCGCATGCGGCCGCTTTGAGCGTTCACACTAGAGCGCGTTTGCTGTCGCATTTTATCTGTAGTGTGAACGAGCAGACGAAAAAATCTGATTTGATCAAAAAATCAGAACTGAGCATCAAGACCTGCAGAGTGAACGTAGCCTTTGACATGATGGCATCTGCTGTGATGCTGACACCTCTCATTAAGTCTCACAAGTCTCAGCTTTGTTTTGATACCATCACAGTGCACACTGGGGTTGTAATTGCAGAGAAATGGTTGGTTCAACTTGGGCACGTCATTTTCAAGCAGGAAACTGGAGCTGTGTGTGATAATAACGTTTTATTACATTTAAAACAAACCTGTTTTTATTTCAGCACCATAGACAGCGCACACAGTGATTCAATGAGCTCTAACCTGACTCTGACTCTTTTTAGTGGTGTAAATACACAAATGCTGCATTGACCTTTACTACATGCATGAGCTACAGATCACAGACACACACTCAACACTCCCTCATCAAACCTTCAAATCTATTTTTAAAAAGAAATCCAGGCAGAAAAACTGCACTTCAATCGATCTCAGTTGTCTCAAAACAAGAACTACAGAACACAACATAAAATATTGTTGATACAGTTACAGTTGGATATCAGAGCCTGTTGGATAACGAGGCCTGTTCTTATTATGACGGCTCTCTGCCAGACTGCATCTCCAACACTTTGATGTGTTTCTGACTACAGTTATAAATCTGCCCCTGTTTTGGCCGACGCCTGAAAACAGCACAACAACTTATTTGGAAACATCCTCACATGTTACTTTGCTCTGCTCAGTAAACCTGGCTCTACCTGCTCTACCAGTTGTAACATTTACACCTTAGAATTGGTTCAGTTTATTTCAGTCTCAAATCAGTGATGTAAACACAAAAACCAGTGTAAACACCACACCGAGGCTGACTGAGACCGAGCTATCAGCATGCTGGATGTCCTGTTTTAGGACAATGCCCACCCCCACACTGCCAGAGTACTGCTGGCCTGCAGGATGAGCGGCACATCCAGACATTTCCTTGGCCGGTACTTATCCTCGTCTCCTGCTGAACATGCCTTTGACATGTCTGCTCGACGTGTTCTTCACAACCAGTGATTACTGCACAGCTGCAGGCTGCACTCGTGGAGAGAAATATTTGTTGCCAAGCACAGCAGTAAGACGTTTGTTGCAGTTGGTCATCAGGTTTAAAACAGACTCTCTACATCAGTGTGTGAATGTGTGTGTGACTGAATGTGTCTATACAAATACAGGCCATTTACCATTTTACATCCTTCAGGTTTCTTGGCTTCTGTTTGGCAACTCGAAGCTTTAGATGAGATTTTCTAGCTCGGCTACGAGGGTCGAGCTGATGCCAAAGAGCCTTGATTTCATCAGCACTTCCTCCCAAGCCTTCTCTAAATTGTTTAGATCAGTGACAAACTTCAGATGGGTCTTCGTGTGCCTTCTTCAGGATCTCAGTCTATTACAGTGATATTCTTGGTGACTGTGGTCCAACTGCCTTCAGGTCATTAACAAGCTCCTCCAGTGTAGTTTTGGGATGATCCACCACCTCAGTGTTGGGAAGGTTACTTTTAAAATGTATTCCATTACAGATTACAGATTACATGCCCCAAAATGTATTCTGTAACGTATTCCGTTACGTTACTCAATGAGAGTAACGTATTCTGAATACTTTGGATTACTTAATATATTATCATGCTGTTTACAACTACATGAATGTACTATTGCTGTGATTTATTACTGTTACTGAAGGTCCGCGGCTCCGAACCGTAGTAAAGGGACCTCTGGCTAATACGGTGGGTTCTGTGTCGGCTCGTAGCTGAAAACTAGCTTTACTTTGTTGTCTGGGTCAACTTTGCTAGCAGAGACAGAGAGAGGCGTTGAAAGGCTGCTCCAACAGAACTTATTGTTTCAGAGGAAAACACGAACACGGTGTACAGTCGAGTCTTAATAGCTTACTTACAACTGGGCTCGTCAGGCTCTCTTCTTGGCTGCAGTGGTTATTATTATATTTACATGCTTCCAGCTCCCGTTTCTGCTCGATGACAGCTCGTACTTTTCCTTTTTCTCCCTCCCTCGCTCACAGACACATAACGTGTATGGCAGTCCATTCTCCCTGCAGCACGGACTACACTGCCCATGATGCTACATTCTTTAGAGCTATACCTGTAGCATTCTGCCTATTAGCTTAGCACAACAACAAAAAGGCCTCTTTCACCCAGGAAACACACAGAGAGAGAGAGTCACCCTGTAACCATGGCAACCGTAACGCTGCCGCCTGGAACAACAGAACGTAGCTGTCAAACAAAACCCAAACAGTCCTGACCCGCCACAATATGAAACAGGGAAGTACCGCCGTGTAATCCATTTATTTCAACAAAGTAACTGTATTCTAAATACCACCTTTTTAAACGGTAACTGTGACGGAATACAGTTACTCATATTTTGTATTTTAAATACGTAACGGCGGTACATGTATTCCGTTACTCCCCAACACTGACCACCTTCATCATGATCTCATGATGCACAGAGCTGGAGACCGAGGGCGATGATGGGCATTTGATATTTCTTCTTTCAGCCTCGTGCAGGTCTACAGTCTTCTCCCTGACATCCTTTGATAGCTCGTTGGACTTGTTGGACAGGTGTGTTGTTTACACATTCATGGTTGTGATCGATCAGTCACTCCACAACAATCTGTGGGAGTCAGACGTGCAAATCATTTGTTACTGTAATGTGTTTTTTCTGGTTTTGGGTGATTTTCCTCACTTTAGATCACAGTGCTTGTCGATAAAATGTATTTAAATATAAACTTTTACAGATACAGAACCATTTACTATCCACAGTATTGTGTAGGCTCTGTCTACACTAACAGTAGCAGTGTCGTTAATGCTGTGAGCGAGTAGCAGAGAGGCCTTCAGGCTGTGTTTTCATTAATATGTGAGTCACATCATTATGTGAGAAATCAAGCAACAAAAAGCAGTTAATATATTAAAATTGCTGCAGAGTGCATATTTAAAAGGCAAAAACATTAAACTTCTGAAGTGCTGCTGTCTGTCGCTGTTTCAGTTTTACGCATATTTCAGAAAATATTAACTATTTAATATCCTCTCTGCTAAATGCAGTTTGGCACAGCAAAGAGAAAGTGAGCTGTTTGTCTGCAGCTCAGCAAACCCAGCAGGGAGCAGAGTGTGAGTCACACAAACAGGAGGCAATTACATTAAATGATCCTCTATAAAACAATAATAACACTTTCTTATGTGGGGAACACACCGAGGAGCGCCGAGGAGTGACTTCATGAAATATTTACAAGCCGAAAACTGAGAAAATATCATGTTGAAATATTTGTACAATAAGACAGAAAAGTGGCAGAAACACTTCAGCTCCTTCTCTACGTTTGTTCCAAACAATGCAGAAAGAAAGCACGCATCACTTCCTGTGGAGACGGCGGTTGGGGGTTGATTGGCTTCGTGTTTAGACATCAGCAGGTGTCGAGTATAACCATCTGAAAACCTGTGAAAAGTGAGGACCAACGTTTCATTTTTCTTATTTTCCCCTTTTCTTCAGTTTGTGTTCTTTTAGATTTGTTTCCACTTCCTGTTTTATTTTAGTTTCTTTTCTTGTGTTTTTTAAGTTGATTTTGTGAGGATTAGAGAAATATTTTGCTGCTATTGTTAATAATCATCATCATTACCATTGCAGTAATAACATTAATAACATAATCTACAGTATTGATATTGCATTCAGATGTTTAAACATATTGGTACCCAATTAGCCTTTATTACAGGTGCAGTTATAACCAGTGTTGGTCAAGTTACTTGAAAAAAGTAATCAGTAACTAATTACTGATTACTTCCCCAAAAAAGTAATCCCGTTACTTTACTGATTACTTATTTTCAAAAGTAATTAATTACTTAGTTACTTAGTTACTTTTTATAAACACGATTTACAACCTGAATAGGTGATAAAGTGATAGATCTTTCAGCCCAATTCTACTTTTTCTGCATAATCATACAAAATGTAATCAAATGGAAAAGTCTCTTTTTAAAACTTGTTTTATTAGTTTTAACCTTTTAACTTTATGCATCAAGCAAAAATTTAATTATATGCAACATTCTCTGACTTGAATAAATTAGTTTAACATTTAAACCTATTTTCTGCACATTCCAGCACATAAAATAAAATATTTTGTGTGTTTACACTCAGTCTTTCAAATAGATGCAAGTAAAACACAGTAGAAAATAAATAAAGTCAAAGACTAGCGGTCCTGTTGCTCTATTTTCACCTGTAAAGCAGGAGTGGGGTAGGCGGAGGTTTACCCTGGTGCAGGTGTGCCGCGGTCAGTGGAAGAATCCGCGAGTTTCTCTGTGAGTTTCCCATTACGTCGTAGCTACTCGGTGCTTGTTTGGAAGTTTAGGGGTTTTCTTCGCTGTAAAAAGAAGTTTTCTTCCCACGCACAACGGACACTAATGTTTTTGTCACTTTTTATGGAATCAAACTCAAAGTAAGGTCAGTACTTCCACGCTTTAAACGCTGCACGCTCATACTCTCTCTGCACTCGATATATGATCCATTGTTGATCTGCACACAGCTGTTGTCACGAACGTCGCACTCGCTTACGTCACTGTCATGAGACATTCTCGCAAAAAAAATCACGGTTTTAGTAACGCAGTAACGCAGCGTTCCTACGGGAAAGTAACGGTAATCTAATTACTGTTTTTGCAATAGTAATCCCTTACTTTACTCGTTACTTGAAAAAAGTAATCGGATTACAGTAACGCGTTACTGCCCATCTCTGGTTATAACCACTTTAAACTGTTGAGTTAAACCAATAATCTTAAATGTGTACGTGCTGAGGCTGTTGGGTCGTAAAGGAAAGGCCTAACTCTGAGTACACTCTGTGCTAAAGTAGACAGGAAGCTGCAGGCTTTTGCAGAGTGTGTTTGTGAAAGTGAAAGTTACTTTGAGGAGCTGTTGGGAGGATGCTATTTGAATAACCAGGTTATTCATTGTTATCTTTTAGTCATTTATATCTTTTGATTAAGCTTTTAGTAGAGGTTCTTGATTAGGACATTTATTCAATATATTACACATATAGTTTCAGTTGTGTACGTGCAGGCCTTGTGTCTGGTGGAAAAGGTTACAAGGTTCAGCTGGTGAGGTGAAACTGAGTGCATTTCATGCTGACACACACACAGTAGATAGACTCATTTATAGGTGAGAGGTTAATCGTGTTTGCTCGCAACTGCAAAATTGTCTCTGCAAAAAGAGGAACAGTTTCTTGCAGGACGTGGGTCTGGTGTTCCAGACGAGAAGTGAAAGTCAGAAGGTTGACAGGAAGCATCTGCCGTGGAGACGGAGACAATGTTCTTTTAAACTGTGTTAAAAGTCATTGTGGTTTTGAAACCTATGTATGAAGTGTATCTGATTGACGTTGAAGGGGCGTCATTAAATTTAAACCCTGATGGTATATAAAACATCTGCTTATGCTCTGTAAGTCGGAGATCAGCACTGTCTGCGTACGGCGGCGGTCCTCCCACGCGTGCATTAAAATCATCGTTTGACTCCACCCGGCCGGATCAGTGTTGTTATTTTGAAAGTTGATTACCTCCTGTACCCCTCCTCAATATTTGAACCTAACAATTTCCTTCCTGTTTTTGCCTTTTTTCCTCCCGATTTGATTTCATCATTGTTGCCATCTGTGCCTCGGGTCTATTACAGACATGTAAACGATGGCTGTGTTGATGTCAAACACTGGTTTAGTGACTGTTTGTGGTCTGCAGCTAACAACAGATAAAATAAGAACTGCACTGGAGATGCTCTTTAGATAGAAACTCCACAAACATGGTGGTAATGTTCGGTGCAGAGCACTAGCAGCCTACATAACAACTATACTTCGCACTCTTCATTCTTTAGCTCTAGTGGTCGGTGCTTGAAGCAGAACTTGTTGTAATTCTTTAGTTTTTGTTTTCTAATGTCGTCTTCTTTGCAAAGTAATCCCAGACTCCACGGGGTTGTTCACCTGTGCAGTTTGTTTGTTTTTACTCACTTGAGGCTGATGTAAAGACTGATTCATGTAAGAACAAAAAGCATGTAGTTCATATCTGGAATGTTTGGGTCTTAATTTGGTATTTAATCGTGAAAAACATGAGCTTGGCTTCACCTCAGCAAAGAAAAACAACCAATCAACAAACAGTTTACCAAACTAGAAATAAAGCCGCTGTGATGAAGCCAACGATGCTGTCTGCATTATCTGCTTATCTCTGGAGCTCTTTACAGCTGTAACATGTGTACTTGCAGCTTGATCGACTGCCAGCGTTGCTGAACTGCTTCCAGATTAGGACCAAACTGCAGTGTGAGTTTGAGCTGCGATCATCCTTTTAAAGAGCACAATCATCTGTTTTCATTCACACAGTCGTGCTGTGAGGGGCAGGTGTCGAGTTCACATCTCACTTGTTCGGTGTCGCGGTTTATCATTAGTCAGCAGGTTGTTACTGAGTCGCTCTCCTCTGGAGCAGCGCGGCCTGACTGACAGCCAAATGCTGCTCTGCTGGTTTGGCAGCGTTTGAATGCTGCAGAGGAAAGAAAGACAGATTTCACTGCTGTTCGAATGCTGCTGGCTCTGTTTTTACAACATTCAGCTGAACCTGTGCAGAGATTAATTAACCGAGACGCTCTCGTGACACTGAAAATCTCTTTGTTAGTAAAATGGACAGAAATTGTTGCACAGTGATTTTTCATGCCAGCAAACAGCCAACAAGTGGAGAAAGAAGACGAGTGTTTTAAACTAGCGCCCCCACAAGGTTGCAGCCGACTTTGATTCTAAAGCCTAGGTCACGGTCAGCAGACGGCGGTCTGGACCCAGACTTCACTCTATAGGGACCCATAACAAACTGTTTCTATTTAACTCTATCCACGGTTATTTGAATTATCACAGTAGTCAAATTATGCACACAGGAAACACACCGACCAATCACATGCTTTGTAAATCATCCCATGTGACACTACTCAGCCAATCAGGTCATTTCTCCAGAGAAACGTCAAGAACATCTGTGTGTGAAAACAGAAACGGGAAACGTTGTTACTAATATTTGTTCAGACTGTTCGTGTGAAACAGAGTTAAGGAAAGAAGAAAAAGGGAAACTTTTTTTAATCAAGCACTTTACCTGAAGACGCGTTTCTCAGAAGCATCTTATCTTGTTGTTGACAGTAAATGAATGTTTGAGTTTTTTTACCTGACCTCCTTAAATTTGAACTGAATACATTTTTCTAATAACTAGGGATGGGTATCGTTTAGGTTTTATCCGATACCGGTGACAAACCGGTACCTTTGAAACGGTGCCGGTGCTTAAACGGTGCTCAAACCGGTGCTTAAAGAATGGAGAACACAAACTTTGTCCAAAAACGTCTCATGTTCAGCTGTTTTTTTGTAAAAAGATAACAATGTTAGCCTTTTCTGCAGCTATGGGGCATATATGGTATCACTCTTGGCTGGAAGCAGCTTAAACAATGGAAAAAACACAAACTTTGTCCAAAAACCTCTCATGTTTAACTGTTTTCCATTTTTTCTTTGGTCATTTTAGCCTTTTTGTCCAGGGTGAAGGGAGTATCTGCCATCAAACAAGAAGACAGCTGCATGTAGCTATGATGATGTTTGCTAGTTCACCTTACATGCATTAATGTAATAACGTGGTTAGCCTACTCAACGTAAATTACACACGAACAACATTAAGCTACTAACGCAGAGAAGAACAGCTGCTGCTGCATCATCATCCTCATCATTTCTGCTACACTGGCAGGGCTAGGGGCCAGGACTCTCCTCTTCGGGTTTTTGGGGGATGTTGCTAACTCCGGGTCGATAACAGGCACCACACCCACAGTAAATGTGCTCGGTGTGAGGTCTCGCAGCAAGCTATCAAATATGGCGCATTTTTCGGCTTTTAAAAAAAACGCTATGCGTCGCCAGGTGTTTCATCAGATTTGAGGTGTTACCTCCTTTGACAGTATCACAGTATCAGCTTAAAGCACTTGTTGCAGCTGCTGAGTTTGCATCTTTTGCTGTGAAGTACAGCCAGACTTTGACCGCTTCGCCTTGGGCATTTTTAATCTGTAGCTCTGCTCTAAAAGAACGTACGTACCTGGACCCGCCTACTATCCTCGGAAACGTAAAATGATTGGCTAGAATCTAAAGTGTGTCACAGCTCAGGGAAAAAAAGCACCGAAATGTGCGCTGCTTTTTGGTCTGGTTACTACCGTTTATGTCAGAACCGGTGCCATCATGGCACCGGATACCGGTACCCATCCCTACTAATAACCCTGAATTCTGACCCCAGTTTGGGAGAATGATTGCGACTGGGAGGTATGAGACTTTAGATTTTGACGGGTGATGGGTACAAAAAAGACTTTTTCAACCTAATTTACAATTATTACACCTGCATTAATCTGAAATTCATATCATAAAGAGTCAAAACAGCAGTCAGCAGTTTACACAGGTGTCTCTATACCAGGACTCCACGGGGAAAGATCAGCAGCAAGCCTGGGCTGCAGCGCTGTATCCAGAATTATTAATGCATCCATGGAGAAAAGTAGTTTATTACATTAAACTCTGAATTTAGATTCTGTACCATTAAAGTTTGAGTAGTAGAGACTTTTCATGTCTTTAATTCAAAGCTGAAAACATTTGAGACCTTCCACTGAATCAGAATCCAAATGATTTCCAAATAACTGTTGATCAGCTGACACAGCGAGATCCAGCTCACGGTGTGACGCTAACATCAACAGGGCCGTCCTAATTATCCTTCCTTCATTCCTCAACAAGAATATGAAGAAAGAAGTGATTGAGATTTTTTTCCTTCTAGCTTTTCAGTGTAATCAAATCCTCTCAGCCATCAATACATCACTGCTGACAGCACACACACACATCCAGTGATCGCACACAAACCCTGACAGCACCACACACACACAAACACAATGACAGCAGTGTCCTCGGGCTGCTTTCAGGCTCCAGCTTTGCACACAGGCTGAAACACAACAAAGCCTCGCTGAGTGATCAGGGCTGCACTCCAGCATGTTTAACACTGTGATGAGATGTTGTTCAGAGGTGCTTACTGCAGCTAATAAAAGCAACCTGTGTGCTGCTATTACTCTATTTAAATGCATAATTATTGTAACGACTCAACAAAGTCCAAAACCTGCTGACTGCTGGAGCCTCAATGGAAGCTACACAAACAAATAGCCCATCTACTCTGGAGGAAGACAGAAAGCAGGTTTGAGGCTCTTCTGCACCGGTTTCACATCCAGACGCACAACCGAAGGTTTTCTGGTAATAAATCACAAATTTAGAAACAAAGGAAAGTACAGTTCTGACTTGATTGGAAAACCTGAAGACGCCATGCACATAGAAAGTGTTTCAGTTGCTGCACAGCTGCACAGATGTTGGATGTAACGGGGAGGATACAGCAGGACCGCATGTGTTTCACAGAGAACTCTGAACAAAATAAGTCTTTATTGTTTCTGTGTCGTGGTTTTTGGGAATCATGGATCTAAAAGGGAGCTCACTGCTTCGTCACTGCTGATTGGCCACTAGTGGACGCTGCAGGCGTTTGTTTCCAGGGTAACCCTCTAAGGCTACGTTCACACTGCAGGCAAAAGCGCATCAAATCCGATTTCTTTGACCCTCTGCGACCCATATCCGATCATGGTGTGACAGTGTGAACGGCACAAATCCGATATTTTCAAATCCGATCTGGGTCACTTTCGTATGTGGTCCTGAATCCGATACATATCTGATGTTTTAGAAAGCTGTTGTTTGATGGTCATGTCGCATTAAATCCGTCTTTTACGTCACTGACACAAGACAGACGCCAATTATCAGCGCCGGAGAAGACATCGTGAATGCTTCCTGGACATCCGGTGTAGATGTCAGTGAAACTGTTGGGAAGACAACGTTGGAGAAACGTGAACATTTTCTTTGTTCTGTATAATCTGCAGATTCTGACAGAAATCTGCAGCTATCCTTTGAAGCAGCGCTCCTCTAAAACAGCAATAAGGATCATTATTAGGTTATTTACATTATTATGTAAATAACAAAATAACTTAAAGCAAAAATTGGGAAACGTGAAGTCTGAAGTCTTTATATTAAGGTCATCAGTCAAACAATACTGTTGGTCTGGGTCTAAACAGAGCGCGTTGTGTGTGACGTCTTCTTTTGCGCATGCGGCCGCTTTGAGCGTTCACACTAGAGCGCGTTTGCTGTCGCATTTTATTTGTAGTGTGAACGAGCAGACAAAGAAATCGGATTTGATCAAAAAATCAGTATCAAGCATCAAGACCTGCAAAGTGAACGTAGCCTAAGATCTTTCAACTCACATGTCAATGAATGCATCCTTCACTCTCATTGGTCGACTTGATCGCCTGTCTCAAAGTTGGGAAAGGTTCAAGACCTTCCAGCACTTACTGCTCCCATCATCTCTTCAAGTCAGTGGATTGTTGGCCATCTTTAATCTCTGGTCACCACATCACTGCAAATCTCTTCCTTAAGGCTTTGAAACAAAGCTTTGTAGACCAGTGGATGATGGTTGGATGGAAACTCTCACTTCCATTGGTTGTTGCCAGTGTACTCGGGATCGCCCATTTTACCTGTGTTCACTAAAAGTCTTTGGACCTAACTGATATTTCATGACTGTGTCACTAATTATGACTGACTAAGCATTGAGCTCACAGTTACACCAAAGCGTCCATGCTGTATCTGTTGTGAGGCTCTGGAACTGGGCTTTGTAATCACTGAAGCCACTGCTGCACATCTTTCACTGCACACACAGAAAGTTATTAGAAACCTCGGGTGTAGGATGAGAGCAGTGCAGCAGAATCCTCCTGCAGTAACTCCTGAAAAATTTACGTTTTTGTCCGTGTTCACTGCTGGGAACGACAAGAATATGGTCAGTTCCTGTGAACTGTATTTAAAAAAGTTATCTATTATTCATTCATTGGAAAAGAAACATTCCTACCTACTACTGCCAGACCACTCCAAGATGAATGCATGAAGAGGCATTTAAAATAAGGAGGAATCCATGAAGCCAGACTTTAAGGCTGGATTTTCGAGTAATGTTTGGTCTGTTAACCAGAGTTCCCCTACTCGCTGTCCGCTCTGCAACCACAGCAAGCGACTCCTTCTCCAAACCGAGCCATCATGTGGTTTACATGAAAATCCACTTTCTGAGGAACTCACGTCAGCTCAGCATCAACGCTCACGTTCCTCATCCCGACATATACTACAGAAACGTCTCTCAGCAGCAGCACGTCGACCATACGACAGCGGGTTTCTCCCCTACTTTGAGTCTAATGTTGTTGCAGTAAAAGCTGCAGTGAAATGTCGCAATCATGGAGGTTCAGCTTTATGTTGGATCCCTCAGACCCTGCTTTGACTGACCAGCACCATTAGCATTGTGAGATAAACTACGTGGCTTACTGTAGGCCATTCATCATTCATGCAGTACATACGATAGAGCCTCTGTTGTAGCAGTCTCTATTTTGGCTGCTGCTCGCTCATATGAGGACTGCTCATGTGTAGCTGTGCATGTTAGAGGTGGATCAATACCAGTATCGATAGTATTGATACCAGTGCTGGAGAAATGAAAACATGAAACATCCATCGATCCATTTTCTTCGCTTATCCAGGGCTGGGTCGCGGCAAAGCCTGAAACATGCACTGTGGAAAATGTCTGAACCTTTTTGTGTTGATTGTCATTTCTGGTGTTTTTAAGCCTGCAGCACATTTAAACACACACATTTATATTCAAGGTCTCCAAGAAACAAAATTGTAAATTACATGAAAATCTGAAAGGTGTGTTTTGTTTTGTTAACTAATTATTGTGGAAAACCAAAATCACGGTGATTAAGCTTAATGTGTTCAGAACTGAAACTCATATCGGTATCAGCAGTAACGGCGCAGGAACCCGATCTGCTAATGTTTGCAGGACGAAAGATCCAAAAAGATCTGTTTATACCAGATCTTTTTGGATCTGGTATAAAATGTGGATTGCACAACACTGGACATTATATTCTCCATTTCCATTTAATACTTGTACAGCTGCTGTTATTGTGAATATATATATTTATATTTCTTCATACATTCTTATATATTTCTATACTGTGTATTTTGTTGTACAGTTATTTTATTTTTATATTTTATTTTATTTTATTCCTTCCTAGTTAAATTTACCCTTTTTAATTTTCATACTTATTTCCTATCTTATTCATGGCCTTTTCTTTTTTTTTTAGGTCACGAGCAGTTGTCTAAGCATTTCACTGCATATCGTACTGTGTATGTGACAAATAAAATTTTAATTTTAATTTTTTTTTACCTAATTTTTGTTCCTGAGACAAATGACATCCACATATGAGGACATTGGTTTTAAATGTTGATAGAACAGTGGCAGCATAACGTCCTCGTAAGTGGATATCAGGCCCTTGTAGAGAAAAATTAAGTATTTTGGTCTGGACATCCCAAAATGTGATGTCCACATATGTGGACGCAGGTCCTAGGAGGTTAAAGGAGGACAGCTCCAAAGCTTTCTTATTGTATTCTACTAAATTAGCTTTGCATGATTTTCACTTCACAATCATCCTGATTATCTCTTGCTGGACCTCGATGCAGCCACAGTTTTAACTTCTCCAACTTTAAGCAAACTTTAAGCAAACCAGATTCACAGTGGTTACGTGCTCATCAGTGTTGGTCAAGTTACTTGAAAAAAGTAATCAGTAACTAATTACTCATTGCTTCCCCAAAAAAGTAATCCCGTTACTTTACTGATTACTTATTTTCAAAAGTAATTAATTACTTAGTTACTTTTTAAAAACATGATTTACAACCTGAATAGGTGATAAAGTGATAGATCTTTCAGCTCAATTCTACTTTTTCTGCATCATCATCATACAAAATGTAATCAAATGGAAAAGTCTCTTTTTAAAACTTGTTTTATTAGTTTTAATCTTTTAACTTTATGCATCAAGCAAAAATTTAATTATCTGCAACATTCTCTGACTGGAAGAAATTAGTTTAACATTTAAACCTATTTTCTACACATTCCAGCTCATAAAATAAAATATTTTTTGTGTTTACACTCAGTCTTTCAAATAGATGCAAGTAAAACACAGCAGAAAATAAATAAAGTCAAAGACTAGCGGTCCTGTTGCTCTATTTTCACCTGTAAAGCAGGAGTGGGGTAGGCGGAGGGTTACCCTGGTGCAGGTGTGCAGCGGTCAGTGGAAGAATCCGCGAGTTTCTCTGTGAGTTTCCCATTACGTCGTAGCTACTCGGTGCTTGTTTGGAAGTTTAGGGGTTTTTTTTCTCTGTAAAAAGAAGTTTTCTTCCCACGCACAACGGACACTAATGTTTTTGTCACTTTTTATGGAATCAAACTCAAAGTAAGGTCAGTACTTCCACGCTTTAAACGCTGCACGCTCATACTCTCTCTGCGCTCGATATATGATCCATTGTTGATCTGCACACAGCTGTTGTCACGAACGTCGCACTCGCTTACGTCACTGTCATGAGACATTCTCGCAAAAAATCACGGTTTTAGTAACGCAGTAACGCAGCGTTCCTACGGGAAAGTAACGGTAATCTAATTACCGTTTTTGCAATAGTAATCCCATACTTTACTCGTTACTTGAAAAAAGTAATCGGATTACAGTAACACGTTACAAGTAACAAGTAACGCGTTACTGCCCATCTCTGGTGCTCATACACCGACCTCCCTGTCTTTTAAAACTATTACTTTACATCCAGTTGGTTGGAATACATTAGGCTTTACAGGTGTTCCTAATGAAGTGGCTCAGAGCTGTGATTTCCTTAACTTACCTGTTCAAAGTGAGAGTCACCAGACTTTATTAAAACATCCTGAATTTTTCTCAGGTTTCTCTGCAGTCCGAACACACTGCATGCTTTACAAACCTCACAATCGGTTTCTTTTCATGGCTTTCATGACACATCTGCTGTTCGATGAATTTATGATCCACAATCTTTCATTGTGTAATCATACTTTACTATAAAAAAACAAATACTTCATTATCTCATGTAAAAACAAATGGCAGTAGCCGACAGATGTGGTGGATTAACCTCAGAATAAAGTGAGACATGTCATCGATTCCCAGGTTGTGCTGAGCTCGTTAAGACTCTTTAAGGGTGATTAGGCAGCTGACAGCGAGTAAAAGTGTGTGTGTGTGTGTGTGTGTGTGTGTGTGTAAGGAGCAGCTGATATATCTGTGTATGTTTGTCTGTTTCTAAAAGCACGTCTTCAGGTCTGCATGTGTATCTTCATGTACTTCTGAGGGAACGAGTGTGCGTTAAACGTGTTTTCCGCTGCTCCTTAATGTTTGATAGGTGGGGAGTGGCGGGCGCCGCCTCATGTATTTTTAAAGCCAAAGTTACCCCAGCATTCTCCGTCTTTGTTCTGCCTTTTAGGTGGCCTACTTTAAACTCTGCAGCAGCAGAGAGCAAACAAAGCTTTCACACCTCTGAAGCTCAGAAGCTTCAGCTCTCAGTAAACCAAACAAGTCCAAATGTTTCACAAAGAAGAGAAAATATGCACTCAGCTTGTTGTTCTTATCCGATCACATAGTCTTAACTTTTCCTTTTGATTTGGATCATTATCTGAATATAAGTAAATGACGTGGTGATAAAGCATTGATAAGCTATCAGTACGACTGCAACACAAGGCTGTTGTTAAAACTGAGTCGAGACAGAAACACAGCAGAAATAAAGAGTTTCCAGCCTGATGGAAACCTGTGAGGAGAGTAGGTGGTGGAGGAGAAGCTACAGAGGTGGAGGTGGAGGTATGCTCCAGAGAGAAAATGAATGAAAGTCAGTGGAAGTAAGACAGAGAGGTGCAGGCAGGGTGGAGTGGGTGGAGTGTCATCAGTATGTTGTATGACTGATGACCAAGTCTGTCACAGATTTAAGATTTTTTTAACATGCAGCAATCGTTGTCCTTCTGAAACATGAAAACTCTTTAGTTTCTGAAGTTCAGTGAATTCAAAAGAATGAATGTGTGATTGGTGTGAACTTAAACTCTCCTGTGAGGAAAATGAAGTTCGTAACACTGAAAGTTTCCTGTTGGGCGACTCCACACTTGTGTTTCATTCCTTTCCTATTTTTTTTTCTCCTTCTTGAAAAATATTATTTTAATCTGAATAAACTGAGACGTATATGGATTAAAATTTTTAATAATGTTAAATAAATCACAAGAAATTAATGTAAACTCTTTCTTTTGGGATCATCTTTTGCTTTTTCCATATAACCTCAAATTTATGTCTGTGAAGGTTCTCAGTCATCCAGGTCATCGTAGTCAAAGGAGCTTGCAAAGAAAAGCGTCTGGACTTCTTTAAGTTGCTTGAAGACGTTTCACCTTCATCCGAGAAGCTTCTTCAGTTCTAAGGTCAAATGGTGGAGAGTCCCAGATATAAACCTGGTGGGAGTTTCCCCCCACTCACATCCTGGGCCATCTGACCTCAGGAAATCACATGATAAGGTGGGGCCAGGTTTCACAATGAACTCACCTGAAACTCTGGCTGATTGGGACCCACACCCAGTTTCTGTCAGGGGTTGCTGAGTGGAGGCGAGGAAGTGACCCAAAAGCAGGACTCGTGGATAGTTAGGTGAAGGTTGGTGTTTTATTATCGATTCAGTGAACAAACAGGACAGAGGTAGGAAATGGCTGGCTGGCTGGACGACTGACTGAATGAATGAATGAATGAAGGAAGGAAGGAAGGAAGGAAGGAAGGAAGGAAGGACGGACGGACGGACTGAATGGCTGGCTGAACGCAGGCGGAAACGACAACATAACATCAATGACACGACCAAGAACTGGTGAAACCAAGGAACTTAAATACACAGGTTGAATGATGACAATGATTGGAAACAGGTGAGTACAGGGCTGAACATAATCTGACTAATGACACGAGAGACAAGCTGACACGGGGAAAAACAGGAAGTGAAAGCATTGATGTGGCAACATAACCTAAATGTGACAAAACTGAAAACACTGGGTCACCGACCCAGGAACCCTGACAGTTTCACACCTTGGCTCAGGCGATTAGAGGATCATCAGGGGGTCCTTTTGTCCCTCTGTGGGGGGAAACTCCCACTAGGTTTAAATCTGGGACTCTCCACCATTTGACCTTAGAACTGAAGAAGCTTCTCGGATGAAGGTGAAACGTCTTCAAGCAACTTAAAGAAGTCCAGACGCTTTTCTTTGCAAGCTCCTTAGACAACCTCAAACTTCATTTGGTCCTGGAAAGATAAAGTATTTTTATCATTTCTACAAATTCCCTCACTCAGTTCTCAAAGCCTGAGCTTCCTGTGAACTTTGGTAACATAGACTTTAAACGTTTCTGGCAGCACAAGACATTAAAATAAGATGTTAAATGAGTTTATGTCCAGTGTTGGGGAGTAACGGAATACATGTACCGCCGTTACGTATTTAAAATACAAAATATGAGTAACTGTATTCCGTTACAGTTACCGTTTAAAAAGGTGGTATTTAGAATACAGTTACTTTGTTGAAATAAATGGATTACACGGCGGTACTTCCCTGTTTCATATTGTGGCGGGTCAGGACTGTTTGGGTTTTGTTTGACAGCTACGTTCTGTTGTTCCAGGCGGCAGTGTTACGGTTGCCATGGTTACAGGGTGACGCTCTCTCTCTGTGTTTCCTGGGTGAGAGAGGCCTTTTTGTTGTTGTGCTAAGCTAACAGGCAGAATGCTACCGGTATAGCTCTAAAGAATGTAGCATCATGGGCAGTGTAGTCCGTGCTGCAGGGAGAATGGACTGCCATACACGTTATGTGTCTGTGAGCGAGGGAGGGAGAAAAAGGAAAAGTACGAGCTGTCATCGAGCAGAAACAGGAGCTGGAAGCATGTAAATATAATAATAACCACTGCAGCCAAGAAGAGAGCCTGACGAGCCCAGTTGTAAGTAAGCTATTAAGACTCGACTGTACACCGTGTTCGTGTTTTCCTCTGAAACAATAAGTTCTGTTGGAGCAGCCTTTCAACGCCTCTCTCTGTCTCTGCTAGCAAAGTTGACCCAGACAACAAAGTAAAGCTAGTTTTCAGCTACGAGCCGACACAGAACCCACCGTATTAGCCAGAGGTCCCTTTACTACGGTTCGGAGCCGCGGACCTTCAGTAACAGTAATAAATCACAGCAATAGTACATTCACGTAGTTGTAAACAGCATGATAATATATTAAGTAATCCAAAGTATTCAGAATACGTTACTCTCATTGAGTAACGTAACAGAATACGTTACAGAATACATTTTGGGGCATGTAATCTGTAATCTGTAATGGAATACATTTTAAAAGTAACCTTCCCAACACTGTTTATGTCACAGTAAATAACCACACAATCTTACTTCCAGCGCCTCCTTATTTGAGGGGTGACTGCACACAACTGTCATCTGACGCTTCGCCCGGGAACGCACTTCTTCACGGAGTCGTGGTTCAGACAAACAACTTCCTGTGTCCGTGTAAAGCTGCCTGTCGGCCTGCGGTGTGAGGGAGGGCGCTGCATCTATAATGCAGGGAAAACACACACACAGTATCAGAGTGCGTGTGAGAGCTCTGTGTGGTTTCTTAAGTTCAAGGTTTTTTGATTAATGTGAAAAGAAATCGTTGAGCTGTACACTCGCACGCCGTCTACCGTTCTCTACATCTGAATACATTTGTAAGGTTACTGTTAATAACCCCGAACTGCTTTTTTACCCCGAGTGTAAATTATAAATAACGCACACATCCACGCTGTTGTTTGAGTCAGTGTGTGTATAAGTCAGCCCTGAATACACGGCCCGTTTCATCCATATAATAATAATAATAATAATAGATTGCATTTATACAGCACTTTCCGGGGCCCTCAAAGCGCTTTAAATTCATTCACTCTACATTCACACACTGGTGGAGGCAGCTACACTGTAGCCACAGCTGCCCTGGGGCAGACTGACAGAAGCGAGGCTGCCATATCGCGCCATCGGCCATCATCAGTAGGCAGCAGGTGAAGTGTCTTGCCCAAGGACACAACGAGCCGGGGCTCGAACCGGCAACCTTCCGGTTACAAGACGAACTTCCAACTCTTTGAGCCACGATCGCCCCCGTTATGATTTATTGATCAGAGTTCTGAATTATGAACAGTGTGTTTAAAGATTCAGGTGCCTGCTGGGACATGTTGTGTATTTCAGGTTAATATTTCATAACCAATCAAATAACGTGAATGTTGTTTGTGTGGGAAAAACGGGCAGGTTTTCCTTGTTACTCACCCTAAAATAAAAGGTCCCCGTCCTTCCCCGCGTCAGCTCCCCTGAGGTCACACAGATTAGATGACACATATGGATACAGGATGTCGTTAATGAAGCTCAACTCATCTTAAAAGGTTTAATAGCCTGATCTGTAGGCTAATAATGCACTGCTGCTATTGCTCCTGTGAGTCCAATATGAAGCTGTAATAATGAGAAAGCCTTTCACAGGGACAGCAAGGGGGCTTCTTAATTCTTACACAACTCTGTGTTAGACAATATCAGCCATATCGTGCTTACTGTACATGTATGTCTCGCTGATTTACAGGTTTAATTATGCACCTGATAACACTGGCCTGAAAGCACCTCGTTAATCACACCCGTCAACTCTTCCAAACTTGATTAAGGGAAACTTTTGTCACAGTTACCGAAACCTAACTTTTGTTAAACCGTCCACTCAACACGACCTTTTCCAATGTGAGCATCTGTATGTAAGGGCGTCTTTAAAGTAGGCAAAGACAGCGCGCACAACAACATTATAGAACAGCTATGATCCGAGCAGAGCGTTGCAGCGCACGGCCTTCATCGGGCAGACGTAAAAACACCATGTGACACAGAGCTGAGGTTTACTCTTTTCAAATGCTGTTGTTCAGTTTTGCAGGTAAAAAGACCTCAAGGATGAATGCTGGCTGATGAGAAGGTGCACTTTGGCTAACATCATCGCCTTCCTTTAATAACACAGTCCCAGGAAACATGGCTGAAACCCTGACGTCATCTCCTGGGTCAAAGCTAAAAAGAACAGAACCACAGAAACACATGGTGATGTTGTTTCCATGTACAGGGTGGGCCGTTTATATGGATACAACGTAATAACATGGGAATGGTTGGTGATATTAAAGTCCTGTTTGTGGCACATTAGTATGTGTGAGGGGGCAAACTCCTCAAGATGGGTGGTGACCATGGTGGCCATTTAGAAGTCGGCCATCTTGGATACAACTTTTGTTTTTTCAATAGGAAGAGGGTCATGTGACACATCAAACTTATTGGTAATGTCACAAGAAAAACAATGGTGTGCTTGGTTTCAACGTAACTTTATTCTTTCATGAGTTATTTACAAGTTTCTCTTTGTTCACAGCCATTGACATGTCGAAGAGGTTAACACGTGAGGAGCGGATCGAAATTGTGTTGATATCTGGTGAACGCAGTAACCGGGTCATTGCAGCAGATTTCAATGCAAGACACCCTACGAGACCACCCATCTCCCATGCTACAGTTAGCAAACTGCTTGCTAAGTTTGGTGAAACTGGTTCAGTGTTGGATTTGCCAAAATGTGGACGCAAGAAAACTGTCACTAATGAAGAAACATCAGTGGCTGTCCTAGCTTCATTCAGCAAGAGCCCACAGCGTAGCACTCGCCGCATGTCACTGGAGAGTGGCATTAGTCGAACATCCCTTCGGCGGATATTAGCTACTCACAAATGGCACCCTTACAAACTCCAGCTACTGCAGCATCTCAACGAGGATGACCCAGATCGGCGCACAGAATTTGCAGAATGAGCAAAAACAAAAATTGGAACAGGACCCTCAGTTCACGCAGAAGAGTTTGTTCAGTGATGAGGCAAACTTTTATGTGAATGGTGAAGTCAACAAACAAAACCACCGCTATTGGTCTGACACTAACCCACATTGGATGGATCCCTCCAAGACTGTTGGAACAACAAAAGTGATGGTTTGGTGTGGTATATGGGGCACAACGGTAGTGGGTCTATTCTTCATCAGTGGAAACCTCAAGGCCACTGGATATTTGAAATTGCTACATGATGATGTGTTTCCCTCTTTATGCACTGAAGCTGGCACGTTCCCTGAGTTTTTCCAGCAAGATGGTGCACCACCACATTATGGGTGCCAGGTCCGAGCATTCGTAGATGAACAGTTTCCTGGAAAGTGGATTGGTCGTTGTGGGCCAGTTGAATGGCCCCCAAGGTCTCCCGATCTGACCCCCTTAGACTTTTAGCTTTAGGGTCATCTGAAGGCAATTGTCTATGGTGTGAAGATACGAGATGTGCAGCACCTGAAACTACGGATACTGGATGCCTGTGCTGGCATTTCTCCTGCGGTGTTGCTATCAGTGTGTGAAGAGTGGGAGAAGAGGGTTGCATTGACAATCCAACACAATGGGCAGCACACTGAACACATTTTATAAGTGGTCAGAAACTTGTAAATAACTCATGAAAGAATAAAGTTACGTTGAAACCAAGCACACCATTGTTTTTCTTGTGACATTACCAATAAGTTTGATGTGTCACATGACCCTCTTCCTATTGAAAAAACAAAAGTTGTATCCAAGATGGCCGACTTCTAAATGGCCACCATGGTCACCACCCATCTTGAGGAGTTTGCCCCCTCACATATACTAATGTGCCACAAACAGGACTTTAATATCACCAACCACTCCCATGTTATTATGGTGTATCCATATAAATGGACCACCCTGTACATATATACCAGTGTATCAGCTTTGTCCATCAATATCTGAGCAGCAAATGCCAACATTGCACTTTAAGGTAACAGTAGCTCATTTTCACAAGTGCAGAGATCCAGCACAAGTCTTTACTGAGCTGATGAATGTAGTAAGGGAAATTTTCCATCTATTATTTTCTTCCACTTGAACAAATCTGAGTCACGACTGCTCATGAATTTATTCAGCTCACAGGGCAAAACAGAGCCAGGTCTGTTTGTCCCCACAATGGGCAACTGCAGCTTGGTGCATCCCCGTCAGATACTTGGTGTCTTGTTTGGTCAGCCGTACAGAACAGCATTTTCTTTCTTTGAGGACTTTGATGACAAGATGAACCAGAATCTGCCAACGTTTGAAAATGATTGGACTATGACCAGTAAGATTTATTAGAGAAGACAGGGCTGACTTGAACTTGAAGTACAAATTCCCAGTTTATGAACCCAGATGATCTCACAAAACTCTCCCAGAAAACATCAGACATTAGCTGCTGACGAGGAAGGACCTGATGGAAAGAATGAGCCCAGAGTCAGAAGCACAAAACACTGGAGATGCCAAATCGATCTACATCTTAACTCTCACAAATATCCAGGCTGTAAAAGAAGCATCACAGTGGTCAGCCATCTGCATATGGTCACTCTGTGAGAAGTTAAAGCATCTCTATGCAATCTGAATCACTGCAGACATGAAATCAAAGAGTCTGGGCTGACAAGTATTGAGCCAATTAGAAAAAATGCTAACATTTACTATCTAATCTAACTTATAAAGCAAGAACAAAAAAATCCCCTTATTTGAGGACTCTTTGGGAAGTTGGACAGTGGCTGAGCGAGTGTTTGTACTTTCATACTTTCCATATTATCATTACCAGATACTGCTGATCTGTTTGCCTCTGGGCTGATGTGGGAGATGGGGGAGCAATAGCTTCCTCCATCATCGTTCACTGTAAATGTCAGAGCAATTGTTGACGCAGCAAAGCACCTGTTCTTATCCTCACTGTGTGAAGACAAACCAGTGATGATATAATAAAAAATGACTCGGTAATGAGAGCTGAAAAAGGCACTATTATTTATCAGCTGTTTATTTCAAGCATTTCATGACAAAAACAGAAAACAGTAAATCCGCCTCAGTAAAACCCACAAAAGACCTTTAAAATATCATAAAGAAGCTTAAAGAGCAGCTCCAAGAACAGCAAGAGCCATTTAAGTGAAATCTGTGGTTTTTCATGATGAAGCTCCCAATGCTTCACCACAGCTAGCTCAGTCATAGCTAGCTCAGTCACAGCTAGCTCAGTCACAGCTAGCTGAGTCACAGCTAGCTCAGTCACAGCTAGCTCAGTCACAGCTAGCTCAGTCACAGCTAGCTCAGTCACAGATAGCTGATGGCTGAGATGCTGTTTGACATTGTTTAGTATCATGAATTACATTAGCTGGCGAAGTCATTTGACAAGAATCTACAGTAAATGGTAAGTGGACAGGTTCTTATATGGAGCATTCATACACTCATTGTTTTTATTTATTAACTTACTGAGTGCTGTTGTCTTGTTTGTGTTGTGTTGTGCGTAGTGCCACCGTGGGACAGTTTCGAATTTCATCGTACTGTTCTAGGTGTGACTGTGCAATGACAATAAAGAGTTATCTTATCTGTTATCTTAACTGATAATGTTAGTGATTCACGGTTTCTAAGCTAACAGTAGAGGTGGGAATCACCATACATCCCACGATACGATATTATCACAATACTTAACGCACGATACGATATTATTGCAATTTTTTAAAATATTTTGCGATATTCAGATTCTGTACATAAAGGTAAACTTTATCAATATTCATTTTATCTAATATCAAAGTCTCACACTCAGTCTTTCTTTCATTTCAGTTTTATTGTTGACAAACTGAACGGTTTGTATCACAGTCTAGTCCAACTTAACTGAATCAACCATCTGGTACAATTATAGCTATTCTGAACTATGCAGTTTATGAAAACTATGCAGCCCCTTCAGCAACTGAAGAATTTGAAAGTAAATTAAAACAAAATATAATTGTACATTAAATAAAAAAGTTTTAAACTTAATTAAAATAAAACATGTCTTAAATTAAAATAAGTAAACTGTCATGTTTATTGCTGCCATAAAACAAGTTAAACACATTTGGACAGTGAAGGAATGTCAGGATTCTTGCTCAGAAAAAGGATCAACATGCTCTGAAGTCAGAGCACAAAAACCTTTTTTGTAACAAAATATCGATTTCTGCTGTCCTTGTATCCATACATTATTAGCAAACAAAATATCACCATGCTACACAGTATCCATTTTTTCCCCACCCCTAGCTAACAGTAGCTAATGTTCCTCACTAACATATAAACATAATAAATGTTACATGATGTTAGCAAAAACCAAACACCTTTTTTATGAAGTTAATGTGTACTTGGCATAAAAAGCATCTAATACAGGAAAGCACCATTACGTAGCGCACATTTAGTAGCAGCGGTCCCCAACCTTTTTTGCGCCACGGACCAGTTTATGCCCAACAATGGACCGGCCTTTAAGGTGTCGTGGATAAATACAACAAAATAAAACTAGTACCGGTACCGAAAAAAAGAAGATTTATTCATAACACACGTGAAAAGACCCAGGAAAACAGAGTTAACAATAAAAACGATAACAAAATAACGCTGAAAACCATACATTTCACACCTGAGCCTCAACTCTCGCGGCCCGGTACCGGTCCGAGGCCCAGGGGTTGGGGACCGCTGGTGTAGAGCACATTTAAGTGCTTAATGAATATTATATCAAAGTAATGTGATTATTCAAGGACATTTTTGGTTTTATGTTAGACTTTTAACACCTGAAACCTCCAACACAGGCTCCCATTTCACTAAAAGTTTGATATTTTTAAAAAAATACTAATTAAAGGTTACTGCCCTGAGTGCATGAAACCACCTCTTTTAATCTGGTTTGGACCAAAACTCTGTGAGTGTGTTTAGTTAACAAGCATGGCTGAATATTTCCTCACGTCCTCACTCTGGAGCATTAATCCAGCTCTGAGTGTTGGGCTGCTGCTTTGGGAGTCAGCTGACTCCCTAAACAGGGTTGTCTTGTCATTTTGACAATTCTGTTTACCTGTCACCTGTATGTGTGTGTGTGTGTGTGTGAGTGAGTGAGTGAGTGAGTCTCAGCAGGTGAAGCGAACCAATTACAGCAGCCGTGCGCTCGCCTGCGTCCCTCTCAGCTGTAACAGGGGAATGTGCAGTGAAAGCAGCCGTAAGTGGGAGCAAAACTCTTCTGAAGCAAAATGTTTTTGCTGATTTCAGCACCTCAGCTGTAAGCACAACAAATTGTGTATTCCCCCTCCTACGCACAGTTTCCCTGACACACACACAAACACACACACTGCTGCTCTGTAGAAATGTGTGTGCTGTATACAAAAAGCATAATCTCATCACTTCCATTTTCCTTTCAGAATTTGGACATGTATACGGGTTAAAGTCAGCAGCTTATTTTTTGCTATTTTCTGGTGATGAACAATAACTCTGCGTCTACATCCAGCCTTCCCATGCTGTGGTCTGCACGGAGGGTGATGTGTTCTCAGTTTTAAATAAACATAATAAGATTAACAAGAAATTAACCAGGAGAGCTGAACAAAAAGAGGAAAGGGTAGCGTGGAAACATGAGCGTTCTGCGGGGAGCACTCTGGTAGCCTCGGCTGAGCTTTGATTGATTAATCAATTACTTAACCAGCAGAAAGCCAAAAGGGAAGCAGCTGATTGGGTCTTCGCTGGTAACCACTTCCCAAATGGGGATTTTTTTCCAATTTCCTTGTTTCTTTGGTAACTAACTCAACATGTTTGGGTCTCTGACTGCTGGAGTGTAGAATATTTTGACTTTGACTTCAGGGATTATTGGTTAGAGAGGAAACTGCCACGGTGTCACGAATTCATGTGTTATTATTTAGTCTTTCATATTCATCTGTGGGTGGAAAGTTTAAACTTTATGACGTTGGAGAACAGCCGCAATAAAAGAAGAAAATAAAAGTAAAGTAAGTAATAAAAGGTTTTATCTTTGGTTTTCTCAGAGACAGACTGTGGAAGCGCAGCATAAAAACTTTAAACAGCAGAAATCAATTTGTTTTCCAGAGACTGAAGCTCGTCTGTTGCTTTGTTCCTCAGACACAGACAGCACGAGGTTTTCTATTTGTTGGACGAAGCCTGCAGATGAAAACCGTGAACAGAATCAGACTCAACTAGGGCTGCCACAAACGTCCATTGGACGTACAGCTTATTGCACCAGCAGCATCTGCTCTTATATAACTATCATTAGCTTACAGCTTTAAGTGTTTAAGGTATGTGCTAACTAAAAATAAAGACAAGATGATAGTTTATTAAATTTTAATGAAATTTGCAGATTGTTTCGGTGAAGTTTAATAAACTCCTTGCTATCTAAAATATAACAGGACACCGGAGTATATTCTCGAGCATCTCACACTTCTGATAATCAGCTGTCTGTCACACAAAAAGCCAAACAATAACATTTTTAAGTTATCTAAGTGACTTATATATCATGTTTAACCTGAGTAGCGAAAGACGGCGGTGGGTTTGAAAACGTTTTGCGGGAGTCCGGTGTTCTCACGGCTCTAGTTAGCCTAGCCCCCGGCTAACTATCGAGCTAGTGGGTAACAGACGTCTCCGAAAACGTCGGAGCGCTTTTGAAAATATGTGGTGTCTTGATAAACTGAGCAGATATTTGAGGTTTACACAGCTACATTCTCGCCTGAAAATATGTTAAACGTTTATTTTGTGACCCAGAAAGAATAATAAGAGTAATATTAAAACTAACTAGCTGCCGCCATTGTTGGAAACTGAGCTGGGCTGCGCTATGAATTCTGGGACACAGCTTCTTCTTCTTCTTCTTCTTCTTCGGGGTTTAACGGCAGCTGGCATCCTTGTACATGCAGTGCTGCCATCTTCTGTTTCAGTCCGTTATTACACTCTTAAATCCTACTACTTATTCCTGCGTCTTTTGTGATCTTACAAAGCTTCAAACAACGCGTCGACTATTAAATCAGTCGTCGACGATTTTGATAGTCGACATAATCGTGACTAGTCGACTAATCGTGGCAGCCCTAGACTCAACTAAAGAAAAACATGTGAAACTCTCTGCAAACTTTTCAGTGGTTCATGTTTTACACAAAGTAGTTACGACTTCAAAACAACACGGGAAAAATGCCAAACTGGAGATTGTGTTTAACGTCGAGGTTGCTGTGACACTAATGCCAAACAAAGTTTTAATTTAATTCAGAGCAGTTCCATCTTTATGGTGGAAGGTGTCTCTACACATTATCATAGTAAAAACAAAGATAAATGCACTTAATTACTTCACTTGTCACCTCCCTCTCTCCAACCACTTCCTTAACAGTATGGAGGAGTAGTGGCGCAAACTCGGATCCTCCTACACACAGGAAGTGACTAGCAGCAACATGGCAGCTAGAGATGACTGACAGTCATGTCAATTCAGTTCGGTGTAACTTACATGGCGCTGAATCACAACAACAGTCACTTCAATGGGTTTAATATTGTAAGGTAAAGACCCTTTAGTCATACAGAGAAACCCCAACAGTCACACCACCCCGCATGACCAAGCACTTTGGTGACAGTGGGAAGGAAAAACTCCCTAACCCGGACTTGGCATTCCACCTTTTCCCCATTTATAAGCAGATTGTGCCACAGATTTACAGATTTTCAGATATGGCGTGGTTAATTCTCAGCACTTTTACTTTGCATGCTTCTACAAACTGCCTCGGTGTAAGATGGAGGTTTTGCAAAAACACTAGAGAAGCTATCCCATGGTCACCAAATACGACAACTTGCAGATGACTCTTCTTCTTCTTCTCAAGTTATGAAAAGAATCGATGACAAATGGTGTTTCTGAGGGAGACCAGTGTCCATCATCAGTAAGTCTAACTGTGGACCATCTGGGCAAACTCACCCAGTATGTCAATCACCTGTGAGAGAAAGATGTGGATGTACAGCTGACAGCTATCCGGTCGTTAAGTCTGACGTCACTAGCCGTGTCTGGGCCTAAACTCCGCTGCAGGTCCATATGTCAAACGTTCACTGTGGCATTACTGAGAGTTGAAAAACTGTCTAAAGTCTTTCATCTTTAATAAAATGATCAGCGTTCTGCTCTACCAGGTGTAACAATTGAGTTTAACATCCAGGCATCCATGAAAACGGAATTTCTGACATTTAACGGAGTTAGAAGTTAGCAGGAAGTTAGCTCGCTAGCTTCTATCTGAATACAGTATAGCATGTCCTGACTGCGGGGTTTTGGAAACAAATTCAAACGTACAGCTCTGTTATCACTTCCAACATAAATGAAGACAGAAAACTAAACAGCAGTGACGTTTGTAGGGTTACTGAAGTTTGGCTAGCTGGTGTATAATGATGCGCTACGTGACCGCTAGCGACACAGCTATGTTAGCATAATATAAACAAGCTAACTTTTTTCCACTCGATAAACGTTAACGTGATCACTGACTGTTTTAGGAGCTTTTTGAGATTAAATAGAAGAAAATACAAAACATTAAACATGTTAACAACACAAAAGCCATATTAAACGCAGACTACTTTAGGCCCGGAAGTAGGATTCGTCACGTCATCACTTAACGACCAGATAATCAGTTTACTATGGAGTTGGCTGATTATTGGATTATTAGAATATGTGCTGTTTATAACCCACAGAGATTTAGACTTTTGTTTTGATATTTGGCTGACCCTGTGGGACTCTACACATACTGATTAAGCAAAACCCACCAGACTTCCATCATGGGTTCTGCTCTTGCTCTTGACGAAGGCGATCGCACTTTTCTCCTCTCCTCCTCTCCCTTAGCTTCCCTGCTTAGCCTCTTGTGTCCTTGTCTAGTCTCGTGTTTTTTGTATTACTTTTCCCTGGAACACTCTCTCACAGTCTGTTCTCTAAAACCTAAAAGAGGAATTATGGATTGGATCAACTGGTCCCTAAATGCAATTGACACCCCTTTCTCAACGAGAAGTTTGGGCTTGGGTGAGCCTGAGTGCTGAAGATATCTACCTATTACCATAATAACAGGGTTCTTGCTGATCGGAGCTGGCTTGGCCCTGACTTATCGAAGAATTAAGAAAGTGGAACCGGCTGTTCAAACCCCCACAAGGCTGCCCGCTGGGATTGGAACGATGGGAAGTTTCTCAAAATGGGCTCATTGAGTGCAGCACGGATAAGATCTTGGAGAGGCTACGGCTGCTGTGAATACTCAGAATAAGATCTCTGAGTGCAGACTGGATGACATCTCGGGGAGGCACACTGTCGTGAGTTCTCAGAATCGGCTCCTTGAGCATAAGAAATGACAACATCACAGAACGCAAGTATGGCGAAGCTCGCGGCTCTCCAACGGGAGATTGAGAGACCAGTGTTGGACTGTAGAACTGCTTTGAAATTCATATGAGCTGTTCGCACTAAAGTAAAAACCACCATCACTTCATGCGGATACCTCTTTGGCACCAGCTGCGGTCTCAAGGCTGGAGCTGAACAAAACACCCTGATAACGACTGTGTTTAGTCTGTTCTTCCCATTCCACGCAAGGCCACCTGGGTTGGCTGGAAGACTGTTTACTTAGCCTAGCAGGGCGAAGGACACTGTCTCAGCTGAACTATGGACACACACACACATATACACTGATATGCACACACTCATCCCCCCTCCCTTTCCAAACGCCTTCGACGCTTATTCCCTTGACAGTGGATCAAGGAGACCAGCACACGCAGGCCCAGATGTACTGTCTAATTCGGCTGTCTCTCACCCTTTACCCATCCCTGCTGCTTGTCATGTGTTTCTTTGGTGTATTAAGAGTTTTTTCATGTGCAGAGGTGTTTTTTCTGTTCTCAAACTGATCTCCCTGTTGGAGCTCAGTCTGGGGGGAGTTATTTTTTTCTCCTTATCTTTCCTCATATGGTGCATTTTCCATTGTTATACCTCTCTGACCTGTCTTCCCCATGTGATGTTTGTGTAATGTATGTATGGTCGATGGTCGGAGGGTAAGATGGCGCCGCCATTGCGTGCAATAGTTCGGCAGCCTTATGAAATTTCCCCTTGTGGGACTAACAAAGGTATATCAAATCAAATCAAATCAAACACTCTTCTTTCTGTCTTTTCCACCTTTAATCTGATTTCCTTTCACCCTCTCTGCCTCCCAGAGATGGTGAGGTAAAACCAGAGAAAAAGAGGGAGAGGAAAGCGAGGGGGCGGAGATGCCATTTGATAACTGAGTGACCTGGAAATGTCAGAGATGAGGAGCGAGACTTTCTACAAGACACACACACACACACTTTTTCCTCTCACACACACTCGTACGAGTCTCACACTCTTTCTTTCTTTCAGACACACTTTTCAGGGTGAGACGGCCCCGCGGGTGGTTCTTCTTCTCTTGTAAAAGGACGTTTGCCTTTGAAGCAACTGAATCCGAATCAAAAGGGAGCTACGCAGGAAAGTTGTATTACATGAGATATGAGACGTGTTTGTACGCCGGCAGCCCCACATGGTGACGGGAGGTAAGTGCTGGCCCCCTGAGAGCACCACTACCATAGACAATATAAAACGTATCCACGGTGACGCCCCCCACTGGTTTGTCTTGCTATGGAGCCTCTAGATGAGTGTTTGTGCTGTCACCATTTTGGTATTTGAAACAGGGGGTGACGCGAAAGGCGTGGACTCGACTGTGCAGTATGACCCGAAAGAGACTGAGCCATAAACTCCTGGCAGTGTTTACAGAGATCAGTACAGAGGTTCTGCTTCAATAGTACTACGAGTGTCGTTACAACCAGGTGCGTCACATCACTACTGAAGTTCAGCTGAATCATGAGAATGGGAAGAAATGGGAAGTTGATTTAAGTAACTTTGAGTTTAGCATCAGCAATCATGCTAGGGTTGGGTTGGTACTTCAGAGACTGTTGGTCTGCTGAGATTTTCCCACACAACCATCCTCAGTGTTTACAAAGAATAGTCTGGAAAGTGAGCGGCAGTTTACAAGCTAATGTTTGGAGACAGTTACTTGAGTTGCAGTTTTGAAAAAGGCGTTTATATCCACAGTAATGATGAAGTGTCACCATTGAAGGCTTCGTTTTATGCTAATGTTGCAGACTCATTGGTTCAGTATGGTAATGCCTGACAAACAACAGCACTGGCAGAGTGTTTAACAGATGAGCCTCACAAGAGAAAGAATGATGACTCATCACAAAGCCTGCTAAATAACCAACACCTCCACATCCACGGCTCACTGTGCACAACAGAAGATGTTCATCGTAAACGGGCCAACACTTTTTGGCGTTCTAAACCAATCTGACACCAAAACTCTGGTACCAACAGCAAGGAAGGGATCGAGAATATTAGCTACAAAACAGCATCTGGAAACCATCTTTACCTTCACTAACTTTAACGGCACTGTGCACTGAAGGGTCCCTGCCAACAATCTGAATGGGATGATAGCAATGACTCACTTCCTTCTGATAAGTTGATGGTGTAAATCCAAAATAAAATCAAAACAATTACGAGGTCTTTGAGGTCTGACCTGTATAATTTTTTTTACTATTGCCACAAATATGTGCCGTTTCTCATGACACACATTGGTTGGTTTAGGCAGGTGGAGAGACTCACAGAAGGGCTGTGTAAGTAACAGGTTATTTCACATGATTCTGCATTTTGTCGTTTAATTTCCTCGTTTTATACACACAACTCTCACCTTCAGTATTACAGTATACATGTAAAGGAGGGAACTGCACAAAATAAACCTTACACTTTATTTTGTGCACTTTTCAAAATTTCTGGTTTTGTGTTGCAACTCTACAACTTAGTCTCTTAGGAAGTGTAGCCCTTTCTACAGACAGCTGCTACACCTTAAATGTGATCACTTCTAAACAATAGTTTTGCCCGTGTGGTGTAGATCAGCGTCTCCAACCTTTTTTGCACCACGGACCGGTTTATGCCCGACAATATTTTCACAGACCGGCCTTTAAGGTGTCGCGGATAAATACAACAAAATAAAACTAGTACCGGTACCGAAAAAAAGAAGATTTATTCATAACACACGTGAAAAGACCCAGGAAAACCGAGTAAACGATAAAAACGATAACAAAATAACGCTGAAAACCGATAAAAACCCTGAAAACCATACATTTCATACCTGAGCCTCAACTCTCGCGGCCCGGTACCAAACGACTCATGGACCGGTACCGGTGCGAGGCCCGGGGGTTAGGGACCGCTGGTATAGATGGTCCATGAAGTTTGCACTTAAAATTGTTGAGCTAAATTCTAGTGCGTTATTAGTTTTCTGCGTAACAGTGATGCGACTTGGCACACATACAACCAGGACACCAAAAGTGCTAGTTTTAGCTGACAGCTTAGAACTCCACAAGGTCACTGCTGGCTGTAAAAACCAACCCTGACACAGGAGGAAGAGTGGGTCAGAGGGTCGGCAGTCCAATTACTGGTGACCCTGTAGTATCCTTGCTACTAATTCATCTGTTGGAGTGTGTGCAAATATCAGACAAAGTACTTGTCTGCACTGTATGTTCATCATATGTACATCAGCCCTTTACCATTTGAGAGACTCACGGTAGAGCTGCTACTCATCCACACTGAAGGACTAGGATGCCCTTTAGTGGGAGAAGAGAAAGCCTGGGGCAGACCCAGCTTCAGTGTCCCCCAACATGAGCTGGGTAAAGTGGCCGTGGGGAGGGAAGTCCCGATGTGCCTGTTTAAACCCAAACCTGGATAAGCAGCAGAGGATGGATGGATGGATACGTCAAAGTGCATCAGTACTAAGAGTTTCTCTTGACTGCACGTTCACGTAATCTCAAAGAAAGCTGACCGGTAAATGCAGAGTGATCTGTATTCAACAGACTTTATTTCTTCTGATCTCTGTTTAAAACATAATATCTATGGCCGATTAAAATCAGCCTTAAGGCGGGATGATTAATCATAACACTCGCTGCATTATTTTTCAGAGTAAACACTCTCCACACATGACTGTGACAGCATGCCCACTCCTGTTATTCTCCTTCATATCAAACTGTTGCCCTCTTCATAAACCCTTAGTTATACTGTGTTGTGTTTCTTTTCTCATCTTAATCCTCTTCATGTCTTTGTGAAGCCGCTGAACTCATTTATTTGCACACTTACTCAATTTTCCCATTGTTCTCCTCCTCGCTTGGGAAATTTGTCAGTCTGAGTTTTTGTTTTTTCTGACTGGAATCTTTTTGGAAACACTTCACGGTTTGTGCTTACAGTTCAACCATCCATCCAGTCTGTTATCCATCAATCTGGAGAGCCAGCAGGGCTCCATCCATCATCCTCACATACAGCATCCAACATTTACTCGTCCATCCATCCTTTCTGACAGCACACGGGCAGGCCACATGTTTATTCATCCAAACTTCAATCCATTAATCTCATCACTCATTAGTCTATTTTGTCTACTAATGTTCATCCCTATCCATCCTTCTATCATTAATCAAGTCACACAGTTGAAATTATTGAGGGCATGCAACGATTCGCCCAGTAATTAATCAGTTTTCCTACTTCACAGCCTGATATCTTGACAAAAGATGAAATGGCCACAATAGAAGGATCGACCTGTCTTGCTTTGTCTTTTTCTACGGGAAAGTAACGGTAATTAGATTACTGTTACTTTCCCGTAGGAACGCTGCGTTACTGCGTTACTAAAACCGTGAATTTTTTGCGAGAATGTCTCATGACAGTGACGTAAGCGAGTGCGACGTTCGTGACAACAGCTGTGTGCAGATCAACAATGGATCATATATCGAGTGCAGAGAGAGTATGAGCGTGCAGCGTTTAAAGCGTGGAAGTACTGACCTAACTTTGAGTTTGATTCCATAAAAAGTGACAAAAACATTAGTGTCCGTTGTGCGTGGGAAGAAAACTTCTTTTTACAGCAAAAAACCCCTAAACTTCCAAACAAGCACCGAGTAGCTACGACGTAATGGGAAACTCACAGAGAAACTCGCGGATTCTTCCACTGACCGCTGCACACCTGCACCAGGGTAAACCTCCGCCTACCCCACTCCTGCTTTACAGGTGAAAATAGAGCAACAGGACCGCTAGTCTTTGACTTTATTTTCTGCTGTGTTTTACTTGCATCTATTTGAAAGACTGAGTGTAAACACACAAAATATTTTATTTTATGTGCTGGAATGTGCAGAAAATAGGTTTAAATGTTAAACTAATTTCTTCCAGTCAGAGAATGTTGCAGATAATTAAATTTTTGCTTGATGCATAAAGTTAAAAGATTAAAACTAATAAAACAAGTTTTAAAAAGAGACTTTTCCATTTGATTACATTTTGTATGATGATTATGCAGAAAAAGTAGAATTGGGCTGAAAGATCTATCACTTTATCACCTATTCAGGCTGTAAATCGTGTTTTTAAAAAGTAACTAAGTAACTAAGTAATTAATTACTTTTGAAAATAAGTAATCAGTAAAGTAACGGGATTACTTTTTGGGGGAAGTAATCAGTAATTAGTTACTGATTACGTTTTTCAAGTAACTTGACCAACACTGGTCAGCACTAAAAAAATTAGTTGGTAAAATGAATTCTTCATGTTTTATCAACATAAAACTCCATGTTGGTTTAAACATGTTGTGGTGCTACTGAAGCGATGTGTAACCATATTTGGCACCTGTGTGTGGATGCTAGCATGCAACAAAGGAAAACAACTGGTGCTAGTAATGCTAACATTAGCTACCTTTGGTAAGCTAATCTTTCATGGTGTGCGTGCAGGCTTATACTAATTATGCCCCACGTGTCCATTGGACTGGGCTCTGTTTTCAATGCAGACTCGCTGAATATTTGTTTCTCTCAAATAAACTTTGAAACCAGTATAAATTAAAGTATGGTGCAGTATGTTTCACGCCCTGTTTGCAGGTCTACAAGATGTTTTTTCAGTCCTCCGGGATAAATCATCCTTACAAACAAGAAAAAGTAGCAACAATTTTTTACACCCAAACCTAGTTATTTTATTTTCTATCTAAACGGTTCGCCTTGTAAACCTAACCGAGTAGTTTTACTCTTGAAACCTGATCAAACAATAATGAAAGATTTTTAATGGGAAAGTAATGCCACAGAAGGTTTCTCAGGGGTGTCAGAAGTAAAACGATCTCCACCTTTAACAGCCCCAACCCTCCAAATGCAGACATTTACCTGCTTTAAAAATCCTCACTATGGGGAACATGACAGGTTAGATTAAAAAACTAGTTTTACACCACAAAAGAGAGAGAGTGTGTCAGCAAACACGAAGCAACAGCTTTAATTTGCTTATGTTTCAATAATGAAAAGCAGTAGATGTGAAGTTTTCTTAGTTGCTAAGGTTGACATATCTCCTGAGAGGACTCGTCCACACAGGAAGCCACTAGCAGTGACATCTTTCTGTGACAATCATCAACTTCCCGGTACAATAGGTGAAATAAGAGCAGGTGCATACTGCTGATTGATGCATCAGGACATCGTTTACCTGAAGCTCCAGTGGCGCAATCGGTTAGCGCGTGGTACTTATAGGCAGTACTGGGCTGAGCAATGCTGAGGTTGTGAGTTCAAGCCTCACCTGGAGCAGTGTCTTTAGGCTTATCCTTACTTATAATAGATAAGACAAATAACAATAGTATGTGAGGTGCCTGTAGCTCTGGAGGTAGAGCAGGTCGTCATTTCTGGGACCAACTATTCCAGCCTCCATGCCAAACATCCTTGGGCAAGATACCAACCCCATGTTGCTCTCTGATGTGTGTTTATTGTAGATAGAACAAGCATAGTGATGAGTGATCAACAGCCAAATCTGTTCACATGATACAAAACATTAAAAAGTAATTCTAATTTTTCAGTTTGAGGATTGTTTTGTTTGAAATTGACAACTCAGTTTGTTTCTACTCAGTTTGTTTCTACTCAGTTTGTTTTTACAGAGTTGTATCTTCAAAAAAAATAAATTAGCAACAACAATTGTGATGCACTTGTTCATATACTGACTCATCGAGCCTTTCCATCCACCCATTATGCGTGCAGTCATTTATCCACAGTTTTAGTTTCAATCCAGTTCATTCAGTCCATCTTTCCCCCCGAACCCACACAGATCTTCTATTTTCCCATAAACTCAATCATCCATTTAACAGACAACTGCCTCTTGATTAAAGAGCAGGCTCATAGAAACAGAAACTCAGTGGGAAAGAAAATGGTCGCAGACGTTGCATCAAATCGTATCATCACGCCAAATTACCCACGAGTCTCTGCTCATTTTTCTCCCGTTGTGTCCAATCTGTCCGTCTGGCTCCAATGCTCCGCTGGGCAGTGCTGATAGGCCTGACAGGTTTCTGGATCCTCCTCGGATAACTGGGCCAAAAAAAGAGAGAGAAAATGGATCTGGAGGGGACAGGAAGGCGCTGACACACTAAAAACTCTTAAATCCCTGTTTGGATTTGTGGCAGTTTACAAACAGGGACGAGTAACACTAAGTATAGCTGGAAGGAGGAAAGAGAAAGTGTGAAGAAGTCCGCTGGATAAACTAAATCGAAACACTTTAACTAGGTCATATGGATGGATGTCCTGAGTTTGGTTTATTAAACGTTTTTCAGGCCCCTCAACAGAATGTGACACCATAATCACGCTTGATAACATCTGCACTGTAGGAGTACAAAACAGAAAAAAAACCTGCTAAGATAATCACTAATCTTTTCTTAATGAGTGGTTTTGGTACCTAAACCAAGTAAATATCTGGTAAAACAAACTTCAAGCGCTCATCTGTTTGACCAAGGGCGTAGATTTGGTTGTGACGTTGGTGGGGACGGATGAGTCAACCACCGAACCTGCCCTGTTTCTTTTTTATTCCTTTTTGTTTTTGCTTCTTGATAAAAAAAGGAGAAATATACTTGCCTACATATGCTATTCTACCTGCTTTTAAACCATTTAAAATTAAACTTAATTTTTAATTTAAATTTAAAAATGTTAAGTTACTATTAAACAAATGACTGACTAAGTATTTTAGACTTTAGTTTACATCAGTCATATTCCATATAAATCAGGTATCACACAAAAATAAAAATAGCTTCAAATACAGTCATGACAATAAAAGAATATGACTTTAAGGACTTAACAACATTACTTCAGTTACACCAACATCTCTGATACATTAGCACTAAGGGAACACTGAATGACCTGGTGGGTTTTGTCCATAAAACTACTCATCTAAGATTACCACAAAGTAACAGATCTCTTAGCAACATTATGCAACATTTTAGGCACTATTGCTCTCATCAAGTCAGTGAGCTGCAGTGTTGCCAACTTAGCGACTTTGTCGCTATATTTAGCGAGAAAAAAAGTCGCTAAAAAAAGACGTGAAAGCGCATATCGCTTTTACTCTCAACAAGCAGCGGGTGCTGTAACGCAGTCAGTTCTTCTTTTACTCTTATGCTGTTTTGTGGATCACAAGGTTTAAAACTACTTATAAACACACACACAAAGTAACTCCACCAGAGCGCCTATTTCGGGTCACTTTTGCCGGTCCAGGCCCGGGTAAAGGAGCAGGGTTGGAATTGTGACATTAAGAAAAAACAATAATTGCTAAAATAAATTTAATTTGTAGTTCTAAATAAACTCTAAATGCATTTAGGACGTTTTTTACTCACTTTATGTCTCTTCCACGATGTTATTTCTCTCTCCAACAACGTAGGTTACAATTACATTAGCATGACCAATTATGCAAATTAGGTGATGACGTCATTTAGCGACTTCTAGCGACTTTTAGGACAGCCAATAGCAATTTTCCTTACTGAGGAGTTGGCAACACTGGTGAGCTGGGATGTTTTACTCTAAACATGAACTACTGTTACAGCTACTGGTGTCCCACACAACAACTCAATGTCCACTATGTGACTGAGCCAAACATATCCCTTCTCCTCTCATCAACTGAGATAAACTGCTGTCATATTTGTTTTACATCTATACTGTCCAGTCTCTCCTGGTGGCCATGGTAACACGTTATTCATGGTTACATACAATTTTAGACTGATGTGGGCCAAAGCCTAAAACGGCGTGCCGGGAGTTTGCTGTTCTCCCCGGTTCAGATATTTGAAGTTTGAACAGCTACATTCTCGCCTGAAATTTTTTTAAAAGTTTATTTTGCAACCCAGAAAGAGTAATAAGAGGGGCACTGAAATTCGGGATTGTCCGAGAAAAAACGGGAGGGTTGGCGTGTATTGCCTAGCATAGCCTGTAACGTTATTATGATGGACAGATTTTATGAGTGAACTTGACTTTAAGTGACTTACAGGTTTCTTTGAAAAATACTTTCGTATATCCAGCTTCTTTTTGCTGCCGTCCTCCTCCTTGCAGGTCCTCACAGCGCAGGTTTGCCGCTGCTAAAACTAAACAGAGCTCCCTGAAAGGCTCAGCCAATCACATTGGCCATATTTGTCACATGATATAGGACCCCAGTAGAGAACGTAATTTAACTCTTTCTGCACCGCTGGGTGAATGAGACGATGACAGATCGCTTTTTTTTATTTCTATTGGTTTTGTTTTGTTTTTGTTTAATCGCTAGATGTTGGTGGGGACATGTCCCTTCCGTCCATGCCAAATCTTCGCTCATCTGTTTGACGCTGCTATTCTTTAAAAGCTTTCCTCAGGTTGTTTGTATGGATGTTCTAAAGGGAACAAACAAAAAACTGACATGAACATTTTGGTTTATGGTTTGTTTCCACTTATATATTTTTATTTTAGCTCCAAAATGCTGGATTAAGGTAAAGCTGATTGTTTTTAAAAGATATTTTTGTCATAACCCTCTGCAGAACCTCACTGATGACCTTTGTGGCAGTAGGAAAAAAGACACGGTCATTTTGGACATGAGGATGTGCTGCTTTCTGACGGGAAACTTTGGACTTTCCAACTAAACAATCTGAAACAGGCCTCAGGTTGTGTCTTTTAGATGATTTGGTGTAAGGCCAGCTTTTTTCTCTCATTTTCTTCTTCTTACTTCTCCTCCATCCTGTATTCCCCTCCTGTCTTTCCCTGCCTACGGCCATATGTGCTACGCAGTTGTTCCAGCCATCAGTTTGTTTCATAAACCTCCACTTCTTCACTCTGCTTTCCTCCCCTCCCTGCTCGCGGCCATGCAGCTGAGAATTAAGAAGCGTGATGACCTCCCACCTCAACTCACTGATCATCACAAGGCAAACATGCACTGAAACACAGAAAGACGACCGCGAGGGACAAAGGTTTGGATCTGTCTGAACAAATGTCCCGTCGCATGAGTGAGCTGTGTGCAGTTGATTTGGGGTTATCAAATTGTTTGCTGGTTATGTCCATCAATGCTTTTACATGTCGAAACATCAGAGTCTGTGTAGATGGAGGATTCGAAGGAGGCAGCCTCGGAACAAGGACATCGTGTTACTGAAAGCTTGAGTCGTCCGTCTGATTACATCTATCAGTAAGTACTCGAAGGATTTAATTCGTCCACTGTTACCTTCTTCGACGACACGTGTTGCTGTCATCAGAACCAAAATGTCACTTTTTGTCTGTCTGCTTTGTTCTACTGTGAATAAAATATGAGTTTCCATGATTTACAGATCATTGACTATTTTTTATTTACACTTTACACACCAACCCAACATCTGGAGGTGAGGTTGTGCCTTCAGCACATATGCTGTTGAGAGGCTTCAGTGGTGAAGCAATAAAGGGTATAAACTCAACACAGAAGTGCATTTATGTGTTTTCCTTTCAAAAGCCGTCCAGTAAAACTAAACAACCACTGAGACCCCAATGTGTATGTAGATTCCCTGGCACAGTATGTTAAGCCAACTGTCACAAACCTGGGGGTCAAAGTGTGATCTGAAGTTTGATAATCAGATTAAGGCAGTGGTAAAATCTAGCTTCTTTCACCTCAGGCAGCTGCAAAAATGAAGCCAATTCTTTCGCGACAGCACTTTGAGACCGTGATCCACGCCTTTGTTAGCACTCGGCTGGATTACTGTTATGCACTTTATATTGGGGTCAGCGCATCATATATTAGTCATCTACAGAAGAGGCAAAATGCCGCAGCTCGTCTTTTAACTGGCACTCGAAAGTTTGAGCACATGCTCTCCATGGCCTAGCTCCATCTTATCTCTCTGAGCTGCTACAGCCTCATACACCCACCCGCTCTCTCAGGTCAGCTGATCAGCTGCTCCTGAAGATACCCAAGACTGGGCGTAAACTTCGTGATCGTGCTTTTGCTGTAGCAGCTCCAAAACTGTGGAACGAGCTTCCTTTAGAGACAGGCCACTTCTTTATCTGTTTTTAAGTCACTCTTGAAAACCCACCTCTTTACCCTGACCTTTGACACCACGTGAGATGTTGGTTTTGTTTTTTTTTTATTTCAGTTGTTTTTAGGTGATTCGATGCTGTTTTATCTTGTTTTTGTTTTAATATAGGGCTGTTTTAATTTTATGTTTTATTTATTTATTTTGCTGTTTTCTGTTATTCTATTGTTTTAACTTATTTTCTGTACAGCACTTTGTTCCCGTGCTGGGTATTTTAAAATTGGATTGGAAACAACCGATGACTTTGTGGGCTATGCAGCATATTTTAATTCACAGCATGAAACATTCATTCCAATTAGTAAATTTTGGTCTCTCGAAATGTAAGAAGTAGGATTACATAGGGTTTGCCCATTGGCTAACAACTTGTGGTTGACAATTAATTTCCAGATGAGAATTTCAGAGTTGTATCCATTCCTCAGCTTGAAACTTGATATCAGGACTTCAAAAGCTGTTTGGCATCACAGTCTGTCTTTTACACTGAGCTTTTTAAACAGGGACAATTTCATAGTTAAGCCCAAACCATTTACTACACCAAACCAATTAGATTTATCTATACTAGAAACAGATGAAATTAATAAGAGGATAAAAATCAGATGCTGTGACGATGTGCTGAGCAGTGATTCAGTGGCAGTACCGATCCTTCCGACCTCGAGCTGTGGACTGTTTTTAAAAGTAGGTCGCGATGTGTACCTGACATGTATCAGGAGCTATAAAAACAGGTGTAGGGTCATAAAACTGTGGTTCAACTTCACTAAAACTGAAAAAATGTGATCAAAGCAGGAGAAAAAGTTATTTATATGTATTCATGGTGACAATAAACGGGCTGCTTGATCGTTCACAGTCGATGTTAATTGTTAATTTCAGTTTATAGAATGCCATTTACCTCATCAGTTCTTGCCTTTGGCTCTTTCTCCCTCAGGAGTGTGATGAGCAGCGTCTCTTCCCGACAGTCAGTTTGAATTTACTGATTAGCCTTCAGCTAACCTGTGGACAACAGGATCCACCGGCTCATGTCCGTGTGGATTAGAGTCCTCTGTTAATTCACCTTGTTGCTCCTGGCAAAACACCAAGTCTGGAGAAAAGACAGACAGAAGGAAACAAGAGGAAAAAACAGCATCTGCATAAAGAACAACTTCCAGGAATGAAGAAAAGCAAAATGTCTAAAAACAGAAGTACTTTCTCTCTGTGGTCATTTTCTTCATCCTCGGGTACATTTCAGGCTGACGGGGAGGTTAACGTCTGGCGTGTTGAGTGCTCGGCTTGAGTCGGTACATTCACACAGCAGCTGCAGCTATCTTTAGGTAATTTTAGCGCGACACTCCAAACTACAGCGTAAACAGTTTAAGTATAACATGAGGAGTCAGAATAAAACTTACTGACCCAAAGAAATGCTGTGATGTATATGAATTAGCAAACATTTGCTTCTCTTTGAAGCACCGGCTACTAATAATGCTTTTTAGCAGTTAGTTTCTTATAATGGACATTTTACTTTACTTTGTTGTCATGTCTGTGTGTAGGCAGGCAGGAAGAGAGGACCCAAAATGCAGGACTCACTGAGGCGGAAGTAACTCAAAACACACAGCTTTATTGCTGGTAAGACGCAGAACAGAAAAACACTAAACTGGAAGAACAGAATAACTAGGCAGGTAGGCTGGCAAACGGAACACACAGAGGAAGCGAGGGTGAACAGACGTTAACGACGCAACACCGAGTACGGGACGACGCAGGCTGTGTCCCATTTCAGGGTCTGCACGCTTGAAGTACGCACACTACGCATACTACGTACGGTGCGTACTAGAAGTACGAGAAGTGAGAGGCTTGTGAAATGGGACGGTCTAGCCTTCGTCCCGCTGTTCAGGTTGCCTAGCAACCATGATACTAACCGCGAGACACGTTACATACAGCTTTGTGTGACATAAATGAAGGAGAAAAATGTTTTGTTGGTCAATCATTTTTGTCATGACATCACTTTGATTAGTTGAGTATCTGAGGCTGAGACCACAGGACTGTAAAACATGATTCAAAGGCTTCATTTCTGTACTGAACAGTCATTTAAGATTAGCTAGTAAATAACAATTAGCTGATGTTGTTCATGAGACTAAAGTCATCTCACTGTGGTAATGTAAATATAATATGGCCAATATTATAGTATTGATAGATAGATAGATAGATAGATAGATAGATAGATAGATAGATAGATAGATAGATAGATAGATAGATAGATAGATAGATGGATATCAATCACTGACTTTCAGCTTGTTGTGTTTGTGGATATATGACTGACTTTAATTATCCATAAAATCATCAGATTCTCTGTAAGATTAAGGTCGACTATATGTATATTTAGAAGTAGAGGCTTTAAAACCAAGTTAATGCTGAAAGTACAAACATCACTAATGTCACACAACTTTGCCGACATGTGGCCAACAGCAATGTTTTAATGTTCTTCATTATTAAACATTCGCACATAAATAAGTGACGTCATATTCAGTACTTACTTTTGACAGTTCACTTTTCGGCCGCTCCCTTCTGCCGTATTTTGCAGCAAAATTATCCACACCCACCGCCGCGCTATGAATTGTGGGATATATGGGACCACGAAGCGTGCACCGGACCACGCTTGATATTTGGGGAAATCGACGGCGCATTTGGAGTATGCATTTGAAGTACACTTCGAATTGGGACAGCCGTCGTCGCGTGGCGGTGACGTAACCGCACTTAAAATGCGTACTTCAAGCGTGCAGACCCTGAAATGGGACACAGCGACAGACACTAAATACAAGAGGTGAACGGAGCGATGAGGAAACAGCTGGGAGACACGGCTGACGCTGATTACACTGACGAGACAGGGAGAGCACAAAGCTGAACGCACTGACATAGGACACAGACCTACAAAATAAAACAGGAAGCACACGACAGACAGAGACACAGACTCGTAAACAGGCATAGTGACGTCACGGACAGACAGAGGGACAAACGGGCAGAGAAGACTAAGCACAGGCAACCTAAACCAAACATGAGGGCAAGATAACAAAACCTAAACCAGAAATAATCATTATCGTCATCATCATCATCATCATCATCATCATCGGATAACTAAAGAATCAGAATATAATTATAATCAAAACAGTATCACCAGAGAATAAGAATCCATAATGCAAAAATAAACCAAAACATAAGAAACTCAAAATGCTGGGTCGAACCGACCCAGGACCGTGACACATGTGACCCAATGAAACTTTAACATTTGGAGGGAACAAATAAAATCAATCAGTCTCAGCAGTTTGTAAACATATAATGTTTTCAACTAACTATATTTTTACTTTTCTTGTTTTTTATCACTGATATAAGAAGAATAATTCCTGCACTGCCTCATAATGTGGGGCCTTTACCAGGCACTTTATTTAAACTATGTACTATTTTTACTTTTTATCATGCTTCTGTAGCACAATCATTTCCTTTGAGGGATTGGTAAAGTATCCATCTGGGGTATTTTGACCTCTCACACATGAGACCACAGATCCAACCCAAACATTGATAGTTTTTATGATTCCTTTTGCTTCTTAAGTAATGATGTATTGACCCTGTTTCTGGGTCCAGGCTGCTCCTGCAATGGATGAGGCACATTGACCTGGTCTATTGACCCCCCAAGACCCAAGCAGCCACAGGAAACAATCACTGATTATTACATGGCGTTTGTTTATGAAGTACTGAAGGAAAACAACAGAACAGGAGCATCAACACTTCAGCGTCAGCCAGGCCAAAATGATAAAGAGCACAAAGCTAAGCTATGATGCCCGCACTTATAACCTCATGGAGAAAAAAAGAAGCAAAACAAAGACAGAGTCTGACCTCCTTGTCCTATCCAAAAACAGGAGAAAACGATGGGTTAAAAGTAATAACAGCTCACCCCTACCCACTCCACTTCCTCAACTATTAGAACCTCAGCTGGCAGCGTCTAGTTTACGAAAATGAAAACAGCCATTTTTAAAATCAGTCAATGGGGGAAACGGCTACAAAAAAATAACCCCATGTTACCAGAGTCTAAGGAAACGCCACAGTCCAAGCAGCAGGTATACTCTTGCTTTGATGTCCTTCTTTGTAGTAGCGTCCATGGCCCATATTAATTATGTTGCGGGACAAGCAGACCCTTTGCTATAATGCAAGCATGAAAACAAGGTTGTAACTGAAAATCAGTCAATCCAAGCTGAGTCGTGGCAATCCGTGGCAAGTCAATCCAAGTAGGTATTCATGGAAAAGGGGCTAAAATTGCCCTAAATTCAAGAAATAAGAGCTGCTTCAACCAAGTGCAATGGATGCCACTCTTGCCCAAATTTGCCTAACCAGCAGGAGTGTCAACATTTGGGGAACGATAACCTAGATGACTGAGAACCTTCACAGGGGAACATTTGGGGAACATTACCCGACCCAACCAACTCCTAACTGGTGGTGTACTGGGGGGTTCCATTTCTGACTCGTCAGGCTTCAAAAACAAAAAGTTCAGATTTACTGAAGTCTTGAAGTTTTTCAATGAGAAAAAAATTCCATAAACTTTTCCAGCTCATGTGTCTTGCCTCGTGGCGCAATGGTAGCGCATCTGATTTCAGCTCAGAAGGTTGTGTGTTCAACTCATGCCGAGGTCAAAATGAGTGCCTTCAGCTTAAACTTGGAAGTTTAAGCTGAAGGTTCTGTTCTATTAATACACGTTGTTGAATTGACAATTGAATAAGTTTTGTTGTTTTTTTTGTTCAAGAACAACTTTATCTATTTCCAAAACTCCCTAAACTTTTTTTGGCTACCAACTGGACCTTGTGACAAAATTGTGTGATCTGTTTTCTCATCACATCTGGGTCAATGAATTTCTGGGGTTGTTTGTTTAGGAAACATGTTGGACAGAACTATGGAGCCACCTCCTCCAACCTCCACCTTTTGCTGGGGGACACTGAGGTGTTCTCACACCAGCTGAGAGGCATATCCTCTCCACTGGGTCCTTGGTCTCCCAGTTTGACAAACCCAAAACACCTCAAAATCCTCAGCCATCATCAGTCTTAGCTTCATGTTGACCAGTGACGAGGTATTGGTATCTGCTGGCTTATTTTTGGCTGGCCTTGTGGTGTTTTGGTAGTCCTAGTTCTGTTGACCGGTCAAATTACTCCTTTTACAGGCCTGCATTTAACAACTTGTGTAGAGAGGAAAAGAAGGTGTGCAAGTGGGACCTTATGGCGCAATGGAAGCGCATCTGATTCCAGCTGAGAGGGTTGCATGTTCAACTCATGTCGAGGTCACCCGGAAGCTTCCTCAGTTTCAGCATTCAAGGTGAATCTGGGGGTGCATTCCTGTAAATTAATACACAGAAACTATGTCTTTCAGAAAACATGCCAAAGCCTTCAAATGTATTCATGCTGGTTGAATTAATGACTGGAAAAGCTAATTTTCTCTGTTCAAGAAGAAGAACTGCTTTATCTATTTCAAAGAGGTTCAAATGTCTTTTTCTTTAAATGAAAACAACCAAGAGACTGTTTGAATATTTACGTGTGTGTGTGTGTGTGTGTGTTTGTGTGTGTGTGTGGCAGGTAGTACACTAGTTATCAGGTCTGTCCAGCTGCTTCATGCTCTCTAAGCACTTTACCAGTCGACACAACACTCCCAGGAAAAATAAAAGACATCGCTCACGCTCACATCCGTCTTCAGAAGCATTCACATTTCTGTCCTTTCTGCTTTCACTCTCGGTTGTAGAGGTTCGACTTTCTGTAAAAAACATCAAAGTCACTGTTAGCCGGCTCTATTTAAAGCAGAACAGTCTGTGAAGCTGCCTCTCACCATGTAACGCTAACATTTACCCCCATGACCCAGACGTGGATGGACAGACAGATGGCAAAGCTAACCATGCAAGTTTGATCAAAGCTGAGATTCAAGGATCTTCTTATAGTCTGTGACTTTTCACATTTTGAATATTGTTTCCTTCAAAATGTCATTAAACTCATTCTTATTTCATCACTATAACATTTAAGAAAACAATCTTTTTTTCCCTGATTTACCTTCATGAGCTGCAGCACATAATTTCCTCTGGATTCAATGAAGTAGTCTGATTATTATTCTCCTCCCCACAGGTCTGAGCCTACATACGTCACGTCAGCGTCTTCCCTGTCTGTAGATGCCAGATGGAGGAAACCTTGAACGGAGAGCACAAAGCAAAGGGGGTACAGCCTTTCACGGGACCTGGTTATACAACAGGTTGTCCTCACTTCATGCCTTAAATCGTAACGATTGTGCTGTGACAAAATTTACTGCTGCAATGCAAGCATCTGAAAATGTCTAAAAAATTGAACCTTTTCTATCAACATCATAAAAAACAAAGCATGTGTGTTCTTGTGTATTTAGAATTTCTCAGGCTCCAGTCGTGCGATTAAGTGACGTATTATCATCCAGTGACTTATCATTTACTGTGGAGGGCGAAAGGCAGGTGGAGACAGCGTGCTGTTAGAAAACAAAAAAAGGACAAATAGAAATTAATTTTCTGTGTAAATGCAGATATTTCACTCATCAGCAACTCTCTGTTCCACGTTCAGCTGGGACTGCTCTCAGCCATCAACACATTTTTTGTGAGGACGTGCAGCGACTTCGGTCTAACCTGCAACCAAATTTAAAAGGAAAAAAAACTTGTGTTAAAGTATTTGAGTCTAAAACTCAAACCGGTGCTCACAAAGATAGAAACACTCACTCCCACACATGCTTCCATCTTTCCAGCCTGTATTAATCCTGGAAGCTTCCCCTCACCGTGACTGAGAAATTTACAGATGTACCTTATGGGGACTTAATTTTTGTCCCCCGAAGGAAGATGAGTCCCCAAGTTGGGAGTGTGGGGAAGATATTTGTCCTCCCAAAATGAGTAATACAAGTACACACATGCACAGGCACACAAACTGAGTCCTGCAGGAGATTTAGCTGTGACTCCAGATGATTCAGACAGATTTAGGGAATTGGAGAAAACAGATGGTGTGTGTGTGTGTGTTGGGGGGGGGGGGGGGGGGGGGGGGGGGGGGGGGGCTGGAGGAAAAAGAAAAATGTACACTTCGGAAGCTAAAGTCTGAAAAAACATTCTATTGGTTGAGTAAAACAGAAGTGGGCGGGGCCACACTCTGTGCATCTCTGCCGCCTCCTAGTGTTGGTAATTAGCGTGTATCTGTGTGCGAGTCTTTGACGTTCCCACAGTCCATGATGCTAATCCAGCTTCTACACTTCTGATGTCTCACAGAGGGAAAGAAATCAGAAAAACCCAACACGTTCTCACTCCCAAAGCGTAACATTTTACGCTAGGTGACAAATTGTCAACATATTACGTTTTCGGCTACCCACCACGTTCCTAAATGACGACCTCGGAAAAATGAGGAAGTATGAGAACCATATGGACTCAATCTACACATGTTCGCTCTTTTTCTTCAAATCGCTTAGAAACACACTATTTAACATCCTTAAAGTCATGGTTAAGGTCAGGGAAAAGGTTATGGTTAGGGCTGGAATACAGGGCTGGAACGTCTATTACCGCGGGAGCGTCATTGCACTGGATTTCGGCCATAACCCGCCGCGTACCATAAGAACGCCGAAGGTCTCCTTTCGTGTTCCTCAGGAACGCCGCGGGACGTGACAAAACGTCGGCATGTTACGCCTCGGGAGTGAGAACGGGCTCAAAAATCTGAGGTGAGAACCACGGATGGTTTAAAGAAATGTGTTAAGGTTGGGTCAGATAAACTTCTCCCAATATGAGAAGTCTTTCATGACTTCAGCTAAAGTCCCCCTCTGTGGCGAGCTTCTTCTTCTTCTTCTTGTCCTTAGCGGGCGACCAGCGGCGGTGGTCTGCCGCGCAACCAGTACGCTGCTGTAGGTGCCACAGGTTCTCTTGCTTGACCAACGATTATCTTCCACGCTTTTCGATCTAAGGCGATGGTTCTTGCCTGCTCGAGGTCAAGTCGAAGGGCCTTCAAATCATCCTGGATTTGTTTCATCCATGTCTTCTTTGGTGCATTTCGATGCACCCTCCAATCGGTGGGGCGGGTCAACCAGAGTAGGCCATGGGGGTAGCGGCTCGGGTCCATTCGACAAATGTGGCCAAACCAACGGAGTCGGCGGCGCTGGATTAGGTCGCCGATCGTCGGTTGGCAGCCGCAGCTGGTGAGGATGGTGTCATTCGAATGACGGTCGCGAAGGGAAACGCCGAGAATGCATCCAAGGCAACGCATTTGGAAAACTTCGAGCTTGCTCAGGTCGTGTTTGAGCATTGTCCACGTCTCTGCGCCGTAAAGTAGAATGGGCAGGATCAGGGTTCGGTAAAGGCGGATCTTTGTCGCCAATGAGATGTTGTTCTTCTTCCAGACGCACCAGCGCAGTGGTGAGCAGGTGAGGTCGTCGCTGTGTTGGCCGGAAACAGGAAAGACGCTGCGTCTCATGACCCTACGAGGTGTTGTCACTTCACAGCACAACATATGTGGGAGGTCAGCGACCTCGGACTCAGCCAGGTGAAAAGGATCTTATTCCTCTGTGTTTGTGTGAGTGTGGACTTCCACGGGGAGAATCTTTCAACTTTCCAACATGCTGCACTCCCCCGCCTCCCTCCCTCCCTCTCTGCAGTCCCCCGTGTGTGTTGTTGGTGTGTTTTTGTTCCCAGAGCACATTCGCTTTCTGCATCATTCAGCAGCCCTCCAACCATCCACCACACACGCACAGAGACACAAACGCCAGTGCGGATGCATTTCTTTCTTTTTCCTTTTAATTTCCGTTCACACACACACAGACACACAGACTGAATATTTAAACCAAGAGGATCTACTCCGTCTCACCGAGTCAGTCGGGGGATGTCGTTTTTGTTTTGTTAGCGTAACAACCGCTTTAAATCATGCAAACTCTCGTTGCTCTGTTTTTGGTCTCCACCGATGCCTGAGGGAAAGATTTCAAGGATTTTCTCCAAAAGCAGTTGCTGAAAAAGAGTCTTTGACAGTGAACCTCAACCCAAAGCTGTCTCTCTGGACTCAATACATTTATTGGACTTTACTCATTAAAAAACATCGAAACCTGATTTCAGTTTAAGTTAAATGAAAGTGTTGTTCTTTCTCTCACTGTGAGCCTCAGGCTTTGTCATCATTGTCACATCTCATGCTGAGTATTTTTCCGTTTCTCAGTCTTTCACATGTTTCAGTCGCATTCATTACCTGCTTTATTTTGGTATATTGTGCATTTCCTGTTCTTCTTCCTGCATCTGTACTTTATTGATTTTTGCCTCTGAGTTTCAGTGTGGTGCTGTCATAGGATGCCACTGTGTAATTTTCCACAGACAGCTATAAGTGGTATTCTTCCACCTTCCACAGCAGCTCACAGTCCACATAAAGGGGGTCTCTGGCTCTCTGCTGGAGCTCCAGACCTCCTCCCACATTAACATAAGCTGTGTGGCAGGAGCTTCATCGTGGCTGTCCACAGCACATTCAGTAGGTGTAGCATATAGATGGTGCTTCATGGTACTTGTGTGCATGTGACTTTCCCTCGGCCGTCTGTCAGGCTGTTGCTGCATGTCCTAATCTTGCTGTTTGTCTAAATAGATTTCAGTGAAAGGTGTTGCATCAGGACAGCAGTGCTGCAGGAGCACGACCACTCTTTTGTTTTCCTTCCATTCACCAGCTCAGGCTGTGAGTGAGCGCTGCAGTAACATCCTGAGGCATCTCGGGGAGAACCACCTGAACGGTGCCGCCTTCTATCATGTTTACATGAACATGAAACTTACTGGGAAAGCACCGCACGTGTAGTGCTTTATGAAATAGTGATGGATTTGTGGAGTATCGTGTTTGTCGGGCAGGTCAAAGGTAAACAACCAACTCTGCAATTCTACCAAGTCAGCTGTTCTTACACTGCTCCTGCTCCTGCTGTGGCCTTTAAGTGCTCATATCTGCTTTTCCTTATTTTCTGTCATATCTTTGCTCTTACAGCAGAGGACGCTCGTCCTAAACATTGATTGATTGATTGATTGATTGATTGATTGATTGATTGATTGATTGATTGATTGATTGATTGATTGATAGAACTGAGGCCTGGGATAAGGTACAACTCCACTCTGTTAGAGTCTGAGGATATAACGGAGCAGAATGGCTTCACTTTGACACGTCTGTGGTCCTGTGGGTGTTTTAAAAAGAGCTTTTAGAAGCTATAGTTCCCTTCATGCTCATGAAAGATGTCAACTCTTTAAATTCTGTAGGTGAAAGTCCTGCATTAAACAAAAGCAGACAAACCCAGTGAGTGCATGCAGTTAGTTAAATGCATCTTTATTTATTTTATCTATCACCTAAGTTACCTGCAGTTTGCAGCTTCGCATTCTGCAGGTTGTGGTGTTTCTGCACCGTTCACGTTATCAGGCAGAGACGTCATCTCACCTTAAGAGGTAGCTTGGGTGCACCTGAAACTACAAAGTGTTTAAAGAGTTTTGTTTTAATTTATGCAACCAACGAAAGAGTATGACAGGACAAGGAAGAAGGAAGTTTAAAGGTAAGAGGAGGTAAGGAACAACAGACGAGGGACAGCGAGAGGATATCACGGAAGAAGAAGAAGCAACAAGGAGGGTTTTGTTGGGGTTTGCATGGAGGAATTAAGCCTCAGTGCTTATGTAAGACGCCTCCACAAGACAGAAGGACTTACATAACAGGAGAGGAAACAGGAGGATCACAGTGAAACTGTCTTGTAAAGGCTAGAAAACACTGCTAACTGTCCACCTGTGGACAAGCAGCTTGTAGCCCTGACAGTTCAGGCGCTGACCTGCTGGTAAGCATCATTTAAGAGGGTCTCCTGGGAACTACTGGCTCTCCAAAACTTTATGTTCTGCCTACACTCGGATATTCTGAACCAATAATTCAGACATTTTTAGTTTTACAGTTTCAGTTTTTTAAAATGAGTGAATAACTGTGAGTTATTAGAGGCGTCACAGAACCATCATCTTTGCAGCATCCAACATTCGGACTTTTCTCATCAAACAACACTCAGTCAGTAACTTCCTGACAACCACAACTGGCTTCTTCACAAGGAAGTTTCTGTTGATGTTTAACAGAGCGACAGGGTGCCTTAACTGACCAATCAGCATGCACATATTTTCCGCATTTGATTGGTTCAGAATATAGTAGGCAGAACATAAAGTTTTGGAGGGCCAGTAGTTCCCAGGAGACCTCCTTAAAGGATGCTTACCAGCAGCTCAGCGCCTGAACTGTCAGGGCTACAAGCTGCTCTTCAGCCACAGGTGGACAGTTGGCAGTGTTTTGGTTTCATTCATTCATCAATTTTGAGGACAATCTCACGAGCACCCATTTTTTTTTACCTCCATTTGAACTGAAGCAAATATCTGTACAACAGTATTAACAGGAAGTGGAGTGGCCCCCAAAGACACAGACACACTCTGGCTTCTGGTCCTCTAGTTCTGACTTTGGAAGAAATTCTATAAAACGTCTTCTTTCCTTCACCTGTAAAAAGGAGTAAAGTACCATAAACCATCAGCATGCACATTTTTGAAGTCTACACTTGCACATGAACGAGTCTTTTACAGATTAACTGAAAGTCTGGTCTGAAACCAGAGCGTCAGGTCAAAGGTTGCTGCCAGGAAATGACAAATGTGACTTTGAACCCATTAGTTCTTATGAACTGTGGACAGATGGATGGACACCTCACCATGACATAACCTCATCAGACCTTAGGTCAAATGAGGTAAAAAGGGAAAAACATCCACAAGTGCACTTGTGGAGCTGGATCATTTTCACTGTATGTCTACAAAACAATCCCATCTGCGGTTGTGGTCACTGGTAGTGGCGTCTTAGATCGTAGATCTTAGTAGATGCTGGATTTTGTATTCACAAAATACTCATACAGTAACTTCTCATTGTCAGTTGTTGCCATCTTGGGTCTTCTTCTTGTCCTTGTCAAAAATGAGGAAGTATGAGAACCATATGGACTCAATCTACACATGTTCGCTCTTTTTCTTCAAATCGCTTAGAAACACACTATTTAACATCATTAAAGTCATGGTTAAGGTCAGGGAAAAGGCTATGGTTAGGGCTAGGGATAAGGTTAGGTTTAGGGCTGGAACGTCTATTACCGCGGGAGCGTCATTGCACTGGATTTCGCCCATAACCCACCGCGTACCATAAGAACGCCGAAGGTCTCCTTTCGTGTTCCTCAGGAACGCCGCGGGACGTGACAAAACGTCGGCATGTTACGCCTCGGGAGTGAGAACGGGCTCAAAAATCTGAGGTGAGAACCATGGATGGTTTAAAGAAATGCATTAAGGTCGGGTCAGATAAACTACTCCCAATATGAGAAGTCTTTCATGACTTCAGCTAAAGTCCCCCTCTGTGGCGAGCTTCTTCTTCTTCTTCTTGTCCTTAGCGGGCGACCAGCGGCGGTCTGCCGCGCAACCAGTACGCTGCTGTAGGTGCTGCAGGTTCTCTTGCTTGACCAACGATTATCTTCCACGCTTTTCGATCTAAGGCGATGGTTCTTGCCTGCTCGAGGTCAAGTCGAAGGGCCTTCAAATCATCCTGGTTTTGTTTCATCCATGTCTTCTTTGGTGCATTTCGATGCACCCTCCAATCGGTGGGGCGGGTCAACCAGAGTAGGCCATGGGGGTAGCGGCTCGGGTCCATTCGACAAATGTGGCCAAACCAACGGAGTCGGCGGTGCTGGATTAGGTCGCCGATCGTCGGTTGGCTGCCGCAGCTGGTGAGAATGGTGTCATTCGAATGATGGTCGCGAAGGGAAACGCCGAGAATGCATCTAAGGAAACGCATTTGGAAAACTTCGAGCTTGCTCAGGTCGTGTTGGAGCATCGTCCACGTCTCTGTGCCGTAAAGTAGAATGGGCAGGATCAGGGTTCGGTAAAGGCGGATCTTTGTCACCAATGAGATGTTGTTCTTCTTCCAGACGCACCAGCGCAGGGAAGCGAATTGCCATCTTGGGTACATAGCAGAAAGAGAGAAACCACCCAAATGTCCACCAGCAGGAGTGGGACACGTTACCATTATAGCTAAAGCTAACCAGCTAAGAAAATGATGTGACGAAATGGGGTTGTTAGCAATCAGCTGGTGAAGGATTGCAAACATAATTTAAGCTGAAATGCGCCCCGTACAGTTTGAAACAATGCTACCTCATCACCTGGTCGAGCTGATGACTCACACACTGAAGGCTGGAGTCCTTGTTGCAGCAGCCTGGGGGTTAGTGAGCTGCAGACCGTTTCCTCTGTTATTAATGCTCCGTTTCTCCCCCTCTGAATTATGAAACTGTACTAACAAGGAGATTTAAAATGAGAAAATCAAGACTTCATTTAAACCTGGATTATTTTCCTGCTTCCACACTGTTGAAACTCGCAACACACAGTATAAAAGATGGATGTAGTCACTGTGACCTTATCCATTGGTGAATGACGCCTACTTTTCCTTTGATAAAGAGGATTATGCAGAGCCAACCTTTGTCCCTGGTTAATTCTCCTTTCAGACTTTAAGAATGACTCCAAATTTAAATTCAAATGAGCGTCTGACTTCATAAACTAATCAGGAAGTGATGTGCGGAGGTGAGTGAAGAAGGTTGTTTTCTAATGGACGGCCATGAGTGAGGCTGCAGGTTTAAAGCAATTCTTCAGAAGTTGCTTCCATCTTTTCTACTGTCTGAGAGCTGAAGTACAACAGCTTCTTTAACTGGGAGCCACAGATACAAAAAGTGTTTCTTCTTTTCTGTTTCGCCTCCAGCTCAGTTTCAGTGACGGCTGAAGTCAATGAACTAAGATTTCAATGGAAAAACATCGGCCAACATGCCGTGACTACAGTAACTGGCAGCCCGAGGCCACTGAAGTGCAGATTTAATGAGTCGGACTGTCACAGGAAAACATCGCGTTCAGCTGTCTTTGTGCAGCTTGCAGGAATACTGTTGAGACGGACGCTCACTCCTGACCTCCTTACAGCCTGCCTGCCACGCTGGTGATCGAGGAAATGAAGCTGTCACTGCTCTTACACTCCTTTCATGTCGGTGTAGATAGCAGAAAGCCTTTTGCTCAGCGGGCCAGTGTGAGCCGGTCTCCTATGATTTAACTGCCGAGGTCGACTAAAGCCAATCTGCTATGACTGAAGTCTGCAGTGCTGCGCTTGAATATTTCCATTTTATGCCACAATATACACACAAAACACAAACAGAGACAGTCTCTGTTAATACTGTCGCCCTCATCCTTACACAACCCTCGCCTCAGCATCCAGTCAATACAACATTAAACACAAGACGACATTCAAACTAGAGAAATTATTTCATACTCACTATTAAAGGGGGGGATTCGTCTCAGCATATATCCTTAGGAAGTCCAGCCCTAACTATGTGCTTTAGCAAAAAGGAAAGTTTGAAGCCTAATCTTAAAAGTAGAGATAGTGTCTGTCTCCTGAATCCAAACTGGAAGCTGGTTCCACAGAAGAGGGGCCTGAAAACTGAAGGCTCTGCCTCCCATTCTACTTTTAAATACTCTAGGAACAACAAGTAGGCCTGCAGAGCGAGAGCGAAGTGCTCTAATAGGGTGATATGGTACTACAAGGTCATTAAGATAAGATGGGGTCTGATTATTTAAGACCTTGTATGTGAGGAGCAGGATTTTGAATTCTGGATTTAACAGGAAGCCAATGACAAGAAGTTCTCAAAGAAAGTTAACATGATTTCCTCCTCCAGCAGCAACATTGTGGCCAACATCCATTTCACTCGAGCATGAGCCTCTGGGGCTGAGAATGAAACAGCTGAGGAGCATGGAGAACAAACATCTGGACTTCTTTGAGGTTCTTGAAGAGGTTTCACTTCCAGCCCAGAAGCTTCTTCAGTTCTAAGAGCAATTGGTGGAGAGTCCTCGATTTTTTAAGGCCTATTAGGAGTCTCCATAAGAGGGACAAGGGCTGTATCCCAATTCAGGGTCTGCAGCCTTAAAGTTCCTCAAGGGCCGCGTACTTAAAGACCGCTAAGGCCGGAAGTGCAAGGCTTGTGAAATGGGACGGTTTAGCCTCCGTCGCGCTGCCCAGGTTGCCTAGCAACCATGATACTGACAGCTGGAAACGTTTCATACAGCTTTGTTTGACAGAAATGAAGGAGAAAATCTTTTGTTCATTTGTTTGTTTCTACATGAGCTTTGATCATTCTCTGATTAAGCTCAGCTATTGAACAGCGTATATTTTAAAGTAAAGGCTTTAAAACCAAGTTAGTACAAACGTCACTAATGTCACATAACTTTGCCGACATGTGGCCAACAGTAATGTTTTAATGTTCTTCGTTCTGTGACGTAATTGGCCTTAAAATGCGGCCTTTAAGGCTGCAGACCCTGGATTGGGATACAGCCAAGGACCCACTATGCATCCTCTGCCTAATCACACGAGCCAAGGTGTGAAAACAGGTCTGGGTGTCAGCCAAGGTCTCGAGTGACCCCACTGTGAGACCTTGTCCCACCCTATCATGTGATTTACTGAGATCAAGTGGCCAAAGATGTGAGTGGGCGTTAAGGCGTCTGGGAAGAAATCTCAAAATTTAGATAAAAGACAGGTGGTGTCATAAGCCCCTCCCTCTGTTCAAGGACAGTTGTCCACAGTGGACCTTAGATCACCTGGACGACTGAGAACCTTCACAGACAGTGAAATGTGAAAAACTGCAGTTCCTCTTTTGGCCACTAGAGTTGGCTGCAAAACTGAGTGAGTCCACATAGAATTTCATGTTAAAACATCAACTTTACAGCAGAAATAAACACGTTAGAGCCTGACACGGGAAAAAACACCGTCTGCATAGCCGATTTCTCTTTTATAGCTTTGCTTGTTTGTTTTGTTTTTATGAATTTCTCATTAAGTCTTCAATTTAAGAGCGTAGTCGCTTGATAGCTATTGCAGGACGGGGAGCTCAGACGAAGCGGACCTTTAAAAAAGTGTTGTGAGCATGTCAGTGCAGGCTAAAGAAACCACAGTGGAACAGCTGACTGCACAGAGTAAGCCTCCATCATGACTGACAGTCTGTGCTCCTGCCTCAGTGAAACGAGTCTACATGAATCCTGGATATCTGTGAACTCCAGCTTTCATCTGCTCTCGAGGTTTTGTGAAGCAGCTGGTGGATAGGTAATAAAGTGCTCGTGAGTGTTCACAATGAGAGGTGTGAATTATTCCCGTGGATATGACCCCCATCACCAGCATGAGGGCACACAGGATGCAGTTACATGTGTGTGTGCTATACTGCAAAGTGTCACACAGACAAATCTGAGCTCCCCAAGCAGCGACACGCTCCATCCCCAGTGCCTCATCTGCACCGACATATGGACGTGCACACTCCTCACCTCTGCAGCTGCTCTCCCACACATTTCCCACTCGTCTTCACCGGAGCTCATAATCTGCTCAGAGACTCTGTGGGCTCACAGCAGAGCTGTCATAATCCAACAGGACCAAAGTGTGCTGCTCCAGCCCGTCCGCTTCTTTAAAAACCTTTATCCATGCGGGGACGGAGGCTGCCGGCTTCACTCGGCTTCACCATCACAGACTCAAGACTCCCATCAGTGTCCGTTTTTCACCTGAACTTAGACACCAAACCCTGAGAATTATCTCCAGATGTGAACAAACACCAACGTGTGATCCGCACATTTACCCTTTAACAAATAACAGCACATGAAGGCATCATGACGAGTTACGTTCAGATTACATGTTACTGCAAAACAGGAGCAAAGATTTTTGTCTTTCTCCATCAGGAGAACCGGGACGTGTCCTGGTGGCTGCTGTGCATCCATAATCAGTGTTGGTCAAGTTACTTGAAAAAAGTCATCAGTAACTAATTACTGATTACTTCCCAAAAAAGTAATCCCGTTACTTTACTGATTACTTATTTTCAAAAGTAATCAATTACTTAATTACTTAGTTACTTTTTAAAAACACCTGAATAGGTGATAAAGTGATAGATCTTTCAGCCCAATTCTACTTTTTCTGCATAATCATACAAAATGTAATCAAATGGAAAAGTCTCTTTTTAAAACTTGTTTTATTAGTTTTAATCTTTTAACTTTATGCATCAAGCAAAAATTTAATTATCTGCAACATTCTCTGACTGGAAGAAATTAGTTTAACATTTAAACTTATTTTCTGCACATTCCAGCTCATAAAATAATTTTTTTTGTGTTTACACTCAGTCTTTCAAATAGATGCAAGTAAAACACAGCAGAAAATAAATAAAGTCAAAGACTAGCGGTCCTGTTGCTCTATTTTCACCTGTAAAGCAGGAGTGGGGTAGGCGGAGGGTTACCCTGGTGCAGGTGTGCCGCGGTCAGTGGAAGAATCCGCGAGTTTCTCTGTGAGTTTCCCATTACGTCGTAGCTACTCTGTGCTTGTTTGGAAGTTTAGGGTTTTCTTCGCTGTAAAAAGAAGTTTTCTTCCCACGCACAACGGACACTAATGTTTTTGTCACTTTTTATGGAATCAAACTCAAAGTAAGGTCAGTACTTCCACGCTTTAAACGCTGCACGCTCATACTCTCTCTGCACTCGATATATGATCCATTGTTGATCTGCACACAGCTGTTGTCACGAACGTCGCACTCGCTTACGTCACTGTCATGAGACATTCTTGCAAAACATCACGGTTTTAGTAACGCAGTAACGCAGCGTTCCTACGGGAAAGTAACAGTAATCTAATTACCATTTTTGCAATAGTAATCCCTTACTTTACTCGTTACTTGAAAAAAGTAATCGGATTACAGTAACGCGTTACTGCCCATCTGTCCATAATCACACATGGTTAAATAACACACAGCAAAATAAATCTCTTATCTGCTGTTTGAGAAGCAAGACTCTAAGTTTGAACCTGTTTTAACGATCTGTTAAAGAAATATCCAGTGAGCCCTACATTAACAGATTTGGGAGTTTTTGGACCGGTTTGTTGGTCCAAAAGTCCCAGTGTGGGAATATCAGTGGGAAATTCAGTGTCCATCCTCCAGGATACTTTGAGAATCAATGATAAGAAGCGCTGAAGCTGCCCAGCTGAGACACTGCGTGGAGGTTTTTCTCTTTAATGTGTCACCCAGTGGTCGCTCAAAATAAAAGGAAACTTTCAGCTTAAAAATGAGATTTTTGTGAGCTTTTAATCCAGTGAGGTTTCAGTGGATTTGTTCAGGATTCAGAAAAATGTGTTTTTTCTCTGTGATGTCATCACAATAGAAAAAAAATCAATGTGGGCAGAAGAATAAAACACTGAGCACGTGCAGCAGGCCAGGAGAAAACCAGACTCTGAATCCTCATTAAAGTGGATCTTTTCTGCTTCTCCTCACGTCAGTATATACGTGTGTGTGTGTGTATCCTTTCTGTTTGATGTCACACAGAGAGGAAGCGCCTAATATGGTTATCTCAGGCACAGAAGCCCCACCTACTGGATCTTCAAGCGTTTCTTTTCAACAGTTCATTAAAAAGAAGTTGGTTTAACGGAGAAGCTAAACCACTTACTTAACAAATGAAATCAAGGCCCAGACTGACAGGAAGGATTATTCTGAATTATGAATCAAGCAAAGCTACTCTGCTGGTGCCAGAAAGGAACACAACAGCTTCTCATCAAAGCGAGATGAACGGCTGTGGAGCTGAGCTGCTCTGTGGACGTTTGGGCTACAAGATGGCGTCTCCTTCATCGAAAAATAAAAGCTGCAGACGGTTTCTGTTTAACGCGCACTCGGCTGAAATTCCAGTGAGAAAAAACCTCTCCAATATAATCAAAATGTAAAACTTCATTTTCTGTGCAGTTAATCTAAGTGCATCTTTTTATATCAGTTGTCCTGTTGCAAATGTATAAACCTGGCCTTTGGCTCCACCTAGTGGACACTGAACAGAAACACTGCAGCTTCATCTCCTCTCCTTTGTTTATTAAATGTCCTGAAGCTTTCAGAGGAACTGATGAGTGACACCTGTTTAATTTGAGACCAAAAGCATCCCAGCTGCAGCCTGCAGAGGATAAATGGGCCGTGACAGAGTGCATGATGGGAAGCCCTGAAAAAGCCTGACTAAATATGGTGTAATGATCAACTTAAAAATTAATGTACCCATCATGTGAGGATATACTAATGAAAGTTTACAAGTCAATTAGTCTCATTGGGTTATTTTTACACTTTGAATTGAATCACTTAAAATGCAAATTGACTCCATCAGTTCAAATCTGCAGGGTTGGTTATATAATCCACTGGAAGCCTGTAATTATTGTGACAGCACACTGCAAGCTGCATTCGTTTAGTCGAAGCAGTTATTACATCACACTCAAGCCAAACAGCGTGACATTCGTGACAAGTCCACACGTGTTTCTGCAGGTTTCAACATTTTAACAGGTGTTTTTAACACATTTACAATATTTAGTAAAGAATAAAAGATTTAACATCCTGGGCAGGAGCTGCAGTCAGAACTTCAAGAGCACTTGATGTCCCATTAATGTGCATGTTGTGATCACTTTTATTTACCTGGGCCATGCAAGCTTAAAAAAGTATCCACCAACTTTTTAAGGGCTGACCAGACTAACAAACCCATATTTTGCATACAGACAATTTCAAAAACTAGAAAACACTGAATCTTTGAATAAATTTGGTTTGCTAATAAAAGTAAAAAATTATGACTTTGGATTTTCCTTCACATATAAAATAAACTAAATATGAACTAGAACATCTGTACCCCCTGCCCAAACATCTGGTCATGACTCGAAAGCTCAAAACTCATGAGCGACGTGAACGTTAAACCACAGCCGTGTGCGCTGCTTTATATAAACTGTTACAATAACAGGATATTTCACCGACCTTTGAGCTTTACTATTAAAATAAAGTCAAGAGACAAATAATAATGAACACTGACCAAATTTTAAGGTGGAATGTTTTCTTTCACATTTTATTAAATGACAGAGGCGACATCACGAATCAGTCAAAACAATTAAATACGCCAGCCGTGACCATTCATTCTGTCCTCTTTAACTCACGTCACTGATGGCTGAATTTCGAGCGGTTTACATTGACGTGGATAGTCTACTTCCTCGTCTGTTACACTCCAGTCGTAACGCACCTAATGGTACGCAAAAGAACTCTACTGTGACTAAAGCAGCGCTGAACCACAGCAGAGTCGAGGAGGCCCAGCAGTAACACGTCGTTCACATTTCAGAACCTTTATCGTCTGCAAAGACCCCACTTCCTGAGACACAGCTGGATCTGCTGGGCACTAACATTAAACTCTGATTTCAAGACTGAATTCAAACATGATCAAGTTTCAGTTTTTTAAATGCAAGTATTTCTTCTTCAAGTTAAAAGATATTTGCTACAAGTAATCCCAAGATGTCAACAGTTAAAAAAAGAAAAATTTGATCGCGAGACTGTTTTTTGCCACTTTATAGACCAAAACAAAACTCGATCAAGCGTCTCATCGTCTTTATGTCCACCAGGGTAAAGGTCAAGTTGGATTTTAGGCACATGCTAAACAGAAAGAGGATCCCCATTTCTATATGAATGGGTAAAGGTGAATTTAACTGATTTAACCTGGTAGATATAAAGCAGTTCAGTCGCAACTCTATCCTGAAAACTGACATTTGAAATACAAACAGCAGCTGGAACTTTATTCTATCTCGACTTCCATATCAACAGGCTTCAGTTTTCGGACAAACACAATGTCATCATTGTCATTATTAACGTCCGGCTCGCCAAAGTCCGGCTCGCCAAAGTCATCCTTCGGCTCCTCTTTAAAGACCACCTGGGAAGACTCGGGGAACTTGGAGGCCTCGAAAGGCAGCTCAAAAACTTTGGTCAGGTAATCCCCTTTTCTGCGTTTTTTGCCAGTCATGGCTATGACCTGTGAGGCGATGGACCAGGCGAACTCCACCTTCCGGTGGTTCTGAGAGCTCAGATCGAAGTTGTACTCCAGAATCTCATACAGAGCAGGAACGTATCGGTTGTAATTTTGTTGCACATATTGGTGCAACTCAAACAAAACTCCTCTTGTCAGAACCTTCAAATCCAGTTTCGTTTTGGCTTCTGATTTGGAGCCGAGGTCGAGGTCCAGTCCAATCTCCCTGCAGTTCTGGTAGTCAAAGCGTTTGACAAATCCACCAAAGCCGTCCAATTCCCCTTCTGGATCTGGGTCCCCATCTTCGGTTGGTGAGTGAGGAATCTCTTGCAAGTTGCCCTTCAGCGGGACAATCGTATTTAACCACCTGTTGATTTTCGGTGACATGTTTTGCTTTTTCATCAAGCTTTTCTGTGTTGTGTACCATCTCTGGATCTTCTGCGCGGCCTCAGTCTCACCACTTTGGAGATGAAGATCAAAATTGTGCTCAAGGATGTCATTAACAGTATTGCGGGCCTCACCACACAGCTCCTTTACAAAGCTGAAGATCTCAAGCACAGCGCCTGTTGTCAGGATGGTCAAATCAAGCTTCTGGTCTGACGGACGTTCTACGGTTGACCAAAGATTTAGACCCAACTTCTTACAAAAAGGGTGTTCTTCTTGTTCAGCTTCTTCCCTCTTTGCTGAATCTGATGAATCGAACCCTTTCTGCCCTTGACTCTGGAGTTCCTGTTGAGTCTGAAAACTGCTGGTCACATCAACCATGTGGTATATCTCAGGGAGTTTGAAAGGCTTGCAGAGAAAATCCATATTCTGACTCTTCGGGTGGTTTACAAGATTTTTATGTTTTGCCATCATGTAAACTAAGAAATTGCGCTCATGTTGCTCATCTTGGAGCGTAAGAGTAAAGTTGTTTAGGAGAATTTCAAATAAAAAACTGCGTACACTCCTCGACAAAGCAGTTCCTAACTTGAAAACCTCCCACATTACCCAGTTGGTCAACAGTTGTAGATCTAAGCTCCGTTTTGGTGAACAAAAGTTGAAGTTTAATCCGATCTCTCTGCAGTGGGCGAACATATCATTGACTCGGCTCGACGTCAGGATCTGTTGAGTGCGAGCGGCGCGCCTCAGCCACAGCCTCTGCTTTGGGGTTTCTGCACATCTTCCCTCAGAGAACAGACACCAGTATGATTCTTGACTTGCATCCTTTGTCTGTGTGGGTGACGAAGAATATTTGTGGCCATAACTCAGAGGTTGCATTGGTGAGATGAAGACTTCTTCCTCTTCTGGCTTTACATCCTGCAGCACGTTCATTTCTACCTCCATTCCTGACAAACAGCTTTCAGGTTTCACATTTTCTGGCTCAGCTTCTGGTTCTGACTGCAATTCGGTCTCAAACTCAACAGGACACATGTATGACAAATCATCCTCCTTCATCTCCTCCATTCTGCTAGCCTGCTGCTTCCGTGTTTGTCTTTTATTGGTGGCCAGAATTTGTGCTTCCAGTTCTTGGTTATCTGCATCAGGTGTTTTTCGTTTTTTACCTTTATATTCCAATTTATTCTTCTCAGCCGGGATCTTAAAAAGTTCCTTTCTGAAAGCGTCTTTGTCCTCAGCTGTTAGACAGGTGTATTTTCTCTCGATCACCCTGTTTAGACACATTCGGAACTGAGGTTTATCAAAAGCATAACCAAAGTTGTGCTTGACCAGTTCATAAACGAGGTAAGTGTGTTTTCCACACAGCACTCGGGCAAAATCAAGCATCTCTATCATCACACTGTTGGTGAGCAGACTTGGGTCCAGTTTCTGTTTGGGGGCGTGACTTGGTCGAATAGCTAGGGTCACACCAAGTTGTGCACAGAAAGGGTTAGCGCCCAGTGGTTTTCTCAAACGGATTCCTCCTTGTTTTGTTACAGTGTATTTATTGCTAGCATCTCTGGTAGTTTCAGCTTCGTGGTTGTCTGAAGACTGACAGTTCTTGCTGGAGACAGTGAGCACTGAACTATCAGCAATTTTGTTCCATTTTGGACAGTATCGTCCCGACACGTCTTCTTTGGACCCGGCTAAAACACTTGGATTTGGCAACTGAAATGTTTCTTTCCATCTATTTGGCTTCATCTTTATTTGCTCCTTCAGGAGTTTAATTCTGTTGTGGACACGAACTGCATAGATGTAGCACAGACTGTCGTTGTTTATGTCAAAGCCGAGGTCGAAGTTGAACTCCAGCATTTCGAACAGGAAATACTTCTCAGACCTGGTCACTGTTTTGGCAAACTGACAAATTTCCAGCATAACACTATTCGTCAGCAGGCTCTGATCCAACTTCTCCTTCCTTTCAAGTGCCGCATTGAACTCCAGACCGATATCAACCGATTCTGGGAAGGGGACTGCTCCTTTTTGATACCTAATGCCATGGGCAATGCGGCGCTCCCAGATGTAGCTCTCCTCAATGCCATCCATATTGACATTTAAAGCCCAAAGTCATTAGAAACTGCTCGATTATGTCAAAAACCCTGGTCCTTGCTCAGGCACCTGGTTAGACTTATAGACAGCTTTCTTGTAGCGAAAACAAGATATTATCTGAAGGCATCCTCTTCACTGCCACATCTTCTCAGTCTGTAAGTAAAGAGAAAACAGTTTCAATTATTTAGGCTTAGAAGGAAGTAAGTAAGTAAAACTTTATTTATATAGCACCTTTCAAGATAAAAATCACAAAGTGCTTCACAGAAGCTAAAACCTAAAAATAAAAATCAACCAAAAGCAAGTTTAAAAAGATGAGTTTTTAGCTGTTTTTTAAAAGCGACCACTGAGTCCACAGATCTCAGCTCAAAGGGAGAGACTTCCACAATCTGGGGGCCACAGTCACAAAAGCTTTGTCGCCTTTTGTTTTCAGCCTCGTGTGTTGGACAGCAAGCAAGCCCTGGTCACATGACCTCAGGGACCTGCTGGGAATGTATGGATGTAAAAGTTCACTTATATATGTTGGTGCTTGTCCATGCAGAGCCCTGAAAGTCAAGGTCAAAACCTTAAACTGGATTCTGAATTTAACGGGGAGCCAGTGCAGCTGAATCAGCAGGGGTGTGACATGGGAGGACTTGGAGGACTTGGTCAGAAGCTTTGCAGCAGCGTTCTGAACAACTTGCAGACGCTCCAAAGAGGCTTTACATAAACAAGTAAACAAAGAATTACAATAATCCAGACGAGATGAAACAAATGCATGAATGACAATTTCTAATTCGGAGCGCGATACAACGGGACTCAGCTTAGCAATGTTTCTCAAGTGATAAAAACAGGAGCGAACCAAAGATTTTACATGAGCATCCAAAGTCAGAAAATCTTCAGAAAAATCTTAAAGCAACAGGATCTGATTTCATCAAAATCCATGTGATGTATGCATTAAAAAATATTCAGCGCTTGTAAAACAGAGTTAAACCGTGCTTAATAAAAACAGTAACACACAGACTTAAAATCTAAAAAGAAGTTTTTGGAGCTTCATTTCGCTGCTTCCGGCGCCCCCGTGTGTGGCAGCCTGCTACAGCAGCGCTGCTCATTCTGAGTTTCTTTCTTTCTCATCTTTTCTTTCTCGTAATTTTTATACTGACTGTACATTGAGCTGATTGTACTGTGCACACACTGTTTAAGGCCTGCGTAGCGCAGATTGCCGCACTCTTTTTTTCCCCCCTTTTGAAAGTGAAAAATATTCATTTTGTACACATCAGCACAAATCAGTGAAAAGAAAGACTGTCTGACAACGCAAGTCAATAGATTTAAGGTCATGAGGATTTTACATATTGACAGAGAGCACTGCAGTATCAGCAGACACCAAAATACTGTGAATGTGTCACTAATGCAGAAAAAGGTTGTGCGAGATAATGCACAGTGCAGAAATGATTAAAGCTCAACCTGCAATAACTTTTTACTTCAGCTGGTGAATATTTTACTGTGAGTAAAAATATTACTTTAGCTTACTGTTTTGTATTTTAAAGTATTTTAATGGAAAAAAATAATTGATGTAAAAGATGTGTTCAGGGACTCAGTTTTATCTTTTAAACAGTGAAACACACATGAGTTGTGTTCACTTCAAATCCACAGTACACTGAGAAACTAATTTATTTTAAACTAGTGGTATGCAGTACTGCAAGATTTGGTAATGAGCCGACACCAAGAAACTACAGGGCCAGTATCAATTATACTAATATTTATTTTAATAATTAAGGGTGATTCATCATCAAATTGCCAGATCTGAATACATTTTCATGACCATTAAGTGTTTTTGGGGGGATTTTTTTTTTACTTTCACAGGTAACACAAAAGGGTAATTATATTCAATCAAACCTGAGCCATATTATATTTGGTGAATTTTCATTTGCACTAAATGTTTTCCTTTAAACAACGTGCTTCAGTTAGATGACTGCTCTGTGCTGCAGCGGTACTTAAACAGACAGTCAGGTTGCCTCTTTGATGAAACCGCAGAAACTAAAGTATCAGTCGCATTAGGCTCGTATCGATCAATATCAATACAATGATAGGTTTCAATATCATCGATATTTGGATTGATCCGCCCACCAATATTTTAAGCGTTCAAAGTCCAGCACATGGACTCATGGCTCATCTTTCTTAGCTTTTCCTATTTATTCTCTGAAGTAGTTATCATCACTGTGGGTGTAACATAATTGTGGCCATAAGCGTGCAATTTTCGTATGAATATGGGATTTTCCTAGTCTAATTTTTAAAATGAACGAACAGATTTAATCTTGAATTCTTCATTGAATTGTTTTCTCCAATATTTATCCTCCCTGGCGTCAAATTAAACTTTTACTCCACCTGGAATGGCTGCATTACTCTTTGCCGCAATAGGCTGCAGTTCTGCACCAAACCAGCGGATTTCAGGTATTTGAAAATCTCAGATTCTTCGCTTATTGTTGCGCATGTCGTGGGGACAGGGGTGAACGGTTAGCTTCACAGATTTATGCTAAAAGCGAACTCCCTGAGTTTCCTGTTGAGTTTATAGAGCTGCAGAAACACCAACATCGGCATCCGCGCTAACGTTAGCTTAGGACTGCAAAGCTAACTGTGGGTTGTCTCGGCGGGTGGACGGAAGCTCCGAGGGCAGAAATACAAGCACTTACCCACAGCTGAAGCAGAAAACGAACACATCGGTGGTTGGTGACAGTTAGAAAGTCTGTGGCTGCATAGTTTTTTTTAAAGCACGTACTGCAACACGGCGCTAAACAACAGCTGCAGCGACACATGCGTGCTTCCTGAGTACGGGTCGCGTTCAGGGACACATGTCGGACAATTCAGTTTTCACACAGTCAGTTTATATTTGTTTCACTTGTTACCCACAACGCGCCAAGACCACACAACTGCATGGCATATGGTTTGGTTACTTAAAGAAGACAAATTATTGAAAAAAATAAAGTGAAATAAGATAAATAAATTATGTTTCCGCCCGGTTTCGAACCGGGGACCTTTCGCGTGTTAGGCGAACGTGATAACCACTACACTACGGAAACCGTGTGGCGGATAAGGTCACCTGAGCATACTTTTTAAAAGCTTGTATGCGGTCTACCGGTGTCAGGGCGGTTGCACGAGTGTTTATTTCTCATCAGCAGCCCCCAACCTTTTTTGGACCGGTTTAATGTCCGACAATATTTTCACCGACCATTAAGGTGTCACGGATAAATACAACAACAATTTTAAACTTCCTGTTTTAGAGTTAGACTCTTCCCAAAAACAGGAAGTTTAAAATGACATTTCTCTTTCTCTCAGTCACACAAGTGGCTTTCTCAGCCTCTCTGCTGGATCAAGGTGATGGAGATACTGGACCCTTTAATGACCACACTACTCTGATCTTCAAACATGTTGTCACAAACATTGGAAATGCCTACAACCCATACACAGGTAATAACACTGAATGTCACTTCTCAGCTATGTTGATGTCAGGCTGATGTTCCAGATGTTCTAACAGCTGATTTTCCATTTAACAAAAACAAATGTCCCACAGGTATTTTCACTGCACCAGTGAGAGGAGCCTACCACTTTGACTGCCACATAGTTGGTCATGGAAACTATATTGGAAACAATATTGGTGCTTTCTTGGTGAGGAATGAAGAGCATATTTCTGTTGCATATGAAAGTCCATCACAACAGTCGTCAAGCGCCTCTAATGGAGCCTCACTGCTTCTAGAGGTTGGAGATCAGGTGTTTGTACGTCTCTGGGCTGGTTCAACGATACATGACAGTGATAACCATCATAACACCTTCAGTGGTCATCTGATTTTCACCATGTGAGAGGTGTGACAGCTCCAACACTAGCTGTTACTGGTTTTCTGTTGATCTCAAAATCATAAAGATTACGTTAGTCATGAACTTATTTAGATCAGCTGGGCCTTTATGGTTTTACTGAAACACATGAGGAAACCTCACCAACACTCATACACTGTCCAAAGACAGAATAAAGACAATCATGTTTTTCACACATTTCTACAAATCAGACAAAGGCAGGTAATGAAATTATTGACCAGCCAGTTGCTCTTCAACAATCCTGTCCAAAGGACATCCGTGCTGTGCTCAGACAGAGAACAGAAAGTGCAAGTCATGTTCTTGCAAAGAGAGAATAAAGGTTCAGTATTATGTGTCATGGTCTGGGTGAGTGGCAGTGTTTTTCCACAGTTCTCCTCCTCTGGGCATCATAACTGATGGTGTTGAGACAAATTATTTTTGCTTTTTATTTTTTTACTTTAGTCAACAAATCAAAGCTGAAAGATCTTAGAGAGGCAAAGCTACACAGTACTGTGTTGAAATGATCAGTGAATGCACATAAAAAGACATAAATGTGTTTTATTATACATCATATGGCGTTAAAATTAAAGGCAGCTCAGGATTAGGACCCAAATGTAGAGCGTCTGAGGGAGACTGAATAACTGAAGGCTTTATTTTGGCTGGTTGACGTCCAAAAGAAGACAAAAATCTTGAAGTTGAAAGCAACAGAATCCAAAGTACACACACTGAGGAGGGAAACAGCCACTGTGACAGCAAACAGCTGACAACTGACACAACTGTATCCAGTCACACATGCGGTTAAAAGGCACAGGTGAAACTAATCAACAACAATCAGACATATGAAGTAAATCTACAGAAAAAGTACAAGAGACAAACACAGAGAAGAAGAGTTCACAATAAGATACAAGACTCCAGTTAGGAGGCAAAAACAGAGCAAATACAAACAGCAAAGAATGAACCAGACAGAAAACCAAATAAACACAAAGACCAGAAAACTCAAAACTCTGTGTCAGGACACTGGACCACAACGTTACTCTTCCACACCGCAGTTTGTTTTGGTGGAAGTACCCCAACATAATATATGAATAAATACATATGGTACAATATACAAATGCTAATACTAGATGCAAATCTGAATTATCTACCGTTTGTAGTCAGTAACTGTAACCCTCTGTGTGGCAGGGCGAAGTCTTTGACGTAGATTCTTGTGGATCAAAAGCAATGATCCATCCTGTCAGAATAAAAGGTGATTCTGCTCACCTCTTCCTCTCACAATTATCATTTATAATATTGCTGCATTTATGAAAATCCCCAAACCCTCTCCATTAGATGTCCAAATGACAGCACAGCCTCCACTGCCTATTAGTGCCTCTCCATGAGCTGCACACACAGGCTCCATCAAAGCAGGAGGTCTGCTGCATGTCCTGGACCTTTCTCAGCAGACACAGCCCATGAGAGATGCCATTGATAGCCTGCTGATAGAGTACCATGGGCAGAAAGACCTCCTCATGCAGGTGGATGCTGAGTATGCTGCATGTATACAGTGTGCCTGCAGGGATCACAATAGCTTCTTACACACCACCAAACATCACGTCTCACACTATCTGAAGCACCTGGCCAAAAGCACCAACTCATCCCTGAACACCAACAAACTCCAGGTAACTCAACAACTGTGGCATCGCCTTACAGAGGACAGTGAAACTGTGCATGTTTCCGTGGTGACCCTCACACTTGCTCCAGTAAATCCACCCAGTGTTAAGCCTCAGGAGCCTGCTTTCACTGAGGAAGAAATACAGCGGTGAAGAACGTAGTGGCCAAAGAGAAGCAACAAAAACTTCAGCAGCCACTGAAAAACAGGACAAGGAGCTGTCTTGTTTGTGGTCAGCCAAAATCACGCTAACCTTTCTCCATCCACTTCTTTACTCAGTGTGGAGAGATGATGTACTTTTGCTGCTCCACAAAAGTTTATCAGACAAGGTCTCATCGATCCTTGAATGCCATTTGCTGAGTTTGCAGTAAAATAGTTTTTTCCCGAGAAGTCGAAGCAGCAAAGTCGCATTCAATTCAATTCTATTCTATTTCTACAGCTTCAAATCACAACTGGAGACAGAAGCTGGAACACGTTTGGTCAGGTGTCCTCACACATGCTGTTGAGAGCGGTTATCTTCTCTAATCTTTTTGAGAGAGCTTTGCACATTATTTTAAGGTCAACATTAATGAGGGATATTGGACGATGGCTGGTGGGACATTCAGGGTCTTTGCCTGGTTTTAGCTGGAGTCTGACAATGGCAGAATTCACATTTGGTGGTAGTCTGCCATTCTCCTTGATTTCCTGCAACACTCTGTGGAATACTGATGCCAGAATAGTCTTTGCAGAATTCTGCTGGAAAGCCGTCTGGACCTGGAGCCTTATTATTGGGCATTGTGGTGTGAATAAGGCACGGCAGGTCCAGGGATCAGCGTTTTGAGCCATTTTATTTACATCACCTCACACCACAACCCCGCAACCCCTGAGTCCTCGTGTTTTTAACTTGGCGGACGTGATTAAGGATGCCGTGCAGGTGCGTCCGCCCTCCCTGCACGGCACCGCAGGCCACGCCCCACCACAGGCATACTTATCAGAGCTCCCTGGAGTTCACCTGGTGTCAGTGCTACGTTGAGTTACGTTGTAAAGAAACTGATCCGTTTCATTTTTGGACGAGTTTATCTGTGGTGAATATAGTTTAAAGTTTTATAGAAATCCCTGTCATATACTGTGTTCCCAGATAAGTCTTTAAAAGCACATATAGTCATTTTTTTTAATCTAATTTTTACCTGGTTTGCAAGAAATTGACCGGATTTCTTATAATTTCAAAATTTTGCAAGCAACGTCTTTGTACTAAGAATTGAGTTTTTCTGAATAATTTCATTTAATTCTAGTCTTGTTTTACGTATTTTGTTCAGTATTTCCTGTTCCTGGCAGGACACGTAGGCTTCTTCTAAGGATTTGATGGTTTCTTCTTTTCATCTGATGTGAATGAAATGATTTTACCTCTCATCACAGCTTTTCCTGCTTCCCAGAGAACAGATGCTGATGTTGCAGGCAGTCTAAATATAAAGCGTACTCTTTTTAATCATATTTCATGACATCCTCATGTTTAAGCAATGATCTATTAAATCTCCAGGTTTTACTTGTCGCAATGACCTTCTTACTGCTGTTTTTGTTTTTGTAAAGATCAAAAATGTTCCAGACTCATTCAGACACATGTCGGTGCAATAGTTGTCTAGTTATCTCTTTTTTTAACTACACATTTTTTCTCACACATCTGACATGACTCAAAGAAGACAATTGTTGTATTTGTTAGTTTTTAGGTTTGTTAGAATAAACATTAATGAAAACACAGATGTTACAGCAGTTCTTTAATCAGAGGATAAAAAGAATGAAGAAACACTAAATTTTAAAAAGAGAAGATAATTGAAAATAAACACATTTGTCACCATGTGCATTGTAGTCAAGATTCTGAATATGAAATATTTCAAATTTAAATTGTTGCTCTCCATTGCCTCTATTATTCCATACATCCATTCTCCTCTGCTTACACAGTTCAGGGTTGGTGGGGTGTCACCCTGGAAAGGTCGCCAGTGTGTCACATGGAGACAGACAAACATCCACACTTATGGGTCAATTAATCTAAACCTGCAAACCACATGTCTTTGGACTGTGGGAGGAAGCCAGAGTACCCCAAGAGAACCCAAACACACAGGGAGAACCTGCAGACTCCACACAGACCACCTCCACAACTTCTTGCTATGAGGCTGTGGTGCTAATCACAGCGCCACTGTGCCGCCATCAATTGTTATACAGCTTTAATAAATTCAACGCTTAGCATCACTGAGTATATTGATTCAATAAAATATCATCAAGCTCAATATCGGCTACACTGGAGCATATTTTAATGAATTTCAGTTTTATGTATATGTTGCCAATTCACAAAAACAATATCCTTCCTTTAAATCCAGAATTGAATTCAAAATCCTGCTGCTCACATACAAGGTCTTAAATAATCAGGCCCCATCTTATCTTAATGACCTTGTGGTACCATATCACCCCATTAGAGCACTTCGCTCTTGCACTGCAGGCTTACTTGTTGTTCCTAGAGTATTTAAAAGTAGAATGGGAGGCAGAGCCTTCAGTTTTCAGGCCCCTCTTCTGTGGAACCAGCTTCCAGTTTGGATTCAGGAGACAGACACTATCTCTACTTTCAAGATTAGGCTTCAAACTTTCCTTTTTGCTAAAGCATATAGTTAGGGCTGGACCAGGTGACCCTGAATCCTCCCTTAGTTATGCTGCAAGCACCTTCTGGCAATTATTGTTGGGATTTAGTGCAATATAAATAAAATTGAATTTAAAGTTTAATTCATTATTTAATTCAATTTATTTAAAAACTCTTTAGCTGTGTTTTAAACCCAAAAACCGAGGAACCAGTTCCCTTTTACATGGCAAAAAGCATATGACCACTGAAAGTGGAGTAGTGATGCTGATCGTCATATATTTTATACTGTGACCACAGACGCATAAAGACCTGATCTCCAGCCTCTAAAATCAACGTCACGCCATTAGAAGAACTTCCAAAAGTAGACTCTTTTTGATCCCATGCTGTAACTACATGCATCCCATTCCTTACTAACACGGCACATAAACCATGTGACGCATCTCCAGGTCCAGCTACGTGAAACTCAAAGTGGTAGGCTCCTCTCACTGGTGCAGCAAAAATACCTGTGGGACATTTGATTTGGCAGGTTAGACAGAAAATGTTGGAACACCTGTAACCTCAGAACAACATGCACGGAGCAGGAAAGTGACTTTCAGTGTTATTACCGGTGTGTGGGCTGTAGGCATTTCCAACGTTTGTGAACACATTGTTGTAGATCAGAACAGTGTGTGAGTCAAAGGGTCCAATAATTTGAGATTCTCCACTCTTTAGAGAGGCAGAGAACGCCACCTGCCGGACTGGGAGAAAAAGAAATGACCAAAGTTATTTTAAACTTATTGTTTTTGAGCCTCTTCAAAACAGAAATACACACTTTTCAAGGGAAGATGTTTTACAATCAAACACAAACCAACAGTTAAAAACATGATTCTGCACCACCCAGTTTCTTAAATATAACATTCAACTAACGTCACATTTGACTGGTAATGTGCATTGAGTACTGCAGCAGTCAAATCAAATCAAATTCAAATTTTATTTGTCACATACACAGTAAGATATGCAGTGAAATGCTTAGACAACTGCTCGTGACCTAAAGAAAAAAAGACTATGAATAGGATAGGAAATAAATATGAAAATTAAAATGAAGGGTAAATTTAACTCGGAAGGAATGAAATAAAATATAAAAATTAAAGTTAAAAATAAAATAACTGTACAACAACAAATTAAAACGAAGGGTAAATTTAACTAGGAAATTTACCCTTCCTAGTTATCCCAAAGTAAGAGAGAGAAGCCTTTTTTCTTTTTCTCTTGTTCATCGTTTGGAGAGTTGTCCTTTGTCTTTTTTTCAGTTGGGGCAAAGTAGGGAGCGTTAAAAATTTTGCATGCTGGTCTGGAATTGCTCGTTGCTCACTGAACTTTGGACTGGATTCCAGAATACAGATATTTCATGAACTGCCCAACGTACACTGTCCTGACTTCCAAACATTAAAGCTTTGGTGTAAGTACAGATGTGTTACACATGCTTTGCAGATAACCATGCTGTAAAAATGCACATGTCTTTTAACAAATCTATGAACGAGAGCCAAAACCTTTTTTAAATAATACCTTGTAGCTGCTGCTTCCACTTTTCAGTCTCAGTCATCTTGCTCTCCAGCTCTTTCAGCTTTGCTTCATGGTCTGAAGAAAAGAAGAAAGTGTTCAAGACTTGCGTTTGCAGCTAACAGACTTTGATACTATTGCAGTACAGACGTAAAACACTCAGAAAAAAAGGTGAATATTTAAATAACAACAATGATAACATTTAAAACATATGTATTGTCCTTTTTGTGAGTTTATTTCCTGTGCTTGTGTCATTGAGTCGCCATTAAATGCCTGGGAGAGTGCTGTGATCACACCCTTGGTAACAGGAACAACATCTCCTGCAAGTTTAGGTACTGGATTTATCAAAACGGGCTCTGACCTACAAGATACCAATGACTGTGTTAGATGGAGTGAAGAAGAGAGTGAAAAACATTTGAAGCAGTGGCTTGGCATCCCTGCTAGCTTAACAGCAGCGAGAATCTAGATCAGATCAGGGCAGCTTCACCTTTACTCCCATCTGTCTTGGAGGAGTTCAAGGTGGTTGAACACACACACACATAAACACAAACTGTGACCCAAAACGTCGGCTGCATCCTTCGGAGGACCCGGCCTTCGCGGCCTCCTTCAAAGACCGAGAAGGCTGGAAATGCGAGGCTGTGAAATGGGACGGTCTAGCCTTCAGATTAGCATCACCGCTGTGTCGGTGGAGTTTAATAAACTCGGCCGACTGCTCCTTGCTATCTAAAATATAACAGGACACTGGAGTAAATTCTCGACCGTCTCACACTTCTGTTTAATCAGTTTTCTGTTTGACGTTTATTCAGCTGTGTGAAAACCAAGGAGGAACCCAGCCGATGGATTCATAAAGATTATTTAATATAATAATTGAATAACTTTGATCTCAGCCAAACCGACTCTGGAGCAAATAAAACACAGAATTAAAGCTGCAAGCAGCGTTATGAGGGCCCTCGCACCCTGGCGGATCAAGCCACGCCCAACACCTAAAACCAGCATTTTCGATCTGATGTCACATTGATGGAATTCATGCATTTAACACCAGCTAAAATTTCATCTCATTCAATCGTGATTATAGTCGCCCCACTAGGTGGTGCTCTAAAAATTACTGACAACAAACATTTCCGGGCTCGACTCTCATCATGCCTGCAACGTTTGGGAGAGATTGGACATTGTGTTTTTGAGTGACAGCAGATTACTGCTTTTTGGCGAGTGAATGAAACTCCAGGTGCCGCCATGACCACCCCGTTTCCCTGAACGTAAAAAGCTTCGCATTTAACATCACAAAGGTCTTTAGATTCCACGCACTGGAGATCGTGTCAATCTGATGAAATCCCTTGGAGGAGTTCGTCAAAGTACGGGGCTTAAAGAAGGGGAAATGTCGCCAAAATTACACATTAATTTTAAAATGGCTGACTTCCTGTTGGATTTGAGATATTGCTCCAAGAGACTTTTTTGTACATCTTGATATCTTACATAAGCATACCAGGTTTCAGACTCTTAGATGAAACACAGAGCAGGAGCTGATGTTTTGAAATTTTGTAGGGGGCGCTGTGGAGCCATTTTCCAATATTGAGGGACTGATGTTAATATTCACCGCTTATAGGGTGGACCTGATGAACCTGTGAAAATCAGTATATCAAAGTGACAAAGACATGACATTTCCTGTTCCCACTAGGTGGCGCTCTGCGTATTCCTGACAATGGGCATATCAATCTGTTCAGGGCAGGTCTGACATCATGTCTGTAAAGTCTGGTACTGATCAGACTGGATGTCTTTGAGTTATACTAATTTGTTTCTTCATGGCGATACATAAATGTTCGCCATGCTGCTGGGGTCACACCCTTTAGCAAAAACTCACAGTTTTCATTGTAACCCAAGACCAACTCCTTAAGGCTTTCCTGGAGAAATTTGAGGCTGCAGATGTCACCCATCACAATACTGTACCCCAAAGTGTAAAACATGACATTTCCTGTTCCCACTGGTGGCGCCCTCCCTGATGCCAAATGTGGCAGTTGAAATATGTTCATGGGTGGAGCCTTATCATATGTGTCTACATTGGTCCAGATCAAACAATGTATGATAGAATGAGAGGCAATAGGAGTTTCATGGCGAATCATCGAAATTCGCCATGGCGCCACGGTCACACCGTATCCCAAAAACTCAAAAGCTCCGCAATTTAACATGGCACAGGTGTGTAGTTGACACTGACCAAATATGAAGCGTATAAAACCAAATCCCAAGGAGGAGTTCGCAAAAGTTCAAAGCCTGGAAATGGAAAAATCAGAGCCAAAATGTCACCTTCACTTCCAAATGGCGGACTTCCTGTTGGGTTTGCGTCAGTGGTCCCAATGACTTTTTTGTTCGTCTTGGCATGGTACATATGTGTGCCAGATTTCATACATGTAGCTCAAACTATGTGTTTGTAGGGCTTCATTTAATGACGCATAGGTGGCGCTCCAGAGCCATTTTCCAATGCTCATATGTAAAACCATTAACCTCCTAAGACCTGAACTCTTCCACGGCATGCATAATTACCAGATTTTTTTTTTTTACCTTACCTTATTTTTGTTTTTATGAAAAATCAGAGCCACATATGAGGATATTCGTTTACAATTTTGATAGAACAGTAGCAGTATAATGTCCTTGTAAATGGATATCAGGCCCTTGAAGAGCAAAATTGAGTATTTTGGTCTAAATAACCCAAAATGTGATGTCCACATATGTGGACGCCAGGTCCTAGGAGGTTAAAATTCAAAATTTTTCACCAGATCTGACATGTGTGCTTTAAATTCGCATGTGTGATTTAAATTGTGTTTTAAATTCCCGAGTGACTAATATATCATGTTTAACCTGAGTAGCGAAAGAGTGGGGGTCTGAAAACAATGAAGCCGGGAGTCCGCTGAACCCCCCGGCTTGCTATCGAGCGTGTGGGTAACAGACGTCTCTGAAAACGTCGGCGCACTTTTGCAAATATGTGATGTCTTGATAAACCAAGCAGATATTTGCAATTTACACAGCTACTTTCTCGCCTGAAAATATGTTAAAAGTTTATTTTCTCACCCAGAAAGATTAATAAGACTAATTTTAAAACTTAGTAGCGGCCACCATTGTTGGAAGCTGAAATTTGGCTGGGCCGTGCTATGAATTCTGGGATATGGTGGCCCACGAAGGACACACCCGACCCATCCTTCAAATTAGGGGAAATGAAGGACACATTTGTCATCCGCATTTGAAGGAGTCGACGAATTGGGACAGGCTTCGTCGCCTGGCTGTGACGTAATCGGCCTTTAAATGTGGCCTCAGGGTGCACATAATTGTTCATTCTGATTGGGGATATTGGCAGCTGAAAAACATTTAAAAATCACTCAGTCACGTCAAATCGGTACTGAATCAGTACTCAACATACTCAGTAATGGCAAAAATGATGCCACCTTGTGGGCAGATTTATATCACACTGTTTAATCTTCACCCAGAAAGTGTCAAATTGCAAATTTTGAAGCCAACATGATAACTTTATCACACCAACACAGTGAGGGTCCAGCTTTTCAGATCCAATTAAAAATCAAATCACTCAAAAGGATCCTCTGGAAAAGAGTAGAATTCTTAGAGTTTATTAAACAGGGTCATATAAACAGCATTAATCAGTACAATATAGCGAGACAACATAGCAAAAGTAAACAAGCAACGCGAAGCAAACCCTGGGGTGTAGAGCCTTAAAGCACAAACAGCAAAGACACACTAAAGGACAGCATGGGGTATCTCTGACCCTCCTTTATATAGGATCAGTGACCCCTCCTCCTGCTGGGTGACTTTCCATCCTTTGTTCTTTGTTGGTCTTTGTTGTTTACCTAATAAGTTTTTTCTCAATTCTACAAATGTCAATATTATCTCAATTATTGATGTAATATGTTTGTCAATACTATTCCCCAATCAGTTGTTAATTCTACTTGCACCTTGCTCTTTTCTTTTAATCTTACACTTACGTTGCATAACTTCCCGAGCACCAGTCAGGTATGCTTGCTAGAAGTAGGCGACTGTCTATGCTAAGAAAGGGGTTTTCTCACCTTCTGGCAGCTGAGAAAGCAGAATCCCAGGTGCATCCACCACAGGCCAGGTTTGTTTACTGTATAGGCTATGAAAGGGCTGGGCACAATGTGGGGCGGTACAGATGAACGTCCCCGTGCATGCTCTAGCAGTGCCAAGCTGAATTAACCCTATGTTTGGACTAGTCACCGTTGGCCTTAACACAATCAAAGGTTTGACCTAAAGATGCGGGTCTTATGATTTGAACATGTAGGTTAGATGCACAATGATTCCATTAAAAAATATTAACACTTATGTATTAAACACTCCAATTATTCCTGTGATAAAAAATATTCTGTTTCATAAGAAAACACATAACCATGAATGTTGGTCATTCCTGTTTCTGATCTTCTGGATGTTTCTGAAGTCACATTGATGTATGAAACTGTACCTTGATTCTCTCTCTGTACGACAGTGATCCGCTCATTCTGCACAGCCAATGAGGCGGTCAGCTCTCTCAGCACAGCGTGGATGTCCTGTGATTGTTGGCCTGCAGTCTCAGTCTCGTCTGCTGACACAGAGCAGACCAGAAGCAAAAGTGGGAAAAATATGATGATCTTCATTCTGTCACCAGAAACCTGCTGTATAACTGTCATCTGTTAATCTGAGAGTTTTATAACGAGGGGAAAGGAGGCGTGAATGAGGAGGTTACTGCCCCACATGTCCCCTCACAGACTGCAGAGCCACAAGACCACGCCTCCTACAGGTGCTGTTGGTGAATGACTCAATAATCAGACTTTGACTGCAGGACTGAACAAACTGGGTCATGTAAACAGAAGATGAACAGATAGCTAAATATCTCTGTTAGCATCCAGAGTGAGCTCTGGTGTTTAACACCATAGTGATTATTCACTATTATTCACTACTAGTGGAAGACTGAAAAACAGACTCCTTACATGTTTAGACCAACTCACCTCCACTCACCCCTGTTTACATGCCTATGAATAGCTTTACACCATAGTAAGATTTAAATAGGTTTAAACATGTTGAGCATTCAAGTTTTTGTTGTTTTGAATGACTGGTTTTAATTCATATTAAAGTGAACCTGATTGTCTTTGCGCACTTTCATCTGTACTTCGACCCAGATAAATATCTAACATAAAGTTTAGTAATATCACATTTCTGTGGCAATGAATTGAATAGAAACAAAAAAGGTTCGCAGGAAAAAGTCCCTGTGACTGATCCTTTAAGGGCTCCAGACTCATCGCAGGTCTAATTAATGGACTATTTTAACAACACAGTTATCAGCCTGTCACTGCTTCCTGTTAACAGTGTAAACTTTGACTTTTTAACATGTTTGAAATTAAAATGATGAACAGTTTATCTTGATGTGCTGATCAGCCTGTTCTGCAGCTCTGAGGCTGCAAAAATCCAGACCTTCCCTCTCTTTGCCTAAAGCTATCCAAAGCATTTGAGCCATTTCTGATATTTTGTGAACTTTGTCATTGATTGTATTATTTAATTTAGTTCAATCTGTTACTGTCCTGGAGCAAACATAACCCACATACTTTCCTCAGGGATTAATAAAGGATTCTGACCCAGATACAGCCAAAGTCCAGTTTTGTGAGTACAGAAAACACACGATATTTGCTTGTGATGGAGCGACGGGAACTGATGACACTGTATTTCCTCATTCAAGATTCTAAATTCTTTATGGCCTTTATTGAGTCACACAGTGAAAATCTATGTGAAAGTTTTCAGCTTAAAACAGACATCATTTAGTAATAAGGTACAAACATTTCATGACTGTGGAATTTTCAGGTTGTTACCTTTCTGTATTTTGTTTCTGACAACTTTTTGGTTTCTCTCAATACATTTTAACACAAATGTCTGTAGTTTCTACTTCTTACATTTTCAAAACACACACTTACTTTTTGATTGAGACATTTGAGGGGAGTTATTTTTTCACCTCTCTGGACACCTTCAAGAATGAACCCAAATTGACTCTTGAAATGATGAAATGAAATTCTAGTGCTGCGTCTATCACTAGGGTATTGTTGCATATACAGAGATGAAAGAGGCAAATGGTCATGACAATTTGCATATTAACGATCAAGGATCTTAAAGTTTCTAACAGTGGAAATAAAAATGAACCTCACAGGCTATAGGACAACTAACATTGTACAAATAAATCTTGAGACACCAGCAATAAAGGCCAAACTGCACACTTCACTCAAAGCTGCACCCTGAGTGAATGCTCCTCTGTGTTTAAAAGGTGCAGATGTGTCCAATCAGTTGCTGATTGGTCTGGTATCCCTCAGCTGGTCCAATAGGCTTTCACAGAAGGTCCAAGCCATGTCTGTTGCCACACTCAAATTTCCAGGAAGGGTGCCTCACTTCTACCAAGGCCAGGGCCATAACAGGTCTGTACATGTGACCAATGTTCCCTCTAATGTTTCACGTGTCTGAGCGAACACACAAACTCCCTGAGCGTCCCTTGGACACTGTGAGCAACAGCAGACATGTGCACTGTGGTCACGCCAGCATCCAATCCATCCAAGTTACATGTTTATTAAAGTAATCAAATTACAGCATTTATGTTAGACTACTTTTAATTAACTGCTTTAGCCCACTTACAATGAGAATTTAAAAAAAAAAAATCTTGTTCATGACCTGTGTAGCATGTTAACACTGTTGGAAGTCAAAATAACTTGAACTCCAATTTTGAAAACACAACTTATTTATTTATTTATTATAAAGCTCTGACTTGTATTATGAGTCTGTGGTCTGGGAGAGTCCTGTAACTCTGTCTGCAAAATACAGCATATAATGACCAATGTTGGGCAGTTAATTATATAGTTACTTCTTCAAAACAATAACAAAGTTTTTTGCAGCTGTTTACCTAAAAACCGACACAGTAACTACCCAAGATTTGCGCTAAACGTCGCAAATGTCTCACATCTCAAAACACCGCCGTCACTCCTAAAACTTCCCCCCGTCTCTTCACAACTAAATGCCGTGTTGCCATATCATTTTTTGATTGGTCGATATGGTACATTTTTCGACCAATAGGAAAGGGTGGGGGGGTTTTGGTTTCGTCTTTGCTCACAGGCGGACAGAAAGAAAAACAAACATTGCAGATATTTTTATCATAACTCTGGTTTTACGTGGCCGATCAACACAATTTAAAAACTGGTATAAAGTCCACACGTTTTCCGTCAGTTGTTCGTCTGTCCTGCTCACATATCCAATGGTTGTACACGTTGTCATTAACGTGGCTTCACTCCACATCAGCCGCTTTGCTAAAACACCGGTGTCGCACATAAGGACGCTGTCATAGCCTGTCAACCACGTTGATTGGCTGCGCATATACGAATCGCGTGATTGGCTGGACTTTGGGATAAGGTGGCATCGTTCTGATCCCATACTGGAGCAGCCAGTCACTGACTAACACTGCAAAACAGAATTGTTCAGAATCAGAATGGGTTTTATTGCCAAATGTTGAGCAGGTTTACAACATTAGGAAATTGCTGCAGTACTTAGTGCAAAACATCCTGTCAGATAAAATTAAATTTTTAATTTTAAATTCAATTCAGGTTTGATTTTTTTTTGTGCGCAGATACTGTGCCAGCAGTGCACAATTGCGCATGCGCGCAGTTTAGAGGGAACATTGCATGTGACATGTTTTTTTCATATTGTGAAACATGCAAATCAAACTGAGGCAGACTGTGTTTATCCTGGAGTTAGTCCAGGATAAACAGGTTAGTTTGCTGCACTGTGATGGGTTTAAAGTATATATCATTGTGTGACTGATGCACAGTGGCTGTGGGTTCACGGTCACAGTTAGGTTGCATCGAGTGTAGCAGAGATTCATATGAAGTTCAGCTGATGTTGCTGAAATTCATTCTCTAATTCCACCTTCAAATCAAGTATATACTGTGTAGTTTTAAGACAGTATAAACAGTGTAGAGGATGGAAATCAGCCAAGACAACCTGTGAAGCATCTTCTTTCATCTTCTTGAATCCCACTATGTAAATCCATAACGAGCAGGAGCAACACAGGTCAGCTGATCACAGACTGCAAAAGAAAAAAAAAATCTGCTGGAGATCACAATACACATTTTTGTGAGTTGTGATTCTTTTCCCCACACTGAGCCACTACAGCCGATATTGGGGTTCCTTCACCTGCTGAATAACACTTTGACCCCGACTGTACACAGGAGGTTCAGGCTGCTGAGGTCCCGGACAAATAGACTCAAGGACAGCTTTTACAACAGGGCAATAGCCCTGATCAATGCAAATAACTGACCTGATTGGCTACCTCCCTGGACTTTTTTAGGGGGGAGGTAACAATGTTTAAAACAACAATAACAATAATAATATTTATAACAAGGTGCAATAATAATTAATGTGCAATAATAACAGTGTGCAATAAAAATACACTTCTTCTTCTTTTTTTATTACTAAGTTATTATACTGTGTTGTGTTGTTTGTGTTGCGTTGTGATGTGTCATATCGTGTCGTGTTGTGTTATATGTAGTGCAATGGCACCCTCTACAACGCAGAGCTATTTTTAAAAAGTTCTCCTTTCTTCTTCTACTGTTCCACTTGACTGACTCAAGCTGAGTGCATTTATTTGAAATACATTCAGACTGAAATAAAGTTTGTATTCCCATCTATTAATATTATGTTGTTATTTTTATATTAATGCAGCACAAGGTTCCATCAGCATCCTTAGCAAATTTACTTTGTACTTTCCTACTTTGAGTAGGAAATAAAAAATAGATCGGGATAGATCTGTTTTTGCCGGAGGTTTCTTCCTGTTAAAAGGTAGTTTCTTTCTTCCCACTGTCACCAGAGCACTTGCTCATAGTTGGTTATCTGATTGTTGAGGTTTTCTTTGTTTTCTTTGTATTATTGCAGATTCTTTACTTTACAGTATAAAAAGCATTGAGATGGCTATTGTTGCAATTTAGCACAATATAAATACTGAATTCACTGAACTGAATTTGAACCGAATTCAAATGGATTGGAGTTCTTTATGTCAAACTTCTTGAGCTCTGACGAACTGAGCGATGCACTGTTCCAATTTTTATTAAACATGAAAAAAAACATTCACAAAAAAATGAACTCAAGCTAGTTTTTGAAATGTTGGTGATATCAGTTGTGGCTTCACAGAGGAAAACAAACAAAGAAGGTTGTTGGAAGAACCAAAGTACATATCCTTCAACACTGTGTGTGTGTGGGGGGGGGGGGTTGACTGACCTCTGGGACTCTCACCACCTCTGTCTACCTCCAGGCTTCTGGGGGTCATCATTGCAGCTTCACAACCTCATTGTCATTGTGCATTTGTGACAAAGACACAGGCATTCTCACACTCTCCATCTCTCTCACGCACACATTAACACACACCCACTATAGGAAGACTGTTGATGTTGTAATTTCTAATTTTCTGTGTTACAGCAGCTGTATGTTTGTTTTTGTACTTTCCCTCTTACACGTGCAGCAGCAGGAGATACATTGTGCATTTCAAGTTTTCCTCATTCCTCCTATTTCTATCCCCCCACCCTTCCTTTTTTCTCTTACCCGTCTTGGCTTACACATCGTTATACTTATACCACATATAATGTTATACAGTGGCTTGCAAAAGTATTCAGCCCCCTTGAACTTTCCCACATTTTGTCACATTACAGCCACAAACATGAATCAATGTTATTGGAATTCCACATGAAAGACCAACACAAAGTGGTGAACACGTGAGAAGTGGAACGAAAATCAGACATGATTCCAAACATTTGTTACAAATATCACAGTTCTGTAGACTGTCAACAGCTTGTGTCATTTAAAGTTACAAGAAATTGTGCGTTCTGCAAACACGCATTTCCCATCACTCCTGTTTGTGCAACAGTGATGGGAATTCATTCAACTTTATTTCATCACACGTCTGGAGCTCTGACAGACTGATGGATTTTTCTCTTTCACAACCACAAATTAGTCAATTCTTATTAAGAAGAACAAAAAGTCAAAGATTCTTAGAAAAACTGAAATTAATGAATTTTTTAAAATTTAGGTTTTATCACGTCAAACTCCATGCTGCTGCAGAGTACTTTGTGCTAGAGGAAGGAGATCAGCTGACTGTTGTTTTATCTGCTGAGCTGGGTATATTCTCCCAGAAGAACTGTTTCAAATAAATATAAATTCAGTGCAGCAGCTTCATCAGTAACGGCGCTACTAACAGCCATTACTTGTAGTTGCACGGAAGTAGCTGTAAGCAATCTGGATGCTACGGCTTTAAGCAGCTGCGCTCCCACGGACAGTAATCACGATCACTGTCTGGCACAACACCTGGAGCTAAGGGGGCAAAACAATCGCACGAGTGCTGCTGTTTGACTGAGGAAGAATAAAGTAGTCGTGGTAAGCCAATCACATGACCACTTAAAGACAAAGCAACAAGGTGATATATACCAGTTTATAAACTGTGTTGATCGGCCACGTAAAAGCAGAGTCATGATAAACAATATATACGCCTGTTTTTTCTTCAATAGTTTCGTCACGTTTACTGTCTAAGGACAGCGCAGCGAGACCTCTCTGCTTATGAGCAAACAAAAACCATAAGCGCACTCTCTCTCTCTCTCTCATGAGATGTGAGAGATTTGTGACATTTAGCGTGTTTGGAGTGTGTAGTTAATGTGTTGTCTTGTGTAGTTAGTGTGTAGTGTTGTGGATAGTTTTGTGTTGTGTGTCAGAACATTGAGGCGACTGCTGTCTCCAGGTAGAAACAGCAGTGATGCACCTGCTGTCAGACCTGCAGGTATCAGGCTGTGATGTTTCCTTTATAGTGGACAGAAATATTTGGAGTGGCACAAATAATTTGTGGCATCTTATTGAAGAACAGCTGATTGTTCTGTAAATAGTTTGAAATGGTTATTTAAAAAATCAAGGTTAAAGGTAAATGGATGCAAATAACTTTGTTGTTTGCAAAACTTGTGCATATGATTTTAAAATTGACTATTTATATTTGCATTTAAAGTTATGAAATATGATTCAATAAACATGTTTGTGGTTGTTGCAGTAAAAATATAACTTTTTCTACTCTGATTTTATGTTTTTTGTCTGATTTTAGATCAATTGTGCTAATACAGTTTGTCAAAATGAAAACATGACATTGTGAAATTCAGACACGTGAGGCTGTGCTGAAAAGAATGAGACCAAACAAGACAAATAAACAGTTTTTAAAGGTGAAATGTGGAGGGAAAATCAAACGTAGCTAAAAATGGCCAATTATACCCTGGACCCCAGAGGGTTAAACGTTTTTTTAAAGTAACACAATAGTTACTTTTCAAGTAATTAATTACTTTTAGAATATTGCAACTCAGTTACTTTTTTTGAAGAAGTAACTAGTAACTATAATTAATTACTTTTTCAAAGTAACTTGTCCAACACTGGTGGTATTTCTATAACTGATTCGATTCAATTCAATTTAGACGCCGACAGCCAGAAATATTATAATTTTTTATCATTTATCAGTACATATACATATTTTCATATCTATATAGAAAAAAACAATGCTGACACTTGTGAGACTTCATTAAAGGTGTGAGCATCACAGCAGATGCTTTTGTGTAACTGAGTATAAAACTGAAAAACATGAAGGACATTTTCCTGGTCTGGCTTTTTATAGCAGATAACCTTAAAAATATTCTGCAGTAAAACAAAAACGGAAGAAAAACATGAATCAACATATGAACATTACCTGATGCTGCTGAAGTGAAGCAGAGCAAAGTTACAGAGGTTTTAATAGAGACACAACTAAGGGTTTTGTAATTTGGAATCATTTGTAAATGTTTAAATTTCTTCAGTATTGAACAGCAGAAATTATGTTTTCTTGTCAGAAGCCATTTTTAAGAATTTTTTAAAAAAAACAACGGCCAAACAGCGCTGTAAACAACAGTAGACTGGTGCGTAATAAGCAAGTGAATAATGCAGAAAACAGAGATTATTGATGGGAAACTGTTCTTGAAGTACACTGACAGAAAAAAAGAGAGCTGTGCAGGAAGTCAAAGGAAATTCATGACGATGTTTTTCAAATGTTAAGTTTTGATCTTCTTCTGCTGCTGGTTCAATGAATTTTGGTCGGAGAGTGACAAAACCTGCAGCATCAGAATCTGAGAGATGTTGACTTTTAGCACCTGATGGCGTATCTGTGTGCATGGAGTCGGTTGGCTGAACGAGCCACGCTTTGTGTGTACATCTTGAATCTGTCTACCTGCTGTTGTTTGCTGTTTTAGCTGATTTGTGGTTGTTAAAATAGTTTTGTGCGCTTTCTTATGAGATTCCAGCATTTTTGGCAAAATACATTAATATTTAAAAATCGATTCAGGATTTAATGAATCAACATCGTATTATTCAAACTAAAATAGATTTGAATCAGGAAATTGATTTTTTTTTAAACCCACCCTTACCCCCTATTACCCCTATCTAAACAATATTGGTCTATCTGTAAATTCTGTACGCTGATTATCAAAATACTTGTCAGCAAGAACACAGTGTGTCCGTGCTGCTGGGTCTTCTTCCTCTTTTCTCCCAGTATCCAAAGGAGTTCCACAAGGCCCCATATTAGGACCATTGCTCTTCTCTCTTTACATAAACAACCTTTGTGATAATTTATCAAATGCTGCATTCCATCTTTATGCAGATGATACAATTATCTATTGTTCATCCCCTTCAATAGCACAAACCCTTCAATTTCTGCAGTCTGCCTTTGATGTTGTTCAGTCCAATTTAACTGAACTTAAGTTGGTGTTAAATCCAGAGAAATCCAAGTTCGTGTTATTCTGAAATGGCAAAGAGCTGTTAGCTACGTCTCCTAAGATTAAAACTATTCAAGCAACTGAAATTGAAATGGTCACATCTTACAAGTATCTAGGGATCATTATAGATCAGAATCTGTCGTTTAAAACTCACATTCAAAGACTTGTGTCTAAGTTAAAACTAAAACTAAGCTACTTTTTTAGAAATCAATCCTGTTTCTCCCTCCAAGTGAGAAAACACTTGATTCATGCAACTTTTTTACCTTTATTGGATTATGGTGACCTGCTTTTTCTGGATGCCCCTGCCCACTACCTAAAGAGATTGGATGCTGTCTACCATTGTGCTTTACGTTTTCAATTCAATTCATTTCAATTTTATTTATATAGCGCCAAATCACAACAACAGTCACCTCAAGGCGCTTTATACTATTCAGTAGATCCTACAATAATAGATACAGAGAAAAACCCAACAATCATATGACCCCCTATGAGCAACCACTTTGGCAACAGTGGGAAGGAAAAACTCCCTTTTAACAGGACGCAGAGCCTTTTCAGATGAAAACGCCGTTTTCAAAACTATCCGGGCTAGTGTGGATGTAGCCTTAGTCAGCTACCAATTGTGCAATTTCTCCCACTTAAAAAGCAGAGAGAGGCCTGTAATCTTCATCATAAGTATACCTCAACAAGTGTCAAAATGAGAAAAAAATATAATCCAGAAAATCACATTGTCTGACTTTTAAAGAATTTATTTGCAAATTATGGTGGAAAATAAGTATTTGGTCAATAACAAAAGTTCATCTCAAAACTTTGTTGGCAATGACAGAGGTCAAAGGTTTTCTGTAAGTCTTCACAAGGTTTTCACACACTGTAGCTGGTATTTGGGCCCATTCCTCCATGCCGATCTCCTCAAGAGCAGTGAAGTTTTGGGGCAGTCACAGGGCGACAGACTTTCAACTCCCTCCAAAGATTTTCTATGGGGTTGAGATCTGGAGACTGGCTAGGCCACTCCAGGACCTTGAAATGCTTCTTACGTCCTTTGTTACCCGGGTGGTGTGTTTGGGATCATTGTCATGCTGAAAAACCCAGCTATGTTTCATCTTCAATGTCCTTGCTAATGGAAGGAGGTTCTCACACAAAATCTCATGATACATGGCCCCATTCATTTTTTCATTTACATGGATCAGTTGTCCTGGTCCCTTTGCAGATAAACAGTCCCAAAGTATGATCTTTGCATCCCCATTCTTTACAGTACGTATGGTGTTCTTTGAATGCAACTCGTTCTTTCTCCTCCAAACACAACAAGTAGAGTTTTTACAAAATAGTTCTATTTTGGTTTCATCGCACCATATTCTCCCAATCCTCTTCTTGATCATCCAAATGGTCTGTAGCAAACTTCAGACGGGCCTGGACATGTACTGGCTTAAGCAGGGTGACACGTCTGCCACTGCAGGATTTGAGTCCCTGGCAGCGTAGTGTTACTGATGGTAGCCTTTGTTACCTTGGTCTCAGCTCTCTGCAGGTCACTCCCTCATTTTGTCTCTCACTGTTGAGGTATACCTATGATGAAGATTACAGGCCTCTCTCATCTTTTTAAGTGGGAGAACTTGCACAATTGGTGGCTGACTAAATACTTTTTAGCCCCACTGTAATGTAAAAATACAAATAAAAATGAATAAATAAAAAGATAAAAGAAACTCATGGACAAGAGGAGCCTATAGAGAATTTATAGAGCTCACACTGAATAGAAAATTTTGTTTGGCTCAACAGTGAGTGACAATCACAACTCTGGTTGCAGGACAGGATTTAGGAAAAGAAGGAAAAATAAGACTACATGCTGCACTATAAAGCTCTTGTTCTGGACACATTATTCACACTGACCCATTTCAAACATATCTGAGACATTACTGCTTCTATTCATATTCAAATATCCCCCCATCATCTATCATGTAACATCATGTAATCCACATACTGTGTCACAAGGTGGTCAGTTAGTTCGAACTTTTGCCCTCAGATATCACGTGGAAGAAATAAAAACATTGTTTTTGCTAAAGTTGCCCCTGTGAATGAACTAAAGATATTCAAACACAGTAACGCCACCTTGTGGACAGAATTATAGCACTCACATACGTTGGACCTCCAGGGCTTGTTGGCTTTTGTCTGCAGGTGGCGCTACAGCACAAATTAGAGTTTGAGCAGGGTTGTGTCTTCAAACACTTTGTCTTTAACTGTGACACATTCCAGTCAGCTCGTGATGTTGAGCTGTGTGGAAATATTCTGAATGCAAGATAGATGTTGTTGAAGTTAAAAGTGCCAGACATTGGGAATTTGAAATTATGTGTAGGCTAGAGGAAACGGGAAAGAGAATGAGACAAGTGTTGTGGATTTTATTATGACATATATACCTGTATACACTAGATATGTAATCATAAATACTCATAAATTCAGTATAATCATATATACTCATATATACTATGCACACTTACAGTAAAGTGCTCTTATATAATGAAATCACCACATTAAGCATGTAATCTGCATGTCAAATCACATGACCCATATATTTAGGTCAAATATCTCTGCCACTTTATTAATAAGAAGTTTGTGCCACTTGTGTATGAACACATGTTGATTAATACTTTTTAAAAATAACAATGAGGGTCAGTAGGAAAACGTTGAGAGTGTTATGGCCAACTGTGACTAGTCCAACATAGGGTTGATTCAGCTTGGCGCTGCTACAGTTTGCACAAAGGACTCGACCCCTTCGGGTCATGCAGCTGCATTTAACTGTACTGCTTCACGGCATGTGCAGCCTGTTTGAGACAGCTGTTCAGCAGAAGCATGCAGCTGCATGGGAGCTGCATGCATAAGGCCCCTTAAATGGCTGTAAGGTAAAAGGATATAGTGCTGTGAATGACTGTAAAGTAAAATCAGCCAGCTGTTTAAATGACTCTAAATCAAATGTGTACAGCCCTCTCAATGATACCAACGGCCAACGGAATCTATTTGTTGTTTCAGGTTGTAGTATTACACAACATTTTCAGATCTAATAGAAAAAAAGAGTGTTTTGTAATTCATTCAATTTTCCTTTATTTATAACTGGCATTATTGTTTCATTCTATGATAGAATCTTACAAGAAAGACGCAAAATTGTATTCCATCATCTTTATTAGCTGCTTTGGTGAAAAACAAATCAACAATGCAAAAAAAAACAACATAGTGGAAAACAGTTATTCATCACTTGCTTGCTTCAATACAACCCTTGGGCACATATATGCGGACTTTTCGTGGCTGTTTTGATCTCGCTCTCCCTCTTCACCGATCAAATCTCGCTGTGGTAGCAGCTTTAAACTCGGTCTGACCCAGGTTGATAGAGGTGCCCAGTCTGGATCGCATTCCAGCATTGTGTAGGCTGGTTTTTCTATAAAACACATCAAAAAATTAGCAAACATTAGCCCGCAAAGCTACAGTGAATAAAGCAGCATAGCGCAACGAATTCAATTCAAATCAATATAAGACTTATTTGTAACCTACATCAACAATTATGTTATGAAAAATGACGTATTAACTACAACAAAACACTGACCTTTGTGGAAATGCTTGGAGCAGACTAACCTGTGAGCTGGATGTTCTGGGACATTATATTTGGTCTTCGAATGGCTGCAATCCAGGCCATCCGTCGGCTCTTTGTTACTTCGGAAACGTGGCTTAAACAATTTCTCTTCCACGACGGAATCCGATAAAAACCGATCTCTTTACCCGTCGGCTTCCCGTGGCTGTCATGCAACCGGCTATTGCAGTTAATAATACAACAGCTTCTTGACATTTTTTGTGTTTCTTTTTATCGCTGTGTGACTGTTTTCATGTGAAAGCCTGCGTGCGCTAGTACCGCTTGCCTCTCGTTCCCAGAATCCTTTGCTCTTTTGCCCCTGAATGACATCACATTTTCAATCTCTATAACATAGCTAACATTAACAGTGCAGTGAACAGTGTTGCCAACTTAGCGACGTTGTCGCTATATTTAGCGAGTTTTCAGACCCCCTAGCGACTTTTTTTCTTAAAAAAAAGAAAAAAAGCGACTTTTTCTTTTTAGCGACTTTCTTAGCGACTTTTTTTTTCTTAAAAAAAAGTCGCTAAAAAAAGACGTGAAAGCGCATATCGCTTTTACTCTCAACAAGCAGCGGGTGCTGTAACGCAGTCAGTTCTTCTTTTACTCTTATGCTGTTTTGTGGATCACGTTTAAAACTACTTATAAACACACACACACACACAAAGTAACTCCACCAGAGTGCCTATTTCGGGTCACTTTTGCCGGTCCAAGCCCGGGTAAAGGAGCAGGGTTGGAATTGTGACATTAAAAAAACAATAATTGCTAAAAGAAATTTAATTTGTAGTTCTAAATAAACTCTAAATGCATTTAGGACGTTTTTACTCACTTTATGTCTCGTCCACGATGTTATTTCTCTCTCCAGCAGCGTAGGTTACAATTACGTTAGCATGACCAATTATGCAAATTAGGTGATGACGTCATTTAGCGACTTCTAGCGACTTTTAGGACAACCAATAGCGATTTTCCTTACTGAGGAGTTGGCAACACTGGCAGTGAATCCTGCTTGTGCCGTGATATTCAGGACTGCAAACCGAGCAGCATCACTGACTTTCAGCCTGTTGTGTTTGTGGATATATGACTGACTTTAATTATCCATAAAACATCACATTGTCTGTAAGATTAAAGTCAACTATTGAACGGTGTATATTTTAAAGTAAAAGCTTTAAAACCAAGTTAGTACAAACGTCACTAATGTCACATAACTTTGCCGACATGTGGCCAACAGGAATGTTTTAATGTTCTTCATTATTAAACATTCGCACATAAATAAGTGACATAATATTCAGTACTTACTTTCAAAAGTTTACTCTTCGGCCGCCCTGCTTCAGGCATCCGTCGTTTTTTTCCCAACAAAACATCCACACCCACCGCCACGCTATGAATTGTGGGATATATGGGACCACGAAGTGTACACCAGACCCAGCCTTCAAATTTGGGGAAAGGAGCTGCGCATTTGTTGACCACATTTGGAGTACACTTCGATTTAGGGAGGAGTTTGGAGTTGTTTTTTCACCTTTTGGACCTTCAGCACTGTGTGGGGATTCTGAGGAGGAATCACTACGGGGACCACAGTGCCTGGGACTGTGAATAGTTGTCGTTTCATCGCCTGTGGCAGCCACGTTGCCATCTTCTGCTTCACCGTCTGCAGCTGCTATGCCACCATCACCTAACCCTAGCTCAGACCTTCCCAAAGTGTGGGGCCCGCCCCCTAGAGGGGGCGCACAGTCATTGCAGGGGGGGGCGCGGTATGAAGGGGAAAACAAAACAACAACAACAACGCTTGGACACTGCTAGCACTTCATGCACCACTCAGGAGAACAGCTCAGAGATCAGGATCTTGCCCTTGACATGTGTCTACAGTCCTTGTGTTTCTGTTACTTTAAAGTGATCCCTCAGGTATTAAGCAGTTTTCCTTGTTAATAACTGTTTGTCATCAGTGATTTGGAGCTTCATTTTTGTCACTGAATGCATGCTTGCAGTTAAAATTGTATTTTTATCACCTTGTTGCCCTTCTTTGATATTTTTTAATTAGATTATCTACAAAATAGTTAAATAAGGAGAGATCATGTGGAAAAACTGCCCATGATTTATTAAAACACAGAAATAAATTAAACCATCTGGCAATTAACTCAGATGACCCATTATAGAAGAAACGATCCCAGCCATCGAAGCAGTTAGGAGAGGACCCTGCAGAGTCTCGATGAAGATGGAGGCTTGGAGCTCGTCACCCTGGTCATTCCACACACCAGGGTGAGGAGGTGGGTTGCATGGCTGAGTGTCTGAAAGACAGAAGACCAGTGAGATGCAAAGCATGCAGTAAAGGCTGATTATCTTGGAGAAGGTGTGGTGGATCATAAATTTGATTAGTTTTGGAGTTGTACATTTCTGTTCCTTACATTTCATGTCATGCCTTTATTAATGTTTTATTTGTTGCTTTGACTGTTTTCGAATAGAATATGCAGTGGGAATATAGAGGGAGATAAGTAGTGAAAGTTTTGCCTGGGTTGATTGTGCGTCGATCCATTGGTAATGCCTCAGGGCTCCAGTAGGCGGGTTCGCGCGCTTCCTCCTTCACGAGTGAGAGTGAGAGCTGCGTGTCTGTGCCGTTCTTTCACCTCTCCTCACTATTTCCCCTGTTTAAGGTAACTGTCATGGACAAATCTGTATAGATGTGTGTTACTGTTGATTATTACGTTGTTATCATTGTTCATTGTAGCAAAAGATGTGAATTACGGACTGTTTTTGGCTGAGAAGTTTCAGTTAATCTCTGTTGCTGTGTATAGTTTTCGCTATTACTCTGCCATATTGTGTGAAGATGTATCTGTATAAGTTAACTACTGAAAGACATGCAGTACTTAAAGTATTATTTCATTGCTGTGGAAAGTTAGTGACTGTGTCAGCTAACATGTGCGAGTTAAAAAGATGTTTTTGTCTAATGCTACAGTTCATGTTATCTAAAGTATTCTCATCAGCTAATGCAACGAACAGTAGTGACTTAGTTTGGATACAGTTGTCCTGAGACTGAGTGCATCCATAAGAATATTGTTTTGGTTGTATTGCTTCTGAAACTCAATACAGACGAGTGAGTGAGAGCTGCGTGTCTGTGCCGTTCTTTCACCTCTCCTCACTATTTCCCCTGTTTAAGGGCACAACAAAGGCAGAAAATGATTGGACCATAGAAATGATCTCAGCACTTGTTTGAGCAGTTTTTTACTAGCAGCTAAACATTTAATTTGGGTATCCAAATTTAAATGATGGTGTGAATTTTAAAAATAGCACCAAGAAATAAATAAAAATGTATATTAAGAGCTTACAGGAGTTGGTGGGTTTTATAGAATATAATAAACATTAAGCTGTCTTTGAAAACGTTAAGTATGCTTATATGCACTGAGTGACTAATTTTCCATTAGGTGATAAGACGTCAGTGGTTTCCGTAGTGTAGTGGTTATCACGTTCGCCTAACACGCGAAAGGTCCCCGGTTCGAAACCGGGCGGAAACACTTATTGCTAGAAGACGGGTTTTTTTGTATAACAAACACTGTATTATTATGATGTGAAAAGGCTGTATTTATAAAATGACGACAAAATAATGATATACTCAATATAATAATTTATTTATTTAATATGTAGTGACAGATTATGTATAATACAATTATATATAAAGACGGATGGGATCTCATCGTGACATGTCGAGATGACATTAAACTTTTTAAATATGCATGAAAAGAAAACAGAGGTGTCGGCCTACGTGAGTCCACTTCTGTGGATTTGTTACCCTTGGAAGTGTTTTTTTTTTTTAAACCTGTTGTTACTGACCTTGGTTTTATGTTGGACAGACAAATTAGAGCAGTGGTGAAGTTCGGTTTTTATCATTTAAGGCGACTGGCAAGAGCGAAGTTGTTTCTTTCTAGGCAGCACCTCGAAACAGCGATCTATGCTTTAATTTCTTCCCATCTGCTGTAACTGTAACTGCAACTGGTTTAAAATGCCGCTGCATTACTGCTATGGTTATATGCTCTCGTAAAAGAGAGCATTTAAGTCCTGGCCTCCCTGCACTGGCTGTGCCTTTTAGGGTTAATTTTAAAATTCTTATGTTTGTTTTTAAATGTTTTAACAATCTTGCTCCGCCTCACCTCTCTGAGCTTCTTCGTGCCTACACACCCTGTCGGTCTCTTAGCTCAGCTGACCAGCTTCTTCTGGAAGTAATGAGATCCAGGAGGAAGCTCAGAGGGCATGGGGCCATTTACTATCGTGGCTCCTAAATTATGGAATAACTTGCCCTTCCACGTTAGAGAGGCCTCTTCACTGTTTTAAAACGCATCTTAAAACCTATTTTTATTCTTTGGCTAGAGACTTAGTTTATCTTGTATTTAAATTAATTATTAACTAACAAATTAAATATGTTACTTTTATTTATTTTTTTCTTTTATTTATATCATATGTAATTTTATTATTTAGTTCCAATGTACAGTACTTTGTGTCAGCTGTGGTTGTTTTACAGTGCTTCATAAATAAAGATGATGATGATGATGATGAAAGGTCATAGGAAGACCAATGTGAAACAGTATAACCTTATTTAATAAATACTACCTCGCTGCTTATGTACTAAAACTTTCAACGTTGTTAGTACCGGTGTAATATATTTGTGGCCACACGCGTGTTTGTGGGGGCGCTGTTTCCTGCTGTGTGATCAAAATTAAAGTAATTCGTGGACATCACACTGATGTGTTTTTCTTGTGAAACATGTCGGCCCATCCTATTTAGTTTTTTATAACCTACATATGTATGATATATTTGAATATGGGGGGAAAATCGAGAATAAAAAAGAAACGCAATAAAAACATGTTTCCGCCCGGTTTCGAACCGGGGACCTTTCGCGTGTGAGGCGAACGTGATAACCACTACACTACGGAAACTGCTAATGTGAGCTTGTGACGTAGCCTAAACTATGTATCACCAAAAAAGAAACAACGTTAACTACAGTCATTTCTATAGTAGTAACATTAAACAATCTAAAGTGCGAGACCTTCTTCGTGTTTTCCAAAGACGTCCAACGGGCTGTGTTGAATATAGATTCTTACACACCGTTTTATATTTATTCTTTATTCTCAGAGTATTAAACCACACCGAGGGAAGAAACAAAAATGAACACATTAATTTAATGTTTATATAAAGGTAATAATCAGATTCTCCCACTCTGGTCTTCCTCTGTGAAATCTGCCGCTCGGCTGCCAGCACACTTATCAATAACTGATTGATCAGATGCTGCAACACCACCTCTTTCACTTTGGTTCAACTTTGTGTGACCCCCAGTGTTAGGATAGGCGAAGCCACAGAAACATACGTGTGTAGCTGATTCAGCCCTCAGACGTTGGTCCTGCCTGATCTGAGCGACAGCAATGTCACATGGAGCAGCAACATCAGCCTTTTCCAAATATGACCTGATGAAACAGCCTGAAAATGATCTCATTCATCTAAATTTATCTCACAGTCACTTATTACCTTCTCACTAATATGTAAACAGAAAAGCGTGGGCAAAGCAGACCCACGTGCCTCTCAGTACGTGACTTCGCCCATGTGTGTTTGTTTGTGTTGTAATGTGGTAGTTCCTCCTGTCCTGTTGCAAGAGCTCAGGCATGTCACAAGCTCGGCTCAAAGCCCCCCTGAAAGCCCACGCAATCAGCTGCTGGCGTTTGTGTTTCCCTTTCTGGAAGGTTGTGAAAAACAAACGAGGGAAACTCTGAACTTTCAGCATTTCTTCGGCTTTTACAGTAATTCATGCAGCGTTTGAAAAGGAGATCAGAGTTTGTCATCTCGCCCTCGTTCATTCAGCAAAGTCCAGAAAGAAACCCTCCAAACCCACGAGGCATCAGGAGGACGCAGAGGGGACAGTAAATAAAGGAAATCGTGTTTCTGGAGGTTTTCTCTCTGAAAGAGAAACTCGTGCAGTATTTACAGGTGTGCGTTTAGTAAATCTGAACGCACTTGTACTCTGTTTTAGTTTCATAAGCATAACAAACACAGCTGTTATTCTTATTATGATTATTATAAAATTATATTACAGTTGAGAAGTGAAAGCAGCAGAATTTCCTTCTTTCCTTTTCTCTGTGTTCACAAAGAGGAAGTAAACTTTGCCGTGGCACACAGACAGTATAAAAGCTTCGCCTCTGTTGTCTTTCAGCTCAGTTGGACTCTGGTGTGTTGCTTCTCAGCATGGAGAACATCTACGTCAGGCACTTGGAGCTGCTGGGCTACGAGAAGCGCTTCTTCCCGAGTCAGCACTACGTAAGGCTGCAAACATCTTATTCTGCTCTAAAACTCAGATAAAGTCCTAAAAAACCCGAGATTTTTAACATCACCAACAGCACCGAGTTCATTTCTTTAACCGTCTGATGAACTGTGAAAGTAGCTCCTCTGTTTGTGCCTCTAAATGTGTGCAGGTGTACATGCTGATGGTGAAATGGAGCGACCTCTCAGAGAAGCTCATCTACAGGACGTATCCTGAAATCCACACTTTCCACGTAAGTCCATCTGCACCACGAAATAAAGGCTCTGCTCAGCAACGTTTGGACAAAATAAAGTTCAAAAATATTTTGTTTTCATCACAGAAATCTTTGAAGGACATGTTTCCCATCGAGTCTGGTCAAATAGAAGCGAGAGACAGAATCATCCCCTCATTGCCAGGTAAGAAAGAGGAAGCTCTGCTACTGTAGGCAAGTTTATATGTAACACTGCAGAGGTCAAAATCAACACCTCAGCAGGTCATCGTATGAAACCACAGAGTATTAAAATAATCGTTTCCAGTCGTATCTTTTCTGTAAACCCTCCGCTGTCAGGAAGCACCTGTGATTATCAGACTCTTGCAGCCGGGCTCACTTCTGCTTTCCCCCCAAACGCAACACAGCTGAAATCAGCCGGTGTCCAAATGCAGCTCTTGAGCAGTTAAAGTGAAATTTAAATACAGGAGAAAAAATACGTTACGAAAAAGAAGAAGTGGGAGAACTGTGATTAATTAAGATATGGCAACACGAGTCAGAGCAGCTGCTGACACAACACACAGGTTACTTTGACAGGACAGCAGCTGTGAGACGTGCAGACTTTTAGAGCACTTTTAGTGCATTTCCCGTCTGATGTTTGGAAGTTTGGATCCTCTCATTTTAAACAAACGTGTGAGTCCTCGTCCTCACTGTCGTTCTCTGTTCCTCTTCAAAGAAAACAGAACTGCCACCTTACACACTCCTCTTATGAAACTTTCATTACCAAACAGCTGTTGCGACGTGAAGGACAAGACAAACCTGCATCTGTATAAATATTTAAATATATCTTGTATATATATTATGTTTGAGATGCAAAAGTAGGCGAGTCTTTGTTTACAGTGCAAATGTTTCGTTTGCTTCCAAACAGTCAAACCTTCTAGTAGTTTAAAGCCGTTCTCCAGGTTTTCTGAAGATCTTTCAACATTTTGAACGTTGGCTGCTTTCTTCCTCAGTTTCAGTCGAGTTCATTAAAGCATAAAAAGGCACCTCACTCAGATAAACCACTGATGTGTCCACAAAACGGACAGTTTGGCAAAGAACCGACTTTAAACAGGTTCTTTAGGGACCAGCAGTCTGTCTCCAAACACATCGTCTGTTTCTTTAGTCGAATGTATGAAAAATTCAAGACGATAACACAGGTCAATAGTGTCATATAGTATTTTTGCACTAAGAAGACGATTCCTAAAGATGAATTAGCTGACAACTTGGCACATCTCATAGCATCCATCCAACCACTCGTGTTTTTCTACCCATCTAATTCAGACAGATGGGTGGAAAAACCCATCTGACATTTATAGTGCAGTCACCCTGCAAGGGTGGGTGGATGGATGGGTGGATGGATGGATGGGTGGGTGGGTGGATGGATGGATGGGTGGGTGGGTGGGTGGATGGGTGGATGGGTGGGTGGATGGATGGATGGGTGGATGGGTGGATGGATGGGTGGGTGGATGGGTGGATGGATGGGTGGGTGGATGGGTGGATGGGTGGGTGGATGGATGGGTGGATGGATGGATGGGTGGGTGGATGGGTGGATGGATGGATGGATGGGTGGGTGGGTGGGTGGGTGGATGGGTGGATGGGTGGGTGGATGGATGGGTGGATGGATGGATGGGTGGGTGGATGGGTGGATGGATGGATGGATGGGTGGGTGGGTGGGTGGATGGATGGGTGGATGGGTGGGTGGATGGGTGGATGGGTGGATGGATGGGTGGGTGGGTGGGTGGATGGGTGGATGGGTGGGTGGATGGATGGATGGGTGGATGGGTGGATGGATGGGTGGGTGGATGGGTGGATGGGTGGGTGGGTGGATGGGTGGATGGATGGGTGGGTGGATGGATGGATGGGTGGATGGGTGGATGGATGGGTGGGTGGATGGGTGGATGGATGGGTGGGTGGATGGGTGGATGGGTGGGTGGATGGATGGGTGGATGGATGGATGGGTGGGTGGATGGGTGGATGGATGGATGGATGGGTGGGTGGGTGGGTGGATGGATGGGTGGATGGATGGGTGGATGGGTGGATGGGTGGGTGGATGGATGGGTGGGTGGATGACATCTCTGCTGCAGAAAGCATCGACTGAGGCCAAGGCTGGATGCCTCTTTGCAGCCACAGCTTCTGCATCTTTTACACTGACTGTAGATCATCCAAACAGGAAGCTCTTCCTCAGTTATTGCAGGTGCAGAAAACTGAGTGTCATCAGTTTAGCAGTGAAAAGTTGGCAGCATTTACTGAGCATACAAGAGGAGCTAACATGGATCTTTGAACAACAGTTTAAGATAAGATAAAACTTTATTAATCCCTCGGGTGGGTTCCTCCAAAAGCACCGACAGAAGTTACAGAGCGTGAGCAGAATATTATATATACACACACACACACATATATAAATAAAATATACGAAGGGGATAAATAGAATAAATAGGAATAAAAATAAAAATACAAGTGAATTGCACATTTCAAGTATTGAGGTCTATTGCACCGTTGACTATTAACAAAAAGTATTGCACAGTGAAGTGAAGAGACACTACAGCTCAGTTGTCCCCCCTCCTTTGTCCTCACTCTCCCCTCCAAAGAGGAGTTAAACAGTCTGATGTGGGACAAAGGAGTTTTTAAGTCTGTTGGTTCTTGTCTTTGGGAGAAGCAACCTGTCACTGAACAGACTCGTCTGGTTGTTTATGGCCGTGTGCAGAGGATGCCCAGCATCGTCCATAACGTCCAGCAGTTTCTTTAGTGTCCAGCTTCATGCCGACCACAGAGCCAGCCTTCCTGATCAGTTTCTCCAGCCTGGATTTAGTTTCCTGTTGTTATAGCAAACATCACCCCAAAGACACAGACTGTTTCTGTCCTCAGCTCCTCGGTGGTTGTGGGAAAGCGAGAAGTCAAGAGAAACCACGAAGAGCACCCTGGCCGAGTACTGCCAAAAGGTCATCAGCCTGCCGCCTCACATCTCCCGCTGCAAACACCTCTCCAGCTTCTTCAAGGTCCGACCGGAGGATGAAAACCCGCCTGCCCCAAACACGTCAGTACATCACGCACGTCTCTGTTGACGTTACAGTTAAACATAGAACGACGTATAAATGACTCTTTCCTCCTCAGACTGAAAAGAGCCGAGACCTTTTTGGTGTCCAGAGACCAGGCTCGAGACGTGGCGTCCGGTAAGACTCACACTCAGCCTTCTGTTATTCATTCAGGACCACTATGGTCAGAGGCAGCAGTTATGCAAAGAAACTCGGAGAGACCAACGTGTCTATTTCCTGATCCCACCTCAAGCTTTTCCTTCATAACTCTGTTTATAAACAGACTGTGAGCTCTTTGGCCACACGGTCACTGGGCACATGTTCAGAAACTGGAAGACGTCATCATCCAGATGTTGATGTCTTTTTAATGAGACTAAAACAGATTCTTGTGTTTGACTTCTCAGAGATTTCCGCCCCCATCATCTTGGACACCTACAGAGTGATCGCGAACTTCGAAAAGTCGACCAAGTATGAGATCACTCTGCACACCGGGGACCTGGTGGAAATCGTGGAGAAGAATGAGAACGGTGATAAAACAGCTGAGTTTTACAGCCTTCGTCTTTTCCCTGAAAATTTTATTTGCCAGTGATTTTTTTTTTTAAACCACATCAGGTGAAAATGAAGACTTTGCTAGCCCCGCCTCTCAAGTGACATTTTATTTCTGGCCAAAACTTTGCATGTTTCTTCTTTAAAAGGAAGCAAAGGGCATTTCTTATGAGCAGCACATCATTTCCTGCTCGTGCTGTCTCTGCAGTAAACGACCATATAAGGAAGTCAGTGCGATGATATTAGAGGAAAGCTTTTGAATCACTGGGATTACTCATACATTAGTTTCCCACATTCATTCTTAATTTCAGTAAAAAGAAAAACAATAATCAAACATGTCTGCAGGTAAAAAAGACAAAAGTAAAACAGTACAGAGTTTATAATAAAGGTACAGATTTGAAATCCCTGTTAGGGGAAATGAAAAGATACAAATACTCTGAATGCTTTTTTGTTGTTTTACTATTCAGTGATGATAAATTCTAGAGAAACAGGAAGTCAGTGTTACGGCAGTTAGTCAAGTTTTATGGTGACACTGCCTGAAAAGGAGGAGCTGGGGTGGAGGAGAGGTTGCAAAGCAGCTTGCAGATGCAGAAGGAAAACAAGTGTTTGCTCTGATGGTGCCTCGAATTGTTTAAGTAGTTTTATGCGATCTGTCCTGATGCACGCGCAATCATCCAGGTAAGTAAATCCCAAAAGGTCGATTCTGTTTATCTGGACGTAACGTGTCGTCGCTCATCCAAGAAGTCACTTGGATGAGCGACGAAACATCCTCAGGAAACTTAAGGAAGTCCAAGCTCCCAGCATGACCCGGATGACTGAAACCTACACAGACATCTAAATACCACCTTTACCCCTCTGACTCTTGTTCACTTCTAAATGATGCCACTTTGGTCCAGAATCTGCAGTATTTCCAGTCACAGTATCACCGTATATAAGAGAAGGTCTGAAAGGTGAAGCCAGTGCAGACGTGTCTTGAATGTGCATTCTTTCTCATGGCCACCAGGGGGTTTGTTTTTAAGCCAATAGGAAACAACCCATCTTCTCACTTTAACGCTGGCCTCAGCAAACACTTAGCTGAATAATTTATGTCGGCCTCGAATTTCAAGCCTTACCGAGTGACGCTCGATGTTCCCGCTGTGATCAGGTTGGTGGTTCTGCCAGTGTGAGTCAAAGCGAGGCTGGATTCCCGCGTCGTACCTGGAGCCTCTGGATGGACCGGACGAGGCCGAGGAGGCTGAACCCAACTACGAAGGCAAGAAGCTCTGGTGTTAATCCGCCGTGGGTTGTGGCGCTCTTTCTTTTAGGCACGTGTTCATGTAAAATGCCGTGTGTCACTGCAGGAGACGAGCACATCACCATCCAGGCCTACAAGGCGGAGCAGGACGACGAGATTTCTTTGGAGGTCGGTGAAACTGTCGAGGTCATCCACAAGCTACTGGACGGGTGGTGGGTCGTAAGGTACGACGAGTCCTTCGCTTCAGAGCACCTTCAGTGCATTTAACAGACGCTTGATGTCACAGACTTCATAAAAAACACAGATTCAGAGTTTTTGTACTTCGACACCGATCTCAGTTTTTAACTGGAACCACTCTGCTTGTTTCCAGCTTCTTATACCAACACTTGGTCTTGGTTTAAGAAGCTGGACAAGATGAACATATGGGGGATGTCCCCTCTGTATGACACCATACAGACAGTTTTTAAAAATATATTTTTATACACTCAGCTCAGAAAGCAGGCTGCCTAACGTGTATTTGTCTAACATGCTGCACTTTAGGCTGATAAAGTTAAAGAAAAGCTGTTGTTTGAGGCTAATTCCACATTTGTAAAGTTCATCGAACCTTTTCTCCTCTTAAACTGCTGTTTTGTGCAGGAAAGGAGACGAGACTGGATATTTCCCCTCGATGTTCCTGTCGAAGGCCGGAAAGAGAGAGCGGTTGAACCCGGGTGGGCAGAAGCCCCCACCTCGCAGGTCTGTGCCTCATCTTCAAATACATAATGAGCTGCTTTCTGCAGACGCAGTGCCTCCTCCATTTGATTGTGTAACATCAGATTAAAGGGAAGTGAGTTGTGAAAAAAACCCTCAGGATGTGATTTCATTTCTCCTGGTTGCTTTATGGTCGCTTATGTGCTCATAGAGTTAGTTATTCCTGGAAATGCTCTGCAAGGAGTCATTTTTCTGCTTTTTGATCTGCCACAGCTGACAGGAAATCAGCAGCTATGTAATAAAAACAGATAATATTACCAATTTTGTGTAATTACGATTTGCAGGTTTTGTCACCTTCAGTTACCCCCAGATGCCCATCGTGAGTTAGGTTAAAACACTGGGCTCCCAGAGAGGATCGAGGGATTCAGGTTAAATGTTTGATCTCAGCGATGCTAAAATACAGGACACATTAATCCAGGGATGTTGAACCTTTGAGTCAAAGGACCAGTTACAGGGGAAGAAATCCTCCAAGAGCCTCAGATTTAATACTAAACTTTTGCAAACTGTTTTCCACCCAAGACGAAACAAAGTCTATCACCTCACCTTTTTGCAGCTTGCAGCTGTTCCCACCACCTGTCCTTTGTCTCCCTCAGATCGACCATCAGAAATGCCAAGAGCATTCATAACAAGTCTCGCCAGCGGCTCAGCCAGGAAACCTACCGCCGGAACAGCCGCCGCTACTTCCAGCAGAAAGGCAGCCGGCTCAGCGAACCACAGAGGAACTCCAGGAATGCAGCAAAGTCGCCGCTGAAGGAGATGAAGAACCAGGGTAACGACCACGTGTCCACCACAATCTTACAAAGTCTTAAAATCTCTGAATAAAAAATAAATTTAGCAGTATTCACATGTTTGAACATCTACTCTTGTAAAGTCTTTGAAAAAATGCTAAAAGGTTTTTGTTTGTTTGTTGTTTTTGTTAAATTAATTGTTTTTCAGTTCGTTCGTTTTAGACGTGTCAAAGCAAATATGCGACTGCAAACAAAGCTTTTGAGGCTGAAACTGATACAGAGGGATGTATGTGGGAAACCGTGCGCTATCTGCAAGCTTCAGATGATGGAAATCAAACTGAAAATGTTCTCACACTGGAATTCTCCACATATTTGTCATTTTCTCTAACAGTCAGCAGTCTGTGCTGTGTGTAATGTGATGTATAAAAACACATCAGAGCCAAACTGAGAGGATTTTTGACTTCCTGTAATCCCATTTTGCAACAAAACGGTTGGTTTGTTGTTTATGCAACAGAGAGCGCTAACTGGACAGTCCTCAGCCAATAAGAATGAATGGAATTAAAAGGGTAAAACTTGATAAAAACCATGTACAGGTCTCAGCCACAGAGACCTTTTACCAACACCAAGCCCGGACATACGATTGCATGAGGAAGGTCAAAAGGCATAAAAATCTTTGACAGGTTGAATATGGATTCAAACTTGTTTCATAAAACTGGAATATTTTAGTCCCAGGAGGAGGCCAACGATCCTCTGAGATGTCCAGCTATCTTTATTAGAACCAGTTTGACCATCAGAGTAAATCAGAGCGTTTTGGTTCCTTCAAGGCCTGTTTGGGGATTGGAAGCTTGTTTTAGGGTTTAAAGGTAGACTTGAGTTCAGGGCGAAGGTCGAGTCCATGTTTGTGGTGGTTAAACATCGTGTTGGGAATACATTAACGAACAGTTCTTGTGATACAAATTCGGAATTAGTACTTAACTGTACTACTACTGTACTTAAGTAGAATTTTCAGGTATCTGCACTTTGCTTGAGTAGTTTGTCTTCCGACTACTTCTTACTTTTCTTCCCTACATTTTTGAAACAGGCTCGTTTGCTTTAACATATTTGAGACGAGTTATATTGTGAAACAAAGTGACGTACTTCAGCTGTTACTGGAGTATTTTTTAACACCAGTATCTGTACTTCTACTTAACTACTGAATGTCTCTGATAAAGTTGTGCCACCTCTGGACAGGAGTCTCAACCAGACCATTAAAACCAAACACCTGGTGACACTTCTGTTTCACTTAGTGTGAACTTGGTCTTTAATGTTGTTCCTCGAACCCCGGGCTGACCTGCTCGTGTTGTTGTTTCTGACTCACAGATAACATTCCCGAGATGTCCGACACCAGCTCGGAGAGCGAGCTAAAGAAGGAGGCGCCGGTCATCCCTCCCCGACCCAGCCCAGAGCTCATCTTGGAGCGCTGCACCGACAACACCCGCAAGAAAGTCAGCATCCACAAGTCCCGGTCCAGCTCCTGAAGCTAGCACACAAAAGATTTGACGGAGCAATCCTTAGAGCCGCTTTGTTAACACGAGTCCTAGTTTTAGAAGACGTTCATGTTTTGAGTTCAAACGCATGGAAAGACCAAACAGCAGCCACGTGTCAGTAAGTCATTGGTTTGTGAACACGTCTTTAATCCAGCCTTTCAAACATTTCCTCACTTTTCAGAGGCGTAATGATCCATATTTTCTAGCAGATGGACGGTCAGAATAAATGAGTGTAAAGTTACGTGGTTTGACTTTAGGCAGCAGCACATTTTGTTTCAGAGCTTTAAAGACTCCATGTTTTATATCTTTGGACTATTAGAGCAGCTTTGTATGATTCAAGTCCAAAATAATGCCTCTTTGTCTTACACTGGGCTTGAGCGCAGCTCCTAAGTTACTCCTCTGTCTAACATAAGCTGTTTTAGCTCCTCCTCTTTTAAGCCAGCTTTCTTCTGATTGGCTGCCCCTCACAAACAGGTCTGAATAGCAGGTTGTCTGCTGTAGATGTTCATCTCAAAGATAACAACATTACTTTTTATTATGATTATAAGCAGTAATGAAACTCTGACCCACCTGCACCATTAGCATGTAGATTTGGATCTTTGGTGATAAAAGAATAAGCGTGTCTTTGGCACATTTTTATTAGTTATCTGAGGGTAAAAATGCTTTGTTTTGTTGTCATTTGTAAGCTTATTTTTAATTTATGCCAAATATCAGCACAAAAAATGAGTAAATACCTGCATTTGTGGATCATCACCTCACCTTTTTATTTGCTTGTTGTCCTATTTAAAGTGTACATGTTACGCGACTCTGACTGTCACACCTCTATTTTTTTGTAAATTGCTTTATAAAGAATAAAAAACAGTTCGAGGTGTTCATCGAGTAATTTACTTTTATTAGAAAGGCCATTGCACAGCACATGTGCTTTATGTACATGAAACTCTGTGTGATTTTTGGTGATTCAGTCGTCTGTGGTCGCACATTTTAAAGCCATCCTGATACCTTCTCCCACCAACGATGTGGAGATCCAACTTTTTTAGATCCAGTTAAAATCAATCAAACAGATGCTCTGGAAAAATTCCAGAATTCTTGGAACAGAGTTTAATACACCGAATCATGAACAGCAAGAAAATACATACAAGGTATAGCAAGATAACACATAGCAGAAAGCAAGCAAAGCAAAGCCCCGAGGTGTACAGCCTTAAGCACAGACAGCAGAGCAACACACAGACGGACGCCTCTGGTCCTCCTCATATATATAGGGACCAGTATCCCCGCCCCCTGCTGCAGGGTAACTTTCCCACCCGTCCTGCAGCCAAACACAGCTGCAGGGTCAAGTAGCAGCCAAGGTCCTGGCCAGAGGCCAGTCAGGACTGGCTACGCTTTTGGCTTTGGCTTATCACAACAGGTCATGACACGGTAAAACATCGCACATAAATCCTAATTATTAAATCTTACACAGCAAGTGGCATAATCTTATAATATACAATATTATAACTACTAGGTTACATGCTTAACACGGTGATTCTCATATATTAAAACACTTCAGTGTAGGTTCAAAGTGTGTGTGTGTGTGTGTGTGAGTAATTATATTGTATGATGTTTTATTGTGATGTGCTCAGGATCTCTGTTACAATGTTACTGTTACTGTTGCATGAAAGACATTGAGTGTGTATTGAGAGAGGTTACCGGATCTGGAGAGTGAGTTATTCAGGAGAAATTCTCTCCTTACATTAACTGCCTGTTACTCTACCACCTTAATAAACCATGTGCTTAAGACTCTACGTGGAAGTTAAAATATATGTTCAGTGCAGATAAGGTAAGGTTTATTTATCAAGTGCTTTTCGTAGACAGGCAGTCACAAAGCGCTGTACACAAAGGTTAAAATAAAGAAAACATTAAGTAATAAAGGAGACAATATAAACAATGCAAATTCAAAACAATTCAACAAAAGATATATCTACACTTTTAATATCTATCTATCTATATATAATGTATATAGTTATATAGGTATACATGTCACACAAGTCCACCACACATACTGCCATCATTACGTATTCGCATAATTAGTGACTGTTTCACTTTGAGTTTGTTCGATAAAACCAAAACAATTACAAAGGGAAAAGAAATTTAAAAGACAGGATGACCCCGACGTGATTTGAACACGCAACCTTCTGATCTGGAGTCAGACGCGCTACCGTTGCGCCACGAGGTCCTGTGTGCAAGGAATGAGTATATGGTCATATGAATAAGCACCATTCATCCTAAAGTGACAAAGACACGTGCTACCGTCATTTGTAGCATCACGAAACAAAGGCGACATAAAGCCGCCGTCAAATGTCGCGTCGCTGTCGCCCTGCAAGTTAAAGCTAGCGAAAGCCGCTAGCGAAAGGCTAACGGCTAAAAAAAAAAGCAGGGCTCTAAAGTAAAAAGCAGGGCTCTAAAGTAGTTAAAAGTGAAGGGAATTGTTAGCTTTGTGTCGCCGTCAGTGTACCGATATAACAGACAATGAACAGTTCTTTTGCTCGTTGATTAATATTAGCTACTGCACATAACCATCTCATATAACGTATATGTACTGTACTATGAATTGACCTGGTGAGATGTGACTGATATCTGTCCCTGGTGGTCTAGTGGTTAGGATTCGGCGCTCTCACCGCCGCGGCCCGGGTTCGATTCCCGGTCAGGGAACATCAGTTTTTTTAATATTGCTTTAATAACATGAATTTGCAAACTTTTTTTTAAAATGAAAAGTGATTCTTTAGTTATTTATGTCAGTATGCACAGCACAAGATTCACTAAAGCAAAGATACTCTCAGGCTCTTGCATTTTTGGTGCATCTTAATGTTCCCTGCAGAGAGATTGCGTGTTCTGGCTTGCTGCATAAGGGCACGACAAGTCATTCAGAATTAATAAAGCGAGAAGAGGAAGTCAGGTGATTAAAACTTCCCTTCAAAATAAAAACGCAGTTTCGCATTAGAAACGTCTTTCACCTGTCAGAGGAGCAGGGTCAGCAGGACAACATATACACTGGATGGGTAACCAATTATGACGGGGGGGATCAAGTCACTCTGGTATTCACAAAAATCAACGAATCAATAAATAAAATGGTATAACAGCAGCAATAAAAGTGTAAAAATATCTATCTTAGATTGCAGAAGCAAATTGTCTGCATAGGCTAAGGTGACCAACCGTCCTCTTCTTTTGCACTTGTTGACTTGTAAAAGCATATAAAGACATTTTTTATTTCATAATTCATTAACCACACAGAGAAGGCATCGTTTAAATATGTTAACGCTTTCTTGAAGCAAACAGTATTTTTAAAGTTCTTCACGACTGGTCCAAGTGTCCTTTATGAAAATCAAAATATGGTCACCCTAGCATGGGCTCATCAGTGTCCCCCTCAGTGATTATTGGTGATAGGGTTGTTATCAGTTGTATATCAGCAGAATTCATCTTAAAGGGGCACAGTGATTTATTGGGGAGCCTGGACCCTTGAGGTCCAGCTATAATCCCAGCACTGTGGGAGAGGAACGTTATGACCTCCAAAACTAATGTTTAGGTATGCATGTGACACCAGTGACTGAAAAAGATGTTTCATTTATACAGCAGCCATCTCAAGGCAAGATCAAAGTAAAGTTAAAGTAAAGAGCCCACAGCACCAGACAGAGAAAACCACAATGATCACATGATCCCTTATAAGCAGCACTAGGCACGCACGGGGAAGAAGAGCGATAACTGCAGAACCAGCTTCAGATATTGTCATTCATCATGCTGAAGGGGGACAAAGTGAAAATATATTAACGTCTCATTGATTTCTTAGTGTTTGACATATCTCTCTCACTTACATGTTTCAGATCATCAAAAAAATGCAATAAAATTAATAAAATAAAACTTGGCTGGATTTTTCCTCTTAATAAAGAAAAACATAAATCGAATTTGTTTTTACTTGGATTAGTTTTGTGTTAAATATATTAAAATGTATTTAATGATCTTAAAAAGTGTGACAAAAAGAAAAGTAAGGTATTGTCATGTACATCCTCTCTCACTTCTCTAAATCTGTTAAATTGGTAAATCTCTTCTTAAAACGGTCTCACAGTTAATTTTAAGAATATGTTTCTTTCCACAATTTTATGTATGTTCTTCTAAACGTGCAATATTATTTTATTTATTTGTTTATTTCTAAATTATTTCTGTGAAAGTCTAAAAAGGTGCTACATAAATTCCATATTAATTTACTTAAATGTATTATTTAGTTTTGAAAATCTCACCGGAAATGCGCCGGTCGTGTCAGTGCTAGCTTGTTGCTCGATGCAGCAGCAGGAGCAGCCTGCATGGTGACCGTCACAGAGAAACACAGTAGAAAAGAGAGGAGCTAAAACGAGAGAGGAGGACTCACCGCTCCCGGCCTCCGCTCATGCATGCGGACACCGGCAGCGGCCTCGGACCGGACGGACGGACAGCAGGACCGCGAATCACCGGAAACATGGCGGCGGGAACGACAAGCTGCTCGGAGCCTTAGCGTCCACAAATCGGAGGCAGAGGCGAGCGGAGGAGCATCACCTATACAGGTCACCTCAGACATCTCTCTCTGTTGATGTGTCTGTGCCGATCCAATGCCCGGCATGTGTTACTGTATTTATTCTTGTCAGTCATTAATAATCTTGTGCAGATACTACTGTGCAGCATCATCATTAAACCTGTTATTTTTCACACGTTTTTAAATGTCCTCCTTTCTTCCTTTCTTCCTTTGATCTTTGCTGTCCAACAGCAGCATCATGTGTCTGTCCTGGTGTCATCGTGAGTGAAGCAGGCAGTAAAAGTGCTCCTGAGGCCTTTTAGTCCACAGTGCATTAATGCAGCAGTGATAACAGAACAAAGCAACGTGCTGCACATTTATCAGGAAGCTATCATAAAAACACAGTCTGGGTTTGTTTACTCTGACACGTTTATTATGAGTCTTTACTAAACTAGACTGCAGCTTAACATTTCTTTATTTTTGTTCTAACACGTTTGCTCCAGTTTCCTTCATTAAGAGTTTATTTTAGATAAACTGTGAAAGAAAGAGAGTCGACTGGATGTGTGTGAACCCTGTATTTACTGTATGTATTCCTTTCCACAGAGGCAATGAGGTGAGCGCTGAAAGCAGCATCCTGTTTCAAACCATCAACACGACCAACGCACTAAGACGAGCCATGGCCTACAAGGTAACGTGCTCACTTCCCTCTCAGGTCATCTGCAGTGTTTGCTCTGAATCCTCCGAGCGATATAAATCCGTCCTCTCTGAGTTTGAAATCTCAGCCTCAGAAACGTGTGCTTTGTGATGAAGCTGACTCACAGAGTCAGCAGTAGTACCAGCAGCAGATGCTGTGGGTGTCGAGTTTCATTCACACAGCTTCAGCTGCGCTGAGTATCAGTACAAACATCACAGGGGTGTCGCAGCAGCTGTTATAGTAAACAGGAAGCAGCGCAGCAGCGAGGTGTTTGTTCACAAACCGCTTCTGCGTCTGCGGGGTTGATCCATCGACAACCAAACTGTACAAAAGTTCCCCGGCGGGCCTCTCAGTAACCTTCAAACTATGACTGTAGACGTGCATGAAGATGTTAAGACCTTCATCTGTTCAAATTTCATTGCAGATCTGTCGCACTAATGAAGCTCAAATATGCAACATTAATTCAAAAAGGCCAAATTTCATCGTGCACCGTTTCCAACCAGCCGGGAACGTGTGAGGATTTTGGTCAAACCAGTGAGTGCTGCGTTAAACTGCTGCATCTGTGTTCAGCGATGAGTTCAGGAGATGTGATCTGAGGCGTAAACGTCCCACTGCAGCCGACCAATCAGCTGCTGTGACGCCGCTGCCAACCTCCCTCAGTGGACGGATTAAAACACGCACACGCCGGCCTTTTTAATCACGGGTAGTTTATGGCTTCACGTCTCCTTGCATGACACACACACATGATTCTGCTCTGTGTGAGGAGCAGCCTGATTTTGTGATCTCGTGAAGAGAGAAGAGGACATTTTGTGTCAGTCTTCACTTCCTGGTGTCTTTAAAGAGCCGTTCCAGCTGCAGAGTGAGTATCTTATCAAAGATGCATGTGTGTGTGTGGGGGGGGGGGGGGGGAGATTTGTCTAAACATCTTTAATCAGATGCTCTGTCACAACATCTGTTTGCAGTCAGCAGCACTAAACTGATGCTGCCTCCGTTCACTGGATCATGTTGGAGGCTGGATGAGCTGCTAACCTGCAGATGCTAAAACTAACTAAAACTTTTTATTTAATAAAACCTCAAATGAGCAAATAAGGAAAAACATCAGATTATTATCACTGTTTTGGGGGAAGGAAGGTTCAGGGTTTAAGTAGTCATCATCATGGGCTCGTCCAATTAGAATGAGAATAAGCAGTCAATCATTTACAGGTTTTGTTGTTTTATTGAACAATGGGTAAAGGAAGGAAAGACACACATGGACTCTCTAAAGAGGACAAAGTGTGATTTAAGTAACTCGAAACGATATATGAACTCAGGAGACTCAAAGAGACACTCAGCTCAGCTGCTGCCCCGTGTGGGAGTGAAGAAAGAGTGAGGGGTAGGTGAGTGCAAATAAGGCCAAGCACCACAACCAATCAAAGGTGAGGAAAAGAAACAAGGTGCATTTGGTGAAGTGGATGTGCTGAAAGGTGAGCCTTTACAACAATCACCAAATGATTTCACAATAAGAGCGTTTGTGGGAAAGCACCCACTGCACAGTGTTATCGCTGTGACACTCACACCTCCAGTTTGGTTTCTAAGTGTGAGTAAATGAAGGCTGTTTGTCGCTGAGCGGCTCCCACTGTAGACACGCTTCATAATTTGAAGTGTTGAAACAAAGTGTGAGCACAGACGAAGGCTACGTCCACACGAACCCGGATAGATTTAAAACGCTCCGCGTCCACACGGCTGAAAACGCTGACGTTCCAGTCCTGCATGAAGCGCAAAAGCGAGTGAGAATCAAAGAATTTGATCTGTAGCACAGACTAATATATACATGAAAACTTGATGATTTCTAAGTTTTGTTTTTTGTTTTTTTCTGTTGTTATTTCAATTATAATTTATTTCGAACATGCAAATCTATCTCTATCTATCTCTCTATCTATCTCTATCTCTCTATCTATCTCTATCTCTCTATCTGTCTATCTCTATATCTCTATCTCTATATCTCTATCTATCTATCTATCTCTATCTATCTATCTATCTATCTATCTATATCTATCTATCTATCTGTCTATCTATCTATCTCTATATCTCTATCTATCTCTATATCTCTATCTATATCTGTCTATCTATATCTCTATCTCTCTATCTATCTCTCTATATATCTATCTCTCTATCTATCTATCAATCTCTATCTATCAATCTCTATCTCTCTATCTCTCTATCTCTATCTCTCTATATCTCTATCTATCTATCTATCTATCTCTCTATCTATCTATCTCTCTATCTCTATCTCTCTATATCTCTATCTATCTCTCTATCTCTCTATCTATCTATCTATCTCTCTATCTATCTATATATCTATCTATCTCTATATATCTATCTATCTCTATATCTCTATCTATCTATCTCTATATCTCTATGTCTCTATCTCTATATCTCTATCTATCTATCTATCTATCTATATCTCTCTATCTGTCTATCTCTATATCTCTATCTATCTATCTCTCTATCTTTCTATCTCTATCTATCTATATCTATCTCTCTATCTATATATCTATCTATCTCTATATCTCTATCTATCTATCTCTCTATCTTTCTATCTCTATCTATCTATCTATATCTATCTCTCTATCTATATATCTATCTATCTCTATATCTCTATCTATCTATCTCTATATCTCTATCTATCTATCTCTATATCTCTATCTATCTATCTCTATATCTCTATCTATATCTATCTCTATCTCTCTATCTATATCTGTCTATCTCTCTATCTATCTCTCTATATCTCTATCTATCTATCTATCTCTCTATCTATCTATCTCTCTATCTATCTATCTCTATATCTCTATCTATCTCTCTATCTCTATCTCTCTATCTATCTATCTCTATCTCTCTATCTATAGCTGTCTATCTCTCTATCTCTCTATATCTCTATCTCTCTATCTATCTATCTATCTATCTCTATATATCTATCTATCTCTATCTCTCTATCTATCTATATCTCTATCTCTATCTCTCTCTATATCTCTATCTATCTATCTCTATATCTCTATCTATCTGTCTATCTGTCTATCTATCTATATCTTTCTATCTGTCTATCTCTATCTCTATCTATCTCTATCTATCTCTATCTATCTCTATCTCTCTATCTCTCTATCTATCTATCTATCTATCTATCTCTATCCCTATATCTCTATCTATCTCTATCTCTATCTCTATCTATCTCTATCTATCTAAATCTTTAATAGGGCTGTCAGAGCTGAGAGCAAACACAACAACTGCTGCCCTCCGCTGTCTTAGTTTAACTGGTCACATGACTGCATCATATGACGAACACGCGTCATCGTTTTTGAAAGTCTCTGTTTTCGCTGTCCACACTGCGGCGTGAACGCGCCATCTTCAGATGAAAGAGAGTTTTCAAAACGCTGCGTTTTCCATCTCAGTGTGGACGGGACAGACAGAGACAGGCAACCATATTCACACCTGAATTAAAGTTACCAATTAACTGTCACGTGTAACTGTAACTGTCCAGATTTCATTTATTTATTTATAAAGCAGGTTTAATAACAACAGGGAGCTGACCAAAGTGCTGTACAGAGTAACAGTTAAACAATGACATTGACAACAACGACAGGTAAGAAAGTTACAAGAAAATTAGGATCAAAGATTTGGTAACTCTCATGCAGTTTCAAAAGCCAGAGTAAAAAAATATGTTTTAAGATGCGATTAATAAAAAGAGTAACAGTCGGGGCCTTTCTAATGTGGAGAGGTAGATTGTTCCACATCTCCTCTATGAACCATCCTAGACTTATGTGAGGTAAGGAGGTGATCGTGTGATTGAAGGGCTCTAGAGGGCGTATAAAGCTGCAATAGGTCAGACAAATAGTCCGGTGCCTGGCCAACTAGCACTTTATACGTCAAAAGTAAGATTTTGAATTTAATTCTAAAATGCACTGGAAGCCAATGAAGGGAAGCAAGCAGAGTAATATGTTGGTGTTTCTTCACACGAGTCAAGAGGCGAGCTGCCGAGCTGGACTGACTGACACCCACATATAGTGAATTGCCTTGATCCAGCTGAGATAAAACGAACGCATGAATTGCTCGTTCCAAGTTTCTAAAAGATAAAAAAGATCTCACTGTGGATAGGAGCCTTAATTTAAAAAAGGACCGCTGGACAACTGAATTAATTTGTTTCTCGAATGTAAGTTTGCTCTCCAAGAAAACCACCAGGTTTTTTACATGCGTTTTAACAGCACATGTTCGGTTGCATAAGTCCAGATCTGTCCAAAAATAATTACCTCAGTTTATCCTCGTTGAAGGTAAGAAAATCTGAGGTTTTAACTTCGTTGAGACATTTGACTAGCGCTTCCACGGGCGTGGAGGTGTTTCTATTAAACCGAAGATAAATCTGGGTGTCGTCGGCATATGAGTGAAAGCAGATGCTTCCTAAAGATTAGGCCTAAGGGCAACATGTAGATTGAAAAAAGAATTGGGCCTAATACGGATCCCTGCGGGACACCACAAGTAAAAGGAGCTGGAGAAGAAATAAAATCATCAAGGCTCACGGAAAAAGTCCTCTCGGAGAGGTACGACCTAAACCGTTCCAAGGGGAAACCTTTGATACCACATTGCTCCAGATCAGACTGCTGTGGTCAGCAGGATCAAAGGCTGCAGTTAAGTCTAGGAGCAGGAGCACAGCTGGGTCTCCTGAGTCAGTGATTAATAAAATATCATTAAGTATTTTTAGGAGGGCAGTTCCTGTGCTGTGGTGGGTTTTGAAGCCCGACTGGAACTTCTCAAAAATATTATGACTGTTTAGAAAGGTTTGTAGCAGCTCAAATACCATCCTTTCTGAAATGTCTGACAGAAACAGAAGCTTAGAAACAGAAGAATCAGGGTTCGGTGTTTTAAGCACTGGCTGCACTACAGCGTGCTTGTATCCAGTTGGTACCACTCCAGAGCTGAGACTATTAAAAATAGTTAAAATGTCAGACCAACTACCTTAATAATCTTTTTTAGAAAATGGGTTGGGACTCCATCTGAAGGGCAGGATGATGTCTTTATGCTATTGCAAAGATCCACCTGGTTAAGATGTACAGCCTCAAACTGGTCAAAAGCAGTTGAGGAGGTATATGTTAGTGAGAGGTATATGTTAGTGAGACATTATACAGAGATAATAAATAGTATTACAGGGTAGATGTAGATCGAAGCCTTTCTATCTTATTAATAAAAAACTGCTAGAACCTATCGCAAGTTTCAGTGGAGCTATCTATATGGAAAGCGGGGAGGTATTCAAGACCGAATCAATAACTGAGAAAAGAGATAGGCTCCGCCCCCCGCGACCCATAAAAGGACAAGCGGAGGAGAATAGATGGATAGAAATTTAAGCTGAGGTTATCGTGGGTGATGATGTACGACACAGCCTAGGGCTGGTTGATATGACCCAAATTTCATATCTCGATATTCTTTAGCTGGATGGCGATATACGATCTATATCTCGATATTTTTTTAAAGCCATAAAGTAAGAACAAACAGAGTTTAGTCACAGCTGTGTCCCAGATGTCACACAGGCACTGTTATTAACATACAGCACAGATGTACATGAAAAATTACTCAAAAATAAATTATGAGCATTTATTAAATAATAATGCTCCATAAATAAAAGAAAACAATGTTGTTTTTGTGCATAACAAAGAGCTCACAACTGTGCAGTCAAAATGTAAACTAACAGACACTGAGCAGAATAACAAAGATTTCTCAGCTGCTCTGTTCTTAACTTCTACTGCGTGACCGACAGCCTGGAGTTTGAAATCCTCTTCGTAACCACGTCGCTGAACAGGAGCCATTTATGGCCCTTATACACACAGTACGTATCACTCCGCGAGGCTCCTCGGTAGTAATGCTCCGACAATCCATCAAGCGGTGCAGCTCCGTAGCTTAGCAAAGTCGTACTGAAACATTTATTGACAGATAGCTGAGCGCCGTGCACATAAAATCGGTTCGCGGTCATCAAGCACAACCAGAATTCATCCATAAGTCAGGCTGTCGACTTTTGAGAGAATGAAAGGATTCTAGGCTGTGCAGATGGCATTAGCGCGGTTAGCTTGTTAGCGTGGTTAGCTCGTAGATAACTTTATATCGTAACATAGATATAAAGATATAAAGGATGTTGTCACATCTCATATCTCGTATAAAAATATATCGATATTTTTAAAAAACTCGATATATCTCCCTGCCCTAACACAGCCCTGCTTGCCCCAAGACGCCTCCTGCTGGTCATTGGCAGAAAGGTTTTCCTGCGCGTGCATCCTCAACTCGGCTGCTCCACAAATTCCTCCTCCTCACTAGTGATGCGCCGTGTCCGAGGACGTAAGTCAGCTTTTAATAGTCTAACATTTATTACTGAGAAGCACTGTTGCACAAATAATCAGCCAAAGGCAGGTTTTCTTACGTTTTGTCCTAAGTATAGTCACCATTGTGGCTATCTCCTTTTTTTTGTGCTATATTTCTTATTTCTTTTTCTAATAATTTCTCTAACAAACAGAAAGCAGCCTTTCAAACAGAACAAGTTTACTGCACACAGCTGTAGTCCCTCGGGCATCGCCTGCCCCCTGAGATCAGAACAGGAAGAAGTCGTCAACACGAAAATAACATTTAATTTAATAACAATCTCATAATGATGATGATACTGACTTAAAGCCTTAACCCGACACTATCAGAGCACTTTGTGTGCTTTTATTGCTGCATGCTAAGGTCAGTGGAACTGATGTGATGCACATCTGATTGGTTTTTGTTACGTGTGGTCTGACCAGGATGTTGTGATCAGCATTTAGTGCTGCTGAGTCTCAGTCTGCTCGCTGGAGTTATTAGAGGCGCTGAAGAGCTCGTGGTTGGATGTGTTGGAACGTCTGTTCAAAAAAGTAAGATGGTTTTTATCTCTTTACTTAAAATCATCATTTCAGGAGATGTTGTTGGTAGACTTGTACTAATTTTGTGTGTGTGTGTGTATGGAACAGCCGCCGTTTCCTTTGTGAGTATTTATTACACGGCGTGCTGCGGGGAAAAGCCTGTTCTAACGTTTGAGTCTAAGGTTCATTTTTTAGCACCTGGCGGCTCTTTTTTTACTTCTCATCCGTCAATAATCTGCTCTTTCACGTGATTCAGTTTATTGTGAAAAGTCTCAACAGGATCTTGAGCTTTATTGTGAAAGGTTTATGTGGAAATTAAACAAGCGCAACAACGATGGTGTTACCGTCGTTGTTGCGCTTGTCCGTCTGTAGTGTGGTTATATTAAATATAAGAGAAAGAGAATACCATCAAAACATGAAAAAATATTGCCGTAAACAGTTTATTTTGCAACACCACGAAACAAACGAAGCGTAAAATGAAACGATAGACGTTTTTATATCGTCATCCGATATATATCGTTATATCAAACAGCCCCATTTATCGATTTATTTATTAATGATCAAAAAACGACTACACTACACACACCAAACACCTTCACACTCGCTCTCGCTGTCTTGACCACAGCTTTCTCCCCTTCCTGAGTAACAAACTGTGATGTGTTGCCGTGCAGCAGGGTTTAATAGTTTTGCAATTTTCATTAGTTTTTATTTTTATTTAGTTTTGACTTCAGATTTTCAATTTTATATCAGTTTTAATTAGTTTTTACCAATTGTTTGCTAGTTTAGTTTAGTTTTTATTTTTTTTGAAAATCCTTAGTTTCAGTTTAGTTTTGATTAGTTTCAGTTATAGTTTTAGTTGTGTTTGCAATAATTAAGTGTAACAAAATCCCAGTTTCATCATATCAGTCATTCTGCTCATCCTTGGGTATGTTGCTATTCCAGCTACCATACTGCACCCTGGACAGGTCGCCTGTCTGTCGCAGGGCTAACACGCAGAGACAGACAACTCACATTCCCACCTATGGGTTCTTTAAATAAATAAATAAAGGCAGATGAACAACCATTGATACCAGGCAACTATAAAATGTATATCTTGGCCCCAATGAGACTATTAACTCTCGCAGCACCGGGTGTTTGTAATTTTGGTTCAAGTGAATTGATAAACTTTTTGAAGGTAATTGACTCACACAGTTGTGTAGATATCCCCGTCCTGTTGTCTCGGGATGCATCACGCTGCCTTGCCTGGGGTTAGCTTCTGTTTTCTGGGGATGAGGGTTGAGTGTGCTCCCTTACCTTCTCAAGCTAAGCTAGGTTAGCCTTCTTGTGTGAGCTTTTCAAGTGCACTTTAAGGTTTGTGGGATTTTTTTCCCTTTAGAAATGTCCCTCATAATTTGTCTCTTTCCACTACAAGACACTTGCTTTATCCAAAACACAGTCATATTCAAAGTAATCCCAAATTGGACTCTGGCTCCCGACTTTTCCTGACATGATTCTGCGCGTGGACGGAGCAGCAACACAGACGACTCGACTAACGTGCTGCCACCTGCTGGCATAATGAGACACAGCAAGAAAAAAATCTGGAAACTAAACTTCATTTTCACCCTTGACTCTTGTATGACACGCACACATCAATGAAAACTAAACACATTGTTGCTATAAATTCAGTTAATTTTAGTTAGTTTTGTGAACACTCATTATAGTTTTAGTTAGTTTTCCTTTTTTTGTTTTTATTTTTATTTCCGTTAACGAAAATGTTTTTTCACTTCTAGTTTTCGTTAACGATAATAACCTTGCCGTGTAGTTTGTTTGATTGGTTGACACGGTGCAGGCGGCCTGCTCTGCTGTAAACGAATGACGTATCAGTGGCGGGACTATGACGCAGGATTTGGGATTATTCACTGACTAACTCTGGAATGAATCCTGGATTTTCTGCGCTGCCTGTCGGGTTTATTTTATTAGAGGAGACGCCGTAAACTCAAAGTACAAATGTCTTTCAGATTTATTACTCAGTTAAATGTTCGAGTTATAAACGGATCTGAGTCTCTTTGTTCACTCAGGACACCGAACAAACAAAGAGCCGCACACTCAGTAAACACAGACTCGACTCATCCTCACTTTCCAGGTGCTCCAACATACGCCAACATAAGGCTGTTTTATTATGAAGAACCAACTGCAGCACTTAATAACACCGACCACCTCCCCTCTCTGTCAGGAGCATCTCCTAGATCTCCCACATTATAGGAAACTTAATTAATGCGGTCCAGTTTATTCGGGCTCATCCAACAGGATGGATTTAAATTAGTTTGCAGTTTAATTAGGTAACAAATGTTCATTAGATAAACCTCAGAACTTCATTAACACCAATTTATATCAAAATCTCTATTAAATCAAGATCAACATTCAGGACTCATCATAACTGCACTGGTACGTGAGCGAGGTTGGACCGTGCAGGCTCCACCTCACCCACCTCTGTGGTATGATGATGAGTTAGACGTGTGTAATTATCTTCCTTTGGTGTGAAGACAGATGGTGCTGAGAACATAACAAACACCTGCTAAGTAATCATTTTATATGTAAAGCACCTTTTACATGTATGGATGTGTCAGTGGTAGAATACTTTATACTTCTTGAATATTTCCACAACCCTCTATTTATAATCACATACTGTGTATGCTGCCATGTACAGTGGGGCAAAAAAGTATTTAGTCAGCCACCGATTGTGCAAGTTCCCCCACTTAAAATGATGACAGAGGTCAGTAATTTGCACCAGAGGTACACTTCAACTGTGAGAGACAGAATGTGAAAAAAAAATCCATGAATTCACATGGTAGGATTTGTAAAGAATTTATTCGTAAATCAGGGTGGAAAATAAGTATTTGGTCAATAACAAAAATACAACTCAATACTTTACTTTCATTACAAACGTGTGTTAAATTTGATTTAGTGATAGTCGAGTGTGTTTATGCTTGTCTGTGTGGAGAGGATTGTTGGAATAGTGATGATGATGTCCGCTATCACTGTCAGTTGTCAGTAAACACTTAATCTGGCTGCTGAATCTTCACGTGACATATTACAAAGTCTGTATTATTAATTCTGTAATTAGGCGCCATTCTTCTTATTTTACGGCGCTTTTGTTCAATCGGGGAACGCTCTCTGTTGAGGAGAAAAGCGTGAATTTGTTTGTATACGGATTATCCATTGTTTAAATGTCCCGGGCCGTCGAAAAGGAGGCAGAGCTGTTGAGAAATGCTAGGAGCTAACTGGGCGCTAACCGTATCATTCAAATATACTGAATGTCGCAATGTTGGCAAAGAGAGGAAGTGACGTAAGATTTGCGCATGCGGGGTACGGATCGGGTTTCCGGTACGGATTGGGTAGTGACAGTGGCAGCTAGTTAGTTTTAATATTACTCTTATTATTCTTTCTGGGTCACAAAATAAACGTTTAACATATTTTCAGGCGAGAATGTAGCTGTGTAAACCTCAAATATCTGCTCAGTTTATCAAGACACCACATATTTTCAAAAGCGCTCCGACGTTTTCGGAGACGTCTGTTACCCACTAGCTCGATAGCTAGCCGGGGGCTAGGCTCACTAGAGCCGTGAGAACACCGGACTCCCGGCAAATCGTTTTCAAACCCACCGCCGTCTTTCGCTACTCAGGTTAAACATGATATATAAGTCACTTAGATAACTTAAAAATGTTGTTTGGCTTTTTTTTCAGTATTTTATTTGTTCCTGAGTAAATCGGTTTGGCTGAGATTAAAGTTATAGTTTTTACACAGCTGAATAAATGTCAAGAAGACAGCTGATTATCAGAAGTGTGAGATGCTCGAGAATATACTCTGGTGTCCTGTTATATTTTAGATAGCAAGGAGTTTATTAAACTTCACCGAAACAATCTGCAAATTTCATTAAAATTTAATAAACTATCATCTTGTCTTTATTTTTAGTTAGCACATACCTTAAACACTTAAAGCTGTAAGCTAATGATAGTTATATAAGAGCAGATGCTGCTGGTGCAATAAGCTGTATGTCCAATGGATGCACATCTGACTAGTCGACTACAGTGTTGCCAACTCCTCAGTAAGGAAAATCGCTATTGGTTGTCCTAAAAGTCGCTAGAAGTCGCTAAATGAAGTCATCGCCTAATTTGCATAATTGGTCATGCTAATATGCTGTTGGAGAGAGAAATAACATCGTGGAAGAGAACGTCACCACAACCTTCGGTGTCCATCACTTCCAAAGTATAGCATTTTGAAATCTGATGGTTCCTCTTTGATGCGTGCATCACTTCCTCATGTTTGTCTCTGCGGTGTGAGCTGGTAGCCGGGCTGACAAACGGTGGGTTGGTTTATCGAGTTGATAACCTGCTTCGTGTGATTGCAGATGTTAGCATAAGAGGAGCTGTGCTGAGCTGACAGTCGGGGTTTTATGAGGCACAACAGTCTCCTTTTACGAGGCTAAATCGCCGTGGTAACTGACACTGAACACATCACCTGGTCAGGAGCTGGTGATGTGCAGAGCGAAGAACCAAGAGGAAACTGTGGATCGCAGCGTGACTGAAGCATGCATGGAATAATTTGGTGATTTAGTAGATGTGTGAATGTTTTTATAGTCTGATCGGCTGGAAACTCAGAGCACGCCAAGAAAACCTGATCAATCAAATTAATTTCACTTTGATCTGCGACAAGCTGAAGTGATTTCCACGTCTTCTTTCTCAGGCTGTGGCACAGTTACAAGACTTACCTTCAGGACTTTGTTTCTTTCACCATCCTTTTTGTTTTTTTGGTATCTGGATTTAGCACCTCGTGCTTTGGTTGATTTTTATGTTCATCCAGTTTGTTTCTTTATTAATTAATTATTATCTTTATTTTCTTTATTAAAAACCTTTATTGGGTTTTTTAGCCATATGTTTTGTTCCACGTTTTTATTTGTAGCTCTGTTTTTGTGTGTTGCGTTTTTCTGCCAGTTTAAACTCGTGAGTCGCTCCCGAGACCAGAATTTGATCCGCCGTCGTCCAGTTATGAGTCCGTGTCGTCTTCCACTCAGCTGATGAGCTCAGGCAGTTTTAAACTTTTAAACTTCTGTTTAACCAACACTTCTGTGCAAAGATGGTTTACGACACCAACTGTCTGCCATCTATAATCCAGCTTTTAGTTCCCTCCCCAGACGCCTGAACACTAGAGGTGGGAATCACCAAACATCCCACGATACGATATTATTGCAATTTTTTAAAATATTTTGCGATATTCAGATTCTGTACATAAAGGTAAACTTTATCAATATTCATTTTCTCTAATATCAAAGTCTCACACTCAGTCTTTCTCTCATTTCAGTTTGATTGTTGACAAACTGAACGGTTTGTATTACAGTCTAGTCCAACTTAACTGAATCAACCATCTGGTACAATTATAGCTATTCTGAACTATGCAGTTTATGAAAACTATGCAGCCCCTTCAGCAACTGAAGAATTTGAAAGTAAATTAAAACAAAATATAATTTTACATTAAATCAAAAAGTTTTAAACTTAATTAAAATAAAACATGTCTTAAATTAAAATAAGTAAACTGTCATGTTTATTGCTGCCAAAAACAAGTTAAACACATTTGGACAGTGAAGGAATGTCAGGATTCTTGCTCAGAAAAAGGATCAACATGCTCTGAAGTCAGAGCACAAAAACCTTTTTGTAACAAAATATCGATTTCTGCTGTCCCTGTATCGATACATTATTAGAAACAAAATATCACCATGCTACACAGTATCCATTTTTCCCCCAGCCCTACTGAACGCCCACTCACATCCTGGGCCATCTGACCTCAGGAAATCACATGATAAGGTGGGGCCAAGTTTCACAAAGAGCTCACCCGAAACTCTGGCTGATTGTGACCCACACTCGTTGTCACACCTCGGCTCATGTGATTAGGTAGAGGATCATCAGGGGGTCCTTTGTCCCTCTTTGGGGGGAAACTCCCACTAGGTTTATATCTGGGACTCTCCACCATTTGACCTTAGAACTGAAGAAGCTTCTCGGATGAAGGTGAAACGTCTTCAAGCAAAGTCCAGACGCTTTTCTTTGCGAGCTCCTTAGACTGCGATGACCTGGATGACTGAGAACCTTCAGACATATTTGTGAAATTAGTTTTCTTGTCTCAGGTGACAGAAAAGCATCAGCTACAGTCAGCTGTGAAGCAGAGATGAACTGAACAGTCACGAAACACATCACCTTGATATTGTCTTAATTTCATGTGTGAAATTTCTTAAACAGCACTGACGGAGCCGTCACAGGAAGCTGGTCTCTGAGCTCGCTGAATTCTCCCGATACTGAATATGAAATGTGCCGCACCCTCACCCCGTCTCTTATAAGCTGACCCACTCCTTCAAAGTAAAACACAGATGAGACGCAGCGGCTCTGACGTGTGACACAAACCTTTCATTCTGTCTCTGCAGATCCCCGGGGCAGCGATGGACAGAGTCAGCCTGCTGTGGCGTCTGAGGCGGCGGGCTCGCCGCGGCGTGCTCTGCATGACCTTCTTCTGCATCTCCATGGCTCTGCTCTACGCCATCTGTGCTGAAAACAGCGTGCCCGTCACCGACGCCATCTTTGGCGTCCGGGCACGAACCCGCGCGCAGCCTCATGCACACAACGTCATCAAGGTGGGAAAAGTTTAACCACATTGAATAGTTTCTGTTCAACCCACAGCAACACTACAGACAGGAAACAACGTTTTAAATTCAGGTGAAAAATGAAGAAAACAAACATGCACTGTGCAAAAGTCTTGAGCCACACCTTTTAAAATGTTGTTGCTGCACATAAGAACAACTTTTATTAGCAGACTGTCACAAAAACACATCATTTGTTCTCATTTCTTTGGTTAAATATCGAAAAGTCTGAAAGGCAAAACTATGTTCGCACCAACGAGATGATTCCCAAAGAGCACAGAGTGCAGCGAGTCCTTAAAAAATCTGAGAAACCTCAGCGAGTGGAGCCCAGAAGGAGACGCAGCAGACCTCAAAACAACTACAGCTGAACAGTATCGTGCTCTGCTGTTCCCTGAACCAATCAGAAATGGCCTCAAGGCCAAAACCAGAGTTTAGTGGTCCAGCTTTCGTTCTCTCCATCGTCATATTTAGGTGTAGCAGCTGCGCTCCAGCGACAGGAAGCTACAGGCTCGATGTCTGAGCTGGTGTCATGCACCACCTGCGAGTCTGCACCACTTCCTGAAGGAGGAAGAAACGAACAGACTTGAGTTATTTTTGCTGAACCACAATAATGTTGATGCTGCTGCTTCCCACAGGTGCTGCGAGGCGGAGCCAAGCCCATGTACACGGACCCTCAGAAGCTGCCGGGCGTCATCCCGGGTGACCCTCGCCGTCCGATCCCCGTCCTGTCCTCGTCCAACCACAGCCACGAAGCCAGGGATTCGTCGTCGAAGCGGAAACAGCGGGAGCCCCCGGGGTTTTTCAGCCGGCTGCTGCCGCGCCCCTTCACGCGAGCGCTGGAGACCCTGTTCGGGGGCCGGCGGAAGGGCGAGCTGAGCGGCAGAGGCAGCGACGCCGAGTTCTTCGGGCCTAACGGGCTTTTGGGAGAGGTGTGGGACGACGAGATGTCCAGCAGCATGCTGGGGACCAGGATGAAGAAGGTGGTGCAGAACTACCAGGTGAGTCGTGGACCAGTGACGCGGCGTCTACAAGTTACACGTCCAGATTTATAGACGCGCTCGTCTCTCCATGTTTCTGTCAGGCGATGAACAAATACGGAGTCGAGCTGTCGGGCCCCGGCGGCGTCTCTGGCACGCCGAAGCTGAGCGGTCCCGAGCTTCTCTGCCAACTGAAGGACAAAGTAGAGGTCGCGACTTTGACCCCTGACCTCCAGCCCTTCTCCTTGCTGCCCTGGGCCACCCAGCTGCCTCCGCAGCAGCTGACCTCTGACCTCGGACCCTACAAGAGCTGTGCCGTGGTGTCCTCGGCGGGGTCGCTGCGCTACTCTGGGCTGGGCAAAGAGATCGGTGAGACATTTACAGTTTTGTCTGAAAGCTTAAACCCTGACTGTGATTCTTACAGCAAAACCACTCACTGAGTTTGCAAAGCTAAAAGCACAAACACTGTTTGCACTCAGTTTGCCATTTTGTAACACACACTTTGCAAACCTGTAGCTACAATCCACTGCACAGCACAACTGTAAACACAACTCACTGCTTTACACTCAATTCCCAAATGATCAACACACTCCTAACAAAACTTTACACGTTTACGGACATTATTTACACTATTTTGCCAACTGTCTGGCACACTGTCACATGTGAAAACCTTTTTAGATCATTAGTTCACTTTGCAATCAGCCCAAGCTCTATAATACAGGTCAGCTCTGTGTGTGGAGAACAATGGAGGGAGCAGGAAGAGTGAGAAGTAGAGGAGGCCGAGGACGTGGAGGTGAAGTAGTCGGAGGAAGAGGACGACAAGGACAAGGAGGAACAAGAGGAGGATGTGGGGGGGAGAGGACGAGGAGGGGGGAGAGGAAGGGTAAGAAGAGTAAGAAATAGAATTGCTGATGACATCAGAGCTACAATAGTGGACCATGTAATCAAGCGTGGAGTGACCCTGAGGGAAGCTGGCCGACGGGTTCAGCCTAACTCGAGCTGCTACACTGTAGCATCATAAGGACGTTTAGAAATGAGAATCAGTGAGTACAGTGAGTACTGTAACTTTGCACTAAGATCTGTAGCACTGCTGTATGCTAATGAGAAACACAACAACACCATAGATGTAAAAATACTGAAATTGTTACTTTACAGAGTTGCTAGACGAGCAGATGCTGGGGCAGAGGAAGCCTGTTCACTGCAGACCAAGAAACACATATAGTCAACATGGCGATTGCAAATAATCCTATACTTGGAAATAAACACTTGTGTTTGTTTTGATGTGTGTGAATAAACACCAGTAGTTTGGATCCCTCTATGTTTCCAGATCTATGACAGAAGGATGAGCTCAAACTGACATGGCCTACTTGAGCAAAAGCCAGATGTGTTTTTATTCATACCATCAGTGTGTAGTTGGTGCATTGTGTGCTTATTAATATGATGGCTTGTGTTAACTGTTGGATACAAGTTGCAAAGCCCCCCCCCTCTGCAGCACACTGTCCCTGAACCACAGAGGAAGAACGTGTTGAGCTGTTTTCTGCAGACGTCTGGTGGCTCCAGAGTTCCTCACACAGCAGGTCTTTAAACACAGTTTGCTTGGCGCTCTGACTGAAGTGTGAGCCGCGTGCAGCGCCTGTATAACCAACTGCCGTGCCGGTGGGTGGAGGTTTCTCTGTTCTTGGAGGATGATGTGCTGGCTGTTGGCCATAAAAGGGTGGAGTGTCCCCTCCAAAGGCCCCTCGAGGCCCCGGGGCAGTGTGGGAACATCTCGCTGTTGCCTCAGAGGAGGCAGGAAGAGGAATGTCTGCTGCCCACACGGCCCGGACGAGCTGCAGAAAACGGGTGAATGGACAGACTGTCCAACTGAGACCAAGCTCCACCCCTGTGGGACAAACGAGTCAGCTGCTCTTTTCTTTTTCTGCTGTTTGTGTCCGAAAACGTGGAGGAGGCACAAAGTGTGAAAACAGGCTGAAAAGAAGCACAAGTGACCTCAGCCTGCTTTAAATTCACCAGAGTTCCTGCTGAAGTCAGCTCTTTATGTAATAACTGACTTTATCATCATCTTTAAAAATACCCTGTTGAATTAAGAGTGTGTGTGTGTGTGTGTGTGTGTGTGTGTGTTCTTGGTTCATGAACAGAAAACGCGTCACTTCAGCGAATCACAAACTTTCACTTCTTCTTAACCAAATTAGTTTCTCGTTTTTCAGACGCACATGAAGCCGTGCTGCGCTTCAACGCTGCGCCCACCACCAGCTACGAGAAGGACGTCGGGTCCAAAACCACCATCCGCCTCATCAACTCACAGGTAGGCGCAGAAACAGCTGAGCTGAGAGAAAGTGCTTCACTGCAAACGAAACAAACGCGGTGATAAGACGAGAATCCAAAGATCATCTGCGCTTTGACTTTTACACGATAATTTTCTCTGTCACACTTATTAGCTTATGTTCTTCTGATTGGTTGCTCCTCATAAGCAAAATATTTAAACAGTAGATCTGATTGGGATCTCCCCCTCTGTGACATCACAGAGATCCAAGAGGAGAAAAACTGTGTGAAACGAAGCTGTAGTGGCAAACCAAACAAGCCGCTGCTGCACTGAGAGACTATTTCGTACGCAGGCAAAAGAAGTCCACTGTCCAAAGTTGTAAGTTGTGTTTTTATGGTTTATTTTATCCAGTTTGGCAATAACAAGATCCATTTTTTGTTACTTCCTGCTGCTGCTCTGGTAAAAAACCACAGGCCCACCCCAGTGCATGCTGGTCCTACACCAGTCTCTTTATTTATAGAAAGAAAAATGGCCCTACAGCTCTTCCTGACGAATTTAACAAAGTAACATCAAACAAACTTTGAAACAAAATATTAACCGACAAATAAACTTGTAAATAAACCCCAAAATATAAGTAAACTAACAACAAACTTTAACTTCAAAATAAGAACAAATAAGAACAAATAAGAACAAATAAGAACAAATAGCTCCAACAGCGTTTAGTCTGATTTCGGCCTCATTGTTAGAAACCTGGGTGTCTAATATGTGACAGAAATAATGTGAATTGTTTTTATTTATTTTTTAATAACGTTTTCCTTACCTCACGTGCAGCTTTGTTATTTAAATCACTTTGTTTAGTGTGTGTGAGCGTTCGGCTCTCCTCCACAGTTTGGAGTAAAGTGGAGTTTGTAACGACGCTGCAGGCGATGGTCGCGCTGAAGAGGTCGAACTCGGAGTTTGCAGATGGGCTGTGGGCGTTTCAGTGCAGAGGAGCTGCCTGTGGCTGTTTTTAGATGCTCTTATGTGAGAACAGCTCGCTGTGAGGATCTGCAGAATACAGCGTCATCATCAAAGTCAAAACTCGACTTAGTGGATTAATAAGTAGAACCAGAGAATTTAGCTGCTCTGTTTTCACAGCTTTTCATTTTTAAAGAGTCATTAAATTTTATTTATTAAAGCTTGTGAGCCGCGGCTCGCTAAGCGACGTGTGTCAGCGTGCTTTTTCTCTGAATCTTTTCCCGCCTTTACAGGTGATGGCGTCCGATGACCACCGCTTCCTGTCCAGTTCTCTGTACAGCTCAGGTGTTCTGGTGGCCTGGGACCCCGCCCCCTTCTCTGCTGATCTCACAAAGGTGATGTGTTTGGATTTAAGCTAGAAGCTCTGTCACAACCAGCGTGCCTTTAATAACTTTTGTTAAATTGTTCAAATTAAATGTAGAATTTTTGTCAAATAAGAGATTTATTCAAGTTTTCCTCCCACAGCTCCGTCGGCTGCACATATTCATGCATACGCTTGTATTAATCAGTTTGTGGTTTCTTTGGACATTTGTGGATTTTAGACTAACATAGACGAGCACAGGTAAACATGACGGTGTCTCTGACTGCAAGAATTTTGTTTGGAAAATGTCACGTTTGTGCAAAAACAGTAAACATAAACATAAAGCACGCAGCTTACTTTGCTGTGCACACAGTCGATACCTGCATCTGTATTTGAGTCTAATAGGCCACGCCCCTAATAAATCAAATTTAAAGCTTTATGACGGGAAGATTCGCTCCAGGGCAAAGCCAAACATTTTACCACGAGTCTGTGGGGACTGGCTCACTGCTGGGACCTCTAGTGGACACTTGAGGGACTGCAGGTTGTGGCTCTTGCACACCGGCTTCTTTTCAGAATCAGAATCGTGTTTATTGGCCAAGTATATGTGCAGACACATGCAAGGAATTTGGTTCTGGTAGATGGAGGCTCTCAAGCACAGCAATGTAAATCACACACACACACACATGTCTATATATACATGACACATGCTTACACAAAGCTGTGTAAACCAACTATAAATAACTAATCTAAACTTGTATACATAGAATACAGAAATGAGGTGGAATGAATACTAGGGATGCACCAATACCGATACCGATACTGGTATCGGGTATCGGGGCCGATACTGTAAAATGTGTGTGTACTCATACTCGTAAAAGTTAACCGATACCATGAACCGATACTAACTTATTTCATTAGTCAGAGGGTGGCTTGTCATTTCTGTTGTAGTTTTTTAGATTGGCCACTAGGGGGACATCCCGCGCTAAACAGGCACAGGGTTAGACGAGTGAGACTGGCAGCTCCAGATAAAAAAGAGAAACTGGAGGCTGCTGTAGCTAGGCTAAACAAAATGTCAGCAGTGTGGAACAGCCAACTTTAACTCAGGTTTTGGAAAAGCGATGAAAAGTGTCAAGAGAAAATCCACGGGCAGTTAAAATAACAGAGGCTCGACTCATTTTATCGCTCTGGATGACCAGCCAATGCCGGCCGTGGAAAACATAGGATTGCACCGTCTTCTCAGCATACTCGAGCTGTGATATGAAATATAATAAATAAACAGAAGTGTTTATTTATTATTCTGAAAGCTCGAGACAGTGCTAATAGTTCAGTGATATTTTGTTAAATTACAATGTGGAGACTCTGCAATAATTTAACAGAAGTGCTTATTTTTCACTTGAAATTTTTTTGTGGTCATTTTTATTAAGATTTTATTTTTTATCGGCAGAGAATAAAATAAAACCTGTCTTCCAATTCATTGTATTTGTGTGTGTGTGTGTGTGTGTGGTAGAAGTATCGGTTTTTGTACTCTGTATCGGCAAGTACTCAGATCCAAGTATCGGTATCGTATCAGTTTGAAAAAATTGGTATCGTTGCATCCCTAATGAATACTACAGAATATACATAAGGTGCAGTTGCAGTGTGAGCAGTGTGACAGGTTGAGGGGAAAGAAACTGTTCCTGTGTCGGGTGGTTCTGGTCTGCAGGCTTTTCTCAGGAGTTTAAAGGTTGACATGATGAAATGTTCCCCTCGTGGAGCCGTTCTGACTCTGCACTGCAGGGAAACTGAACGAGTCGTCAGTAAATCCAGTTACCAGCAGGAACAACTGCTGGTTTTCCAGCTTCAGAAGCCGTTTGATGCATAATTCATGTGTTTATCCTGAGAGGACGCGTCTACCACTGCAGAGGATTTCTTCTGCTCTTTGTTTTTATTCTTGGACTCCACTCGAGTAACCTGGCACGATTAAAACCCAGTGGACAAAAGACGTCATTTATCTTGTGCCGGTCCTTTATGCAGCCCAGTTGGTCTGCTCTCAATGCATCTTGTCTGCTGTCCCTTTAAATGGAAGCTGCATAAAGGACAACTCTGACATTTAGGCCTCAGTCCAGCAGTGGTACTGAAAGATTTGCACATGAAGGACACCCCAAACAGCGGGGGGGCCCTTCTTTTCCTCTCCGAAGCCGCCCCCCCCCCTACATTATCTCTGCAGCCTTTATGTGGTAGAAAAGTCATGATCCCAGTGAGATTCTCAGGGTCGGAGCTTTTAAAGTTTCTGCTTTATTTCAGCTGCTGTTTTCAGTATTTTTGTGATGTTTGTATTTCTGGAGTTTATTGGTTCCTCTCACGTCTTTGTTCCCGTTTTCAGTCATGGTCGCTCACTTTTCTAAAACATCCTTCGGTCACTAACTGGTTAACATCCTGTTTCTGCAGCCTGCACAGAGCGTCTCCCTGATGACTCAGCCACTTATTCAAAGGAAATCAGTGAAACAAAGACTGAAGCAGCAGGATTGGTGCTGAGACTGAAAGTATTTGAGGTGTCAGTTAAAACTCATACCTGTATGCCCCCCCTCCCCCCCGCAGTGGTTCAACAGGACTGATTACCCCATCTTCGCCCAGTACCAGAGGTACAGGAGGCTCCACCCTCTGCAGCCCTTCTACATCCTGCATCCTCGCTTTGAGTGGCAGATCTGGCAGCGAATACAGGACAACATGGCCGAGCCGATCCAGAAGAACCCGCCCTCCTCCGGCATGCTCGGTATGGTTTTCTCTCACTTCCTGTCTATGCTACAAACTGCCTTCATAACACACGCTAATGTTAACATCCTGTGTGCGTTTACATATCAGAAGTTTGTGTCTGCGACCTGATTGGCTGCATCGATGGTGTGTTGTTCGTTTTCTGTAAATGTTGAGTCTCCTGGTCCAATCACGATCTCCTGAAAGAACGTTTGTGTGACAGCTGCTTATTGGTCCAGGCCGATCCGCTGATCGATGAGGCGTTCGTCCGCCTCACTCCTTCGTTTGATCTCTCTGCACCGCCCGTCTCAGCCTTCAGCTTCACCTCAGAGTCTCTCTGCAGGAGCGATAATGAGGCGTCCAGCGATGTGACATCGCCGCCGTGCACTGTGGGCGGAGAACAGCGAGCATAATAACACAGAACGAAGAAAGACTGAAATCTGCTTCAGGAAACGTTGCCCTCTTTATGACGCTGTCTGTACCACCTTTAGGAGTCAGTCCGGCAACATGCATTTGAAACGCGAGCAAGTCCAGGTACTTTTCTTGCAAAAGGATATTTATTGAAACTTTTCATTTACATGGCAAGACTCGGTCAAAAAACTGTTGCTTCCAGCTTATCCGACTCCCCAACTACGTAATTACAGTGTGCCGGGAGCCCAAAATACTAAAAAGTGCATTAGAACGTCGCACTTCTATATTCTATACCTTTAACAAAACAGTATTTTGAAAATTGAAAATTTTGAAATTAACTAGAAATTATATTCTTAACATCAAACATGTATATTTCTCCTCTAATCATTTTACCAGTACCAATAAAATGAACCTTTAATTGGCTCTTACACTGTCGTTAGAGCTTCATGTGACGAACCGACACCTTTGTTTTTTCCTGCCTTCTTTTTTTGGTTCTTTTAATTTATAGAAACGACTCCGCAGGAAAAACATTTAGTTTGATTTTAGGGGTGAAATGTCCCTTTAAGGTTGAACACATATATACAAACTCCTCTGTTTCTTCTGTCAGTTGTCTTCCTGTTTTATTTTGAAAGTCTGCTCCTCGTGGTGTTTTGAGTGAGTTCAGCTGTACCTGCCGGGAGTCTTTTTACTCCTCGCCCTTCCCCTCAGTCTCAGTTTGTTTCCTGTGTTTGGTTTCTTTGTAGCCGATCACGACTCTTGATTTTCATATTTAATAATAATAGTAATAATGGATTGGATTTATATAGCGCTTTACAATTCCACTATTCATTCACTCTCACATTCACACACTGGTGGAGGCAGCTACAGTTGTAGCCACAGCTGCCCTGCAGACTGACAGAAGCGAGGCTGCCATATCGCGCCATCGGCCCCTCTGGCCAACACCAGTGGGCGGTAGGTGAAGTGTCTTGCCCAAGGACACAACGACCAGGACAGAGAGCCCGGGGATCGAACCGGCGACCTTCCGCTTCCACGGTCGCCCCATTTCTCTCTCTCCTCCAACGTCTTCCGTTCATGTCACGAGTTTCACGAATGCAGGATCTGATTTGTAACTGGAGCTCCGCCTCCTTCGGTGTCTGATATTAGAGCCTCAGTTCATTATAAACATCTCTCCTCCAGGATCATCAGACAGGAAGTAGATCTGTTGCACAGAGGTGATCATATGTAATGAGAAGGTTGTTTCTGCTGTGGTTGTGCAGCATGTGTGCGGGCCGTGGAGGACGTGGACATGTTGGCAGACCTACAGTGCGTAGGTAGCTGTGCTGTAGTTACACAACTGAGGACAAAGCTGTGGGCTGGATGAAGAACACATGAAGGCTTCATGTTTGTAGATGTTGCTCCAGCGCTGGGCCACGTGGGAGAAATGATATCTTCATATATTTAGTCTGAAAGACGTCTTTGTTTCCAGTATTTCAAATGAAATCATTTTCACTCAGTTGGGAATATTCTGTCAGGTTTCACGTCCTCCTGTGACCTTCTGTGGTTCTTCGATTTGATTTGATTGATATAAGCACAACAGTTGGTGATCAGAGGAAGCACCAAACTGTCTGAAAATCTCTGCAAAGTGTCCTCATACCCTCTGCTTCCTGTCCAGGCACCGTCCTGATGATGTCGCTGTGCGAGGTGGTGCACGTGTACGAGTTCCTGCCGTCCCGGAGGAAGACGGAGCTCTGCCATTACTACCAGCGTTTCTACGACGCCGCCTGCACGCTGGGCGCCTACCACCCGCTGCTGTACGAGAAGAACCTGGTTAAGCGCATGAACCAGGGCACCGACCGCGACATCTACACCAACGGACGCGTCACGCTGCCCGGCTTCAGGAAGCTGAACTGCAGCCAGTCTGCAGGAGACCGCTGACTGCATCGACACACAAATCTGAGTCCTGCATGAAGATGAGCCGACGCATGCAAACCTCATCCTCACTACCGAACCACGAAGAGCGCTCTATAGATATTTCATGCTGTTAACACACACACTGGAGTCCGGTCAGCTCATACATGTGCTGCTGTACACACACCTGTGAGGTCATTGACGCGTGTTCCTGAGTCTAAATCATCATCACTCGATGCTTCTTAGTCGCCCAAATTTTGATGCTCATGTTGACCTTAAAGGATAATTCTGGTGGTTTTCAAGCAATCTCAGTGATTGCCTTTAACTCAGGGGTGGGAACTCCAGGCCTCAGGGGCCGGCGTCCTGGGCCAACACACCTGAATCAAGTCATTAGCAGGCCTCTGGAGAACTTCAAGACATGATGAGGTCATTTAACCACTTAGATCAGCTGTGTTGGATCAAGGACACAATAGGCTGTGTCCCAAAACGTCGGCTGCATCCTTCGAAGGACCCAGCCTTCGCGGTCTACGTGGGCCGGGCCAGAAGTGCGAGGCTGTGAAATGTGACGGTCTAGCCTTCAGATTTGCGTCACCGCTGTCTCGGTGGAGTTTAATAAACTCGGCCGTCTGCTCCTTGCTATCTAAAATATAACAGGACACTGGCGTAAATTCTCGACCGTCTCACACTTTTAATCAGTTTTCTGTTTAACGTTTATTCAGCTGTGTGAAAATCCCGGAGGAAACCACCTGATGGATTAATGAAGTTTTATTTAATCTAATAATCTAATAACTGATAATAAATAACAATAATAACCGATTTACTCCGGAACAAATAAAACACCGAAAAAGGGTAAAAGAAATTACATTTTTAAGTTATCCGAGTGACTTGTATATCATGTTTAACCTGAGTAGCGAAAGAGCGGGGGTCTGAAAACAATGAAGCCGGGAGTCCGCTGCTCTCGCCGGCTGGAGTGACCATTGAACCCCCCGGCTTGCTATCGAGCTGGTGGGTAACAGACGTCTCCGAAAACATCAGCACACTTTTGCAAATATGCAATCTCTTGATAAACTAAGCAGATATTTGATGTTTACACAGCTACTTTCTCGCCTGAAAATATGTTAAAAGTTTATTTTGTGACCCAGAAAGATTAATAAGACTAATTTTAAAACTCAGTAGCGGCCGCCATTATTGGCAGCTGAAATTTGGCTGGGCCGCGCTATGAATTCTGGGATATGGTGGGCCACGAAGGACCCATCCTTCCATTTCGGGGAAATGAAGGTCGCATTTGAAGGAGTCAACGAATTGGGACAGCCTTCGTCGCCTGGCTGTGACGTAATCGGCCTTCAAATGCGGCCTCCGAAGGATGCAGCCGACGTTTTGGGACACAGCAATAACCTGCAGGACACCGGCCCTCGAGGCCTGGAGTTCCCCACCCCTGCTATAACTATCACAATAAAGCTCGTACGAGGTGGAGAGAGTACAAGTAGAGTGAGTGACAGACCACCAAAAATGTCCTCTGATCAAAAAGTGCATATTAATATTTCCCAGGACAGATTCCCTAACATCCAGCATGTTTTGGGGGTTCCAAAATCATTTCTTCCTGAAGTTAAAAAGCAAATAAAATCCAAAATTGAGCAAACTGGGTCATAAATCAGTCGTGCGCAGGTCCAGCGACACAGTCTCTGCTTGTTGGTGGATGTGTGTTTGTGTTCAGGCAGTAGGAGGCCGCTGTGTGACTACATACATGATGCTTACACACCGCACTGAACCTGTTCATTGAAGAAAATACTGCCTGCAGATGAGTTTACTTCTAACCCAAAAGGTCACTTCGTAGGTTTTTTACACACTTTGTGAGTCCTGCCATTTCCAGTAATCTTTTTGTAATCCTCACGTAGTGTAAATATTAGGAAAGTATTATAGGAGGAGGGTCTTTACTGTGATATCAGCATTTGATTTTTCTCTAACGTAAAAGCCCCGCTCTGTTTATATGGACATGCTAATGGATATTTTATTTGCAGTATTTGTTTCTTCAGTCCATGACACACTGAGCATGTGGCAACAAAATGACACAAAATCCAAACTTATACAGGGGGGGCCATTTATATGGATACACCGTAACAACATGGGAATGGTTGGTGATATTAAAGTCTGTCTGTGGCACATTAGTATATGTGAGGGGGCAAACTCCTCAAGATGGGTGGTGACCATGGTGGCCATTTAGAAGTCGGCCATCTTGGATACAACTTCTGTTTTTTCAATAGGAAGAGGGTCATGTGACACATCAGACTTATTGGTAATGTCACAAGAAAAACAATGGTGTGCTTGGTTTCAACGTAACTTTATTCTTTCATGAGTTATTTACAAGTTTCTGACCACTTATAAAATGTGTTCAATGTGCTGCCCATTGTGTTGGATTGTCAATGCAACCCTCTTCTCCCACTCTTCACACACTGATAGCAACACCAAAAGTTGTATCCAAGATGGCCGACTTCTAAATGGCCACCATGGTCACCGCCCATCTTGAGGAGTTTGCCCCTCACATATACTAATGTGCCACAAACAGGACTTTAATATCACCAACCATTCCCATTTTATTACGGTGTATCCATATAAATGGCCCACCCTGTAGTTTAACAGTGTCTGTAACGTGTTGTGGAAAAAATGCACTGTGAACCAAATGAAGTCGACATGTAGCCACGATGAGCTGGTCCTGATGCTTCTAAACAGGAAATGGAAACTTCTCAGGAGAAGACAACAGCAGGGCGAATATGATGGCCTGATCCAGGACTTTATCACGACCATGGATATTTCAGGATGTCGGTGGGGCAGTTTGAGCTCTTGTTGGCAGAGTGTGGACCTCATCTCAGGGTGCAGAGTAGTGATGGGATTTCCGGCTCTTTTTAGAGATCCGGCTCTTTCGGCTCGGATCACTAAAAAGAGCCGGCTCTTTCGGCTCCGAACCGGCTCTTCAGGTTGTTTTGTTGCTTTAATTATTTAATCATTAACAATAATATAAAATTATGCAGAAAAGGAATTACTAATGTTAAAAAAAGTGGTTTTATTTATATATGGCCCCTAGAGACAAAGCACGTACAAACTCTAAAGCATATACAAACTCCAAAAAGCACGTACAAACTCCAAAACACATTTCTAGCGTTTACTGAACTTCCAAAACAGAGCTACCCAGATCACTTAAATTACACAATTGAAAGCATGTGTGTATTGTTTGTGTATTTATAGACAAGCACTCATATTTATTCAAATAATAAAAAAATAAAAAAAAAGTTCATTTACCTGTTAGTACCACACACCAAATCCGGTTGTTGATACTTCCTGGCTTGTGTAGCCACTAGGTAACAAAAGCTCAGCATCCTGGAGCACTTCTGTTGTCTTTTGTACGTGATTCTGAGTTTGTACGTGATTCTGAGTTTGTACGTGCCTCTGAGTTTGTACGTGTTTTGGAGTTTTTACGTGTTTTGGAGTTTTTACGTGTTTTGGAGTTTGTACATGCTGTGTCTCTAAGGGCCACCATAAATATACTTTATTTATTCAGTCCACATAAAATGTAATAAATAAATCATATAATACAAAAAACAACTATTTACATTTTAAATTTTTAACTATTTAAAATTTCAGCTTTTTCCTTTTAAACAAATCTAACGTGAAACAACACAAAACACTGCAAACCACAACACAATTAAATATAAATTAAAATATTAAAACAAAAAGAAGATCCACATTCTCTGTCATATGGGCCTGCATGATTTCTGAATCCTTTATCATCTGCAACTGAAAATAGTGGATGATTACTATACCTTTCTAATGTGACGTTGTTGTCCCTCGCTCTCTTTCTCTCTGGCTCTGTTCCTGTGCTACTGCAAGTGTAACTAACGCCCCTCCTCCCTCTGCCCAGCGTAAAGTACAGGCCACGCGTGCGGAGTTTAGCGGGAAAAAAGGGCGAGAGAGAGGGTGAGAGAAAAAAAAAAAAAAAAAACAAAAACCTCACGGCTCCCAATAAGGAGCCGGCTCGCGTCGTTCACTTCAAAGAGCCGGCTCTAAGAGCCATTTCGTTCGCGAACGACCCATCACTAGTGCAGAGAAATCATTTAACAGAGCTGATTGTCCCGGAGCAGCATGTAGCTGTGCGTCTGATGTAAAACAGTATTATTTCACTATTTGTGTATTCAGTAACAGTGCACGCTTTGAGCTACAAACGCTTGATGCCAAAAGCAGAGTTCTGATTGGTCTGATCAGCTGATTTTAATCGTAAAAATTGAGCATGGCTCGAAAAAGTAAATGTCCAAATTAATCCAGTGGAATCATTCGCTCTGTGTTATCGAAGAGTAGGTGAGTCTGGCAGTTTCCACCAAAACAGTTAGTTAGTGTGACTGAGCCTAAACTTACACCGCTGCTTCGCTGGTGTAAAACTGCATTTTCTAACAAAGCCTAGAAAAGAGTTTCACATAAAGTACACGTATTGTTGCTGTTTGCAGACAAACAACCAGCAAACTAGCAACAAACTGAAAAACTGATATTTACGTCTTCTATAAAAAACGGTTTTTGCTAATGGTACCACCGCAAATCAGAATTGATTCAGAATTATGTGAGGCTTTAGGTTTTTTAGCTAATCTTGAAAATATAAAGTGCAGGTATAGCTAAGGTAGAAGATTACAAATATTACTTTCATGTAGTTTACACACAAGCAGTTTCTACCACAACTTATTAGCAAGCAGCTAACACTACTAGCATAAAAGACAAGGGGTAGGTAGCGCTGTGTCTTTCTAGAATTATCAAAAATGTTAATTAGTTTGTTTTGATTCGTTATTTTATATATAAGGTGAGCTTTCTCACTTGAGGACATTTAAGGGCAATTTCATTTAATTTGCACTTCAATGTAACATTTTTAAAAATTCACTAAATGTCCAAAACGTCTTCAAGTCTTTAAGCTAATTTAAGCAATTTTAATGCAATATTGAGTGTTTTATTTAACAAAAAAAATTGCGTTATAAGAGTTTTATGATCCGTATAATGCTCCTTGTGTCATTTGCACTAATTATTGCCTGCTGGTTTGTATTTATACTGGGTTTTGTGCAGAAAATATTTGCTTAAATGATTTTAACTTATGTAAACCGAGTTTTTCTCACTAGCTTTAAGGCTACTGGAGAGTCTGCTGAGTGGTCATTTAGCTTAGTGAGTTATCTTACCTATGAACTGATTTCAATTTCTTCTTTACTTTTCTTTACCGTAACATCTGTATGAATGCTCCGTTCTCAGTGCTATCACAGTAAAGATCAGCCTCGGGAGGATTTTTGACTTAATCTCTTAATACAGATGAATGTTTAAAACCAGTTTTCCCTAAACTAGTGTTGTAACAACGAGAAAATATCAACAAAATAAATCTCTGAAAAAATAGAGAAAATATCCGCATGGCGCTAACGCAGCTCCTTATTTTCAATGCTAACTACATGCTAACATGCTATTCGCTAGCTTCATATTTTCGTTCTTTGATTCTCGCTACAGTAGCTATGCATGGTTCACAATCTTTATGCAGACACCCCCCCCCCCAACAGCCTACTCTTGTCTGATTGGTCAGGTGGGGTGCAGGTATTCAAACAAATACATATATATCACATAAAATACAGAAAAGCTAATAGATCCCCTTGAAATATACGACTAGCTGGGCTAGTTAGCATTTATCAGGACGAAGTTAACCGATGGTGATTTTTCCTCTGTTATAATCAGATGTAGCTCAAATTTTATGTAGTATTTCATATACTACGATGTTATATTGTATATGTGAATACATGAAACATGCAAAAGTGGGGAAATCAGCTGTAGCAAACTTAATCTCACCAGCTAGCTTTAATTAGCCACGATGCAGACACTAGAGATTTTTAGATGCTGTTGTTTTTATTTTTTCACATAAAACACACTTCTCTGCTGTAACAAGTACAAGTTTAGTAACGTGTAATAAGTGCTTTTTAACTATGATACATGCTAACACAGCTAATTTAATCCTGAAGCAGAACGACTCGGAGCTCAAGCAAAGTCGTCAAGAACAGAAATGACTCTGCTGTTGTGTTCTGGTCACTTCAGTTTCATGGTTACCAAGCATTGTTTAGTCATGAGTCACACACTTGAATAATTGATGTCATTGCATTTCAGAGCAAAGCTATGAGAACATTTCCTCCCTATGCAGTCTCGTCTCTGTGGACATTCATGTGAAGCCTTTTGATATTCTGTTATTTCAGCTTACAGATGCACTTTTTCCTCTGCTTTGCCTTCATCCTCTTCTGTTTCTGAGAGGATTGGTTAAATGTTGTGAACTTAGATTTAATTTCTTTATTTTTTTCTTTGCCGTCTCGTAACTTAATATCAGACTAAAAATGTGCAGAGTTCTAGAAGCATGCAGCTGATCTGTCTTTGAGATGATTTGATTTGTTTGATCCTTTTCTGTGATATTTTCTAATGCTCAGCTCTACCTTCTGTTTGAAATATTTTTTTTAATTAATTGTAAAAAATAAATAAATATGATAATCTGTAAATTCCAAATGTATTTATTACTTGTTCCTAAAAGATGCACAAGTCTGATTGTTGGCTGACATTTTGTAGACTTGTGAGTGAAATCTGGCTTTGACTCCGGTTCCACAGAGATTTGTACTCGAGCTGCTTTCCACAGTCCCAAGAAGTGCAGGTGAGTGTGATGGGTCATTCTAGCTGTGAACGTGAGTGTGAATGGTCTCTCTGTTAGCTCTGCATGTTCAGGTTTACCCCACCTTTAGAGCACATTGTCACTGGTAGAGTTCAGTACGTAATCTACGTTCACTATAATAATTAATAAGTGCAGTTATTTTCATATCAAAGAAAAAAGTGAACATGTAGATGTTGGGTGCCAGCACACAAAAGTATATCAAATTTAACCTCAGTGGCCCCAGGGCAGCTGTGGCTACAATGTAGCTGCCATCACCAGTGTGTGAATGTGTGAATAACTGAATGTAGTGTAAAGTGCTTTGGGGTCCTTAGGGACTGAGTAAAGCGCTATACAAATGCAGGCCATTTACCATTTTAATGCTTACAGCGGTATTTTTTATGTTTGTTTTGCTTTGGTTAATTATAATGTTATAACCACCGATGTGCTTAAAGTCTTTAAATGTAATACCCTCTCTAGCCACAGGGTGTCGCTGTCTGGTGGCAAATGTGGTTTGTTTATGAAGTGCAATGAATCCAAATGATCAAACAGTGACCGTGTTGCATATGGTCTGGTGTTGTGGTTAATCTCAGTATTGCAGTAGTATGTCATTTTGATGCCTTAGAAATTCAGTAAGAATTTACTTTTCTAATATAAGTGTCTTTCATAAAAGATAAATGTTTTACAGACAAATGAACAGGAGCAGCATATCAGACAGGAGTTGGGCTTTTTTTAAAAGTTCAATTGGGTTTTAATGAAAAGAAAACAAGAACCAGTTATGGAAAAGCGGAAAATGTATGATTCTGTTTTTCTAACAGTGGATACCTGAAACTATCACATAGGATTCAGGTACACACAGGACAACACAGGGTGATACAGACACACAATTCAAAATCACCAATTAAATTTAACATGCATGGAAGAAGCCGGAGAAAAACACATTTTATACTAGGGATCTTGTATAGGCAGAACTTTGTGCCATCAGAAACTGAATTGGAACAAGTTAAATTGGAATTTGAATTGCTCAGATTGAATCTGAATTGTAACTTTAGCCTAAAATTAGCCTAATTTGAAATTCAATGTATTGGTTTGTAAATGTTCATCACTAAATTGAACATTTAGCATATTTTGAAAATGAATTCATTTGCTTTGAAACTGTATTTTATCCTTTAAAAATGTAGCTCTCAAATAATTTGTTTCAATTTTTAGTTTCAGTCTACTCTGCGCGCCTTAACATATGCTACCCCGGTGAGGAAACTCCTGTGTAGCGCCAAAACAAGTCAACCAAATGGATGAATCAAGCAGCAATTTACATTTCTCAAGATGTCTTGGGCATTTACCGAATATACAGTGGGATGCAAAAGTTTGGGCAACCTTGTTAATAGTCATCATTTTCCTGTATAAATCGTTGGTTGTGACAATAAAAAAGTTAAATATATCATGTAGGAGACGCACAGTGATATTTGAGAAGTGAAATGAACTTTATTGGATTCACAGAAAGTGTGAAATAATTGTTTAAACAAAATCAGGCAGGTGCATAAATTTGGGCACCACAAAAAAAGAAATGAAATCAATATTTAGTAGATCCGCCTTTTGCAGAAATTACAGCCTCTAAACGCTTCCTGTCGGTTCCAGTGAGAGTCTGGATTGTGGTTGAAGGTATTTTGGATCATTCATCTTTACAAAACATCTCTAGTTCATTCAGGTTTGATGGCTTCCGAGCATGAACAAGCTCAGAACATAATCAGCTCATGACCAGTTATGTGTTCAGCAGACATTACCGTAGTAATTTAGCCAGTTTCAGCTCGACGTAGCTAAACCGCTAATCTCACTTCATAGGTCACCCCTCAGGTGTCACTTTACCTGTGATAGTAACTCCCAGCATGTGTAGGTTTGATCTCTGCTGCATGTATGAAACACACATAAAGAAATCCACAGCGTGAGTTCAATGATGCTTTTATTTTGAAACTAAAGAATTGAAAGAAATGAATGTGAGTAAGTTTACAGTCAGTTATCTGTGTCTGGATTCAGATGAAAAATAAGGAAACATTCCTCCACAGCACTGACACACATTTTTATATCAACCTAAATCAGCTGTTTACATGTTTATCATGACAGTCAGATTAAGTTTAACATCTGTTAAGAGTTTAAGAAAAACACCTGCATGATTATCAAAGAAGAGAAAAAAGAGGAACTGTTGGATTTTGCTCAACTTAACAGGAAAGACTCCAGTTAAAAGCAAACATGTGGGCCAGCAGTCACCAAAATAACAGACTGACCAACACAGGACAGTGGAGCCAATAACAAATGATGCAGTTTACCAACTTATAGAAAATAGTCATGACCCAATGGAGGAGCAGCACTTTGTGAAGAGCCGACTCAAAGAAAGGACAAAGAGAAGAGAATCACTGAGCATTTAACTGGATTTATTTGAATCAAAGATAACAAGAAGAAGTAAATTATCTGAGTCAGTAGAAACAAATAAACACAAAACTAGAACCCAACCAGAAAGAGAGAGAGAGAGAAACTGATTATGGCAAATGATTTACTTCCTGTTTAACTAATGGCTAAGCTCCGCCCACACAGGTTAGGCCAAACAGGAAGTGTTGGAGCTGTCACACCTCTCACATGGTGAAGATCAGATGACCGCTGAAGGTGTTATGATGATTCTGACTGTCAAATATCCTTGCACCAGCCAATATACGTACAAACACCTGATCTCCAACCTCTAGGAGCAGTGAGGCTCCATTAGAGGCGCTCACTGTACCAGATGTTGGATTTTCATATACAACATAAATTTGCTCCTCATTCCTCAACAAGAAAGCACCTGCAACAATGTTTCCATGACCAAGTATGTGGCAGTCAAAGTGGTAGGCTGTGGGACATTTGTTTTTGTTAAATGGAAAATCAGCTGTTAGAACATCTGGAACATCAGCCTGACATCAACATAGCTGAGAAGTGACATTCAGTGTTATTACCTGTGTGTTTGTTGTAGGCATTTCCAATGTTTGTGACAACATGTTTGAAGATCAGAGTAGTCTGAGTGTTAAAGGGTCCAGTATCTCCTTCACCTTGATCCAGCAGAGAGGCTGAGAAAGCCACCTGTTTGACTGAGAGAGAGAGAAATGTCATTTTAAACTTCCTGTTTTAGAGTTAGACTCTTCCCAAAAAAGTGACCATGACAAAAACTTTACAGCTGAAAGCGTTTCACTGTCACAGAAGAAATCAAACTCTGGATAATCCACATACTGTGTCAGCAGGTGATTAGTTTGAAGCTTTGCTCTCAGATATCATGTGGAAGAAATAAAAACTATTGTTGGTACTAAAGATTTTCAAACACAGTAGCGCCACCTTGTGAACAGATTTATAGCACTGATATATGTTGATCCTCCAGAGTTTGTTGGCTTCTGTCTGAAGATGGCGCTACAGCACAAATACAGCTTCAGATGTTCACAGAAATTGATTTGTACGGAGCCCCGCAGGGGACATGGGAGAAAAAAAAAATTAAGACGGACTTTTGCGAGATCTCGCAAAACAAACTCGGGATCTCGCACAACTTTTCCGAGATCTCGCAAAACAAACTCAGGATCTTGCAAAACGTTTGCGAGATCTCGCAAAAGTTTTAGCCGCATTCTTCGGCCTTCGACCTCCCGTTAGCTCGAAGCTAACGGAAAGTCGAGACCTACTACAGCCGGGTGGAACACCGCTTTCCCGGCACATCGTGCCTCGACCTTCGAGCTTCGAGCCGGCGTCCGAAGAATGCGGCTAAAATATTTAGGAGTTGAGTTTGATTCCATAAAAAGTGACAAAAACATTAGTGTCCGTTGTGCGTGGGAAGAAAACTTCTTTTTACAGCGAAAAAACCCCTAAACTTCCGAGCAAGCCCCGAGTAGCTACGACGTAATGGGAAACTCACAGAGAAACTCGCGGATTCTTCCACTGACAGCTGCACACCTGCACCAGGGTAACCCTCCGCCTACCCCACTCCTGCTTTACAGGTGAAAATAGAGCAACAGGACCGCTAGTCTTTGACTTTATTTATTTTCTGCTGTGTTTTACTTGCATCTATTTGAAAGACTGAGTGTAAACACACAAAATATTTTATTTTATGTGCTGGAATGTGCAGAAAATAGGTTTAAATGTTAAACTAATTTCTTCCAGTCAGAGAATGTTGCATATAATTTAATTTTTGCTTGATGCATAAAGTTAAAAGATTAAAACTAATAAAACAAGTTTTAAAAAGAGACTTTTCCATTTGATTACATTTTGTATGATGATTATGTAGAAAAAGTAGAATTGGGCTGAAAGATCTATCACTTTATCACCTATTCAGGTTGTAAATCGTGTTTTTTTTTAAAAAGTAACTAAGTAATTATTAATTTTGAAAATAAGTAATCAGTAAAGTAACGGGATTACTTTTTGGGGGAAGTAATCAGTAATTAGTAACTGATTACTTTTTTCAAGTAACTTGACCAACACTGCTGATGACACTGTATTTCCTCGTACTTCTGGAGCTTTGACAAACTGACTGATGTTTGTTGTTGTAGATCTGCAGCACCCTGATACAGGAAGTCTGGTTCGGCTATCTGATAAAAAAACTTCATCTCTGGTCCTCTGAATCTTACAGTAGATAACACAGAGGTCAGATGGAGTTTATGTGGCTGCTTTAACAGTAGTAAGGTGTTATTGCCATCAGCTATTAATGGGGTTATTGGCAATAAGAATGTTGCTGAAATATGGAGAAAATATTACAGCAAACATCTTAAAAGTGTGAAAGATTTAATTTATCTGATATTGGTTTCAATAATTGTGTGACTATTCAACCTGAAAAAGTACAACTTGCCATTAAGCGGATGCCTCCAAGCTGGTGGTTTAGACCCATTATCAGCAGCTGTCAAGTTAAATGAATGTAAAACTGGGTGTATGCTGGGTAATCTTCTTGTTTATCATTTAATGTACACTGAGCATTTGGTCATTTTGTCTCTTTACAGTGCTGGTTAGTGTTTGTGCTAGTTATGGTGCCCAGTATGATTTTGCTTTTAATCGTAAAAAGAGTTTTATTGTGGTCGCTACAACTGAGGAGGAATTTTCCTTAAACTTCCAAGATGGACATCTGCAAGTCAAATGTTTTTTCACGAGTAACGTCCCAACGTTTCGTGCATTACTAAAGAACTAAGTACAAATTTATGAGCCATTTGAATAAGTCTAGACCAGGGGTCGGCAACCCGAGGCACGCGTGCCACAGTTGGCACGCGAAGGGTTAACTGATGGCACGACCATAGCTGGACTGGCCATCGGGCACACCGGGCATTTGACCGATATTTGGCCCGGTGACTTTTTTTTTTTAAATTTTTTTATTTGTAACAGTATAAACAATGAGAGGTGGTGGATTGGCCAAATGCTGGTCGGTGTGTAAAAAATAACTCATTTGTTTGGTGGTGGCTATGGCGGAGCTTCTACAGATTCAGTAAAATTAGCAAGTGGTGGAGGAGAGAAAGGGGAGGCAGGAGGAGGAGAGACCCGAGGCGGCCGCTGGTCCGAGTGTCAGGTGAACTGAACTTCAGGTAAGAAGTTATGACCTGCAGTATATCTGGGTCAGATATAAACCAAGTTTAGGTGGAGTTTATTTTTGTTGTGCTTTTTACAGTCAGTTACAATAACTCGTACTGCGTGAGCTAGCATGACGGAGTTTATATAAAGCTGGGTGGTGCTATGATGTTACTGATAGTGAACTTTATATTATTCATAAGGTTAGTTAGTAGAGTTGCCAACCGTCCCGTAAAAAGACGGAATCCTCCCGCATTGGAAGAAAATATTACGCGTTTCGTGTTGAGGTGAAAAGGAACAGTTTGTCCCGGACTTCAGCTACAAAGAAAAAGACACAAAGCTGGAGTTATTCTGCGTCTTTTTGCTGCACAGCTGCCTCTTCTCCTCTCATCCTCCCCCCTCCCTCTCCTGTTGCTACTTCAATCATGAAACTGATCAATGATCAGCTGATCGGCTTTTCTCTCTTGTTTGTTTATCGCCCACTTTGCACCAGAAAGAGGAAACCAGCCGATGTCGCGCTAAACAACAGCAGCACGTTTAAGCTTGATCAGCTGTTGTTAGAATTTATTTAATATTAATTTCTAGTATCAGCTGATGTTTGCTGGAGCCACAGCTGTAAAGCTGCTGGTCATGATGTTGGTTTGGATATGTGGTGAGAGGGAAACATGAAGATGAAACCAGGAGATGTCCTTACTGAATCATCAGAGCTGAACAGGTGATGGAGAAACAGGTTTACCTTTTAGGTGACATGGATGAGTTGAAGTTATGAACTGTTTCTGAGAGACAAATAACACCAGGATCCTTTTCTAAGTAGCTGACAGCTGATAGCTGTGCAGGGGCGGGTCTAGCAAAGTGTTGCCAGGGGGCCAGGTAGGGCATTAACAGGGAAAGGGGGGCACAAAGAAATACTTTTCTTCCTTATTCTAATTTAAAATATCTAACTTTTAATAAATAATTATCTGAATCTTACAACCAAAGTTTTTATCTGATGTAAAATGTATAGAAATCATACATATACCAACAAGACTGTACATCACTGTCACAACAGCGTTGGCTTTCATTCAAAGCTGCATGTTCACCTGCTGGACGTCACTACCTGACAACTTTAACTGTCTTCAGAACATTGCAGAGGCCTTATGGACAGGATTTGGTTCTACATGTCTGAGTGGGAGACCAGAGATCACATTAACATGTGTGTCTCTGTATTAACAGACATGCCATATTGGCCCAGTTTTTCTTATCATTGTTGTGAGAAGACCATAAATAGCATTTGCATTTTCTGTTGTACAGTTCATTTGCTGTTATGGATAAAAAGTGTCTTTTTTTTGTTGTTGTTGTTGTTCCAAAATAGCTGATAACTATTTGCTGATAGCTGCCAACATCTGAACAAATATAATCTATAAAGTGGTTCTATATAGTGTGTAACTGTTCATATAGAGCGTTATTAAATTTATTGCTAATGCAATCATATGGCACATTGACCTACGTTGGGTGAGTGCTGAGTGTTTGTATATGTGTGCATGAGGGTGGGAATGCATGTCTGTGTGTTTGTCTGTGTCTATATGTCAGGTCGGGTCTTAGACTCCACCTCTCTGGGAACTCCCAGGCCCTCCAAGTGTGGAGGCCTATCTCCCCTCACCACACTCCCTGCCGGTGACTGATGCCCTCAGGGGTCGGTGCATTGGTGGTTCTTGGTGTCCGGGGCTGGGCGCTCAGGTCATGTGCCGGCTCACTCCCGGTGGCTACTTGGCGGGGCCTGGCGCCTGTTGCTCGGTGAGGCCTCTTCCGGGGCGCGGAAGGCCCTCGGGCCTCCGGCCTCTGTGCCTGCGGCTCGGTTCACTCTGGCACAGCTGGCTGCCGGCAGAGCTGGCGGGCACGCCGGTGCAGCCCCCTCTAGCTTCTGCCCGGTGGCTACTGGGTGACCCCTCGTCTGGGGATCCTCAGCCCTTCCCATGAAGGTGGCACGGATGCCCCTCCGGTGGTCCTCCTTGGGCTCTTGCACTCTGGGGCCTCTGGATGTCTGGGGCCTGGATCTCCTCCATGCCTGCTTCATGCCCTGGGGGCGGGGCTATGGCTCTCTACATCCTCTAGCAGACCATTACATGGGGAAACCATTTGAATACAAGCGCGCCGACCCACACAGGTGTGCACACAGGTGTTCACTGTTTGTAGACTTAAATCACACCTTTCTTGGCTGCTACTTCAAAGCACATTGTGCGCTGTCTGTCCTGCTTGCTGCACAACAACATTCAATATTTAGTATTTACTGCTGTTTACACTTAGCTAGATTAATGCGATGGTGTTGTGTTTAGTATGTTGCTTTGTTTTTGTTTTTTTTGCTTGTTTTCTATTCTTTCTCTCTCAACAGGTGATCCCGGAGATATTTTTTCCCCCCCTTTCTCACTGTCCCTCTCCCCTTCTGTTTTTCTTTTCCTTCCTCTTTCTTTCTCCCTTTCCTATCCTTCACTCATGTCTGTCCCGTCTGTAACAACTGAAAATAAAATAAAATAAATAATAAAAACAAAGGTCGATCAAATGGACCAATACGGCAATGCCATGATGATCCATTTGGCAAAATAAATCCATTGGGTATCCTTGTTGGTCTTCAGACAACAATTCTGACGGCTAAAGAACCAAATGGGACAGGCAAGAAAGTAAAAAAAAAAAAATCATATGGCACACTGACCTCTGAGGAAATTTTAAATGGCACTCGTCATCAGCAAGGTTGCTGACCCCTGGTCTAGACATTCAACAGTAAAAGCTTTGCCAGTTCTAACACTTTGTGGCACAAAGTATGTTTCAAGTTTTTATAAACTTTGGAATAAGTGTCTGTATATTTTGTGAGTTCTGTCTTTGTTGTTTATTTTTAATTATATAATGACTCATTTTGTCTGAAATAAAATATGATAAAACTGTTACTTTAAAAGGCTGGAGGAACCTGAGTTATTTACACCACAGTGAATTATGTTTTTTTTTTTTTGTTTTTTTTTTTTAATTGTAACTAATTAAAAAACTAACTCCCAAATCACCTGAACTCTACTTTCTAACTAACCGACTGTGAGCTGAGTTTGTTCTTATCTTCGGTGAGGAGAGGTTGGAGGAAGGATGAGCACAGCCAGGTCTAAAGATGCTCTTATCCCCCAGTCCCGTGTTGATGATCGTCACGCAACAGGACAGCAGCATCCAGTGGACGTATGATGTCAGTCAAAATCCTTCTCAGTGAACCATCTGACCTGGCAACAATGAGCAGGTGAAAAGCCAAAAATTCAATCCAAACTTCGTACCTGCTCACGTCACAGAAGACAAAGGGGAAGAAGCCCGAATCTCTTCTTCACCTCACTTTTATACCTGCTCACCCTTTCTCTCCTACTGGACGTCACATCTTCACACTTTAAACATCCAATCAAGTTGTTGACATCAAATCATGTGAGGTCCACCCTCACCTTATCTGTCTCCATCTGTCTGACTCTCTCCACAGACATGATTTAAAACAGAATTTAAACTTTAAAATCACTTCATTACATTTTCTTGTTTTCTGACACAGAAACCCGACCACATTTGAAGTACAGATATTTGTCTATAATTTAGAGAGTAAAAGTAAAGAGCAGTCAGAAAACTACTCAAGTACAGAAACCTGTAAATTGTACTCAAGTACAGTAACAAAGTATTTGTACTTAGTACTTTTGGTAGTCTCATGTCTGTGTCGAATTTTCCACCAACTGAAAAGTGGACAGAAAGCCTGAACCTTCCTTCTACCTCTGGATACTCAACAGTCAGTACTTTTACTTCCAACAGTGAATATTAGGATTCTGATTACCTTCAGTGATGTAATGTTTTGTTTCAGCAGGAAACACCATCTTTGAAAAGAAGTTTGTAAATGTAAATCCTCCTCACTAATGTCCGAGTGTCAAACACAAACAGGAGAGTGGGGATCAAACTCTGTGGATCCTCCAGGTCTATTTAACACCGGCAAGAGTGAACCTGATGTGAGGAGGGAAGTGACTCAGGTCTAAATGGTCCTTGTAGTGGCGAATTTCTGTCCCAAGCTTTGAAAAAATAATTCTTCCACTTCTTAATGTGAGCTGTTCAGATTTATTTCTGACTCGTACATACAAACAAAAGATGTCACGGTCAAAAAACTATTTGCTGCTACAGCGCACATTTCCATTGCTGTCCTGGCTCACTCTAACCTGCTACCACACATGCGCTGTAATGTTTTCTTACCCAACACAAATTAAACGCGCAGCATTTATTCTCTAACAACATATTATACAAAATCAAACATGTAACATAATACCTGAAACAGTATCAAAAATATTTCTCTATAGATTGGCTCTAACAGTCCTGCTCACCCACGGAGACGAGCTGAAGAGGAACACAGAAGAAGTCATCACTGACAGCAGATCGCTGCATAACTTAAATCTACATGTAGAAGACAGGTTTGATGTTATACTCAAGTTCATGCAGAAATGTGGAAAATGTCAGAGTTGACTGATACTGGGAGACTGAACACTGGGAAGGATGGGATACTTTAAGTAGTGCAAAGCTGGAAAAGGAAGACAGTCTGTGCTCATATCCTGAAGTCCAGTCAACTAACTGCTGTTTTTTATTTTAAATATTTTTCAGTTAAGTTTCATCTGAGCAGCACATTTATTTAGCATTTAAATAAATCCTGCTTTATGTTTGAGACAACACCACGTACATCTAGAAACACTTCACTGTCAGGCTGTTAGCTAACCATCACATGTGTTGCACTCAAGTGCTGCAAAACCCGTTTAAATAAAAAAATCACTCTGAACTGTTTTATTACAATAACTTTAGTGTATTTAATGAAGCCATGCATGTTTGTCTCTGAGCTACAGCGACTTGAAGAAGATGCAGGTGAGAGTGAACATGTGTGATCCTGAATAACTCCACAGGTACACGAGATCCTCACATGAAATATGCAGGACTGAGAAACACATTTGACCTGATCAGCAGCAGGATGTTCGTCTGTAGACAGATGATCAGGTAAATTCAAAGCTGTGAACATCACGTGGAACAAAAAAGCTGGAACTCATCAAAATACAATGAACAGAAACAGTGTTTAAGTGGAAACTGCATGAAGGCACAGCTGAGTGAGTTTTCAAAGAAATGATGGTTTAAACCAGGGGTGTCAAACTCAAATACACAGTGGGCCAAAATTCAAAACTGGAACAAGGTCGCGGGCTAACGTTAATATTTATTGGAAAAAAATCTTCCTCCAGATTTAAGAATGAATCTTTTCTTATGGACTCAAACAAGTTTTGCTGAAAAACTGAATATGGAGCAAGCAAAGCTTAATACTAAACAATATATATATTAGCTGTATAATACCAGCAGGCCAGCTCTAATAGTAATTTGGTATGGCTTCGTGGGCCAGAGTTTGACACCTATGGTTTAAATGAAAGATCAGGAACAGTGCGGGTGTAACACCACAGGGTGGCGCTGTTACACGTCACATTGATAGAATCAGGAGTAGATGGTCGTTCGAAGCACTTTTAGTGACACGTTTGACTGATTTAACAAAGACAGCAACAAATGATCTGATTTGAAAAGCTTCAGGTGTGTGAAGAGTGAGGAGGAGGAGCAGTGAAGGCACCTGAACACCACGGAAAACACCCAAAATACAAAATATCCAAAACACCACCACCGGGGCCACAGGGCCCTCTGACCACCACCAGTAGGCAACGGGTGAAGTGTCTTGCCCAAGGACACAACGACCGAGACTGTCCGAGCCGGGACTTGAAGAATTCTGACCATACATCAAACTATTTGATCAGCACTTTGATTTATGGTTTAAATAAGCAGCAACTCATTAAACAAACTGTGAGTGAGTGAGCTGGATGTTACTGTAGTTTTAGATGTCTGTGTGCTCAGAAAGCTGTTAGAAAGACAAAATCATCCAATTCATGAAACTGGACTTAATAATTAGTGTCTAAATGATCAGTATTTATCCAGATATGTGTTTGCATTTGTAAATCAGTTCAGGTATGGTCAGATTGCTTTGTCTGAATTAAATGAGATAATTGATAAAAAAAAAAGAAACAAAATTCTTAGTACAAAGACTACGCTTACAAAATTATGAACATAGTAATAAATCCGGTCAATTCCTAGCAAACCAGCTAAAAATAAATAAAGAAAAAAAAACTATATGTGCTGTTCAAGATTCATCTGGGAATACAATATTGGAGTGGATAGTGGATTCGCCACTGACATCAGGTGAACTCCAGGAAGCCCTGATAAGTATGTCCAATAATAAGGCTCCAGGTCCAGACGGCTTTCCTGCAGAATTATACAAAGAATTCTGGACAATTCTAGCACCAGTTTTTTACAGAACGTTGTTAAAAATCAAAGAAAAGGGAAGACTTCCATCAAATATGAATTCTGCAAACATTAATCTCCTGCTAAAACCAGGCAAAGACCCTGTATATCCCTCAAGCTATCGTCCAATATCCCTTATAAATGTAGACCTCAAAATAATCTGCAAAGAGAAAATAACCCCCATCTTAATTCATCCTGACCAAACTGGTTTCATAAAAGGTCGGCACTCATCAACAAATACACGTAGATTACTTAATTTGATAGACTACTCATACAGTAAAAACCTTGAAACTACAATATTTTCCTTAGATGCAGAAAAAGCGTTTGACAGAGTTAACTGGAAATTTCTATTTGCAACTTTACACAAATTTGGTTTTGGATCTTCTTTCATCAACTGGTTAAAAATATTATATAATTCCCCAACAGCTTGTGTCAGAACAAATGACCAGACATCCTCCAGCTTATGTCTCCTGAGGGGCACCAGGCAGGGATGCCCACTCTCCCCTTCACTGTTTGCAATTTTTATCGAACCACTAGCAGCAGCAATTAGACAGAATTCAGCAATTAAGGGCATAAAATGCAAGAACGTGGAACATAAAATCAACCTTTATGCGGATGATGTGTTACTCTTTCTCCAAAATTCACAAACCAATATCTCTGGGGTGATTGAATTGATAAACTCTTTTGCAAGAATATCAGATTACTCAATTAACTGGTCAAAATCTACAGTCCTTCCGATTAATTGCTCCTTCCATAATTCCTCTTCTACTCCACTGCAATCGGGAAATATAAAATATTTAGGTATTAATATTTCTCCCAAGCTTGCAGATCTAACTAAATTAAACCATACCCCACTTTTAAAGAAAGTAGAAGGTGATCTGGCTAGATGGAAATGTCTACCCATATCACTCATGGGAAGGGTTGCTGCTATAAAAATGATGGTATTACCAAAAATAAATTATTTATTCTCAATGATCCCAACTAAACCGCCGCAAGATTGGTTCAGATCTCTAGATTCATATATGTCCAAATTCCTTTGGAAAAATAAGCCCCCACGTATAAGCTTAAAAACACTACAAAAGACCAAGGATAAAGGAGGATTAGAACTACCTAACTTTCAGCACTACTTCTTAGCCAACAGGCTTCAGTTTATCTCAGGATGGCTAAAACATACCCTCTTAGATGAACCTTGGCTAGATGTAGAACAAGCACTTTGCAATAATCTAGAGATTTCAGATCTACCATTTATCAGCTCAAACATCCAACGACATGAATGCTTCAAAAGCATCAACATCAGCTCTTCTCTGACAGCATGGTGGGAGTTTCTGAAGTTGACAGAGTCTTCATTAATCCCATGCAAACGTACACCTATCTGGAACAACCCTGACATATTACAAAACAATAATATGATAAACTTTTCAGATTGGAGTGGTAAAGGAATCAAATATGTAGAACATATACTAGAAGGAACAGAATTTATTTCATTTGACAGACTAGTTACACAATATGGGATCAACAAGAAAAGATTTTTAGAATATCAACAAATTAAATCCATAATAAAAAAGAAATTTAAACCGGGTCAAGTTGAACTACAAACACCACCAAGTGTGGTTCAATTTCTTACTCTTAAAACCCCCAAATTACTATCCAAAATATACAGAATGCTTTCTAAAACAGATGAATCAATATCACTTCCTATTGCAAAATGGGAAGCGGATTTATCAGTTAACTCAGACCAAAACTTCTGGTCTCAGATTTGCTTAAAAACCTTTCATCTAATCAGAAATCCCAGTCTTCAATTAATTCAATACAAAATACTACATAGAGTGCACTATACAGGTCATCGGATGTTCAAGATGGGCTTTACGTCTACCAACAACTGCTCACACTGCCAAACCAATTCACCGGACAATTATATCCACGCTCTTTGGTTCTGTCCACCAGTTCAGAAGTTTTGGCGCGAGATATGTGAAGACTTATCAAAGTGTCTGAAATGTAACATTCCAACTTCCCCCTTAGTGTGTTTGTTGGGCAGCTTAGATAATGTCACTTCAGAAAAGAATATAGCCCATATGGTTTTCACTGCCCTATGCATAGCCAAGAAAACAGTCCTCATGAACTGGAAAAATAAAAACAATCTTAATTCTAACCAATACAGAAATTATCTATTAGATTACATTAGTCTTGATACAGCCTCTGCCACCACATCAGATCAATCGCTCTGGGCTCCTTTGATCAGCTCCATCACCTAGTGGGGGTGGGGGGTCATAGTTTGGTCCCGCCTTCACTGTTGTGATTGGTGTGGGCGTAGGGTCAGGCTTAGGGCGTCGAGAGGTTCCCCGGGAGCATCTTCCTTGGGGGGCTCAACCCGGGGTAGTGGTCATGGCCAATTAGGGGTTGGCTCTTAGGTGACGGTTTCCTCGTGGCTGCGTGCAGCAGGGCTAGGGGAGGGTCTGTGCTGACGGACGGGGGTTACTGACCTGGTGGCCTGGCTGCCCCTGGGTGGGTCCGGGACGGGCGTGAGGTTCTGGGGGCGCTCCGGCTCTGGCCTGGGGCCCTGGCCGGGCCTCGGGGGCTTGGGTCCTGGTTGGTGTGTTGCCGGGGTTGTGGGCGGGTGGGTGTATGGGGGCCCAGCCCTAGCGCAGGGTGCCGCCAGTGCGTCGAGCCACCTGGGGGGCTCTTTAACTGGTGGGGGGGCGTTGTCACATCTTGCAGGAGCTTTCCTCTCTTCAGGAACTCTCTCTGCAAGAGGGGGAGATACAGGAGAGGAGGAGGAAGATCTCAGCCTGGGCGTCTATTGTCTTATGTAGTCTGGAAGATGAGTGGATGATGGGGTGGGTGCAGTTTTCTCTGTGGTGGGGTCAGGTGGACTGTCCCGGGCTCTGTGGGGCCGGGCGGCGCCGCTGCACTGGGCCCCGGTTCGGATGGGCCTGGGCCCCCCTTCCCTGGCGGGTCGCGGAGTATGGGGGTGCCTACTGGGGTCAGCGGGGGAGCTGGCCCCAGGGAGGGGTCACTTCTCTTCCTTCCCTCCCCATCTCCATCTGCCTCCCTCTTCCCGCTCCACCACAACCACTCACACATGCAGGGCCTTGGAGTAGGGGTGTGTCACCAGGGTGCAGAGGAGGTAACCCCCCCCCCCTCCCCCCCTCTGTCCCCTTCTGGCTGCCTCTGCCTCAATTTTATCCCACAACTTAGACATTCACATTACTCACTCTCTCATTACACATACATATAGGATCTTGGGGGTGGGCACGCTACACGGAATCCCAATTACCATCAGGGTGTACACCTCACCCCTGGCATCGTTGCCCACCTCTCAATTTTAAATACACGTAGACATTGAGGGCTAGCAGGAGGTGCTATGTGCTTACCTGCTGCTCTCTGGCAGGTAGCTCCATGCCCTCCTGGGTTTTAAATGCACCTTAGAACACACATACATCAACACTACAATGAGCGGGTGGAGGGAGGTTAGGAGTCTTCTCTCACCCCCCGTTCTCTGCGACCTGCTGGAGTGGGGGGGCTAGGAGGAGGAGTTGGCTGTCCGACTGGGGTCCGGAATGTGGGGCCTCCCTGCTGCTGTGAAGTCGGGGCGGTCTGCTTCTCCCCACCGCGGGGAAAAGGGTAACACCACCTGGGTATGGGTGCAGTTCCCCCCTCCAGGGGCAAGGGTACCTAGACCCGGTTTGTAGAGTATGCTTGGGGAGTGTGATTGTGTGTACAGCGTCTCTTTATGTCTGTCTCCACGTTGGTTGAGTGTGGAGTAAGTGCATATGAGAGCATGAGGGTGGGAATGGATGTTTGTATCTGTGTGTGCCTGTATGTCTGTGTCTATATGTCAGGTTGGGTATCAGATGCCACCTCTCTGTGGATATCTCAGGCCCTCCAAGGTTTGGAGGCCTATCTCCCCCCACCACTTCCCCTGCCGGGGGCGGACTCCCTTAGACATCGGTGCGTTGGTGGTTCTTTGTGTCTGGGGATGGGCGTCCAGGTACACACCGGCTCACTCCTTGGCGGCTGCTTATCGGGGCCTGGAGCCTGGGGCTCGCTCGAGCCACTTCAGAGGTGGGGTGCCCCCGGCCTCTCGGCCTGGGGCTCGGTCACTCAGGCACAGCTGGCTGCCGGCGGAGCTCACGGGCACGTCACTGCAACCCCCCGTCACTGCACAGCTTCTGCTCCGTGGCTGCTGAATGACCCCTCATCTGGGACTCTCCTCAGCTCTTTCTGGGATAGTGGCACGGCTGCCCCTCTGTTGGTCTTCCTTGGTCTCATGTGTTCTGGGGGCCTCTGGATGTCTGGAGTCTTGATCTCCTCCATACCTGCTTCATGCCCTGGAGGACGGGGCTGTGGCCCCCCCACACCCTCTAGCAGATCATTACATGAAGGAACCTTTTAAAAAACAAGCGCGCTCATGCTCACAGGTGTACACACGGGTGATCACACACACAAAGTGCACCCTTTTTGGCTCCTACCTCAAAGCACACTGTGTGCTGTCGATCTTACGTGCTGCACAATAATGTTTAATATTTAGTATTTACTGTTGTATTCCCATATATCATTGTGATGTTGTTTATTCTATTACTCTCGTTTTCTTCTGCTTGTTTTCTTTTTTCTTTCTCAACAGGTGATCCAGGTGATCGATATATGTATTTTTTTTTTCTGCTTATTCTGTTGGTTTTTGTTTTTTGCCCTTCTCCCCCGTCCCTCTTCTCAACTGTTTTTCTTTTCCTCTTTCTTTCTCCCTTTTCTTTCCCCCAGTCAAGTCTGTCCCGTATTCAACAAGTGAAAATAAAATAAATAATAAAAGGTGAATCAAATGGACCATTACGGCAAAGCTGGGATGGTCAATTTGGTAAAGAAAATCCGTTGGGCATCTTTCTTCGCCCTTAGACAATAATTCTGATGGCAAAAGAGCCAAACGGGACAGGCAAAAAAAAAAAAAAAAAAAAAGATTGCTTTGTCTGTGTGGGTGAATAGGAGGGGGCGATGGAGGTGTTCTGGCTCTGAGGTCGTCCATGTTTTCTACAGTCATTGGTACAAATGGTGAAACACCAGCACACTGGGCCCAGGTGTTACCAGTGTCGCTTAGGCTACGTTCAAACTGCAGGTCTTAATGCTCAATTCCAATTTTTTGATGAAATCCGATTTTTTTGTCTGCTCGTTCACACTACAAATAAAATGCGACAGCAAACGCGCTCTAGTGTGAACGCTCAAAGCGGCCGCATGCGCAGCTTTGAAGACGTCACACACAACGCGCTCTGTTTAGACCCACACCAAACAACATTGTTTGACTGATGGCCTTAATATAAAGATTTGTTTTGGACTTCACGTTTCACAATTTTGCTTTAAGTTATAAAGTTATTTTGTTATTTACATATGGCCCAATAATGATCCTGTTGGGTCTGCACTTCAGCAGGCCTGCTAGTTCAGAGACTCATCACTCATGAAGAAAGCAAGACAACGACAGAACTGTTGTTTTCTTGCTAGCAAGGGAAGGTTGGTCAGCACCAAGTGTGTGTGTGTGTGTGTGTGTGTGTGTGTGTGTGTGTGTGTGTGTACAATAACAGTCTCCCCACAGAAGGTTATTTGATGTCTTTTTTATTACTCTGGTAGAACATACATGAACGTCATGCTATGGCTTTAGCATTAGCTTTATTAGCTTTATTGTTCGTACACTCTGTGTGGTCCAAACACAAGGAGCACATTCAGCTGGTCAGAGTGACGGCTCGCCCACAGTGGGGAATTTATGTCCCACCTCCAGCATGAAGAGACAGTAATGTCTGCTGTACCAGCAGGAGAGCCTCGCTCTCATGCAGCCATGAACAATGCAGCATGCAGTATTCAGTATGAAAGAAGATTACAGTTACATTACTTTACTCATTTACATCACAAGTGTATTGATTTATGCATAAATGGAAACACACAGAGAACATGACCTTTATTAGTGAACATAATCACATTTTGCTCACCAGCTCCAAGATTCTCATCCAATCAACAAGCTGTTTGCATTCTGTCGTTCAAACTAAAGTCTGCCACACAGAAAGAGCTGTGGTCAAAGTATTTGTTACTACACACAGCAGAACAGACACACATCAAACTCTGGGACGTCTCGGCTCCTCTTTTATTCTCAGCCATCTAAACATGCATAGCTATGCAAAATCATGCAGTGAAGTTCTAACCACCTAAATCTACATGTGAGGGTTAATATATATATACTGCTGTGTATTTATAATAGTGGGATATATTTCTGTTCTATTCCACTGAGTTAATTTTGAGTATAGTGCTGAGTCGTCTGCTAATTCATATGTACCAACTCTGAGGTGGAAATATGTAGATTATGAACCTGCATTCGTCACCTTCACTGTATGACACATGCATCTTTCAGTGCAACGCCTGCAGCTGCCAATCCTGCTCCCACTGCTGCTCCCACTGGGCCTAAGATGCTTCCAACACCCGCCCCTATCTGACAAGCCTTGATGTACTCGTTTTCTCTTTCTGCCCGTCTTCTGGCTTCTTCTTTTGACATCTCTAGATTTTCTCTCAGCAGTCGATCCATTTCTGCTTTTATTGCTTTCTCAGCTTCTTCAAACATCTCTTTGGTGTAGCAGCTTCCTCCGTTTTTCTGGACCATTGTGTTGATCTTCTTCAGCAGCTCTTCGACCTGAGAGGAATCCTTTTCTCTGTTGTTAAAAACATGATATCCTCCCTCACACTGACTGATGAAGTCATTGAGTTCTTTATTTCCATCAATTAAATGTTCTACACTGACATTATCTGCTACCAGATCGTCTCCATGGGTGAACAAGGCCATAGTGTAGCGTGCCGCTTCATCTCTGAATATCTTCTGAAGGAGTTTCACTGTTTCTTGTTCTTCTTTGGTGAATCTGTTTGGTTGGATCACAACCAGGAACACGTGAGGACCAGGAGCAGCAAAGGAGATGCACTTACTGATCTCTTTCTCCACCTGCTCTCGAGATAGTTTGGTATCAAACAGACCTGGAGTATCAACTACAGCCAGTGTTTGACCCCCAAACTCTCCTGTTTCCTTCTGACACTCTGCTGTTATTGAAGATGACGATGAAGTGGATTTAAAAACTATTCTTTTTAAGATGGTGTTTCCTGCTGCACTCTTCCCAGCTCCAGTTTTCCCAACCATCACGATCCTGAGATGTTCTTTTGCTGCATCTGCTGAAGAAGATCAACATGTCATCGATGAGGTTTTCCAAAGAGAAGCATTCCACATCCACTTTATTAGTAATCACACCTCTGAGTGGCATCATTCATCAGCATGAAATGATATCACTGCTACACAGATGATGGAGCAGTTTTATAAGCCCAGCTGTTTCACGTCTCCTTCTACTCCTTTCACTGATATCAGGACTTTCCTCCATGAGTCAGTAGCTGATAACATGCACAAGAACACTTTCTGTTCAGCAATGAGCTCAGCCTCAGGGAGGGGCAGCCCTCTGAGGGGAGGGAGACAAAGACGTACGTTTATGCACCTCTCTGCATTTAATCCTTTCTTATTATTAATCTCTGGCTCTCTTCTACAGCGTGTCCTTGTTCTGTCTCCCTCCACTCAACTCCAACCGCTCACGGCACACAGCCACCCCTCCCTGAGTCTGCTTCTGATGGAGATTTAAGGAAGACGGATTTTGTCAGCATCAAAACACTGCAGCCTTCTGAGATGCAGCCAAGACAGTTTTTATTTTTTCTCCGGTCCGACCAATGAGTAGAGATGGACCGATCCGATATTACGTATCGGTATCGGTCCGATACTGACCTAAATTACTGGATCGGATATCGGAGAGAAATAAAAAATGTAATCCGATCCGAAGTATCACAAAATCACCTCACAAAACGCGCTACTTGGCCTAACCCAGCTCGGCGGGTCAGAGCAGTATGTGTCACGTGATAGAGCGGCTGTCGTCTGCCAGACCTGTCGGCGGACTGTTGGAGCATTTGGAGCCTCCTACATGCTTCCTAAGGCGTTTCATCTCGGCGAAAACTATCCCAGAGAAGTAAAGCAAGTGTGTAAGTTCATCCCTGAATGTTTGCAGAGTATTTCCACGTTAAGCTTAACAACTAAAGCTCCATATTGAGGTGAAAGGGAAGCGATTTGTCCCGGACTCCAGCTAGAATTAAAAAATATACACAAAGCTGAAGTTATTCTGTCTTTGCTGCGCAGTTGCATCTACCTCTCTCATTCACTCCCCCTCCCTCTCCTGTTATTACTTCAAACATGAAACTGATCAATGATCAGCTGATCGGCTTTTCTGTCGCGAGTCCCGACTTTCTTGTTTGTTTATCGCCCACTCATAAAGAGGAGATCAGCGGATAAACAGCAGCAGCACGTTTAAGCTTGATCAGCTGTTGTTAGAATTTATTTAATATTACTTTCTACACCAGGATCTTTTTCTACGCAGCTGACGGCTGTAACTGTGCAGGGGCGGATCTAGCAAAGTTTAGCCAGGGGGGCCGATAGGGCATTAACAGGGAAAAGGGGGAACAAAGACATACTTTTCTTTCTTATTCTCATTTAAAATATCTAGCTTTTAATTATTTAATAATTATCTGAATCTTACACCTAAAATTTTAATCTGATGTAAAATGTATAGAAGTCCATTACTGTATATAGTAACTGTTAAGTCTAATATACCCTAGTAAGCTACAATACTTTTTCCTTTGGGAAGATACCATCTGTGCAGTCTGCAGTTCTGTTGAAGAAAGATGTTGAATCTATTTAATTATTCTTGAAAAATAATTTATTTCTGTGCATTTTTTTTCACACTGCATCAAATTAAAGTTGATTACGCCGATTAAGCATCATGAGGTGGAGGGTGGGGGGTGGTTCCCTATTTTTTTTTAATTTATGTTTTTGCTGGGAGTTTTCAACCCTATTAGTTAGGTTGCTTACTCTTTAAAATACCAGAATAGGGAGGATGGAGCAGGTTTAAGTTTATTAGATTGATCAGTGTTGCCGAACTATAAAATATTTTGGGTGCAGTGTGTTTTTTGCACACAGTTATAACAGAATAACTTTAGTGTTGTTTTTTAACTTGAGTTTGAACTTATACAAAATTCAGCAAGATATTAAAAAAACAGTTTTATTGATTAAAAAGCACACTATATCGGATTCATATCGGTATCGGCAGATATCCAAATTTATGATATCGGTATCGGACATAAAAAAAGTGGTATCGTGCCATCTCTACCAATGAGTGCTGAGTAAAGCAGGTTTTTACATATACAGGTCCTCTGACACATCTACAACACTGTGCATAACACACACCTGCACACAGCAACAAAGAAATTGACTTTAATGTTCATGTTGTCTGTTGTTGTGAGACCTTCTCTGGTTTCTTTCTGGTTGTAATGGTGGAGCAGCTTCAGTCTGAATGAAAACTCCCTGAAAATGTTACCAATCCATGAAAGAGTAAAGTAACGCTGTCTAAATACAGTTAATTTGGTTGTTAACTGTTTTCTGTTGTCACAAAAAGCTTTTCAGTGTTGAATTCACTTGCATTTGTTTAAAATGTGTTGCAGCACATTTGGCTGTAACAGGACAGCAGAGGTCAAATAACTACAGAACAGAATGAGAGAGCAGTGTTAGCAGCACACACACATTCACAAAGAGAAATCACCTGCCTGAAAACAATCAATTCATCAATGTAATGAATACAAAACCTCATATTCTTCTTATAAAAACTTTATATGAACCTGAGATTTCTTATACAACAATAAAAGTTATAAATTACTCACAGGGTGGAGCAGGATTGCTGTCCATGTTCGTCTTTTACAGGCGGATAATCTTTGTCTCTGCTGATGTTCTGCTCTCAGCTGCGTGACTTCCTTCAGCCGCCTCGTTGGCAGTGCTCTGTGTTTCTGCAGCAAAGCTCTGTCCCAGTTTTTAAAAGCTTCCTTCTCGTCAATCATCAATCAGGTCATCTGATGTTGATCATTTGCCTGGTCTTAAAAGCACATTCAAGCAGATGTAGGAAATCTGCAGTCAGAAATATTAAACCTGTGCTGTCAGGAAACAATGACCTAACAGAATATCATGATCCTGGACAGATCAGGAGTTTTGCACTTACAATTTCTGTTCCTTAACGTTTCTGTTTCAGTCTTATGTTACTGTCGTTTTTTTTTTTTTGCAGTTTTGTGCCTTTTTAGAAGTATTTTTGTGTTGGTTTCCTCATATCATCCATCCATAAAAACGAGGTTAGTCATTAATATACTGCTGCTGGGCTGTAGTTACATCGTAAATGTTTAAAAACTGAGCTTTAAAATGATTAACGGTAATAAAAACCGAGAGAAGCCGACAGGCATCACTGACTGTTTTTAGGGGCTTGTTGAGATTAAATACAACAAGATACAAAACACTAAAACATGTTAAAAACACAACAGCCTTAATGAAGAAAGAGTAGAGTGGGCCCTGGATTCATCACGTCATCAATCATCATCCTCACTAATGTCTGAGTGTCAGACACAAACATGGGGATCAACATATTTAGTTTTAAAGTAAGTTACAGAGCTTTTCCTGCCTTTCTGGAGGGATTATATTTCACTAAAAAACGGTCTAATATGCATGTCCACATAATTATGCATTATTATAATATATTAAAAAACACACGCTGTATTTTAAAGAACATACATTAAGAAGCAGATTATATTAGATTTATATTTTAAATAAGACAAAATTTGGATTTTACAGCAGTAAAATGATTGTATCTCTACAGTTTAAAAATGTAATAAGCTTTCCCCCTGCACAGAGTGGATAGAGAAACAAATGGAATCATCATAAATACATTATTTTATATTTATTACTTCCCCCTCCTCATTGCTTTATTATTGTAGCTCTAGTAATAAATAATAATGTAAGGATTCTGGATCAGCACCGTGATGGCATTATAGTATATACAGTATTCTGAAGAAGGTCTAAAATGTCACTGTGTGTGCATGTGTGTGTTTTATTTAGATGGATTTAAAAAATAATATTACTCATGATATAACATTGTCCAGACATGTCTGGTAAGGACATGAGGAGGAAACAGTAGGAGCTGTGTGAGGCTACTAAAGGCAGTGCTATAACATTTTTCTGTCATCATTTTATTATAGATTAAGTGCAAGAGTTGTTAGGTGTGGATAATTAGATTATAGTTTATTGCAATAGCAAGTTGTGCCTTGTTCTCAGATAGACAGCAAGTGGAGAGTGATATATGAGATGATGGGATGGAAGGAAGAAGAGAAGCAAAGAGTGATTCACAGGCAGAGCCGAGTTTATTTCTCACAGTTTTTTGTTGCCTTATGGTTCCAAGTGCTGTCACCAATCTTTGCATTTTGTTATTATCTCATGACACTTGTTTAATCAGCTACCATCTCTCCTATGGACTTTTTAATGTCTACAGATCAACACAGCCCTGCCCTCCAGCACCATCAGCAGCACTATCAGCAGCAACCCCTCAACAGCAACATTGTACCCATCAGGTAAAACATCGGCTACGTTTGCTTTGCCTTGTTGCCCATATTAGATTCTTGATGAATGTGTGTTGTTGTTATTCAGCCTGGTTCAATGTGCCCCTTTTTAACTTTGAGCACCCGCCCCTTTAAACCTCTCTGCACGGCCCTGCTGTAAACGGACCAAAGTTCAGTTGGGAGAACAACTGAGATCATCCATCCAAAAAATCGAGGTTAGTCATTAATATACTGCTGCTGGGCTGTAGTTACATCGTAAATGTTTAAAAACTGAGCTTTAAAATGATTAACGGTAATAAAAACCGAGAGAAGCCGACAGGGATCACTGACTGTTTTTAGGGGCTTGTTGAGATTAAATACAACAAAATACAAAACACTAAAACATGTTAAAAACACAACAGCCTTAATGAAGAAAGAGTAGAGTGGGCCCTGGATTCATCACGTCATCAATCATCATCCTCACTAATGTCTGAGTGTCAGACACAAACATGGGGATCAAACTCTGGCTGGTGTGGATCCTCCAGGTCTGTTTAACCTTCAGTCGGGAAAAACAACTGAGTTCAGTTGGGAGAACAACTGAGATCATCCATCCATAAAAACGAGGTTAGTCATTAATATACTGCTGCTGGGCTGTAGTTACATCGTAAATGTTTAAAAACTGAGCTTTAAAATGATTAACAGTAATAAAAACCGAGAGAAGCCGACAGGGATCACTGACTAGACCCTAAAAGACTGGCAGCTGTAACTGCAGCAAAAGGTGGTTCAACAAAGTATTGACTCAGGGGCTGAATAATTACACACACCCCAGTTTTCAGTTATTTATCTGTAAAAAATGTTTGGAATCATGTCTGATTTTCATTCCACTTCTCACGTGTTCACCACTTTGTGTTGGTCTTTCACCTGGAATTCCAATAACATCGATTCATGTTTGTGGCTGTAATTTGACAAAATGTGGGAATGTTCAGGGGGGCCGAATACTTTTACGAGCCACTGTATAAAACAAAAAACATTCCTCCTTCAGGTTGTCTTTTTCACTGGAACTAAGGAGCCGAGCTGCTACTGAAAAACAACCAAAATAACTGAATGTAAATATGAGGAAACAACACAAAAATACTTCTAAAAAGGCACAAAACTGCAAAAAAAACGACAGTAACATAAGAATGAAACAGAAACGTTAAGGAACAGAAATTGTAAGTGCAAAACTCCTGATCTGTCCAGGATCATGATATTCTGTTAGGTCATTGTTTCCTGACAGCACAGGTTTAATATTTCTGACTGCAGATTTCCTACATCTGCTTGAATGTGCTTTTAAGACCAGGCAAACGATCAACATCAGATGACCTGATTGATGTGACGAGAAGGAAGCTTTAAAAACTGGACAGAGCTTTGCTGCAGAAACACAGAGCACTGCCAACGAGGCGGCTGAAGGAAGTCACGCAGCTGAGAGCAGAACATCAGCAGAGACAAAGATTATCCGCCTGTAAAAGACGAACATGGACAGCAATCCTGCTCCACCCTGTGAGTAATTTATAACTTTTATTGTTGTATAAGAAATCTCAGGTTCATATAAAGTTTTGATAAGGAGAATATGAGGTTTTGTATTCATTACATTGATGAATTGATTGTTTTCAGGCAGGTGATTTCTCTTTGTGAATGTGTGTGTGCTGCTAACACTGCTCTCTCATTCTGTTCTGTAGTTATTTGACCTCTGCTGTCCTGTTACAGCCAAATGTGCTGCACAAATTTTAAACAAATGCAAGTGAATTCAACACTGAAAAGCTTTTTGTGACAACAGAAAACAGTTAACAACCAGATTAACAAAATCCGTCTTCCTTAAACCTCCATCAGAAGCAGACTCAGGGAGGGGCGGCTGTGTGCCGTGAGTGGTTGGAGTTGAGTGGAGGGAGACAGGACAAGGACACGCTGTAGAAGAGAGCCAGAGATTAATAATAAGAAAGGATTAAATGCAGAGAGGTGCATAAACGTACGTCTTTGTCTCCCTCCCCTCAGAGGGCTGCCCCTCCCTGAGGCTGAGCTCATTGCTGAACAGAAAGTGTTCTTGTGCATGTTATCAGCTACTGACTCATGGAGGAAAGTCCTGATATCAGTGAAAGGAGTAGAAGGAGACGTGAAACAGCTGGGCTTATAAAACTGCTCCATCATCTGTGTAGCAGTGATATCATTTCATGCTGATGAATGATGCAGCATGAACGATCTTTTAATTGGAGCTGACTCTGGTCTTCTCACCATTCTCGTCCTTTTAGATCTGAGCTCAGCCTTCGACACCATTTCTCACTCTGTACTTCTAAGCAGACTTTCCTCTCTCGGCATCTCTGACACACCCCTCGCCTGGTTTCAATCATATCTCCTCGACCGTTCTCAGTTTATTCAACTAAGATCACTCCGCTCTCGTCTATTCCCCGTCACCTCTGGTGTACCCCAAGGCTCAGTTTTAGGCCCTCTTCTCTTCATAATATACATCCTCCCTCTAGGTACCATCTTCCGCAAATTTGATCTTCAGTTTCACTGTTTTGCTGATGACACCCAGTTATATCTCTCTTGCAAACCTGATTCCTCCCTCCCACCTTCTTCCCTTACAGAATGTCTATCCGAGTTAAAATCCTGGTTTACCTCTAATTTTCTAAAGCTCAATGAGGATAAAACTGAGATCCTCCTTATTGGCACCAAATCCAACCTTTTGAAGGCGAACCATTTCTCACTCACCATCGATAACTCCAGTTTTCCCTTCTCCTCAGGTTAAGAGCCTTGGTGTCATCCTAGACAGTTCACTTTCCTATAAATCTCACATCAATAATCTCACCCGTTCTGCCTACTTCCATCTACGTAACATTAACAGATCACTTCCTTCTCTTTCCACCCAGTCTACGTCCATTCTTGTCCACAGTCTTGTTACCTCCCGTATTGACTACTGCAATTCTCTTTTGCATGGTCTCCCCCAAAAATCCCTCCATAAGCTTCAACTGGTTCAGAATTATCACCAGAACCCCTCCTACCAGCACATCGCCCCTGTTCTTCAAGAACTTCACTGGCTCCCTGTAAAATTCCGGATAATATTCAAACTTCTTCTGCTCACCTTCAAGGCCCTTCATAACCTCGCTCCTCCTTACCTTTCTGACCTGTTAACCACCACCTGTTCTGCCCGTTCACTTCGTTCTTCTTCTTCTATCCAGCTTGCTGTACCTTCCTTCCGCCTCACCATCATGGGAAGCAGAGCTTTCAGCTGCTCTGCCCCCAGAAATAAGAAACATTGGTTCTCTCCCACAGTTTAAATCCCAACTCAAAACTCATCTGTTCAAATCTGCATATTCACTGTGAATCCACTGTTTGTTAATTTTATCTTGTGCTTTTATTTTATTCTTCTTATTCTGCCATTGTTTTACTAAGTGTTTTATCCTATTGTAAAGTGTCCTTGGGTGACTTGAAAGGCGCTCATAAATAAAATTTATTATTATTATTATTATTATTATTATTATTATTATTATTATTATTATTATTATTATTATTACTAATGCCACTCAGAGGTGTGATTACTAATAAAGTGGATGTGGAATGCTTCTCTTTGGAAAACCTCATCGATGACATGTTGATCTTCTTCAGCAGATGCAGCAAAAGAACATCTCAGGATCGTGATGGTTGGGAAAACTGGAGCTGGGAAGAGTGCAGCAGGAAACACCATCTTAAAAAGAAGAGCTTTTAAATCCACTTCATCGTCATCTTCAATAACAGCAGAGTGTCAGAAGGAAACAGGAGAGTTTGGGGCTCAAACACTGGCTGTAGTTGATACTCCAGGTCTGTTTGATACCAAACTATCTCTAGAGCAGGTGGTGAAAGAGATCAGTAAGTGCATCTCCTTTGCTGCTCCTGGTCCTCACGTGTTCCTGGTTGTGATCCAACCAAACAGATTCACCAAAGAAGAACAAGAAACAGTGAAACTCCTTCAGAAGATATTCAGAGATGAAGCGGCATGCTACACTATGGCCTTGTTCACCCATGGAGACGATCTGGAAGCAGATAATGTCAGTGTAGAACATTTAATTAATGGAAATAAAGAACTCAATGACTTCATCAGTCAGTGTGAGGGAGGATATCATGTTTTTAACAACAGAGAAAAGGATTCCTCTCAGGTCGAAGAGCTGCTGAAGAAGATCAACACAATGGTCCAGAAAAACGGAGGAAGCTGCTACACCAAAGAGATGTTTGAAGAAGCTGAGAAAGCAATAAAAGCAGAAATGGATCGACTCCTGGAAGAAAATCCAGAGATGTCAGAAAAAGAAGCCAGAAGACGGGCAGAAAGAGAAAACGAGTACATCAAGGCTTGTCAGATAGGGGCGGGTGTTGGAAGCATCTTAGGCCCAGTGGGAGCAGCAGTGGGAGCAGGATTGGCAGCTACAGTCGTTGCACTGAAACATGCATGTGTCATACAGTGAAGGTGACGACTGAAGGTTCATAATCTACATATTTCCACCTCAGAGTTGGTACATATGAGTTAGCAGACGACTCAGCACTATACTCAAAATTAACTCAGTGGAATAGAACAGAAATATATCCCACTATTATAAATACACAGCAGTATATATATATTAACCCTCACATGTAGATTTAGGTGGTTAGAACTTCACTGCATGATTTTGCATAGCTATGCATGTTTAGATGGCTGAGAATAAAAGAGGAGCCGAGACGTCCCAGAGTTTGATGTGTGTCTGTTCTGCTGTGTGTAGTAACAAATACTTTGACCACAGCTCTTTCTGTGTGGCAGACTTTAGTTTGAACGACAGAATGCAAACAGCTTGTTGATTGGATGAGAATCTTGGAGCTGGTGAGCAAAATGTGATTATGTTCACTAATAAAGGTCATGTTCTCTGTGTGTTTCCATTTATGCATAAATCAATACACTTGTGATGTAAATGAGTAAAGTAATGTAACTGTAATCTTCTTGCATACTGAATACTGCATGCTGCATTGTTCATGGCTGCATGAGAGCGAGGCTCTCCTGCTGGTACAGCAGACATTACTGTCTCTTCTCTACTTGGTGCTGACCAACCTTCCCTTGCTAGCAAGAAAACAACAGTTCCGTCGTTGTCTTGCTTTCTTCATGAGTGATGAGTCTCTGAACTAGCAGGCCTGCTGAAGCGCAGACCCAACAGGATCATTATTGGGCCATATGTAAATAACAAAACAACTTTATAACTTAAAGCAAAATTGTGAAACGTGAAGTCCAAAACAAATCTTTATATTAAGGCCATCAGTCAAACAATGTTGTTTGGTGTGGGTCTAAACAGAGCGTGTTGTGTGTGACGTCTTCTTTTGCGCATGCGGCCGCTTTGAGCGTTCACACTAGAGCGCGTTTGCTGTCGCATTTTATTTGTAGTGTGAACGAGCAGACAAAAAAATCGGATTTCATCAAAAAATTGGAATTGAGCATCAAGACCTGCAGTTTGAACGTAGCACTGGTAACACCTGGGCCCAGTGTGCTGGTGTTTCACCATTTGTACCAATGACTGTAGAAAACATGGACGACCTCAGAGCCAGAACACCTCCATCGCCCCCTCCTATTCACCCACACAGACAAAGCAATCTGACCATACCTGAACTGATTTACAAATGCAAACACATATCTGAATAAATACTGATCATTTAGACACAAATTGCTGCGTTCTTCCATTTGCGCAACATCTCTAAAATTAGAAATATCCTGTCTCAGAGTAACGCTGAAAAACTAGTTCATGCATTTATTACTTCCAGGCTGGACTACTGCAATTCATTATTATCAGGAAGTCCTAAAAACTCCCTGAAAAGCCTTCAGCTAATCCAAAATGCTGCAGCAAGAGTCCTGACAGGGACTAGAAAGAGAGAGCAGATTTCTCCTGTTTTGGCTTCCTGTTAAATCCAGAATTCAAAATCCTGCTCCTCACATACAAGGTCTTAAATAATAAGGCCCCATCTTATCTTAATGACCTTGTAGTACCATATCACCCTATTAGAGCACTTCGCTCTCGCTCTGCAGGCCTACTTGTTGTTCCTAGAGTATTTAAAAGTAGAATGGGAGGGAGAGCCTTCAGTTTTCAGGCCCCTCTTCTGTGGAACCAGCTTCCAGTTTGGATTCAGGAGACAGACACTATCTCTACTTTCAAGATTAGGCTTCAAACTTTCCTTTTTGCTAAAGCATATAGTTAGGGCTGGACCAGGTGACCCTGAATCCTCCCTTAGTTATGCTGCAATAGACGTAGGCTGCCGGGGATTCCCATGATGCATTGAGTTTTTCCTTTCCAGTCACCTTTCTCACTCACTATGTATTAACTGACCTCTCTGCACTGAATCATCTGTTATTAACCTCTGTCTCTCTTCCACAGCATGTCTTTATCCTGTCTTCCTTCTCTCACCCCAACCGGTCGCAGCAGATGGCCCCGCCCCTCCCTGAGCCTGGTTCTGCTGGAGGTTTCTTCCTGTTAAAAGGGAGTTTTTCCTTCCCACTGTCGCCAAAGTGCTTGCTCATAGGGGGTCATATGATTGTTGAGTTTTTCTCTGTATCTATGAAGCGCCTTGAGGCGACTTTTGTTGTGATTTGGGGCTATATAAATAATATTGAATTGAATTGAATTGAAATTATTAAGTCCAGTTTCATGAATTGGATGATTTTGTCTTTCTAACAGCTTTCTGAGCACACAGACATCTAAAACTACAGTAACATCCAGCTCACTCACTCACAGCTTGTTTAATGAGTTGCTGCTTATTTAAACTATAAATCAAAGTGCTGATCAAATAGTTTGATGTATGGTCAGAATTCTTCAAGTCCCGGCTTGGACAGTCTCGGTCGTTGTGTCCTTGGGCAAGACACTTCACCCGTTGCCTACTGGTGGTGGTCAGAGGGCCCGGTGGCGCCAGTGTCCGGCAGCCTCGCCTCTGTCAGTGCGCCCCAGGGTGGCTGTGGCTACAATGTAGCTGCCATCACCAGTGTGTGAGTGAGTGGATGACTGGATGTGGAAAGTGCTTTGGGGTCCATAGGGACTAAGTAAAGCACTATACAAATACAGGCCATTTACCATTTATTTATCCAGGTTAAAAATCTCATTGAGATAAAAAATTTTATTTGTAAGAGAGACCTGGCATCAGGGCAACAAAAGGCGCTCTGCGGTCTGTTCTGGTGTTTAAGTGGCCGCAGCACTCTTGACTCTGGGCATGGCTGAACTAAACCGGGTTTGAGTCCCCGACATGGAGATTGTCGGATTATAATATTATTTTATGCCATGTTAGACCCCTAATCAAAGATTGTGAATTATTATGTAGTTTTAGTTTGCATTATTCTCCTGAATTAGAAGAAGGTGATAACTATTACATTTGTTAAACTTTCCTCTTGTATCCATCCTCAATATTTGAATCTGTAACAGTTTTGGTATTGGGGTGGAAGTGGAGGCTTGGACGGTCCGAGGTGGTCAGACGGGCAGATATTATCCAGCAATCGAACTGAGTGGACAGGCGCCTTTATAACAGAGGTAGGCACGGGCCTGTTAATTTTATCCGAAGTGTGCTGAATTGGACGATAAAATTAAATGTCTATTCAGTAAAATTTGCCGGTGAGTGTCTGTTTTGATTTTGATGAAAAATCTCATGAGTTTTGAAAGTTGAAGTAAGCTGAACTAAACCGGGTTTGAGTCCCCGACATGGAGATAAACCTTTTTCTCCTTCCTAAATTCTGAGGACAGTGCAGGACCTCCTGTTACCAGGAGAGTGACATCTCAGTATCAGCGCACCAATCACGTGCAGCTCCTGAACCATCGCAGCGATTTAGTTTCCCTGCTGTGTTTTCTTCATCGTGTGTGTGACCACAGGAAGCAGGAGTAACTCAAAGTGACAACACTTCAGTTTGTGACTGAAGGTCTACACTGGGGAGTAAATCAGGAACATGTTAAACTAATTTAACAAAGAAATAAAAATGAGAGTTTCAGATATTGATTTATAAATCTGTGAGGGAGTGAAGGATCCTCCTCTGGAGACAGATTTCATCTTTATTTGCTGATGAGACACATTTTTACACACAAAACCTACAAAGAGCTTAGAAATGAGTTAAATGAAATAAATAAATAGTCAGTTAAGGGACCTGAGACACAGAGAGATGACAGGAAGGAGAGGCATGGAAACATAAGGAGAAGAACATAGGAACAGAAAAGGGGAAGAAGACACAAGGCCACACACATAAACAGACACACAGAGGACAAACACACAAGGGGAACCTACTAAACAAGAAACTGCCCATATGGAAAAGAAATAGTAAAAACTTATATGACTTAACTCATGAATATGGCCACTTTCATGAGTAAATCATATCAGGCTTATATGATTTACTCATGAAAGTGGCCAGTTTCTCATTACTTTCATATATTGTTTTAGTAAGTATCCAAAACATACAAGTTTCATTATATAATTTTTCAAGGAATCTTATATCTGTTTTCACTCTTGTATGCTTTTCATACAAGTTTCACACCAGACAGAAACAAACTTTATGAGATTTATATATATCTTTTCCATATGGGTGATCTTAATAAACTAAGTAAACTAACTTTGTGTGATTCAGTCCCATGAATATAGTTTAGCTCAGGATAAACAGGTCAGCTTGTGTTAATGTGGTGACGTTACAGTGAAGCTCTGTGTTGGTGCTCAGTGTCCTAAAAATGGATTCAAGATGAGAGCGTTCATCAGAACTTGTGTAGAAGTGAATAACATTTGTGTTCTCATGTGTTGATATCAGTTTTGTATTATTTTTACATACCTGTGCATAAAATCGGTGGTAGAATCGTCCTTCAAGGAGCTACTTTCTACTTTTTTACTCTGAGTACATTTCAGTACTTTTTCACTTTTACTGAAATGTTCATTTAACTGTAGTATCTGTACTTCTACGTACAGAATGTGTACTTGTGCCACCTCTGGTGGTCAGTCTGCGGTTACTGAGGTTTTTCATCCTTAAAATTTAGTACACAAAAGAATCTTTTTTTCCCGCAGGTTCAGGATCTTGGAGTAAATAAAAGAAAAGTAAACTCATGAATTATAGATAATAGATAGATAATAATCTGCAGACGGAAAGAAAAACAGACACTCGTGTTTCTCTCTGGCTGTGGGTGACAGTCAGCTGATTTCAGTTTGGAGGAGGCGGAGGAAAATGGTGCAGCTGTTTACAGATGTTGAGGAGAGGAGACGCGGACGTTATTTGGTTTTTACCGCATGAAAGGAGCAGAGCTGCGTTCAGCTGTTGTGTTCGTAGGTGAGCAAACACTGATGATAATAAAGGAAAACTTTGTTTGTATCCTCAGGATTCGTGTTGTGTGTGTGGCCTCAGGTTTGTACTGTTAACTGGTAATTATGTAACAGCGAGTTTCACCTAATGATAGAGTAACAAATGACTTTCTGGCGAGTAATTAAATAACATCCATTACTTTGACGACGAGCAACAAGATCACAAGGAATAAAAGGCCTGTTGGGAAGAAAGTATAATAAAAATAAGTGTTTGGACTTCAGTGAGCAGCACAGACTCGGGATGTGTGTTAGACTGTTAAAGCAGAAAGTTCTTACTGGGAGGACACAAATCCCTCTGGAAACCTTCGTGTGAGGTGAATAGTTTATTAGTCTATGAGTGGGTTTGCAGTAAGGTTTTTTGCAAGCATGCACAAAGTCAATAAATGAGTGTTTTTTTTTTTAAAAGTTGTCCCCGGTGTGACAGGGGGAGGGATACTAACGCTGTCGCTGTTTCACTGTTACTTTGATATTTACCACAGAACGCAAACATACCTGTGACACTCACACAAACCCACACCTGAGCCTTCATATGTGATCTGTCCTCATGCGCTGGTTTCTCCTTATAGATCCAATCAAACACACTGAGAGCTCCTCACCTCTGCACAGCAGCGTGGACTCTGTGGATCTCAGCTCATAACTGAGCAACTATCTTTGTGTCTCGTCTCTGAGGTATTTTCGTTTGTGATATTTGGTTTTATTGAGAGCTGTTTTTCCTCTTTTTGCTGCTGTAACAGGGTCACTTTCCTAATCATACGGTCTGTGTTTCCAGCTTTATCAAAGAGGAAAGTCTTCAGCCTAATCATCAACATCTGTCTCCTGGATCCAGCTGCGACAAAGCTTTCAGGCTCCTGTATGTGAGTTCCTATAATTAGTAATCAGCCCTGGGTGCTTTAAGAAGTCTTACCCAGTGACTCACACCAGTGCTGATCATGCTGATTACTTTAACAGGACTTTAATTTATTGTGTGTGTGTTGAAAGTTTAACTTTTATTTCCAGATAACCAGCTGATGGACGTCTGGGCGCATGTGGCTCCTCTCCCCGTCAGCACAGAGTGACACTGACAGTCTGGATCCTTCACCTGATCATGCAGAAACAAACCAACAGCAGAGGATTTGATGAACATTTGATAGAAAGTCAGCATTTAAGGCTGGAAGACTTCAAACAGGAAGCACGGACATATGGTTTTGGAAACCAGTACCTTCATAAAAACATGCGTCCATACCGTCGGCCGGAGCTTCACGTGTTTCATCTGAAACATAAAACAAAGATGTTAGGAGGAATCAGAAAGGACGGAGGCTTCAAGGATCCAAACAGCGGCTCAGAGGATCCAGAGAGACTGTCCCTGGTGTGGTGGAGTCTGGCTGTGGCACCAGAGGAGATCCAATCAGCTGAGAGGAGGCTCCTGAAGAAGACCTTCCCAAACCGGACCGAGGAGCAGGCCCGGAGGCAGCAGAGCTTCCTGAGGAAGTTCACCTCCTCTCCAGCCTTCAGTGAGAAGTCCAGGTATGGATCGTACCGCTTCACCTTCCCAGTGGAGAAGGTGCTGGAGGCGCACAGCGAGCAGGTACTGACTCCTTTAATTTAAATGAACACTTACAGAACAGCTTAATGCTGTTTTATCGCAGGAGACAAACTTTCATGTGGCACTCTGAGTTTGTTAAAGGAAAAATGTTTTTAAACCGCTCAGTCCGTCCATCACATCAGACTGGAAGAGAGCAAACTGCAAAGACAAAAGTCACGTGACCACTGAGGACCTGATACTGTCGATCTGTGGGGCCACCACCCTGGATCAGCTCTGTCCTAATCCCCACTTCAGGTGTTGAGTAACTAACCAACCACAGCTCCCCTGTAGGTCGGTGCATTTGGTAACTAACTGGCTTAAAATTCATGGCTCTGTTACTTTTAAAGGGCTGGAGGATCCTGTAAGAGCCATTTATTTGACCTTTACTTTTTCACAAAGGGGTAATTTGCAGCATATTTCATTAAAACAATTTAGCAGGAGCAATGAAAAGGCAGAATAAAATAACAAAACAGTCAGAATATTAATCAGTCAAAGCACTAACGTGCTCTGAGCTAACGCTGAATTTGTTCTGATGTTTGGAGGAGAGAGGCTGGATCCAAAGATGCACTGTGTTTGGTGCTGGGTTGAAGTCTTCTGGATTCTTTAACGCGGCAAAAATGAGCCGAGAAAACGCAAAAAAATACAAAAACCAGTTTGAAGCCCCTCTGACAGAACTTGCTGTAATTTGTGACTGTGAGCTACCCAGGCTGAACCTTCAGAGGATGCAGGCGTGAGAGGAAGTAACCCTGCACAGCCTTTCAGTGCGAGGCCTGTCTTTAAATCATTTCATTGATCACATTTTCTTATTGTTTTTATTATTTAAACTAAAACTTGCTCATTTTTAACTTACCTGGTATAGTCTGATCAGTATTAAGCACTTAAGATTAATTACCAGCAGAATCACACATGAATCTGTTTAACACTCAGTACCATTACTTTTACTCAGAATCATGTGTTATGATGGAGACGCATTTCTTATCTTTCACATTCCTGCAGTCACACCTGCTCAGGTTGAAGCTGGATCACATTTACACACAAGATCCACAGATTAGAACAGACATGTTCTCTAATCAAACTAAACATATTCATCAAACTTATGGTTCAATCTTTGATTAAGAATGAAGATGATTTATTAGCAAAAGCACACCAAGCTAAGCTCTGTTTCTGTATGGTTTCAAACATATAAGACAGGATGTTAGGCCTTTCTACCCTCTCAGATGCACTGAGAGGTAAGCCGGGGGACTTCAGTCTCTCTACACTAACCAGCTGCGTCTGTCCACCTCGACCTCTCACTGCTCATGTCTCGAGTTACTGATTCACAGTCAGTGAGACGTCCACCTAAACCAGTTTTGTTCTCTCAGTTTTGCTTTCGTGCTGCGCCCGTCATGTGGGTCTTCAAGACTTCCCTGTACAAACAGGAAGTGATGTACGCTGTGCTGGTCCACAGCCCGCACGATGGCGAGCGCTTCACCAAGTATCCTGTCCTGCCCGACGATCTGAGCAACGTCTGTGCTTACAGAGACGGACACTTTACCTGGAGGCCCGAGGCCATGTGTGAGACACACAAGTAAGACACAGATGTTACCACGCACACACACACAGACACGCACACGCACAGACACGCACACACAGACACGCACACACACACAGACACAGACACAGACACACACACACACACACACACAGACACAGACACGCACACACACACACAGACACGCACACACACACACAGACACGCACACACACAGACACAGACACGCACACACACACACACACACACACACACACAGACACGCACACACACACAGAGACACGCACACACACACACACGCACAGACACGCACACACACACACACACAGACACGCACACACACACACAGACACGCACACACACACACACGCACAGACACAGACACGCACACACACACACACACACACACACACAGACACGCACACACACACACACAGACACGCACACACACAGACACACACACACACAGACACACACACACACACAGACACGCACACACACACACACAGAGACACGCACACACACACACACGCACAGACACGCACACACACACACACACACACACACAGACACGCACACACACAGACACAGACACAGACACGCACACACACACACACACACAGACACGCACACACAGACACACACACACACACACACACACACACACACAGACACAGACACGCACACACACACACACACAGACACGCACACACACACAGACACAGACACACACACACACACACACACACACAGACACAGACACGCACACACACACAGACACAGACACGCACACACACACACACACACAGACACACACACACACACACACACACAGACACAGACACGCACACACACACAGACACGCACACACACACACACGCACAGACACACACACACACACACACACACAGACACAGACACGCACACACACACACACAGACACACACACACACACACACACACAGACACAGACACGCACACACACACAGACACGCACACACACACACACGCACAGACACAGACACGCACACACACACACACACACAGACACGCACACACACACAGACACAGACACACACACACAGACACAGACACACACACACACACAGACACAGACACACACACACACACACACACACAGACACAGACACACACACAGACACGCACACACACACACAGACACGCACACACACACACACACAGACACACACATTCTCTCCTTCTCGAGGACAGGCACTGACTCCCACTCATCTCCTCGAGCCAACTGTCCCTTATCCCTTATTAACTTGAGCACAACTCTATAATGAGCAACAAACTGCAATATGTATAAAGATGAACATGGTTACACCTGCAATGAAAGATCCTATGATTATTCTGACACCTGTAAATAGAAGATTAACACGAGGTTATAACAATCACTGTAATACAAATGTTAATGTAATGTCAATAGCTTCAATAAATGTTCAATGCAATGCTTGTTATATGATTCTGATGTAACAATAATGCTGATGCTAAAATAACAGTAAAACACACCCTTTTTTATCCCGTTTATAAACTTCACACATAAACATTTATAAATGCCTCTTTTCAATTTTATTTCCCCCTGTTTTTCCCTCACTGACCACAGCAGGGGCCTCTATGTTTTAATTCAGCCATGAATCCAGCTCACCTGATTCATCACTGAGCCCCACCGTCACTGGCATCTGACAGGGTGGAGCTGCATATTCTTCCTTTAATGTCACTATTTTCAATCTGCTAATTAGAGTGTTTAAACATGAAGTAGACTACGTCCACAACAAGTCAATACAGCTGTAAATGTGGCCAATTATCAATCTATTACCAATCAATAACAAAAGATAGCTTTTATTTTCTGCATGCTTTTAGTTCACCACTCACCCAGAGGATCTCCAACCACAGAAAATTCCTTCTCCTCATTTAATGAGTCTGTCCTCCTTCCATGCCCTGGTAACTGGTCCATCCAGAGCTGTATCATCTTGAAATATACATACAACAAGCCAAACCACACCTTGGTCACACCAACCCTTTTCCGCCCTGAAGATGTCCAACGCCATCTTAGTCTGGACTGTCAAAGGTGACTTTAATGCTGATTGTTCCGACAATCCATTTATAACATTTCCTGGTCAGATTAGCCAATCCCTGCACACTGGAATAAACATAATCAACATGATCAACATTTTTCCTGCGTGTTTTTTCACCATCTTATTGATTCCAACGCTCCATCCTTATGTGGTTTGCTGCATTATGTTTATCTAGAACTCCACTCTGTCTCTAAATGTTTGAAGAATTCTTCATGTTTGGGGTCAAGTTTTAAGAATTTGACCATACGTGAAGTTAATGATGTTATCACCCCCATCGGGGCTTACCTTTCCCACTTCTGATGATATTCCTCCCTATTCTTTGCAAGTACCCCCTTTTGGTGGCGAGAAACTGTTGGTGTGGTCAAGTGGGTGCTGTAAAAACAAAAGCTCAGGACAGAACAGTTATCAGTCATGTACTTCATACAAAATTAGCATATATTGAATTTCCTATTGATCCTCTGAGTGTAATGGTACATTTTAATTTGAATTTATCAAAGCTAAACACAATAATTTTTCTTTATTTAATGCTCTTGTTCTTGTGCAGCACCACATCTCAGCTCATGCCCCTGTCGGTTCTATCTTACTTTTCTAAATTATTGACTATTTCAATGGAGAACCTAAATGACGTGGACCAGTGTTTGTCATTACATATCTCTATTTTGAATGTGAAAGTCTATCATTCCCCTGTTATTCATAGACATCAATAGAAGTCTTTTTTTTGCTTTTTCCTCTATAAAAGTTAATAGACTCTTTACAGTGGCCTGCTATGGTTAATAATAACATGTTCAGTCATGAGTGAAATCAAAGCTTCTCTTCACTTTAGCATTTAACATTCCCAACAATATAATGTGATACATTAATCGAAACACAGCTAATAAAACACAATTTTCTTGATGCAAACATCAGTAGCTCAAAATTAGCAACCAAAGGATTAAGTCTGCAGTTCACACTCATGTGAAGCTACAGCCTCCCCCTTTAGTCTCTGTCATCCTTCTGTTCCTGCAAAAACAAAACAAAGCAAGACAAAACATCCACCCTTCTTTTACAGGCTGGGTGAATTGTTTGTGGACATGTACTAATCCTAAAGTCGGTACCGTTTTTGTCTCAGTATCAAGTCAGTTAAAACTTTTAGTCGTCAGTCCATCACAGTCCAGTCACATGCATACATTCACACACATTCATACCAGATATTGCTGATAATGGAGTCTCACACGCAACCTATTCGAGGCTCCATCACCAGCAAGATGACGTCATCATTTTAAAGGAAAAACAGTTCCTTGTTTTTGGACTGGATTGACTCGCTGCAATCCTTTTAGGCTCAGGACTTCTCATGTGATCAATGTCCCATATAAGTGAATTTCTCCAGAGCCCATTATAATTATGGAGAAAAATACTTTGCGACTGTTTCTAGTAATCATGTTTTATAGCGCTTTAAAGTTCAATCTCTCAGGCCTGGATTAAAGAGCTGATTTGTTAAATCAGGAACTCACAAAATACCAAAATATCACCACCGGTGGATCACTCCTCTCAGATGTTCTTATTTCAGTGCACTGTAACAAAAGCAAAAACAAACGTAACCAATAAAATACTCATATAATAACAAATACTGGGGCCCGTTACAAACATGTCCAAGCATAAAACCACCTTTCTCTCTCTTAGAGAAAGAAAACAATCCAAACCTCACTGATAAAATCAACCTAGTGTTAAGCAAAACCCAAAAATCAATCAAAACTTCACCAGAAAGTTTTTCTCCGTCCCGGGACAATATTGTGTAGGAACACAGGTACCGTAACTTGTTTTTGCACTGACAAAAACATGTTGGACTTATTTGATTCAATAGTGGACACTAGTTGCACACAAATGTTTTGCTTTGGTAGAAACTTAAACAACTGAGTTAAATCAACACAACCTTTTCATATTCAGTAAACCTGTGCATTTTGTGTTTATAAAACACGATTAAAACATGTTCAGATGGAGTAAGTTGAGCTCCTGGAATATTTTAATCCTTCACAATTCTGTCATTTTATTTCAACACTATTCAATAACTTTTATCCAAATTCTACTTGGTCCCTTAAATACTACATGTTGTCTTCATATTGCATACGGTTCAACAAAGTCTAGATTCTGGTTACCATAAAAATTGAATGGGTCTACCACAACTACCATCCTCCTATCTTTATCCTGATTGCAGGAGGGCTGGGAAATAACTCTAAAGTGATAGGTTATGAGGCAGGGTGCACCCCGAACAGGTCACCAGTCTATCACCTAGAAACAAACAACCATTTATACTTACATTCACGGATAATTTAGAATCATCAATTAACCTAACTCTAACAGCTGCATGACTTTTCACTGTGGCAGGAAACCAGAATACCCAGAGAGAAACCACTGCAGACTAGCCAGACTGTGGTCTTGCACCCAGGACCTTCTTACTGTGGAGCAACAGCACTCACCAGCATGCCAACAATGTAGGAAATACAGGGAAGCTATGATTTCCTGTATTTGAGGCAGAATTCTTTTATGCTTGCCCTTGACAGGTTAATCCACAATAAATAGCAATAGCATGCATGTGGTGTGTGTGTCGTTGTCTGCCTCTTATAACTCCAGTGATTTTTCTGCAGTTTGAAATCTTATGCGGTCTTATGAATTCTGTGAGTTCAGCAACTAACCACTCTTACTAGATTGTATCGTGTCATCTCAATGAGAACAAATTAAGTTGTTGAATTTTGTACAGGTCTTTAAAGCCTGAGGCAATTGCGTTAAATACACGTGAGATGCTTACGTAAATCCAAGGGCTGGCCCCCTTTTCTTTTTTTTTCTTTTTTTTTTCAGTGTGTTCCTCCTTCAATTAAATCTCAATCACAAAAATGTGGCGCTCCGAAATAAGACTCACACTGTTAATTCATCATTTTCACTCTGTACCACTGCTCCTTATCAGGCTGTGTGAAGCACAGTAAACAATTCAGTCGAGGCCTTGAGCCATAAACAGACATCACTCACAGACATTGTTTTCATGACCAAACTGCTCTAGACCCTGTCCCCTAAATCTACACAAATGCCCTCTGGGTGACATGAAATGCATTTAACCAATAAACAATCAATGGCTTCTTGTTGTTGTAACAAATTCTGTATTTGGACGTTTGTGTTCAGCATTTTGCGTATCAGCATAGCATTTGTTAGTAAAGCATTCTTCATTGCATCAGCGTGTGTGTATCACTCTTCATTGCACAAGCGTGTATATGTGTGTGTGTGTGGATCACTTCTCAGTGAATTGAATCAGCATTTTGATTTGTGTGTGTGTGTGTGTCATTTCTCAGTCAATCCACGAGTGCATATGTGTTCATATGTGTGTTTCTCTTGATTCTGAGTCAGTGTATGTAGATGTGTGTTCTGGGTAAACCACGGCTTGAAGCGTGCTCTGGGGTCCTGCCCTCCCCCTTTTCAGTCCGTTTGCGTCCATTGGTCCATACTGGTTCTGGCCCCGATTGAGGCAGTCCTTTTCTCCAGTGTCCTGCATCTTCTCCTTGTCCAGCTCCTCCTTAACTTGACCCTTTTTGCTTCTGTAGGTCCTTCAGGGTTTGCTCCTGCTGTTGGAGCTTCTCGTCAGGTTTGGCAACCTCCTGCTCCAGCAAGCTCCGGCCTGATTTCAAGTCCTGTATCTGGGACTCTAAGCCTGACTGATGGGTTCGATTAGCAGCCAGCTCCTCCTGAGCCATGCTCAGTTTCTGCTCTGATGCCTTGAGCTCTCACTGAGGGCAGAAACCTCAGAGTCTTTTCCATACACGTCAGATTGAAGTTTATTGATGTTTTCCTTGCTTTGCTCCACGGCCTTCTGCAGCTCTGCTGTTCGGCTCTTCTCAGAGGTCAGCTCCTGGCCGAGCCCCGACACCTGTGCCTTCAGCTTATGTTCTTCTGCTGCTTTTGTCCAATCTGAGGTGCCTCCTGACCTCAGTTACTCCTCATGTCTCTAGCACGCCCTTTTTGCTGCCCGATCATCCATGTTGGTCCGTCGCTATCCTGCACAGGTTTAATGCAGAGTTGTTAAGGTCAGCATTCTTTTGCTCGGCCTCACTTTTCATCCGGGCTTAATAGATGTCTCGTCACAGCTCTGTCAGCTGAAGCTGTCTGGAAATCTCCCCCCTGTAGTGAAACGGGCCTTGGATTTAACGCTCTCCGTCTCCGCTGCATGAGATCGCTTTCCTGCAGCACTGTTGACATTCTCAGGCTGTTGTTGTGGGTCCAGCTGCTGTAGCATTTGGTCAGGGTCACATCAAAGATGGTAGAGGGGAGAGCAGGAGTCCAGGTCAGCCTCGGCTTTCCGGGCCGACAAAGCAGCCTGTAATTAAGCATAAAGAGAAAAAACAAAAACAAAACAAAAACAGACGAAAAGGAAAATGATGTTGTTTTGGCTGTGTTATTCAGAGAGGGGCCAGGCCCTGTGTCAGCCTTCTCCCCCCCTTTTTTTTGTTTTTTCTCACTATATACTCAAGTCATAACCCACCAAGTTGACAGGACAACACAGGTACACGTTAAAATTCTTAAGATCATGTTTAAAAGCCCAAAAAAGGAATTTTCTTTCATTCAGTAATCACTTGTATTAATCAATCTGAAGAAAACATGTCACAATTTGACTCTTTTAACCACTAAATTTGTTGTTTCATCACTGGTTGGTCATACCAGTGTCTTTCTTTTTGAAGTTAAGTTGTTGTCCTGCAACCCAGAAAGTTTATTTGTTAGTAGTGGATAAACTTTATCATTTAACATCAGGTGTATGTTAAGTTTCGGTGCTTTAACCTTGCTGGAAAATCTTCACGTGTTCATGAATGTAAGCTGTTTCTTCATTGCGTGTGTGTGCGTTTGTGGGTGGGTTATTTTAACTTTTTTCTCAAACAAGGCATTTCTCTAGTTGTGTGTGTTTTTAATTTTGTTTCCCAAATGTTGATTTCCCACCTTAAATAACAACATTCCATGTCTTCAGCCAGGAATTAGAGCTTGCTTGTGAGATTCAGGGACACATGGTGCCAAAAACAATTCAGCGAAAAACTTGCCTGAAAATTTCCAGTGATGGTAACCGATAACTGGAGGAGAAGATGTCCTTTAAGCTTTTTTTTCGGGTAGGGACAAAGTGAGAGGTCAAGCTGTAAAATTTTAAGCCAGAGCTTGGCCTGTCTGTCATCTCAATTTTGTTAATCTATCCTTTTGCTGGTGTACTCAGGTCTCCAGGTTGAGAGAAATCCACCTGTATTAAGAGACTAAAACATTCATTTACTATTTTTCTTAAAACATCCATTTGGTTCATCTACCTAGATTTTACTCTCTCTTGGTGCATAGTTCACACAGTCAGGCAGTTGCCTTTTATGGGCATGGAGATTTCCGGTCACAGACACAAAGCTACTCACCAACAGCAGCTGCAAAGCCGTCTCTCCTATATCAAAACCCAGCCAAACATCAAACATTCACCGTAGTCATTCAAAACTTTATTTGTAATATTATAATCAGCAAAACCAGCGTTTTAATTACAGGCATGTATCATTGTTTGCAAATCATACTTATAAAACTCAATAACACGCTAAACAAGAAGTCCTCTGTGGGCTTCACAGCAGCCACCTCATTTGCATGTTCACACACCATCTAAGAATAGCTCGCAGCGCTGCAGCGCGCTGTCGTCACACACAGCCTCGTTTCACACTCAACTCTATTATTTTATAGCTAATAAAGACGTCTTATATTTACAATCACTCTCAGGCCTGAAAGTTTTAGCGCCTAACAATTTTGACAAATTTAAGTTAACGGGTCCAACCGAAGAAAGTCCAACTTTTTTGTAATCAATTAACCAGTATCAGCCTCTAACTGTATCTGGCCTCATCTCTAAAGTCCCTAACTCAATTTAAAGTGTCCAAAGAAGCGCAGATACCATTCAACACGGTAAGGAGCCTCTAACTCCTAGCTTATTCCAGGATGCCCTGTACCCCACAGTCAAGCCAAACTGAACTAACCCTGTTCGCCGACAGGTCAAGGTCGCGCGTCCGCGGCCAGGAGGGAGCGTAACCTCCGGGCTATGCGCTTCCTAGCGATATATGATCGCCGTTCTCACAGAATTTATAATATTTTGAAACAACAGTCAACCCCCCAAAACAAGAGTATGACTGAAGCAGATGCAACGTTATGGACAATGGAGCCTCTAACTCACAAAATGACCAACACAGATGCAATCTTTAGACCAATGGAGCCTCTAACTCACAAAATGACGAACACAGATGCAATCTTTTGACCAATGGAGCCTCTAACTCACAAAATGACCAATTCCCTATCAAACTACCTGGGCCTCTAACCCAATTTCACTGTTTTTCTTTACCTTGAGCCTCTAACTCAGTATTATTTTTCCTTTATCTTGGGCCTCTAATTAAATTTTATTTATATAGCCCCAAATCACAACAAAAGTTGCCTCAAGGCGCTTCATAGATACAGAGAAAAACTCAACAATCATATGACCCCCTATGAGCAGCACTTTGGCGACAGTGGGAAGGAAAAACTCCCTTTTAACGGGAAGAAACCTCCAGCAGAACCAGGCTCAGGGAGGGGCGGGGCCATCTGCTGCGATCGGTTGGGGTGAGAGAAGGAAGACAGGATAAAGACATGCTGTGGAAGAGAGACAGAGGTTAATAACAGATGATTCAGTGCAGAGAAGGCTATTAACACATAGTAGGTGAGAAAGGTGACTGGAAAGGAAAAACTCAATGCATCATGGGAATCCCCGGCAGCCTACGTCTATTGCAGCATAACTAAGGGAGGATTCAGGGTCACCTGGTCCAGCCCTAACTATATGCTTTAGCAAAAAGGAAAGTTTGAAGCCTAATCTTGAAAGTAGAGATAGTGTCTGTCTCCTGAATCCAAACTGGAAGCTGGTTCCACAGAAGAGGGGCCTGAAAACTGAAGGCTCTGCCTCCCATTCTACTTTTAAATACTCTAGGAACAACAAGTAGGCCTGCAGAGCGAGAGCGAAGGGCTCTAATAGGGTGATATGGTACTACAAGGTCATTAAGATAAGATGGGGCCTTATTATTTAAGATCTTGTATGTGAGGAGCAGGATTTTGAATTCTGGATTTAACAGGAAGCCAAAACAGGAGAAATCTGCTCTCTCTTTCTAGTCCCTGTCAGGACTCTTGCTGCAGCATTTTGGATTAGCTGAAGGCTTTTCAGGGAGTTTTTAGGACTTCCTGATAATAATGAATTGCAGTCGTCCAGCCTGGAAGTAATAAATGCATGAACTAGTTTTTCAGCGTTACTCTGAGACAGGATATTTCTAATTTTAGAGATGTTGCGCAAATGGAAGAACGCAGCAATTTGTGTCTAAATGATCAGTATTTATTCAGATATGTGTTTGCATTTGTAAATCAGTTCAGGTATGGTCAGATTGCTTTGTCTGTGTGGGTGAATAGGAGGGGGCGATGGAGGTGTTCTGGCTCTGAGGTCGTCCATGTTTTCTACAGTCATTGGTACAAATGGTGAAACACCAGCACACTGGGCCCAGGTGTTACCAGTGCTACGTTCACACTGCAGGTCTTGATGCTCAATTCCGATTTTTTGATCAAATCCGATTGTTTTGTCTGCTCGTTCACACTACAAATAAAATGCGACAGCAAACGCGCTCTAGTGTGAACGTTCAAAGCGGCCGCATGCGCAGCTTTGAAGACGTCACACACAACACGCTCTGTTTAGACCCACACCAAACAACATTGTTTGACTGATGGCCTTAATATAAAGATTTGTTTTGGACTTCACGTTTCACAATTTTGCTTTAAGTTATAAAGTTATTTTGTTATTTACATATGGCCCAATAATGATCCTGTTGGGTCTGCGCTTCAGCAGGCCTGCTAGTTCAGAGACTCATCACTCATGAAGAAAGCAAGACAACGACAGAACTGTTGTTTTCTTGCTAGCAAGGGAAGGTTGGTCAGCACCAAGTGTGTGTGTGTGTGTGTGTGTGTGTGTGTGTGTGTGTACAATAACAGTCTCCCCACAGAAGGTTATTTGATGTCTTTTTTATTACTCTGGTAGAACATACATGAACGTCATGCTATGGCTTTAGCATTAGCTTTATTAGCTTTATTGTTCGCACACTCTGTGTGGCCCAAACACAAGGAGCACAATCAGCTGGTCAGAGTGACGGCTCGCCCACAGTGGGGAATTTATGTCCCACCTCCAGCATGAAGAGACAGTAATGTCTGCTGTACCAGCAGGAGAGCCTCGCTCTCATGCAGCCATGAACAATGCAGCATGCAGTATTCAGTATGCAAGAAGATTACAGTTACATTACTTTACTCATTTACATCACAAGTGTATTGATTTATGCATAAATGGAAACACACAGAGAACATGACCTTTATTAGTGAACATAGTCACATTTTGCTCACCAGCTCCAAGATTCTCATCCAATCAACAAGCTGTTTGCATTCTGTCGTTCAAACTAAAGTCTGCCACACAGAAAGAGCTGTGGTCAAAGTATTTGTTACTACACACAGCAGAACAGACACACATCAAACTCTGGGACGTCTCGGCTCCTCTTTTATTCTCAGCCATCTAAACATGCATAGCTATGCAAAATCATGCAGTGAAGTTCTAACCACCTAAATCTACATGTGAGGGTTAATATATATATACTGCTGTGTATTTATAATAGTGGGATATATTTCTGTTCTATTCCACTGAGTTAATTTTGAGTATAGTGCTGAGTCGTCTGCTAACTCATATGTACCAACTCTGAGGTGGAAATATGTAGATTATGAACCTGCATTCGTCACCTTCACTGTGTGACACATGCATGTTTCAGTGCAACGACTGCAGCTGCCAATCCTGCTCCCACTGCTGCTCCCAATGGGCCTAAGATGCTTCCAACGCTTGCCCCTATCCCACAAGCCCTGATGTACTCGTTTTCTCTTTCTGCCCGTCTTCTGGCTTCTTTTTCTGACATCTCTGGATTTTCTTCCAGGAGTCGATCCATTTCTGCTTTTATTGCTTTCTCAGCTTCTTCAAACATCTCTTTGGTGTAGCAGCTTCCTCCGTTTTTCTGGACCATTGTGTTGATCTTCTTCAGCAGCTCTTCGACCTGAGAGGAATCCTTTTCTCTGTTGTTAAAAACATGATATCCTCCCTCACACTGACTGATGAAGTCATTGAGTTCTTTATTTCCATTAATTAAATGTTCTACACTGACTTCATCTGCTTCCAGATCGTCTCCATGGGTGAACAAGGCCATAGTGTAGCGTGCCGCTTCATCTCCATATATCTTCTGAAGGAGTTTCACTGTTTCTTGTTCTTCTTTGGTGAATCTGTTTGGTTGGATCACAACCAGGAACACGTGAGGACCAGGAGCAGCAAAGGAGATGCACTTACTGATCTCTTTCACCACCTGCTCTTGAGATAGTTTGGTATCAAACAGACCTGGAGTATCAACTACAGCCAGTGTTTGACCCCCAAACTCTCCTGTTTCCTTCTGACACTCTGCTGTTATTGAAGCTGACGATGAAGTGGATTTAAAAACTCTTCTTTTTAAGATGGTGTTTCCTGCTGCACTCTTCCCAGCTCCAGTTTTCCCAACCATCACGATCCTGAGATGTTCTTTTGCTGCATCTGCTGAAGAAGATCAACATGTCATCGATGAGGTTTTCCAAAGAGAAGCATTCCACATCCACTTTATTAGTAATCACACCTCTGAGTGGCATTAGTAATAATAATACTAATAATAATAATAATAATAATAATAATAAATTATATTTATGAGCGCCTTTCAAGTCACCCAAGGACACTTTACAATAGGATAAAACACTTAGTAAAACAATGGCAGAATAAGAAGAATAAAATAAAAGCACAAGATAAAATTAACAAACAGTGGATTCACAGTGAATATGCAGATTTGAACAGAAGAGTTTTGAGTTGGGATTTAAACCAACTGTTTTTTCTTGTTTGTTTGTTTGTTTGTTTTGTTTTTGCTTTGTTTGCCTTCTCTCACCCCAACCGGTCGCAGCAGATGGCCCCGCCCCTCCCTGAGCCGGGTTCTGCTGGAGGTTTCTTCCTGTTAAAAGGGAGTTTTTCCTTCCCACTGTCGCCAAAGTGCTTGCTCATAGGGGGTCATATGATTGTTGGGCTTTTCTCTCTGTATCTATGAAGCGCCTTGAGGCGACACTTGTTGTGATTTGGCGCTTTATAAATAAAATTGAATTGAATTGAATTTTATTATTTGCTTCGAGCCCTGTGTACAGGAGCTGCATGCTAAAAGATCTTTTGTTAAAAGGGTTGGCGTAATAAGCAAATGCTTCAGCCAATACCTTTTGATTAGCCTTGTCTCATGCTTTCTTGCTTTGTGGTAAATCTTTGTTCTGTCTTCACTGAGATATTTGAATGCTAATCAATAAACAAACATAAACTGTGGGAGAGAACCAATGTTTCTTATTTCTGGGGGCAGAGCAGCTGAAAGCTCTGCTTCCCATGCTGGTGAGGCGGAAGGAAGGTACAGCAAGCTGGATAGAAGAAGAAGAACGAAGTGAACGGGCAGAACAGGTGGTGGTTAACAGGTCAGAAAGGTAAGGAGGAGCGAGGTTATGAATGGCCTTGAAGGTGAGCAGAAGAAGTTTGAATATTATCCGGAATTTTACAGGGAGCCAGTGAAGTTCTTGAAGAACAGGGGCGATGTGCTGGTAGGAGGAGTTCTGGTGATAATTCTGAACCAGTTGAAGCTTATGGAGGGATTTTTGGGGGAGACCATGCAAAAGAGAATTGCAGTAGTCAATACGGGAGGTAACAAGACTGTGGACAAGAATGACGTAGACTGGGTGGAAAGAGAAGGAAGCAATCTGTTAATGTTACGTAGATGGAAGTAGGCAGAACGGGTGAGATTATTGATGTGAGATTTATAGGAAAGTGAACTGTCTAGGATGACACCAAGGCTCTTAACCTGAGGAGAAGGGAAAACTGGAGTTATCGATGGTGAGTGAGAAATGGTTCGCCTTCAAAAGGTTGGATTTGGTGCCAATAAGGAGGATCTCAGTTTTATCCTCATTGAGCTTTAGAAAATTAGAGGTAAACCAGGATTTTAACTCGGATAGACATTCTGTAAGGGAAGAAGGTGGGAGGGAGGAATCAGGTTTGCAAGAGAGATATAACTGGGTGTCATCAGCAAAACAGTGAAACTGAAGATCAAATTTGCGGAAGATGGTACCTAGAGGGAGGATGTATATTATGAAGAGAAGAGGGCCTAAAACTGAGCCTTGGGGTACACCAGAGGTGACGGGGAATAGACGAGAGCGGAATGAACTTAGTTGAATAAACTGGGAACGGTCGAGGAGATATGATTGAAACCAGGCAAGGGGTGTGTCAGAGATGCCGAGAGAGGAAAGTCTGCTTAGAAGTACAGAGTGAGAAATGGTGTCGAAGGCTGAGCTCAGATCTAAAAGGACGAGAATGGTGAGAAGACCAGAGTCAGCTCCAATTAAAAGATCGTTCATGCTGCATCATTCATCAGCATGAAATGATATCACTGCTACACAGATGATGGAGCAGTTTTATAAGCCCAGCTGTTTCACATCTCCTTCTACTCCTTTCACTGATATCAGGACTTTCCTCCATGAGTCAGTAGCTGATAACATGCACAAGAACACTTTCTGTTCAGCAATGAGCTCAGCCTCAGGGAGGGGCAGCCCTCTGAGGGGAGGGAGACAAAGACGTACGTTTATGCACCTCTCTGCATTTAATCCTTTCTTATTATTAATCTCTGGCTCTCTTCTACAGCGTGTCTTTGTCCTGTCTCCCTCCACTCCAACCGCTCACGGCACACAGCCGCCCCTCCCTGAGTCTGCTTCTGATGGAGGTTTAAGGAAGACGGATTTTGTCAGCATCAAACCACTGCAGCCTTCTGAGATGCAGCCAAGACAGTTTTTATTTTTTCTCTGGTCCGACCAACGAGTGCTGAGTAAAGCAGGTTTTTACATATACAGGTCCTCTGACACATCTACAACACTGTGCATAACACACACCTGCACACAGCAACAAAGAAATTGACTTTAATGTTCAGGTCGTCTGTTGTTGTGAGACCTTCTCTGGTTTCTTTCTGGTTGTAATGGTGGAGCAGCTTCAGTCTGAATGAAAACTCCCTGAAAATGTTACCAATCCATGAAAGAGTAAAGTAACGCTGTCTAAATACAGTTAATTTGGTTGTTAACTGTTTTCTGTTGTCACAAAAAGCTTTTCAGTGTTGAATTCACTTGCATTTGTTTAAAATTTGTGCAGCACATTTGGCTGTAACAGGACAGCAGAGGTCAAATAACTACAGAACAGAATGAGAGAGCAGTGTTAGCAGCACACACACATTCACAAAGAGAAATCACCTGCCTGAAAACAATCAATTCATCAATTTAATGAATACAAAACCTCATATTCTCCTTATCAAAACTTTATATGAACCTGAGATTTCTTATACAACAATAAAAGTTATAAATTACTCACAGGGTGGAGCAGGATTGCTGTCCATGTTCGTCTTTTACAGGCGGATAATCTTTGTCTCTGCTGATGTTCTGCTCTCAGCTGCGTCACTTCCTTCAGCCGCCTCGTTGGCAGTGCTCTGTGTTTCTGCAGCAAAGCTCTGTCCAGTTTTTAAAGCTTCCAATCAGGTCATCTGATATTGATCGTTTGCCTGGCATTCAAGCAGATGTAGGAAATCTGCAGTCAGCAATATTAAACCTGTGCTGTCAGGAAACAATGACCTAACAGAATATCATGATCCTGGACAGATCAGGAGTTTTGCACTTTCAATTTCTGTTCCTTAACGTTTCTGTTTCAGTCTTATGTTACTGTAGTTTTTTTTTTTTTTTGCAGTTTTGTGCCTTTTTAGAAGTATTTTTGTGTTGGTTTCCTCATATCATCCATCCATAAAATCGAGGTTAGTCATTAATATACTGCTGCTGGGCTGTAGTTACATCGTAAATGTTTAAAAACTGAGCTTTAAAATGATTAACGGTAATAAAAACCGAGAGAAGCCGACAGGGATCACTGACTGTTTTTAGGGGCTTGTTGAGATTAAATACAACAAGATACAAAACACTAAAACATGTTAAAAACACAACAGCCTTAATGAAGAAAGAGTAGAGTGGGCCCTGGATTCATCACGTCATCAATCATCATCCTCACTAATGTCTGAGTGTCAGACACAAACATGGGGATCAACATATTTAGTTTTAAAGTAAGTTACAGAGCTTTTCCTGCCTCTCTGGAGGGATTATATTTCACTAAAAAACGATCTAATATGCATGTCCACATAATTATGCATTATTATAATTATAATATATTAAAAAACACACGCTGTATTTTAAAGAACATACATTAAGAAGCAGATTATATTAGATTTATATTTTAAATAAGACAAAATTTGGATTTTACAGCAGTAAAATTATTGTATCTCTACACAGCAAATTCAAAAGTGTTAAATGTTTTGGTGTTAGCAGTCTTAGAGTTAATTTTACTCTAAGTAGAGTCACATTCTTTTAATGTAACTCTGAGGTGTAAAATGATAGTAGTTAAAATCGAGTGTTAAAAATGAGTGTTTCTATTTCAAATCTGGAGGTGTTACAATGGAAACATTAACTCTTGACCTCTTAACTCTGAACTCCTACAGGGGCTATGACACCAATAGAGTAAATTCACAGACTCCGCCCCCAGCACGGCTCCAATCGAAGCTGAAGTGAAGCCGTTTCAGAACATTTTGCTCTACATATTTGAGTTGTTTGCCATGCTTGGTAAGTCATGTTTTCAAAGATTGTTTCAATTATTGTTATTAGCTTTTACTTCTGTGGCTCTTTGGAGTTGAGACAAAGCTGTGTGAAAGGCATTAGCCATGTTGCTCGGTGATAGCATAATATTCTGTTTTAGCTAGCTGAAAGGTATTGTTTGCGGGCAAATACCACAGCCTTGAAAAAAAGCTTGCATGTGAATTTTCAGTCAAATTTCTTGGTCAAATACACTTAAAACAATGTCTAGAATGTGAAATGTTGGTATAATGGTGCTACTTGAAGCCTGAAAACGATCTCCCATAAAAAACGAGCAAACAGCAGTAGCAGATGTCCTGACTGGGTTCTACGTTAGCATTTAGATCCCTCCAGAGTTTTGTGCACACGGTTTAGGTAAAAATGAAAAAGGTTGAGGTTTTACATTTAGTTCAGTATTACCTGTTGTCTGTGTCCTTGTCTTTTGGGAAAATACTTTACACAAGTAATGGCTCAAAAAGGATTCCTTTTTTTTTTTTTACTGTGCTGCAATTGATTTGTGCCATTAATTAGTGTCAACTAATTTTTATTCAATCTCCACATAGGATATGCTTGTGAAGATGGAATATGGGGGAGAGCAGAAGTGCGTTGAAGTTCCACAAAGTGATGAATGAAGGACATGCATATTGTATTGAAGAAATAAGTGATGAGAATGCTGTTATTTGCATTTACCAGCTCACCTATGTCAGACCTTTTGATAAACGAAATTCTAATGAAAGTGAGAACATGTACACTGTTACATCTTTCAGAAAATGTTTTGAAATTGTGGTGCACAGTTCAGAATAAATGTTTTTCAAAAACCATTGCGTCTTTTTAGTAAATGTTTATTTCCAAAAGAAATTTCTAGAAGTTCAGAACAGTAAAATTCCCGCTTTTTAGAATTAATTAGAAGATAACTCTTACGTAGTTAAACTAAAATACTCTTTGAGAGTTAATATATAAACTCTTAACACCAAGTGTTAAATTATCAACTCCAGACAGATTTGGTGTTTAACACTAAATCAGAGTTAACATACCAACTCTCCAAAAAGAGTCAAATTAACACTCTCTGGTGTGGACCCATATAGACACTTTAAAAGTGTTGAAATCAAATCTGACAGTGTTAATTTGGACATGCTGGATTTGCTGTGTACAGTTTAAAAATGTAATAAGCTTTCCCCCTGCACAGAGTGGATAGAGAAACAAATGGAATCATCATAAATACATTATTTTATATTTATTACTTCCCCCTCCTCATTGCTTTATTATTGTAGCTCTAGTAATAAATAATAATGTAAGGATTCTGGATCAGCACCGAGATGCCCATAGTATATACAGTATTCTGAAGAAGGTCACTGTCTGTGCGTGCGTGCATGTGTGTGCGTGCATGTGTGTGCGTGCATGTGTGTTTTATTTAGATGGATTTTTAAAAAAAAATATTACTCATGATATAACATTGTCCAGACATGGCTGGTAAGGACATGAGGAGGAAACAGTAGAGCTGTGTGAGGCTACTAAAGGCAGGGCTATAACATTTTTCTGTCATCATTTTATTATAGATTAAGTGCTGGAGTTGTTAGGTGTGGATAATTAGATTATAGTTTATTGCAATAGCAAGTTGTGCCTTGTTCTCAGATAGACAGCAAGGGGAGAGTGATATATGAGATGATGGGATGGAAGGAAGAAGAGAAGCAAGAGTGATTCACAGGCAGAGCCGAGTTTATTTCTCAGTTTTTTGTTGCCTTATGGTTCCAAGCGCTGTCACCAATCTCTGCATTTTGTTATTATCTCATGACACTTGTTTAATCAGCTACCATCTCTCCTATGGACTTTTTAATGTCTACAGATCAACACAGCCCTGCCCTCCAGCACCATCAGCAGCACTATCAGCAGCAACTCCTCAACAGCAACATTGTACCCATCAGGTAAAACATCGGCTACGTTTGCTTTGCCTTGTTGCCCATATTAGATTGTTGATGAATGTGTGTTGTTGTTATTCAGCCTGGTTCAATGTGCCCCTTTTTAACTTTGAGCACCCGCCCCTTTAAACCTCTCTGCACGGCCCTGCTGTAAACGGACCAAAGTTCAGTTGGGAAAACAACTGAGATCATCCATCCAAAAAATCGAGGTTAGTCATTAATATACTGCTGCTGGGCTGTAGTTACATCGTAAATGTTTAAAAACTGAGCTTTAAAATGATTAACGGTAATAAAAACCGAGAGAAGCCGACAGGGATCACTGACTGTTTTTAGGGGCTTGTTGAGATTAAATACAACAAGATACAAAACATTAAAACATGTTAAAAACACAACAGCCTTAATGAAGAAAGAGTAGAGTGGGCCCTGGATTCATCACGTCATCAATCATCATCCTCACTAATGTCTGAGTGTCAGACACAAACATGGGGATCAAACTCTGGCTGGTGTGGATCCTCCAGGTCTGTTTAACACCGGCAAGAGTGAACCTGATGTGAGGAGGGAAATGACTCAGGTCTAAATGGTCCTGTTCACCCACGGAGACGAGCTGAAGAGGAACACAGAAGAAGTCATCACTGACAGCAGATCGCTGCATAACTTAAATCTACATGTAGAAGACAGGTTTGATGTTATACTCAAGTTCATGCAGAAATGTGGAAAATGTCAGAGTTGACTGATACTGGGAGACTGAACACTGGGAAGGATGGGATACTTTAAGTAGTGTAAAGCTGGAAAAGGAAGACAGTCTGTGCTCATATCCTGAAGTCCAGTCAACTAACTGCTGTTTTTTATTTTAAATATTTTTCAGTTAAGTTTCATCTGAGCAGCACATTTATTTAGCATTTAAATAAATCCTGCTTTATGTTTGAGACAACACCACGTACATCTAGAAACACTTCACTGTCAGGCTGTTAGCTAACCATCACATGTGTTGCACTCAAGTGCTGCAAAACCCGTTTAAATAAAAAAATCACACTGAACTGTTTTATTACAATAACTTTAGTGTATTTAATGAAGCCATGCATGTTTGTCTCTGAGCTACAGCGACTTGAAGAAGATGCAGGTGAGAGTGAACATGTGCGATCCTGAATAACTCCACAGGTACACGAGATCCTCACATGAAATATGCAGGACTGAGAAACACATTTGACCTGATCAGCAACAGGATGTTCGTCTGTAAACAGATGATCAGGTAAATTCAAAGCTGTGAACATCACGTGGAACAAAAGCTGGAACTCATCAAAATACAAATAAAATGCGACAGCAAACGCGCTCTAGTGTGAACCCTCAAAGCGGCCGCATGCGCAAAAGAAGACGTCACACACAACGCGCTCTGTTTAGACCCAGAGCAACAGTATGTTTGACTGATGGCCTTAATATAAAGATTTGTTTTGGACTTTACGTTTCACAATTTTGCTTTAAGTTATAAAGTTATTTTGTTATTTACATATGGCCCAATAATGATCCTGTTGGGTCTGCGCTTCAGCAGGCCTGCTAGTTCAGAGACTCTGACGCTGAACGCTCCTCACCTGTTTCCCTGCAGCCTTTTATTCAGTCAATACAAGCACCACCCATTGTAACACTTATATGGTCACAAAAGGTTAAAACAATGTGTGTGTGTGTGTGTGTGTGTGTGTGTGTGTGTGTGTGTGTGTGTGTGTGTGTGTGTGTACAATAACAGTCTCCCCACAGAAGGTTATTTGATGTCTTTTTTATTACTCTGGTAGAACATACATGAACGTCATGCTATGGCTTTAGCATTAGCTTTATTAGCTTTATTGTTCGCACACTCTGTGTGGTCCAAACACAAGGAGCACAATCAGCTGGTCAGAGTGACGGCTCGCCCACAGTGGGAATTTATGTCCCACCTCCAGCATGAAGAGACAGTAATGTCTGCTGTACCAGCAGGAGAGCCTCGCTCTCATGCAGCCATGAACAATGCAGCATGCAGTATTCAGTATGAAAGAAGATTACAGTTACATTACTTTACTCATTTACATCACAAGTGTATTGATTTATGCATAAATGGAAACACACAGAGAACATGACCTTTATTAGTGAACATAGTCACATTTTGCTCACCAGCTCCAAGATTCTCATCCAATCAACAAGCTGTTTGCATTCTGTCGTTCAAACTAAAGTCTGCCACACAGAAAGAGCTGTGGTCAAAGTATTTGTTACTACACACAGCAGAACAGACACACATCAAACTCTGGGACGTCTCGGCTCCTCTTTTATTCTCAGCCATCTAAACATGCATAGCTATGCAAAATCATGCAGTGAAGTTCTAACCACCTAAATCTACATGTGAGGGTTAATATATATATACTGCTGTGTATTTATAATAGTGGGATATATTTCTGTTCTATTCCACTGAGTTAATTTTGAGTATAGTGCTGAGTCGTCTGCTAACTCATATGTACCAACTCTGAGGTGGAAATATGTAGATTATGAACCTGCATTCGTCACCTTCACTGTGTGACACATGCATGTTTCAGTGCAACGACTGTAGCTGCCAATCCTGCTCCCACTGCTGCTCCCAATGGGCCTAAGATGCTTCCAACGCTCACCCCTATCAAACAAGCCTTGATGTACTCGTTTTCTCTTTCTGCCCGTCTTCTGGCTTCTTTTTCTGACATCTCTGGATTTTCTTCCAGGAGTCGATCCATCTCTGCTTTTATTGCTTTCTCAGCTTCTTCAAACATCTCTTTGGTGTAGCAGCTTCCTCCGTTTTTCTGGACCATTGTGTTGATCTTCTCCAGCAGCTCTTCGACCTGAGAGGAATCCTTTTCTCTGTTGTTAAAAACATGATATCGTCCCTCACACTGACTGATGAAGTCATTGAGTTCTTTATTTCCATTAATTAAATGTTCTACACTGACTTCATCTGCTTCCAGATCGTCTCCATGGGTGAACAAGGCCATAGTGTAGCGTGCCGCTTCATCTCCATATATCTTCTGAAGGAGTTTCACTGTTTCTTGTTCTTCTTTGGTGAATCTGTTTGGTTGGATCACAACCAGGAACACGTGAGGACCAGGAGCAGCAAAGGAGATGCACTTACCGATCTCTTTCACCACCTGCTCTAGAGATAGTTTGGTATCAAACAGACCTGGAGTATCAACTACAGCCAGTGTTTGACCCCCAAACTCTCCTGTTTCCTTCTGACACTCTGCTGTTATTGAAGATGACGATGAAGTGGATTTAAAAGCTCTTCTTTTTAAGATGGTGTTTCCTGCTGCACTCTTCCCAGCTCCAGTTTTCCCAACCATCACGATCCTGAGATGTTCTTTTGCTGCATCTGCTGAAGAAGATCAACATGTCATCGATGAGGTTTTCCAAAGAGAAGCATTCCACATCCACTTTATTAGTAATCACACCTCTGAGTGGCATTAGTAATAATAATAATAATAATAATAAATTATATTTATGAGCGCCTTTCAAGTCACCCAAGGACACTTTACAATAGGATAAAACACTTAGTAAAACAATGGCAGAATAAGAAGAATAAAATAAAAGCACAAGATAAAATTAACAAACAGTGGATTCACAGTGAATATGCAGATTTGAACAGAAGAGTTTTGAGTTGGGATTTAAACTGTGGGAGAGAACCAATGTTTCTTATTTCTGGGGGCAGAGCAGCTGAAAGCTCTGCTTCCCATGATGGTGAGGCGGAAGGAAGGTACAGCAAGCTGGATAGAAGAAGAAGAACGAAGTGAACGGGCAGAACAGGTGGTGGTTAACAGGTCAGAAAGGTAAGGAGGAGCGAGGTTATGAATGGCCTTGAAGGTGAGCAGAAGAAGTTTGAATATTATCCGGAATTTTACAGGGAGCCAGTGAAGTTCCTGAAGAACAGGGGCGATGTGCTGGTAGGAGGAGTTCTGGTGATAATTCTGAACCAGTTGAAGCTTATGGAGGGATTTTTGGGGGAGACCATGCAAAAGAGAATTGCAGTAGTCAATACGGGAGGTAACAAGACTGTGGACAAGAATGGACGTAGACTGGGTGGAAAGAGAAGGAAGTGATCTGTTAATGTTACGTAGATGGAAGTAGGCAGAACGGGTGAGATTACTGATGTGAGATTTATAGGAAAGTGAACTGTCTAGGATGACACCAAGGCTCTTAACCTGAGGAGAAGGGAAAACTGGAGTTATCGATGGTGAGTGAGAAATGGTTCGCCTTCAAAAGGTTGGATTTGGTGCCAATAAGGAGGATCTCAGTTTTATCCTCATTGAGCTTTAGAAAATTAGAGGTAAACCAGGATTTTCATTCGGATAGACATTCTGTAAGGGAAGAAGGTGGGAGGGAGGAATCAGGTTTGCAAGAGAGATATAACTGGGTGTCATCAGCAAAACAGTGAAACTGAAGATCAAATTTGCGGAAGATGGTACCTAGAGGGAGGATGTATATTATGAAGAGAAGAGGGCCTAAAACTGAGCCTTGGGGTACACCAGAGGTGACGGGGAATAGACGAGAGCGGAGTGATCTTAGTTGAATAAACTGAGAACGGTCGAGGAGATATGATTGAAACCAGGCAAGGGGTGTGTCAGAGATGCCGAGAGAGGAAAGTCTGCTTAGAAGTACAGAGTGAGAAATGGTGTCGAAGGCTGAGCTCAGATCTAAAAGGACGAGAATGGTGAGAAGACCAGAGTCAGCTCCAATTAAAAGATCGTTCATGCTGCATCATTCATCAGCATGAAATGATATCACTGCTACACAGATGATGGAGCAGTTTTATAAGCCCAGCTGTTTCACATCTCCTTCTACTCCTTTCACTGATATCAGGACTTTCCTCCATGAGTCAGTAGCTGATAACATGCACAAGAACACTTTCTGTTCAGCAATGAGCTCAGCCTCAGGGAGGGGCAGCCCTCTGAGGGGAGGGAGACAAAGACGTACGTTTATGCACCTCTCTGCATTTAATCCTTTCTTATTATTAATCTCTGGCTCTCTTCTACAGCGTGTCTTTGTCCTGTCTCCCTCCACTCCAACCGCTCACGGCACACAGCCGCCCCTCCCTGAGTCTGCTTCTGATGGAGGTTTAAGGAAGACGGATTTTGTCAGCATCAAACCACTGCAGCCTTCTGAGATGCAGCCAAGACAGTTTTTATTTTTTCTCCGGTCCGACCAACGAGTGCTGAGTAAAGCAGGTTTTTACATATACAGGTCCTCTGACACATCTACAACACTGTGCATAACACACACCTGCACACAGCAACAAAGAAATTGACTTTAATGTTCAGGTCGTCTGTTGTTGTGAGACCTTCTCTGGTTTCTTTCTGGTTGTAATGGTGGAGCAGCTTCAGTCTGAATGAAAACTCCCTGAAAATGTTACCAATCCATGAAAGAGTAAAGTAACGCTGTCTAAATACAGTTAATTTGGTTGTTAACTGTTTTCTGTTGTCACAAAAAGCTTTTCAGTGTTGAATTCACTTGCATTTGTTTAAAATTTGTGCAGCACATTTGGCTGTAACAGGACAGCAGAGGTCAAATAACTACAGAACAGAATGAGAGAGCAGTGTTAGCAGCACACACACATTCACAAAGAGAAATCACCTGCCTGAAAACAATGAATTCATCAATGTAATGAATACAAAACCTCATATTCTCCTTATCAAAACTTTATATGAACCTGAGATTTCTTATACAACAATAAAAGTTATAAATTACTCACAGGGTGGAGCAGGATTGCTGTCCATGTTCGTCTTTTACAGGCGGATAATCTTTGTCTCTGCTGATGTTCTGCTCTCAGCTGCGTGACTTCCTTCAGCCGCCTCGTTGGCAGTGCTCTGTGTTTCTGCAGCAAAGCTCTGTCCAGTTTTTAAAGCTTCCAATCAGGTCATCTGATATTGATCGTTTGCCTGGCCTTAAAAGCACATTCAAGCAGATGTAGGAAATCTGCAGTCAGCAGTATTAAACTTGTGCTGTCAGAAAACAATGACCTAACAGAATATCATGATCTTGGACAGATCAGGAGTTTTGCACTTTCATTTTCTGTTCCTTAACGTTTCTGTTTCAGTCTTATGTTACTGTCGTTTTTTTTGCAGTTTTGTGCCTTTTTAGAAGTATTTTTGTGTTGTTTCCTCATATTTACATTCAGTTATTTTGGTTGTTTTTCAGTAGCAGCTCGGCTCCTTAGTTCCAGTGAAAAAGACGACCTGAAGGAGGAATGTTTTTTGTTTTATACAGTGGCTCGTAAAAGTATTCGGCCCCCCTGAACTTTCCCACATTTTGTCACATTACAGCCACAAACATGAATCAATGTTATTGGAATTCCAGGTGAAAGACCAACACAAAGTGGTGAACACGTGAGAAGTGGAACGAAAATCAGACATGATTCCAAACATTTTTTACAGATAAATAACTGCAAAGTGGGGTGTGTGTAATTATTCAGCCCCTGAGTCAATACTTTGTAGAAACAGCTTTTGCTGCAGTTGCAGCTGCCAGTCTTTTAGGGTCTGTCTCTACCAGCTTTGCACATCTACAGACTGAAATCTTTGCCCATTCTTCTTTGAAACAGCTCCAGCTCAGTCAGATTAGATGGACGGCGTTTGTGAACAGCAGTTTTCAGATCTTGCCACAGATTCTCGATTGGCCCAGTCAAAGTCCAGATCTAAATCCATTCTAACACATGGATATGTTTTGTTTTAAACCATGCCATTGTTGCCCTGGCTTTATGTTCAGGGTCGTTGTCCTGCTGGAAGCTGAACCTCCGCCCCAGTCTCAAGTCTTTTGCCGACTCCAAAAGGTTTTCTTCCAAGATCGCCCTGTATTTGGCTCCATCCATCTTCCCATCAACTCTGACCAGCTTCCCTGTCCCTGCTGAAGCTGGGACAGGGAAGAGAAGCCCCCCCAGAGCATGATGCTGCCACCACCATATTTGACAGTGGGGATGGTGTGTTCAGAGTGATGTGCAGTGTTAGTTTTCCACACATAGCGTTTTGCATGTTGGTCTCATCTGACCAGAGCAGCTTCTTCCACATGTTTGCTGTGTCCCTGCAAACTGCAAACGGGACTTCTTATGGTTTTCTGTTAACAATGGCTTTCTTCTTGCCACTCTTCCATAAAGGCCAACTTTGTGCAGTGCACGACTAATAGTTGTCCTATGGACAGATTCCCCACCTGAGCTGTAGATCTCTGCAGCTCGTCCAGAGTCACCATGGGCCTCTTGGCTGCATTTCTGATCAGCTCCTTGTTCGGCCTGTGAGTTTAGGCGGACGGCCTTGTCTTGGTAGGTTTACAGTTGTACTCCTTCCATTTCTGAATGATCGCTTGAACAGAGCTCCGTGGGATGTTCAAGGCTTGGGAAATCTTTTTGTAGCCTAAGCCTAGTGATGTGACGTTCTGTATCGAGGCTTCGAAGCGTGTGTCGAGTAATTGAGGGGGCGTTTCCGCGAAGCGCGTATCGAGGCTTGCTTCATTTATGGGAGGAGCTGAAAATGATGACGTCCGAAGCCTCGCTGCCCGGCTGTACCACGTGACTGGTTCATGAAGCGGTTCGAACTTTGCCGCGAGATATGACAGCGATATGAACCCCTCAGACTTCATTCAGAAATGTAGGTGTTTGATGGAGAGTTGCGGTTAGTGAGAGTTTGGAGACAGTTTGGAGACAGTTTGGAGACAGTTTGGAGGTTTATGAGAGTGAGGAGAGAAAGTCAGGAGAGAATGGAGCCAGCTAAGAAGAGGAGGATGTCCTCCCCTGTGTGGGAACATTTTGATTTTATTCTTCCCAACAAGGTATGTAAATTTCTACAGAAGATGTATTTTCATAATACTGATGGTGCAATAAAACATATGTTAAGTGGCTTTACTTTTGTACAAGGTGAAGTGTTTGCTATGTGCCAGGGAGCTGGGATATAACAACAACACCTCATCCATGCTTAGGCACTACAGAGCTTTGCATGAGAATAGGGGGAACACAGATTGTGGAGCAAGACCAGGTGAGCCATCAAATGCCATGATAATATAGCATGCAGTAATGTTACTAAATGATATAACAATATTATACAATGCAATAAGTGACGTGTGTGATATTTATATTTGTGCTTTGTTTTTGTTGTCTTTCCTCAGGAGAACAATCTCAAATAGATGAAGACCTGGTTAGCATGGTGATTGAGGACTCCCAGCCATTTAGCATTGTGGAGGACAAAGGATTTAAAAGATTTGTTAAATCATTAAATCCTAGCTATGTTCTCCCCACTAAAAGGTCATAAAAGCAGTGAAAATTTAGTTTTTACAGAATAAAATGTGGGCAGGACTGAGGCTCAAAGCCTCAGTGTGTAGCTGTCCATACCTGAACGTTACAAAAGCACAACCACTGTCCACACCCCAACCACACCTCACCTCACAGTAAATGATCATTTCCATTTTAAGCATTTCCAAATGATCATTTTCCATACTGCCAGTATAAATATACAGTATACTGCCATCACTACAATATAGATGTTTTACACACTCCTTTTGTTGTTGACATTTACAGGCTGTGTGCAAAAGGCCACACTCTTCAAATTCATGCCAACTAATATTTTTACGTCCAGTAGGTGTCCTACTAGAGCAAATGAAGCTTCAAGAAGCTTTGCACTGGGGTGAACCAATTGGATGAAAAGCTTCAGTGCTTCGTGAAGCTTCATCTGCCCATCACTAGTGGACGGCCTTGTCTTGGTAGGTTTACAGTTGTGCCATACTCCTTCCATTTCTGAATGATGGCTTGAACAGTGCTCCCTGGGATGTTCGAGGCTTGGGAAATCTTTTTGTAGCCTAAGCCTGCTTTAAATGTCTCAATAACTTTATCCCTGACCTGTCTGGTGTGTTCTTTGGACTTCATGGTGTTGTTGCTCCCAATATTCTCTTAGACAACCCCTGAGGCCGTCACAGAGCAGCTGTGTTTGTACTGACATTAGATTACACACAGGTGCACTCTGTTTAGTCATTAGCACTCATCAGGCAACGTCTATGGGCAACTGACTGCACTCAGACCAAAGGGGCTGAATAATTACACACACCCCACTTTGCAGTTATTTATTTGTAACAGATGTTTGGAATCATGTCTGATTTTGGTTCCACTTCTCACGTGTTCACCACTTTGTGTTGGTCTTTCACGTGGAATTCCAATAAAATGGATTCATGTTTGTGGCTGTAATTAGAGATGGACCAATCCGATATTACGTATCGGTCCGATACTGACCTAAATTACTGGATCGGATATCGGAGAGAAATAAAAAATGTAATCCGATCCGAAGTATCACGAAATCACCTCACAAAACGCGCTACTTGGCCTAACCCAGCTCGGCGGGTCAGAGCAGTATGTGTCACGTGATAGAGCGGCTGTCGTCTGCCAGACCTGTAGGCGGACTGTTGGAGCATTTGGAGCCTCGCTACATGCTTCCTAACGGTGTGTTCACACCGAACGCGATGGACGCGAACAAAAACGCCCCAAACGCCCCTAATTTGACGCGTGCACATTCGCGTCTCAACGCGTGTCCAAGAAAAATCCATCGCGCTTCAAAATATGATATTTTGACGCGCGTGAACCGGAAATGTGGGAGGGATGTGGGAGGAAGTTGTGCCAGACCGGTATCTTTGCAAGATGGCAGCTGTCGAGTTAGCGCTTGAAGAGAGAGTCTCCCTTCTCTATATACTGTGGAGAGCAGAGCAGCGGCGTAAAAGACGCCCTCGCCGTACCTGGGTCCATCAGGTCCTCCAGAGGCGTGAGCAGTTTGGTGAGTTTCACCATTTGCTCCAGGAGCTGCGCCTGGATGACGGCCGATTTCAGCGATATCACCGTCTTTCACTCGGCCAGTTTGAGGACCTGCTTTCCCGGGTCGGTCCCAGAATCGCCCGCCTAGACACCAACTACAGGCGCTCAATCCCACCTGCAGAGCGCCTGTCCATCTGCCTGAGGTTAGTAAAAGTATTTAATACGGTAGTCCTTTATTGATACCTGTGCTAATATATGCTAAACTATCCATTTATACACTGCTAACGTGGATGTGCTATGCTAACAGTGAATGCTCGGTTTTTACTGAAAGCAAACTGTGGTACGGAGACGACTGTTTATAATATTTCTAGTGATACTCAGAAGGTCTCATCAAGTCCCGATTTAATTCGATTTATGCTGTTATCAGTGTTTGCAATGATAGCATGGCTGTGGTGTCATATCAATGTATGCGCTCGGTGTTTGCTGATATCAAACTGTAGCATTAGGACCACTGAGTTAACCTTTGTAGTGATACTCACTCCTTTTTATTTAGACCTGGTTTAATTCTGGGATAGTTGAATATTTGTATATAATCACCGCAGACTGTTTTAGATTATATCTAATATATATCATGTAATTATCCTTATAATTACAAAAGGTTTTATGTAAGATTTATGTTTTGCAATTTGTAATTTTGTAATTTCAATAATGTATTTTGTAACTGCAGTACACATAATACTCATTTTAAACAATTTTGTCCAGGTTCCTTGCCAGCAAACAACTCCTCCAGAGAGGCTGTCCTGGTGAGGGAGAAATTCATGGCTCACTTCTCAGCGGAGGGAGCTGTGTCTTGGCAACCAAAGGAGTAGCCTGTTTGAAGTCCGAGTGACTTCCCCACAACGGCTCTTTTAAGAGCCACCCACAAACCTCTAAAGAGTCTTCCTGTCTTTTTAATTTTTTCTTAATAAATGGAGCTCTACTCCAAAATAAACGAACCTATTTTTACTCTCTTAAGTAACTTGTCTTCACTATGTTCCTATATACAGTGTGGTGCAAAAGTTTGGGCAACCTTATTAATAGTCATTATTTTCCTGTATGAATCACTGTTACAATGAAAAATGTCAGTTAAATATATCATATAGGAGACACACACATTCATATACACTAAATATTTATTTCATTTCTCTTTTTTTGTGTCGCCAATTTATGCACCTGCTTGATTTAAACACTTATTGCACACTTTCTGTAAACTGCATTTCACTTCTCAAATATCACTGTGTGTCTCCTATATGATATATTTAACTGACTATTTTTATTGTGACAACCAGTGATTTGTACAAGAAAATAATTACTTTTCACAATGTTGCCCAAACTTTTGCATCCCACTGCATTAGTATGTTTTGTCATTAGTATAATATGAAATAAATTCTACTTGTGTCAAGTCGGGTGCCAATATTTGCTGTGTAGTAGAACTGAGACATTTTGTCATTATAAATGTTTATTTGAAAAAATATAAATTCATTAACAAAAACATTTATCATAAATATATGAAATGTAACTATTTACAGAGAGACAGGAATAAAAAGGACCCAGCTTGGAGTGGAAGAGCCTCAGGGAGAAGGAGGAGAAAAATAAGAACGTTGTTTCTGCCCTGGAGAGCTGCTGCCTCATCAGAAAACTACTGATCATTAGGGTCCAATGTTTCCAAATTTAACACAGCTGTGCTGTTTTGAAAAACTAATTTATAAATTTGAAATTTCACGAATTCTCGTGTCTGAGGCGGCATGCTCTCCAGAGCAGGAACAAGGCCGAGGAGGAAATGTTCAGTTGGAGACGGGCGTGGCCTCTTTAGGGACTCCAGGATGGCCAGCTCCACCGCCGATGGACCGTCCTGGGACCCGTCCCTCGCCCGCCTTCGAGCTGTCCTCCTCTGTGGGCCTGTAAAACACAGCACAAAACAACACAAAGTAATGAGAAGGCTGCTACTAGATTTTCATTTTCAAAATTGAAAAAAAAAAACCAGGATATAAACTGATTGGTTGTAGATATTTAGTAAAGGTGATCACAAGGGAATTCAAGCAAGTAAAAAGCTGTCAGTGCTTGATGTTCATACCTGTGGGTGCAGCAGCAGGAGTGGAGGGACCAGGGACTGGAGAGCCAGGAGAAGAGACAGCTGAGGACTCTGCTGCATGATTACTTGACTCTATCAAGACAATATTAGATGTTAACAGGTTGAAGACAATAGTCATAGAGAATATTATATTATTATATACTTATATACTTATTATTATATACAGTGGTCTCTCATTTATTGCAGCACATGAACAGTAGTCACAGTTCTCACAAGTTGATTCTCAAAGTGCAAACCTTTGTCGATTTTAAAACGTAAAAGTATTATGCCGCGCTTTTTCTCCGTCTGCGGCGCCACTTTTGTGCGCCTTTTTTGCTCCCGGTGCAGGTGTGTATTTCCAAATGAGGCTCATAGTTATGAGTGTTTTTGTGCTGTTTTTTTCTATTGGACGTGATGGTTATCAAAACCAAACATGATAAGTTTGGCAAGTGCAGGAGACACGACATGGAGGAGATTTGTCATTTGGGCTGCAGAATGCAATGCGCATAGTTGAAAGCTGTACGGTGCAATAAAAAAAATCAGCGAAAAGGTGAGGCAGTGACGGATGAACAGCGGGACTACTGTATACTGTTTATTAATAAACAAAATATGTTCCTGTATGACAACACGCATAAATTAACTGCCTACATTAACTCAATGTAAACATACCTTCTGACTGACACTCCCCTGCTGCCTCTTCGGGCTGTCCCTGGTCCTCGGGGGAGAAGTTCTCCACGGTCCGCACCATATTGCCGCTTGTCTCCCGCGGGGTGAGGAAGGGGTCCAGAAACCCCATGACCGCGAAGAACTTCCATCTTCTCCCCGATCCTGCTGCAGACCCACTCCTCTTCTCCTTCTCTGCCTTCTTCTCCTCATTATAAGTGTCCCTGAGGCTCTTCCACTTTCTCCTGCAGATGTCCTCTGAATAAACGCATTATCTTGTTAGCGGAAAGGTATTTGTACATCAGTGGGAAAATAGCGGGACAGTAGGCGGGCTTGCTAGCTTTTGCGCGGGTTCATCGGGTCAGTCTGAAAATTAAAAAGAAGGAATGAACTTACCAGGTTGCCCGATCTCCTCACTTATGTGTCTCCAAGCTAGGTCCTTTTTATTCCTGTCTCGGTAAAAGTAGTAGCTAGCATCGTACAGCTCCGGGTGATTAGCCACGGCACTGATTAGCTTTTCCTCCATACTGAATGAAGAATGAACGGCTTTGGCTGGATCTGCCCCTTTGACCTAGGTCAGAGCCACGTCACCAGGCTCCTGATTGGTTGTCGCGGCGCGATTTGACGCTGGAGTTCAGATTTTTCCAACTCGAGCGGTAGACGCGAAACGCGCGTATGCACAAAATGCAACACAAAAACTCACGCGCGTGGTTTTATTCGCGAGTCAAACGCGCCAGACGCGCTACACTGACGCGCGTTTCACGAGTTTTGGCGTTTTCGCGACGCAAATCTGCTTCCGAATTTTCGCGGGACCCGCAATCGCGCGTCATCGCGCTTTTCCATTGACTTTACATGTAAACCTGACGCTCTATTCGCGTCCATCGCGTTCGGTGTGAACACACCGTAAGGCGTTTCATCTCGGCGAAAACTATCCCAGAGAAGTAAAGCAAGTGTGTAAGTTCATCCCTGAATGTTTGCAGAGTATTTCCACGTTAAGCTTAACAACTAAAGCTCCATATTGAGGTGAAAGGGAAGCGATTTGTCCCGGACTCCAGCTAGAATTAAAAAATATACACAAAGCTGAAGTTATTCTGTCTTTGCTGCGCAGTTGCATCTACCTCTCTCATTCACTCCCCCTCCCTCTCCTGTTATTACTTCAAACATGAAACTGATCAATGATCAGCTGATCGGCTTTTCTGTCGCGAGTCCCGACTTTCTTGTTTGTTTATCGCCCACTCATAAAGAGGAGACCAGCGGATAAACAGCAGCAGCACGTTTAAGCTTGATCAGCTGTTGTTAGAATTTATTTAATATTACTTTCTACACCGGGGCGATCGTGGCTCAAGAGTTGGGAGTTCGCCTTGTAATTGGAAGGTTGCCGGTTCGAGCCCCGGCTTGGACAGTCTCGGTCGTTGTGTCCTTGGGCAAGACACTTCACCCGTTGCCTACTGGTGGTGGTCAGAGGGCCCGGTGGCGCCAGTGTCCGGCAGCCTCGCCTCTGTCAGTGCGCCCCAGGGTGGCTGTGGCTACAATGTAGCTGCCATCACCAATGTGTGAATGACTGGATATGTAAAGCGCTTTGGGGTCCTTAGGGACTAGTAAAGCGCTATATAAATACAGGCCATTTACCAGGATCTTTTTCTACGCAGCTGACGGCTGGTAATTGTGCAGGGGCGGGTCTAGCAAAGTTTAGCCAGGGGGGCCGATAGGGCATGAACAGGGAAAAGGGGGCACAAAGACATACTTTTCTTTCTTATTCTCATTTAAAATGTCGAGCTTTTAATAAATAATTATCTGAATCTTACACCTAAAATTTTAATCTGATGTAAAATGTATAGAAGTCAATTACTGTATATAGTAACTATTAAGTCTAATATACCCTAGTAAGCTATAGTACTTTTTCCTTTGGGACGGTACCATCTGTGAATTCGATTAAGCATCATGAGGTGGAGGGTGGGGGGTGGTTCCCTTTTTTTTTTAAATTATGTTTTTGCTGGGAGTTTTCAACCCTATTAGTTAGGTTGCTTACTCTTTAAAATAGCAGAATAGGGAGGATGGAGCAGGTTTAAGTTTATTAGATTGATCAGTGTTGCCGAACTATGAAATATTTTGGGTGCAGTGTATTTTTTGCACACAGTTATAACAGAATAGCTTTAGTGTTTTTTTTAACTTGAGTTTGAACTTATACAAAATTCAGCAAGATATTAAAAAAACAGTTTTATTGATTAAAACACATACTGTATCGGATTCATATCGGTATCGGCCGATATCCAAATTTATGATATCGGTATCGGACATAAAAAAGTGGTATCGTGCCATCTCTAGCTGTAATGTGACAAAATGTGGAAAAGTTCAAGGGGGCCGAATACTTTTGCAAGCCACTGTATTTATTTTTGAAAGAAATGATGGTTTAAACGAAAGATTGGGAACAGTGTCCTCTGGGTTCGTTTTCAGGATACAGATTTATTTGCATTTTAGTTGAATGTCATCTGTCAGACACTCTGCTGATGTGCTTCACCTCTCTTCAGAATCAGGAGTAGATGGTCGTTCGGAGCGCTTTTAGTGACACGTTGGACTGATTTAACAAAGACAGCAACAAATGATCTGATGTGAAAAGCTTCAGGTGTGTGAAGAGTGAGGAGGAGGAGCAGTGAAGGCACCTGAACACCACGGAAAACACCCAAAATATCCAAAACAACTTTATTGTCCACTTTTTGTGTGTACAAAGTAATTAGTCTTTGATTCAGTCACATGAACACATCACACACAGACAGTGCAGTGAAACACATAATCACATGTTTATGTTTTATCTGTCTTTGGTTTTTTGCTGTGCACTTTGGAAATTCATGTAATAAACCTTTAATAAACTAATCGAATAAAAAAGTCACATCAAGCAGTTTTTCTGTGTTCGTTCCTCTCGGCTGCTGCTTCTGTGTAACCTCCACCATGGTTCACTGTGCAGCCGGTGATGCTGCAGTCGCTCAGGAAAAGGAGAATAAAGGTGGAGAAACTCCACAGACAGCCTCACTCTGTAGAGCCTGTTGATGAAGAAGGTTAGTGTGAGACGTTTACAGCTCATCGGCAGGAGATAAAGCAGGAAGTCAGCCTGTTATTGATTATTGATTTATCACCTCTGATCCTCTGCTGGAGTGAAACCTCCTTCTTCAGTGGCCACAAGCGAGCGACCAGGTTTTGAGCATCCCTGTAATGTTGAAAGTCAGATTCAGGTGTGACTGTCACAGCGTCACGCTCGCAGAACGTGAGGTTCTTTCTCAGATCATCAGAATCAAACTTCAGCACCTGGACAAGAAAATGAACAGAGAGAAGAAGACGAGCAACATTTTTACACAAAAAACCAACAAAATGAAACTCAAACACAACTGAAACATGTCGTTTATTCATCAAACCTCCAAACACACCAACTCTGGCAGAAACACACAAAGACCAAAACAAGAAGACAAGAATCAAAAAGCTTCCTCCAGCTTCAAGATGATTAAACACAATAATGTTCCTGATGTTTCTGCAGGTGTGTGAGGAGGAGGAGCGGTGAAGGTACCTGTCCTCCCGGCACATGCAGGGCGATGGCGACGTGGTCCCAAACATAAAACTGTGGATCCTGGATCGGCCCCCAAGCTTCCATCAGGTTTTTGTCACGTCTTTGTAAAAGAACAAATCTGAGAGGAAGCAGGAGAGAATCAGCTGATTCTGTGTGTGTGTGTGTGTGTGTGTGTGTGGTAACATCTGTTTCTTACTTGTGTGTCTCACACATGGCTTCGGGCCTCCAGGTGAAGCGTCCGTCCCTGTAAGTACAGACGGTGTTTGGGGGGTCATTCAGCATGGGATACTCAGCGAAGAGCCAATCATTGGCTGAGCTGTGGACCAGCACAGCATACATCACTTCCTGTCTGTACAGGGAAGTCCTGAGAACACGCATGATGGGCAGGTGGCCGGAGCAAAACTGTAAAAACAACATGTTTTGATAAGAGACTCACAACAATAACAGAGGGCTTCATCAGTGAGCCGGACGTTGTACAGACGTCTCAAACACAAAGTACACAAAATGAGGTGAAGCTGACCGGCTGAAAACAGAAAATCATTGATTACATGAAGCAGTCAGGGAGCTTTTTCAGTCTGAGGTGCTACACTGACAAAATCAAGTTTAAAAAAGTTTAAAAAAATAAAACTTCATTGAGCTAATTAATGTTCATTTAAATTAAAGGAGTCAGTACCTGCTTGCTGTACGCCTCCAGCACCTCCTGCACTGTGAAGGTGAAGCGGTACGATCCGTATCTGGACGTCTCACTGAAGGCTGGAGAGGAGGCGAACTTCCACAGGAAGCTCTGCTGCCTCCGGGCCTGCTCCTCGGTCCAGTTTGGGAAGGCGTCCTCCAGGAGCCTCCTCTCAGCTGATTGGATCTCCTCTGGTGCCACAGCCAGACTCCACCACACCAGGGACAGTCTCTCTGGATCCTCTGAGCCGCTTTTTGGATCCTTGAAGCCTCCGTCATTCTTGATCTCTTCTAAACTGCACGTGTCGTGCTTCAGCCAAGACGCCTGAAACTCAAGTGAAACCTCTCCAGGTCCGGGGTACGGAGGGATGTCATCTTTGCAGAGGTACTTCTTGTACAAATGAGTATCTTGAGCTTCCAGTTTCAAATCATTCAGCTTTAAATGCCTCGCTTTATAATGTTCTTTGATGTTTCCTTGTCTCTGCATGATCCGATTTGGATGATGTCGATCAAAAAGTCCGTCCAGACCGTCAGTGTCACTCTGCTGATGAGCAGCTCCGAGATCTGACAGCTCAGTATATGTCAGGCAGTGTCATCGGCTGCTTATCTGGAAATAAAAGTTCATCTTTGAACACACACACAATATGGGTGATAGGGGTGATTGCTAATTATAGGAACTCCCTCACAGGAGCTGCTGGATCCAGGAGACAGATGTTGATGATTAGGCTGAAGATTTTCCTCTTTGATAAAGCTGGAAACACAGACAGTATGATAAGAAATGAAGTGTGGTGTGTGTGTGTGTGTTCAGATGTTGTAGTTGAGGTGTCGATTGGCTTAAGTAGTCTACCATTCACACACATTCACACTCCAGTGGATGCATTGGAGAGCAACATTGTCTTAGTGCCTGAGGATATTTGGCATGCAGCCTGGGATCGAACCACTGACCTTCTTTAAGGAATGAGGAGGTGTGCTTACGAACTCTTACCACCCACAGTTCAGAGTCTATCTGCGGATAGACGTTCCCAGCCCGAGGTCGATGAGCTTTGAGGCATGTTTTGGATCGACCTTTTTGAAAGACCATCTTCTATTTCGATCGCCTATAACAGAGTCTGTGAATTTACTGATGATGCGGTCAGCTGCATTCTCAAATATCTGCCAGTCAGTTGTCTCAAAGCAGGCCTGTAAGACCCCCTCAGCCTCACTGTCCCGTTTGTAAATGACCCTGGAAACTGTTTAAGCCTTTGTCTGTATGCAGGCAGCAGCAGTATGGGACGTCTGCCTTGCCAAAGCTGGAAGGGGGAGGGGTTTGTAGCAGTGATCCAGTGTTTGATCCCCTCTTGTAGGGAAGTTTCTTCACGTTGGCTCTGTTAAAGTCTCCCAACACAATAAAGGCAGCTTCAGGATTTTTGTAATCAAGTCATCTAATGACGTCATACAGGATGTAAACAGCTGAAGGAGAGTTTAACTGAAGGTCAGCAGCTGGAGGGTCTGAGAGCAGTGCGTTTTTAACATACACACATCCACAGCCCACAAAGACTTAACCGTGGAGCACACACCTCCTCCCCTTTTCGTGCCTGAGGTCTTCGTTCTGTCCCCCGGTACAGTCGGGGACGCCGGGCTGCAGCCATGTCTCAACCTGATGTCCTGTTTAACACACAGCTCGTCCAGTTTGTTGTCCGAGTAGTGATGTGCGATACCACTGATTTCCTTTCCGATCCGATACCAAGTAATATTCAGGGTGGTATCGACGATACTGATCCGATAGCAATACTTTGTACCAAAAATGTATTTTATTTATTGTATCTCAAATTACAGCGTCATAATGATTACAGGTAATCAGATTACTTGTTCTTATCACTTAATAATGCAGAGTTCATCATATAGAAATTAAAAAAAAACTGAAGTTGTGGCTATTTGAACACCTTGCCTGCCTGCAGCACTATTCTGTGATATGATTTACTCTGAGGTGTTTGACAAGGTTAGTGATGTTGCCACAACCATACATGCCAACCCTCCTGATTTTTCCGGGAGAATCCTGGAGCCACCATTCTCCCGAATTTCTCCCGATTTTCCACCCGGACAACAAAATTGAAAAACCATATCGCAGAATTCATAGGGCCCAGCCAATTCCAGTTTCCAACAATGGCGGCAGCTACTTAGTTTTAATATTACTCTTATTTCTCTTTCTGGGTCGCAAAAAAACTTTTAACATATTTTCAGGTGAGAATGTAGCTGTGTAAACTTCAAATATCTGAGCCGATCGTCTTCAAACCCCTCTTTCACTACTCGGGTTAAACATGATATATAAGTCACTTTGATAACTTAAAAATGTTATTGTTTGGCTTTTTCAGTGTTTTATTTGTTCGTGAGTAAATCAGTTTGGCTGAGATTGAAGTTATTAGATTAGATTAAATTAAATGTAACTTTATTAATCCATCGGGTGGGTTCCTCCGGGGTTTTCACACAGCTGAATAAACGTCAAACAGAAAACTGATTAAACAGAAGAGTGAGACGGTCGAGAGTTTACGCCAGTGCCCGGTTATATTTTAGATAGCAAGGAGCAGACGGCAGTTTCACTCCACCGAGGGAGCTCGTGACGTACTACCCGGCTTCCTTTAGACCGCGAAGGCCGGGTCCTCAGGTGGAAGCAGCCTCTGAATTTGGACACCCCCGCTGTTTGCGGGCCGGCAAATACTAACGGTGACATTTAACGTATTTTATCCGATAAATAAACACTGTAAAATGTATTTATCACCCCCCCCCCCCCACCCCCCCCACCCCAACAGCCCTTTTGAATGTCTCCCTAATTCTGAGGTCTCAAGGCTGGCAAGTATGGCCACAACACCTCACTTTTTTGCCACATGTATCGCAAACCACATCTCAGCTGTTTGTGGAGGTAAAATACGTCCGCACATGATTCCAATTAGCTCAGCCATTGTTGTGAGTGCGCGCGCCAAGGGGCTGCGAGACATTTATACAGCCGTATTTCGCACATGACTATGAAAGGCGGAAGAGGAAGTAGTTCCTTTGAATGTAGACAATCCGAATGTTATAGTTTCTTTCCACTGTGTTCCTGTTAATGATAAACTACAAACTTACTCTAAATTACTAAAATATCGATATTTTAATGTGAGAATCGATTCTAGAACATAAATGATTGGTATCGGAGGAATCAATATTTCAGGATCGATCCACACATCACTAGTCCGGAGACTGAACGTTTGCAGCAGGACGCTGCAGAGGTGTCTTCAGTACCACGATGTCGAAACTGGCTGATGAATGTACCGAATACGTGATCGAGCCGTACGCACAGAAAGAGGAAGTAGCGACAAATAAATAATAACGTTTTGCTGAGATGACGCGGAGCTCTCTGCTCACTCAAGTCCAAACATTTTATTACAAGTTCATCCCGACAGGCCTTTCACTGCATGTGATCTGGTAGCTCAAAGTAATGAATGTTGTTTAATTACACATCAGAAAGTCCTTGTTACAAACGCGCTGTTACATTGTTACCAGTTAACAGCGTAAAGGCTACACGCCGACGATCCCACTAAAGCTTTCCTTCAGTATTATCACTGTCAGCTCACCTGCGCTCTGCTCCTTTTCAAACCAAAAGTACTGTCCGCGTCTCCTCAACTTCTGTAACCAGCTCCACCTTTTTACTGCCTCCGCCTCCTCCGGAAATCAGCTGTGTCCTCTTTCCGTCCGCAGATCATCCTGCACATAACCGACGAGACTTTCTAATGACACCTAACGATACCTGTGGTAAAAAAATACTCCAGTAAAAGTACTGAAGCAACTTTTTTACTCAAGTAAAAGTGAAAAAGTACAGAAATGTAAGTAAGAAAGTAAAAAAAGTTGAAGGGCGATTCTAGGCAGCGGACTGTTTGGTGCCCTGGACGAACACTGTTCTGTGATTTGACACACGTTTGTTGAGCTGATAGAAACGTTTCTTTATGCTTCTTCTGCTCGAAGCTGATCCCACAGACAGACACGGCTCTGCTCCCAGTGCCGATAAACTGCGTCATTGTAGCTAAAGATAAAGAACAAAAGTCTGTTTGATTCCAGTTTCTTGTGATGTGAATGTTTGTGTCTCAAGATGATTTTATATCATTCATGAGGGATACATCTGAGATGTGGCTCACATATCACAGGCCAACAAGTTACTTATAAGCTTACATAACAGAAATCAAACCAAACCCCACTTTAACATAGAAATGATACAGCTGAGCCCAAAGAGACGAGTTTTGATCATGTAAGGAGTAGAAAGTAAAAAATAAATACTTAAGTAAAGATACCTGAAAATTCTACTTAGTAATAAAGTATTTGTACTTCATTACTTCCCACCTCTGACCCCTACATGGCTCTTTGATACACACAACACAACATCAGTTATTGTGTTGGCACCTTTAAAAAACCCCTCTGAGCACAGAAGACGTCCTCCTTCTTCTTCTCTGGTGTTAACGAGGCAGTGACAGTAAGAACAAACAGGTCCAGAGTCTCACGGAGTTCGTTTATCACTCATCGTGCTGCTTTGGAGGCTGGTGGATGTTTGCGTTGATCTCTTGGGTGGAGCGTCATTCGACTACCCACCTTTCCGTCACCGTCTCAAGGTTGTTATTTGTTAAACGCTGCCTCTCCCACCAGCTGCATTTCTTGACAGTTTCTCGAGCTCGCCTCACCTGCAGCTGCAGATCCCCTGATGAGAGTTTTTCAGGCTCTTTTTCTTTGTTCTTCTCACCAGGTTTAAACTGCAGTTCTGACTCAAATCAGCAATAAACCCACAAATTCTGACTCATTCACAAACTCAGGTTTGATAGTATTACACATATTACTGGCCCAACACAGACACACAGTATGTGTGCTGAGGGCAGACAAACTACAACAATGACAATGTGACTGTAGAGACCTGACCTCACTGATGGAGCCCCACCTGCTGCTGGCATCCACGGTTCTCTTTAAACTAGGGATGCAACGATACCAATTTTTTCAAACCGATACGATACAGATACTTGGATCTGAGTACTTGCCGATACAGAGTACAAAAAACGATACTTCTACCACACACACACACACACACACAAATACAATGAATTGGAAGACAGATTTTATTTTATTCTCTGCTGATAAAAAATAAAATCTTAATAAAAATGACCACAAAAAAATTTCAAGTGAAAAATAAGCACTTCTGTTAAATTATTGCAGAGTCTCCACATTGTAATTTAACAAAATATCACTGAACTATTGGCACTGTCTCGAGCTTTCAGAATAATAAATAAACACTTCTGTTTATTTATTGATTGTTTGATATGTTTATTGATTAGCATTCAAATATCTCAGTGAAGACAGAGCAAAGATTTACCACAAAGCAAGAAAGCATGAGACAAGGCTAATCAAAAGGTATTGGCTGAAGCATTTGCTTATTACGCCAACCCTTTTAACAAAAGATCTTTTAGCATGCAGCTCCTGTACACAGGGCTCGAAGCAAATAATAAAATTCAATTCAATTCAATTTATTATATTTCATATCACAGCTCGAGTATGCTGAGAAGACGGTTCAATCCTATGTTTTCCACGACCGACATTGGCTGGTCATCCAGAGCGATAAAATGAGTCGAGCCTCTGTTATTTTAACTGCCTGTGGATTTTCTCTTGACATTTTTCATCGCTTTTCCAAAACCTGAGTTAAAGTTGGCTGTTCCACACTGCTGACATTTTGTTTAGCCTAGCTACAGCAGCCTCCAGTTTCTCTTTTTTATCTGGAGCTGCCAGTCTCACTCGTCTAACCCTGTGCCTGTTTAGCGCGGGATGTCCCCCTAGTGGCCAATCTAAAAAACTACAACAGAAATGACAAGCCACCCTCTGATTAATGAAATAAGTTGGTATCGGTTCATGGTATCGGTTAACTTTTACGAGTATGAGTACACACATATTTTACAGTATTGTCCCCGATACCAGTATCGGTGCATCCCTACTTTAAACCAACCTAATGACTGATGGTCGATTTTTGCTTCAGCTGCTGCTCGAGCTGCACTCTGCTTCTCCTGCCGTCGACCTCCAGCGCTCAGAGATCAGGTAGGTCGTCCCTCCCAGTCACAGCCCGGTCCCCACTATCAGCACCTTCCAGGAGCCAGAGAAGGGTGGTGCTCTTAGCTATGTGCGGTAAACCCACAAGAGGCTCTGACAAGCCCCGCCCACAGGTCCAACTTCAAGGTGGGGTCAATCAAATTAGATTAATGTCTCAGAGCTTTTCAATATTATTCTAGAAATATAAATAAACGCATCTTTGTGTTTATAATTAATTCTACGATTGTTCTGTTAATAAATACACAAATTCAGATTCAAAAGAACTTTATTGTCTTATTGTATAAAAAAGGTAGAAATGTGTATGAAATTCAGGCACATGAACATGAGAAGCTGCATAAAAACACATAATCATACATTTTCATACCCACAGGGACATAATTATGTATCTCCGGTATTACAGGAAATCGTATATCTGAAATCAACTAATAAAATGCAAAAGCGAAGCATGTGAAGCAGTTTTTCTGTCTCCACTGTTACATGTATAACCTCCACCGTGATGGAGCATAGAAGTGGAGAAACCCCACCCACGTGAACCAGTGTCGTGTTTACACGTAACAGACGACCAATCAAAGAAGCTGTTTTAAATTGTATCTTCAGACACTTTGTTACCAGCAGTCTGGAAAGCATCTGATTGGCCCAAACACACCGTCAGCCGTGGATCGGCCTCCTCAGAGGAAACATCAGCATTTTCAAAGCAGTGTGAGATCATCATTGTATTTCTTTATTACCAAATCACAACAACAGTGACCTCGAGGTGTTTCACACTGCAAGGTAAAGACCCCACAGTGATACTGAGAAACCCCAACAATCACATGACAAAAGGCAGAAACATCCAAAGAAGAGCTCTGAATGAAAAGCCTGGAGAAGGATTCCTGAGAATAAAGGTGGTCACCCTAACTTTCCCACAGCACCCATAAAAATAACTACAGTAACAGTCGTAATAATAATAATACTGTATATAGTTTTACTTTATGAAATCGTCCTCTAATCTTAAATTTGCCAACTGGTCTCCTGCAGACAGGACAGAGTGCGCTCACACAGAGGCGCTGATGCTTCAGCAGCGCGGCTTATCATTAACAGCATCAATAACACTTTAAGCAGCTCTCTCACTAGTTTGCTTCTTATCGAGGTGCCTCAAGCTTTTTGCACAGCAGTGTGTACGTTTGGTTTCTTTAAAAAAGGAAAAGTTTGCAGAAGTTAAACCCGATCGTTGCCTCACCGAGTCTTGAGGCCTCTTTAACACTGCTGTGGGGTTGTCTTCCCCTAAAGAGAGAGACCTGTGAGAAGGAGAGAGGCAGAGGAGGAACTGAGATGGAGGAAAGATGAAGCCAACGCTCCAGGAGCGAAAACTGCAGTTCCTCTAGCGACCACTAGAGGCTGTTTCAGTCCCCATAGACTCCAATGGTAAAATGTTCCAGCAGAAATAAACAGGCTGCCTGACGTAATAAAAACTATGTGGAGTTGAGTTTCTGTCATAACTTTAAGGTTTGCAACTGAGAGTTTTATTGATTTATTACCTGCAAAATCCTTCTCCAGTGACGACTCGGGCCACAGACTTTCGATCACGCTCTGAGCTTCCTCAGAATCATCAAAGTAGAATTTCGGTGCGATGGTCACGTCGTCTCGCTCACAGAACTTGAGGTTCTGTCTCAGTCGATCAGAGTCGAACTTCAGCACCTGAGAAAGACACAGAGGATAATGAACACGTCTGTGCAGCTGGATTTGTAGCAATGCTCGACGTGAAGATCTGAGCGAACGTACCTCTCCGCTCTTCATGTGCAGGGCGAGGGCGACGTGATCCCAAACATAATACTGTGGGTACTTAATCGGGCCCCAGGCGTCCATCAGGTTGTCCTCAGGTCTGTAGATCAGCTGATACCTGAGAGGAAGCAGCATCTGAATCAGCCCACAGAGGTTAAACTGCATCACTGCACCTCACTGACGCTGCTCAGGTCACCGCTGAAGGTGAACCTGATGCTCGTGCGGCTGCGTGTAAAGACACTCTGAGTGTCCTGAAGTCACGGCCTTGTTTTTGTTCAGCATCAGTGTTTGTCTCACTAACTCTGAATTACATCACAGTTTCAGTAAAACTGGACCCGTGTGTCTGCGGCACAGGAACTAGGTCCTCCTTTCACCATCATCTCTGTGAGTCTACATGTGTTAGTAAGTTTCATTAACGATAACAAAGTTATTTTACAAATTACAGACAAATCAGCTGATTCTGAATCAGATAGCAGCTATTTTTTTTAAATGTGCTTAGACTTGGATGACATCATATACAAACACTTGTGTTCAGTAAACCAGTTTGAGATGATGTGGCCTGTGTGACATGGCGTGTTACTCTGCTGGAAGCAGCCAATCAGAAGATGGCACAGTGTGGTCGTGTGAGGACGGTTGTCTGGGAAACTCCCAGCAGATGAGCAGCTCCTGAAACACCAACCGCCACTCCACACTCTGGGTCAGACCCTCCCATCCCGATGCTCAGCTTCAGTCGTTTTACACTGAGCTGCTGCCACACGATTAGATGTTTGAGAAGGTGTATCTAATAAACTGGCAGTGAGTGTGTGGTTCGGTGGACTCCATGGAAATTTTACCGCGGTAAAGTGAGCCGTCATTTGTGAGCCGCGGTCAAGCCAGCCGCTTCTTCTCCGCCGCATAAATTTCCTTGCGCTTTTACACCAGTCTTTACGGTAGCGCCTTTTCGCTTTATATCCCGATTGAAAGCCTAGACACGCGCACGCGCTCGCACACATTACGATGGAGCAGCCCAATACAGTCAATAGAATTATGTCAATTTCAAAAGTTCATTAAACATCATCCTTAGTAGTTGAGGTCCAACTTTCAACACATTCTTTCTCTGGGACACCTGCTGTACCTGTGTGCCAAGTTTCAGCCAGATTTACTGTAAAATTCCTCAGAAATTAAAGGAAACTTATATTCAACACAATACAGCCAATACAATAGAATTATGTCAATTTCAAAAATTCATTAAAAATCATCCTTAGTAGTTGAGGCTACCGTAAAGACTGGTGTAAAAGCGCAAGGACATTTATGCGGCGGATAAGAGGCGGCTGGCTTGACCGCGGCTCACAAATGACCGCGGTAAAGTGAGCCGTCATTTGTGAGCCGCGGTCAAGCCAGCCGCCTCTTATCCGCCGCATAAATTTCCTTGCGCTTTTACACCAGTCTTTACGGTAGCGCCTTTTCGCTTTATATCCCGATTGAGAGCCTAGACCCGCGCACACGCGCACGCGCGCGCACACATTACGATGGAACAGCCCAATACAGTCAATACAATTATGTCTATTACAAAAATTCATTAAAAATCATCCTTAGTAGTTGAGGTCCAACTTTCAACACATTCCTTCTCTGGGAAGCCTACTGTACCTGTGTGCCAAGTTTCATCCAGATTTACTGTAGAATTCCTCAGAAATTAAAGGAAACTTATATTCAATGCAATACAGTCAATACACTACAATTATGTCAAATTTCAAAAATTCATTAAAAATCATCCTTAGTAGTTGAGGTCCAACTTTCAACACATTCCTTCTCTGGGAAGCCTACTGTACCTGTGTGCCAAGTTTCATCCAGATTTACTGTAAAATTCCTCAGAAATTAAAGGACATTTATATTCAATGCAATACAGTCAATACACTACAATTATGTCTATTACAAAAATTCATTAAAAATCATCCTTAGTAGTTGAGGTCCAACTTTCAACACATCCCTCCTCTGGGACACCTACTGTACCTGTGTGCCAAGTTTCATCCAGATTTACTGTAAAATTCCTCAGAAATTAAAGGAAACTTATATTCAATGCGATACAGTCAATACACTACAATTATGTCAAATTTCAAAAATTCATTAAAAATCATCCTTAGTAGTTGAGGTCCAACTTTCAACAGATTCCTTCTCTGGGACACCTACTGTACCTGTGTGCCAAGTTTCATCCAGATTTACTGTAAAAGTCCTCAGAAATTAAAGGACATTTATATTCAATGCAATACAGTCAATACACTACAATTATGTACATTTCAAAAATTCATTAAAAATCATCCTTAGTAGTTGAGGTCCAACTTTCAACAGATTCCTTCTCTGGGACACCTACTGTACCTGTGTGCCAAGTTTCATCCAGATTTACTGTAGAATTCCTCAGAAATTAAAGGAAACTTATATTCAATGCAATACAGTCAATACACTACAATTATGTCAAATTTCAAAAATTCATTAAAAATCATCCTTAGTAGTTGAGGTCCAACTTTCAACACATTCCTTCTCTGGGACACCTACTGTACCTGTGTGCCAAGTTTCATCCAGATTTACTGTAGAATTCCTCAGAAATTAAAGGACATTTATATTCAATGCAATACAGTCAATACACTACAATTATCTCAAATTTCAAAATTCATTAAAAATCATCCTTAGTAGTTGAGGTCCAACTTTCAACAGATTCCTTCTCTGGGAAGCCTACTGTACCTGTGTGCCAAGTTTCATCCAGATTTACTGTAGAATTCCTCAGAAATTAAAGGACATTTATATTCAATGCAATACAGTCAATACACTACAATTATGTCAAATTTCAAAGATTCATTAAAAATCATCCTTAGTAGTTGAGGTCCAACTTTCAACACATCCCTCCTCTGGGACACCTGCTGTACCTGTGTGCCAAGTTTCATCCAGATTTACTGTAGAATTCCTCAGAAATTAAAGGAAACTTATATTCAATGCAATACAGTCAATACACTACAATTATGTCAAATTTCAAAAATTCATTAAAAATCATCCTTAGTAGTTGAGGTCCAACTTTCAACACATCCCTCCTCTGGGACACCTACTGTACCTGTGTGCCAAGTTTCATCCAGATTTACTGTAGAATTCCTCAGAAATTAAAGGAAACTTATATTCAATGCAATACAGTCAATACACTACAATTATGTACATTTCAAAAATTCATTAAAAATCATCCTTAGTAGTTGAGGTCCAACTTTCAACAGATTCCTTCTCTGGGAAGCCTACTGTACCTGTGTGCCAAGTTTCATCCAGATTTACTGTAAGATTCCTCAGAAATTAAAGGACATGTATATTGAATTCAATACACTTACTTAAATATTGCATCATATTCAAAAATTCATTAAAAATCATCCTTAGTAGTTGAGGTCCAACTTTCAACACCGTCTTACTCTGGGCGACCTACGGTATCTCTGGGCCAAGTTACATCTCAATTCACTGTAATCTTTATCAAAAATTGAAAGAACAATTATATGTCAATGCTGGCTGTGTGCCTTTCAAAGTGACACTAAATAACAGAACTCAGGCACATCCGCCAAAAGGCGGATTTATTAAACAAAAACAACATACAAAATATCCCTAACCCATACTACATAACCTAAAAAGAAACAAAGGGACACTTAGAAGCACAAGAAAACAATACTATACTGGAAGGGCAAGAGACACAGCCCAAACATAATCCACAACTAAAACGCCAAAAGAACAAGTCATCCCACATAGCAGACGGGTGTTGCCTGGATCTGGTGTGAAGCCGGCACTGCTGGCTGACTTCTGGCATGGTAAGATGGCACTGTTTATGTGATGGCATGCTACATCTGGCCTGATTGGGTGAATGTGACATGTTGTATAGAGCACTTTGAGTAATATGGGTGAGTAAAAAGGCGCTATATAAGAATCAGTCCATTCACTGTCTGAACAGAGTTTTGTCATGACAGCATATTTGATTGTCTTCACTGACTCGCTTTGAAATCCAGATTTTAATTTTGGAATATTAAGTGTACTTGTGGTTCCTATAGAATTTTAAGGTTGAACAGGAATCATCTCTCAGGCCTCTCTTCTGTGGATGCAGCTCACATCATTCTGTACAATACGATAATTTTTAATTGTACAACTGTTTATAACCTGCATATTTCACATTTGTGTATAGCTGTATATCTCATATTTCTGTATAGTTTTTTTAATTTCACATTCTGTATAGTTTTTCATGTTTATATCCTGTTCATAGCCTGTACATACTTATAGTTATAGCATATTCATAACATACCTTCATACCGTGTACATTATAACATACCATAATAGACCCATTTCTGTAATATACTTACATACCTATATTATTGCTAATATATATTGTAATATATCTATATCATGGCTAAAGCACTTCTTGATGGATGCAAACTGCATTTCGTTGCCTTGTACCTGTGACATGTGCAATGACAATAAAGTTGAATTCTATTCTATTCTATATTAATTCAGAAGACAAACACCCGTCTCTGCTTTTGAGATTAGCATTAAAACCCTCAGTTTTGACAAATAATACAGTTAGAGTGGATCAGGTGACCCTGAATCTTCCCTTATTTGTGCTGCAATAAGCCTAGGCTCTTGTGGGCTTCCCATCATGTATGAATTTTTTCCTTCTTTGCTCTTTCTGTGTTTATACACCTCTCTGCATTTAATCATTAGTTAGTATGTATCTCTTGCACAGTGTATATGTTGTTCTGTCTCCTTTTCATCAACCTCAGCCAGTCACAGTAGATGGCTGTCTCTCCTTGAGCCTGTTTCTGCCAGATGTCTCTACCTCTTCAAATGGAGTTTTTCCTTCCCACTCACACTAAATGTTAGCTCATATGGGGTACTTAAATTGTTGGGGCTTTCTTTGTATTATTGTTGTGTTTTTAACCAGCAACATAAAGTGTCTTTAGGTGACTGTTGTTGTGGTTTGGTGCTGTATAAATATAATATAATAGAATCGAATAGAATAATGTACTTCAGACCGGGAGATTGGCAAAATGTATAAATAGGATGGTGATTAGGGGAATTGGAGACAGCTGTGTAACACAGCAGGGATACATTGGGAATAAGAAGACAATGGGAGTAAGACTCAACACAAGAAAGAGACAAGAGGCCACCAAACTAAAACACAGACTAAGACACACGAGCTTGACACAGACAAAACCAGAAACAGACATGAAGACAAGACTGGCTTTAACACTAGAGTGTTTTCACAAGTGTTCCATCCACTTGTGGAATGCTTAAAAAGAACTACACTTAAAAGCAATATGGAACTGAAAACAAAAGAATACATAATGTAAACATATCATCAAATAATCCAGGACTCACAAACAATGATATGATGAACAGAACTATAAAGAACAAAACTGAGAAATGCTTGGTAAACTGACCAAGGACTATGTCATCATGTCAATTTTTTAATATCATAGTTAATGTGTCCTGATTTGTAGATAGTGCCACCTGACAATTACCAGGAAATCCAACTGGGTGACAAGCCAGAGTTGTTTGCCTACACACCCACTGACTAGAAAAAAGGTCCAGGACTCTTCAAGCTGGGATACAGGCATCAAAGACAAAGATGTAACCAGATAGAAAGTCATCAGGAAGGCATTGCCTGTTGTTGCTGCTGCTGTCAGACTTTTTAATTCATCCACTTGTGTCAGACACATATTGAACAGGAATAAACATGACTCACTGCACTCTCTCACTTTGTATGCCACAATGTTTGCTTAGACACCTGTATGCTTATATTGTTTATTATATCCCAGAAACATTAATGTTAAAACTTGTGTTCCTATGTCTATATATAAGTTTATTTTCATATCTCTATATTAATCTATTTATAGCTCCATTCCCTCACTTCATTTTATACAATTGCTTTGTTCCTGCATGAGAGCTATTTAAAATGGTTTCACACAAAGTGCCTCCAGATGAATACAGAGTAGTTTTGGACAGCAGAGGCTGGAGAATGGTATTGCTCTCTGTGTGAAAAATAACTACTTATTTGAAATGAAGATGAATGTATGTTGTCAAGGCAAAAAAAAGATTTTTCTTTTAAACAGTACATTGCATAATGAGAGTTGGCAGTTCGTCTTGTCACCGGAAGGTTGCTGGTTCGAGCCCCAGCTCCCACAGTCTCGGTCGTTGTGTCAGAAAAGCGGCAGAGCTACGCCAGAATGCTCTTTGTGGACTACAGCTCAGCCTTTAATGCAATCATCCCAGACATCCTCTGCTGACCTTCCACCACTCGCCCATTGAGAGCCTACTAACTTACTGCATCCCAGGATGGTACGGCAGCTGCACTAAGGCGGATAGCGAGTCAGTGAAGACAATCAAATATGCTGTCATGACAAAACTCTGTTCAGACAGTGAATGGACTGATTCTTATATAGCGCCTTTTTACTCACCCATATTACTCAAAGTGCTCTATACAACATGTCACATTCACCCAATCAGGCCAGATGTAGCATGCCATCACATAAACAGTGCCATCTTACCATGCCAGAAGTCAGCCAGCAGTGCCGGCTTCACACCAGATCCAGGCAACACCCGTCTGCTATGTGGGATGACTTGTTCTTTTGGCGTTTTAGTTGTGGATTATGTTTGGGCTGTGTCTCTTGCCCTTCCAGTATAGTATTGTTTTCTTGTGCTTCTAAGTGTCCCTTTGTTTCTTTTTAGGTTATGTAGTATGGGTTAGGGATATTTTGTATGTTGTTTTTGTTTAATAAATCCGCCTTTTGGCGGATGTGCCTGAGTTCTGTTATTTAGTGTCACTTTGAAAGGCACACAGCCAGCATTGACATATAATTGTTCTTTCAATTTTTGATAAAGATTACAGTGAATTGAGATGTAACTTGGCCCAGAGATACCGTAGGTCGCCCAGAGTAAGACGGTGTTGAAAGTTGGACCTCAACTACTAAGGATGATTTTTAATGAATTTTTGAATATGATGCAATATTTAAGTAAGTGTATTGAATTCAATATACATGTCCTTTAATTTCTGAGGAATCTTACAGTAAATCTGGATGAAACTTGGCACACAGGTACAGTAGGCTTCCCAGAGAAGGAATGTGTTGAAAGTTGGACCTCAACTACTAAGGATGATTTTTAATGAATTTTTGAAATTTGACATAATTGTAGTGTATTGACTGTATTGCATTGAATATAAGTTTCCTTTAATTTCTGAGGAATTCTACAGTAAATCTGGATGAAACTTGGCACACAGGTACAGTAGGTGTCCCAGAGAAGGAATGTGTTGAAAGTTGGACCTCAACTACTAAGGATGATTTTTAATGAATTTTTGAAATGTACATAATTGTAGTGTATTGACTGTATTGCATTGAATATAAATGTCCTTTAATTTCTGAGGAATTTTACAGTAAATCTGGATGAAACTTGGCACACAGGTACAGTAGGTGTCCCAGAGAAGGAATGTGTTTGAAAGTTGGACCTCAACTACTAAGGATGATTTTTAATGAATTTTTGAAATTTGACATAATTGTAGTGTATTGACTGTATTGCATTGAATATAAGTTTCCTTTAATTTCTGAGGAATTCTACAGTAAATCTGGATGAAACTTGGCACACAGGTACAGTAGGTGTCCCAGAGAAGGAATCTGTTGAAAGTTGGACCTCAACTACTAAGGATGATTTTTAATGAATTTTTGAAATGTACATAATTGTAGTGTATTGACTGTATTGCATTGAATATAAATGTCCTTTAATTTCTGAGGAACTTTACAGTAAATCTGGATGAAACTTGGCACACAGGTACAGTAGGTGTCCCAGAGAAGGAATGTGTTGAAAGTTGGACCTCAACTACTAAGGATGATTTTTAATGAATTTTTGAAATTTGACATAATTGTAGTGTATTGACTGTATTGCATTGAATATAAGTTTCCTTTAATTTCTGAGGAATTCTACAGTAAATCTGGATGAAACTTGGCACACAGGTACAGTAGGTGTCCCAGAGAAGGAATGTGTTGAAAGTTGGACCTCAACTACTAAGGATGATTTTTAATGAATTTTTGAAATGTACATAATTGTAGTGTATTGACTGTATTGCATTGAATATAAATGTCCTTTAATTTCTGAGGAACTTTACAGTAAATCTGGATGAAACTTGGCACACAGGTACAGTAGGTGTCCCAGAGAAGGAATGTGTTGAAAGTTGGACCTCAACTACTAAGGATGATTTTTAATGAATTTTTGAAATGTACATAATTGTAGTGTATTGACTGTATTGCATTGAATATAAATGTCCTTTAATTTCTGAGGGATTTTACAGTAAATCTGGATGAAACTTGGCACACAGGTACAGTAGGTGTCCCAGAGAAGGAATGTGTTGAAAGTTGGACCTCAACTACTAAGGATGATTTTTAATGAATTTTTGAAATTTGACATAATTGTAGTGTATTGACTGTATTGCATTGAATATAAGTTTCCTTTAATTTCTGAGGAATTCTACAGTAAATCTGGATGAAACTTGGCACACAGGTACAGTAGGCTTCCCAGAGAAGGAATGTGTTGAAAGTTGGACCTCAACTACTAAGGATGATTTTTAATGAATTTTTGAAATGTACATAATTGTAGTGTATTGACTGTATTGCATTGAATATAAATGTCCTTTAATTTCTGAGGAATTTTACAGTAAATCTGGATGAAACTTGGCACACAGGTACAGCAGGTGTCCCAGAGAAGGAATGTGTTGAAAGTTGGACCTCAACTACTAAGGATGATTTTTAATGAATTTTTGTAATAGACATAATTGTATTGACTGTATTGGGCTGTTCCATCGTAATGTGTGCGCGCGCGTGCGCGTGTGCGCGGGTCTAGGCTCTCAATCGGGATATAAAGCGAAAAGGCGCTACCGTAAAGACTGGTGTAAAAGCGCAAGGAAATTTATGCGGCGGATAAGAGGCGGCTGGCTTGACCGCGGCTCACAAATGACGGCTCACTTTACCGCGGTTCACAAATGACGGCTCACTTTACCGCGGTGAAATTTTTATCTGTTTCTTACCAGTGTGTCTTACACATGGCCTCTGGCCTCCAGATAAAGATGTTTTCTTCTCGTCTGTAAGCACAGACGGCGTTCGGGTCGTCATCGGGCAGCTCGGGGTACTGGGAGAAGCGCCCGTTATCGTGCGGGCGGTGGACCAGCACGGTATACATCACTTCCTGTTTGTACAGGGAGGTCTTGAACACTCGCAAGACGGGTGGAGCACGGGAGCAAAACTGGAGACAAATAAACAGGTTTCAGTGGAGGGAGCGCTGCTCACCACGCAGAGATGTGACAAGTGCTCAACTTAGAGCTCTTTGTTGGTGTCAGACTGTTTCGTGAAAGGCTGGTCACAGATTTATAATCTTGGTTCCTCCCATGTGTTTGGTGCTTTTGGATCAGGTACAAGGACCAGACTGAGAATGAGTGAAAAAGCAGCCAATGTCTAAATAAAAGCTCTGAAAAGGCTTCATGAAATCTGTAGGACTCTTTAGATATCACAATCAAGTCTGGCTGCTTGGAAGCAAAATGTAAGGAAGACGTTTACTCACCTCTACACCGAGGTTATTACACGGTAATAGAACTACAACAAAAATTAGACCTTAAATACAACAAACTGAAACTGAACGAAATGAAATTGAATGAACATTGTTAAAATCTCCCAATTCTTTGAATCTTTGGGCTGAAGGAAGGACAATACTCGGTGTATAAATGCTCAATCAACAATCCTTTATTTCCACACAATGAGCATAAGCCATCCGGATGGGGAGACATGCATGAAGAGGGTCACAGCAAAATCTCAAAATGGTGATGGGTTACACAGCTTCTTATAACCTCTACTGGCCCCCACCTGGTCGTAAAAGCCTAAACATTCACATTCTTTCTCTGTCATGGCGCCTAAGTTATGACCTCGGCTCCCTGTCTTTCTGCCCCCTACAAAGGTGGGGGCATGGAATGTGGTCTGTTTCTGCTATTATCAGCACAAGGTCCTCTGCACACAACATTCACTTCATGATTTAGCAGTCTGACATGTCAAGAAAACAGCGTAATACATTCACAGCAGATCAATGGCAGCGCATACCTGTCTAACAGAATCCAAAGATGGTCACATTCTTTCAACCCCACAAATATAATGGAACACCTGTCTAACAAACTACAAAAATGGTCATGTTCTTTTAATCTAAAATATAAGGGAAACTAAGCTACATACTTTGCACACAATCTAGACTAAGGGATATATTTATGTTCTACAGCTGTTAAGATAATTCAACTACCTTGACTACAGGTATAAGATACCATACGTTTAGAATAATAATCTCACAACATGAAAAACTAAAGTAAAATCAATTTACAAAGGAAATGTTTTTGTTTTGTGATTTAATATTCTGGTAAAATCACAAACTGCCTGATCAGGTCAGATGGAAGTTTTTGATTGAGCCTTCTGGTTATACTTGAATATGTATGCAGATAAATTACATCTAATTAAGACTAAAACTGAGATCGAAACTAATAAAACTAAATGAAAACGAAACATTTTCAAACTATAAAAACTAAACTGAGACCAGCAAACTGAACTGGAGACTTCCTGAAACTGAAATGATCCCATGCAAACGTACACCTATCTGGAACAACCCTGACATATTACAAAACAATAATATGATAAACTTTTCAGATTGGAATGGTAAAGGAATCAAATATGTAGAACATATACTAGAAGGAACAGAATTTATTTCATTTGACAGACTAGTTACACAATATGGGATCAACAAGAAAAGATTTTTAGAATATCAACAAATTAAATCCATAATAAAAAAGAAATTTAAACTGGGTCAAGTTGAACTACAAACACCACCAAGTGTGGTTCAATTTTTTACTCTTAAAACCCCCAAATTACTATCCAAAATATACAGAATGCTTTCTAAAACAGATGAATCAATATCACTTCCTATTGCAAAATGGGAAGCGGATTTATCAGTTAACTTAGACCAAAACTTCTGGTCTCAGATTTGCTTAAAAACCTTTCATCTAATCAGAAATCCCAGTCTTCAATTAATTCAATACAAAATACTACATAGAGTGCACTATACAGGTCATCGGATGTTCAAGATGGGCTTTGCATCTACCAACAACTGCTCACACTGCCAAACCAATTCACCGGACAATTATATCCACGCTCTTTGGTTCTGTCCACCAGTTCAGAAGTTTTGGCGCGAGATATGTGAAGACTTATCAAAGTGTCTGAAATGTAACATTCCAACTTCCCCCTTAGTGTGTTTGTTGGGCAGCTTAGATAATGTCACTTCAGAAAAGAATATAGCCCATATGGTTTTCACTGCTCTATGCATAGCCAAGAAAACAGTCCTCATGAACTGGAAAAATAAAAACAATCTTAATTCTAACCAATATAGAAATTATCTATTAGATTACATTAGTCTTGATACAGCCTCTGCCACCACATCAGATCAATCGCTCTGGGCTCCTCTGATCAGCTCCATCACCTAGTGGGGGTGGGGGGTCATATTTTGGTCTCGCCTTCACTGTTGTGATTGGTGTGGGGGTAGGGTCAGGCTTGGGGCGTCGGGGGGTTCCCCAGGAGCATCTTCCTTGGGGGGCTCAACCCGGGGTAGCGGTCATGGCCAATTAGGGGCTCTGTTGGCTCTTAGGTGACGGCTTCCTCGTGACTACGTGCAGCGGGGCTAGGGGAGGGTCTGTGCTGACGGACGGGGGTTACTGACCTGGTAGCCTGGCTGCCCCTGGGTGGGTCCGGGACGGGCGTGAGGTTCTGGGGGCGCTCCGGCTCTGGCCTGGGGCCCTGGCCGGGCCTCGGGGGCCTGGGTCCTGGTTGGTGTGTTGCCGGGGTTGTGGGCCGGTGGGTATATGGGGGCCCGCCACTGGCGCAGGGTGCCGCCGGTGCGCCGAGCCAGCTGGGGGGCTCTTCAACTGGTGGGGGGGGGGTTGTCACATCTTGCAGGGGCTTTCCTCTCTCAGGAACTCTCTCTGCAAGAGGGGGAGATACAGGAGAGGTGGAGGAAGATCTCAGCCTGGGCGTCTATTGTCTTATGTAGTCTGGAAGATGAGTGGATGATGGGGTGGGTGCAGTTTTCTCTGTTGTGGGGTTGAGTGGACTGCCCCGGGCTCTGTGGGGCCGGGCGGCGCCGCTGCGCTGGGCCCCGGTTCGGATGGGCCTGGGCCCCCCTTCCCTGGTGGGTCGCGGAGTATGGGGGTGCCTACTGGGGTCAGCGGGGGAGCTGGCCCCAGGGAGGGGTCACTTGCTCCTCCCTTCCTTCCCTCCCCATCTCCAGCTGCCTCCCTCTTCCCGCTCCACCACAACCACCCACACATGCAGGGCCTTGGAGTGGGGGTGTGTCACCAGGGTGCAGAGGAGGTAACCCCCCCCCCTCTGTCCCCTTCTGGCTGCCTCTGCCTCAATTTTATCCCGCAACTTAGACATTCACATTACTCACATTCTCATTACACATAAATATAGGATCTTGGGGGTGGGCACGCTACACGGAATCCCAATTAACATCAGGGTGTACACCTCACCCCCGGCGTCGTTGCCCACCTCTCAATTTTAAATACACGTAGACATTGAGGGCTAGCAGGAGGGACTATGCGCTTACCTGCTGCTCTCTGGCAGGTAGCTCCATGCCCTCCTGGGTTTTAAACGCACCTTAGAACACACATACATCAACACTACAATGAGCGGGTGGAGGGAGGTTAGGAGTCTTCTCTCACCCTCGTTCTCTGCTTTCTGCTGGAGCAGGGGGGCTAGGAGGAGGAGTTGGCCGTCCGACTGGGGTCCGGAGTGTGGGGCCTCCCTGCTGCTGCGGAGTCGGGGCGGTCTGCTTCTCCCCACTGCAGGGAAAAGGGTAACACAACCTGGGTCTGGGTGCAGTTCCCCCCTCCAGGGGCAAGGGTACCTAGACCCGGTTCGTAGAGTACGCTTGGGGAGTGTGATTGTGTGTACAGCGTCTCTTTATGTCTGTCTCCACGTTGGTTGAGTGTGGAGTAAGTGCATATGAGAGCATGAGGGTGGGAATGGATGTTTGTATCTGTGTGTGCCTGTATGTCTGTGTCTGTATGTCAGGTTGGGTATCAGATGCCACCTCTCTGAGGACAGCTCAGGCCCTCCAAGGTTTGGAGGCCTATCTCCCCCCACCACTTCCCCTGCCGGGGGCGGACTCCCTCAGACGTCGGTGCGTTGGTGGTTCTTTGTGTCCGGGGGTGGGCGTCCGGGTACACACCGGCTCACTCCTTGGCGGCTGCTTATCGGGGCCTGGAGCCTGGGGCTCGCTTGGGCCACTTTGGAGGTGGGGTGCCCCCGGCCTCTCGGCCTGGGGCTCGGTCACTCAGGCACAGCTGGCTGCCGGCGGAGCTCACGGGCACGTCACTGCAGCCCCCCCTGGCTTCTGCTCCGTGGCTGCTGGGTGACCCCTCATCTGGGACTCTCCTCAGCTCTTTCTGGGACAGTGGCGCGGCTGCCCCTCTGTTGGTCTTCCTTGGTCTCTTGTGTTCTGGGGGCCTCTGGATGTCTGGGGTTTTGATCTCCTCCATACCTGCTTCATGCCCTGGAGGACGGGGCAGTGGCCCCCCACACCCTCTAGCAGATCATTACATGAGGGAACCTTTTAAGAAAACAAGCGCGTCCATGCTCACAGGTGTACACACGGGTGATCACACACACAAACTACACCCTTTTTGGCTCCTACCTCAATGCACACTGTGCTGTCGATCTTACGTGCTGCACAATAATGTTTAATATTTAGTATTTACTGTCATATTCCCATATATCATTGTGATGTGGTTTATTGTATTACTCTCGTTTTCTTCTGCTTGTTTTCTTTTTTCTTTCTCAACAGGTGATCCAGGTGATCGATATATGTATTTTTTTTTTTTTTTTTTTTTTTTTTTTTTTCTTCTGCTTATTCTGTTGGTTTTTGTTTTTTGCCCTTCTCCCCCGTCCCTCTTCTCAACTGTTTTTCTTCCCCTCTTTCTTTCTCCCTTTTCTTTCCCCCAGTCAAGTCTGTCCCGTATTCAGCAAGTGAAAATAAAATAAAGAATAAAAGGTGAATCAAATGGACCATTACGGCAAAGCTGGGATGGTCAATTTGGTAAAGAAAATCCGTTGGGCATCTTTCTTCGCCTTTAGACAATAATTCTGATGGCAAAAGAACCAAACGGGACAGGCAAAAAAAAAAAAAAAAAAAAAAAAAAAAAAAAAAAGAAACTGAAATGATTTAAAAACAAAAAAGTCAAAACGAAATCAAATTTTAAAAACTGTAATAACTGAAATAATAATGATCTACACTGTGACAGTAAGCAAGTGGTCCGCAGAGTTTGGGCGGGCTGGTGCTGGATGAACTGAACACTTATGAATAAATAAAATTCAGTTTGTAACGAGTCAGCGGGCGTCTCGTGTCTGCTGTAATAAAACAGCATTATCAAAAGTTAGTAAGTGTTTTAAATTTAAACTGAAGGAGTTCGTACCTGCTCGCTGTAGGCCTCCAGCACCTCCTGCACGGTGAAGGTGAAGCGGTACTATCCATACCTGGACTTCTCTCTGAAGGCTGGAGAGGAGGTGAACTTCTTCAGGAAGCCCTGCTGCTTCCGGGCCTGCTCCTTGGTCCGGTATGGGAAGGTCTTCTTCAGGAGCCTCCTCTCAGCTGACCGGATCTCCTCTGGTCCAACAGCCAGACTCCACCACACCAGGGACGGCTCTTCAGGGTCCTTGACGCCTCTGTGTGGATCCTTGAAGCCTCCATCCTTCCAGATCCAGCACAGAGACCCTCTCTCTGTGTCGTGTTTCACATGAGACACGTGAAACTCCGGCCGGGGGTACGGAGGGATGTATTTTTTGAACAGGTATTTTTTCCTTTTCGTATCCAGGTAGGAATGTCGAGCTTCCGATTTCAGCTCTTTCAGCTTTAAGTGTTCACCCCTTACAAAATATTCTCTATAGTCTCTGCTGTTTTTTCGCTTCTCCATGATTAGATGAAGGGTGGTGGCGATCATAAAAACTGTAAGGACCACGCCCAGTAACTGAAGCTGGTTACCAAGAAATGAAAGTTAATTTTTACAGGTTTAAGGGGAAGTTCAAGAGTTTATGAAGCATTTCATCTTGCGAACAGACAAACAGACACTCATTTTAATTTTAATATACATTTTTCTTCTTTTTATGTTATATTTATTTATTTATTGTTAATTCATTTATTGTCACAAATCAACTCTAATTAGAATTCTGACATCAGGAACATGAGGTGAGGAATCTGTGTTCACCGACAGTCCGTGAAGGCATCGTGGAGAGCGGCGGCCCCGCCGACGTCGCAGTCACGTGACGAGGTGGACAGAAACAAACATGGCGCCGCGAAAGTAAGGAAAAGTGCTGGGTGAGTGTTTGTGAGCGGAGCGCTGGCCTTCAACCGCCGCCTCAGCCGCTCGAAGTGCCGGGCAGGAGCGGCAGGCCGACCCGCTCTCTAGCGTCACGGTTTAGCTGCGGGAAAACCGAAAAGCGCCAACTTTTAACGGCCTCTTTTCGCTGACTCGTGTGGTCAGCTTGTTTCCATATCAACCGCTGCCCTCGCGCTGTGTGAGCTAACGTTACGTCCAGTGTGCGATGTTTCAGGCCGCTCACGCGCCTCTGTTTGTTTTTGTGTTAACGCAGAGGGCAGTTTGTTCAGGCCCCACCGCAGGACAGATGAGAGGAGGGCGGAGAAGAGGAGGAGGAGACCCACCATCGTCAGGTGAAGCAGGTAGTAGGCGTGGCCTGAGGGCTGTCATTCATTCTGCTGTTTGTTATTAAAGACGGAAACAATACGCGGTTCGAAGGATTAAAGCTTCGTGTTTTGGGGTGAACTGACCCTTTAAATAATCCCGCTGAACAATCACAAACTTAAATTATTTAATCGTGACCATCAAAGCAAACTTCAGACTCGTATCACACATTCATGTTTGTTTTCTCAGCTGCTGTGCAAAAGTCTTGAGCCACCACTCATAATTATTTGGGATTTTACTCCATTGGGGACTTTTCTTTACATTTAAAATCAAAAAATGTGGAAAGAAAAAACAAAGTTTGGGGTATGTAAAGTATGTTTGAACCAGGAAGGTGACTCCCAAAGATCTATTAGCTGAAACTAGGTATATCTCAGCATGGTGTGCTGTGTGTTTTTAACAAAGAGGAGGAAGCTAGACGAGTGGAGGACAGAAGAAGTGAGAGGTGTTAACAGCAGGTGACAGTCATGTCCTTCAGAGACCTGAGAGATCCATCTGCTGTTCAATAAAGCCTCATCAGGAGTGGTCTCAGGGGAAGGATGGCTCTCAGGAAGCCATTCTTAAAGAAGGGAAACAGGTATGCCTCATTACACCTGACCTGGATTTAACATTAACGGACACAGGTCTGGTAGAGCGACCAATCAAACTCATAGTCCGAATGTGTGGTGGAGGTCAGGAGGGAGCTACAACAGCGAGTGTCTACAGCCGTCTGTAAAACATGGTGGAGGCTGTGTCATGGTCTCTGCTGTCCTTCAATCAGTGTGTTGATCTCATCAAAACTGAATCATCAACTCTATGAAAGTGCGGTCAGATTTCCACACGCCATCAGTACCGTCTGGAAACATCTGACTGGCAGCAGCTTCGTTTTTCAGCATGAGGCTGATGTCAAACACACTGCCAGTGCAGGAGAAGCCTGAGGAACACCATCAGTCACAGATTGGCCTCGACAGAGCCCGGACCTCAACATCCCTGAAGCAGAGTGAGATCATTCTGATGGAGAACAGGACAAAAGACAGAAACATCCAAAGAAGAGCTTTGAATGTCCCTCAGGACGCTTGGAGAATCATTTCTGAAGATTCCTCAGAGTTCGGACTGTGCTGGAGGATAAAGTGATCCGACCAATTATCGACTTTACCAATCCAGTGATGATTGGAGCAGAAGACAATGGTTGGGTGGATCCTGATGTTACGGACTGTGGTGATATTTGAGATCAGAAACGACGTGTTAATAAAACCCTGTTTGGAGCTTGGCAGCCACACATGTGGACGTCTGAGGCTACAGGGCAGCCACATGTTTTATTACGTGTTTATGGAAGCAGTGGCTCTACAGATGATCACTAATAACTCAATGATTTTACGGCTGGTTGGTTTATTATTTAGAGTTTTGTGTGTCTGCTGGCTGCAGTTACTCAGGAACAGAGCAAGATGGCGCTGAGGAAGCAAAAGCTCATGGACGTGGCCTCTGAGAGCCAGAAGGAGGAGGACTCGCAGGAGGGCGAAGCTGCAGACGAGCAGGTGAAGAAACGCGAGCGTCCTGAATGAACGCGAGGTCGCTCCCGTGGAACCAGGATCAGAAAAGTCTGACTGATAATCTGGCAGCCGCATGAAAAACAACATCAGAACTGTTTGTCCTTCTTTGTCTCTGCAGGACGAGCTCTCGACGTCGCTGCTCGCCACGTCAATGGCGAGGGAGAAACGGCAGAGGGAGAGCAAATCCAAACCTAAAGGTGCAGAAGCATGGAGGTGGAATCAGGGCATTTCAGGAGGATCAGGAACTGCTGAACGTGTTTCGTTTTGAGGGTGTAAGCAGGACTTTGGCGATGAAGCTCTGTGTGTGTGTTTGCAGAGATGTCCGAGGAGGAGATGATGGACTTGGCTCTGCGCCTGAGCGAACAGGAAGCCAGCGCCACGGCGCTCAGACGGCAGCAAGAGGAGGAGGAGGCCATGATGAGGGCCATCAAGGAGAGCGTGAGTACAGAGCTGGAGCAGGCGTGCACGCGTCTGGTTTATTTCTGTCCTGTTTATCTGTCGGTCAGCAGCTGATGGCAGTTTGCACCAATCAGGGCCTCTCTGCAGAGCGCCGGCGCTTCTTCTCTAAGACGATGTTACAGATCTGCGCGAATCCTGACATTAGCATGGTTTACTTTTACCGCCAGGATGAGAGTCGTCCTCTAAACCTGTTATGCGCTTCTGAGAGTTTCATTCATGTTCTTTTCCTGTCACAGATGGTCGGGCAGACGCAGGCGTGCCGGACCCCCAAGAGTCCATCTCAGCCCGCCGACGTTTCCCTCAGGCTCTGCTCCCGCCGCAAACTAGCGTACTCGAACGGGAAAACAACGCTCGCCATCGATCGAGGAGCCTCAGAAGACGGCTGCCTTCAAGGTAACACCGGCGTCCATCTGAGGTCAGACTTCACAGCAGGAAATCAATATGAAAGGCACTGTTCCTTTGTTCCAGCCGGATCTGGAGACGGTGACAACGGGAGTTTAAAGAGGAAGAGGAAAGCGGGGAGTCCTCTGCCGGAGATGCCGGACTTGTCGCAGACTCGGGTCTACTCTCAGGCGTCTCCCTGCAGCTCCGAGTCTCTGCCGGCTCTCCCCGACTCGCCGCAGGTTCGTCGCCGTCTGCGATCTGTTGGGAAACGTGCGTCAGAAAAGTCGTTTAAAGGTTCATCTCTTTGTTTCCTCCCAGAGCTCCGACTCCACGCAGATCGAGGACTCACAGCCGCGTCGGTCTCCCGTCTTTCCACTGACGGGCTGCCGGGCGGAGGTCCGCATCGGCCGGCTGAGCCAGGACCTGCTGGACACCTGCAGGAGCTCCGGGTTCGTGTTGTGCTCTCAGAATGGTTCGAACGCCGCCCAAAAGTCCCCTCGTCCCGAGAGCCCGACGTTCCCTGAAAGCGACGTCGCCTCATGTCCCAAAAGCCCCGCCCTGTCTGGTACAGATCCCGACAACAGCGACGAGATTGAGCCGAGCCCCGAGTTCGCTAAAAGCCCCGTGTTTGGCAGGAACGCTCAGCACGAGAGGTCGCCAAGCGCCCGCAGACCCCAAGACGCCGTGCGCAGCCAAGACGGTGAAAACTCAGGATTCACGTTTTCTTCTCAGGACAGTTTAACCTCCTCCGCGAGACCCACGTCCCCCGTGTTCCCACGAAGCCCCGGCATTCCTCCATCAGAACGGTTAGCATTCCCAGAAAGTCCCAACAGAGGACAGGCCGAGCCGAGCCACGCCCACTCCGAGAGTCCCGTGTTCGGACTGCAGCAGCAGAGGTGCGAGAGTCCTCCAGCCAACAGGAAGGTGAGGTCAGAGGTCGCAGTGCTGCAGGGTCAGAGCGCGCTTTCCCTCAGAAAGCCGAACGCTCGATACATTTACGTGGATTCTCGTCACGATGAGCCGCTCGATCGTGTGCCTCACTGGTCCACACTCGGCACTCAGTTATTTGATGTTTATGTGACTTTTCAGACTCTTTTCTCTGTTTTTGTTGCTTTTTATTGCAGGACGGTCAGAGTCGATTGGACGGGCTGAAAGCGTCCGCGTCAGGTACGAAGGTCGCTCGCTCTGCTTTCGGACTGTGTCTGTTTTTATTGACGGTGTTTTTATTCTGGATTTCCTCGATGCAGACGAGCTGAGCGGGCGGGCCGAAGCCCCGGACCCGGCCGAGAGTCAGCTGACCAGCGATATGACGCTAGTCTGGTCTGACGGGGACGAGGACGTCACGGTACACAGCTGATCGTTTCACTACAAGAACACAGCTCGTCCACACAGACTGCAGATGAAGACGGGCGACGTCTTCATCTCTGTCACGTCGTCTTAAAAATGTCTTCTTTTGCTTTTTTGTTTTTCCTGCAGCCGACCGGCTCTCCCAGCCCCGTCTTCCCAGAGGAGACGTCAGTTCATCAGGCGGAGAGCCCGGCAGCCTCCCTGAACCACGTGGCTGCTTCTTCAGGGGCGACTGGATCAAACTGCAGGTACGAAACCTCACGTGTCAGCTGACAGGCTCACGAGACTGAGGGGAGCGGGATGTTCACCCTGAAATAACCCTACATTACACCCACCCTCAGTCACCTGAGGCGGTTCATGCTCGTCCCAGCGCCTCCTCCCTGTCGAGGTTATCCAGGCAGATCCAGCTGGGCAATATTAGAAGTCTTTCATGGCCTAGAAATACCCCGAGATCCCCCGAGAGGGACTGGGAAGCTTTGCTCGAACGGACGGATAGATGGAAGTGTCTTTATCAGCCGTAAAAATGGTAAAACATGAAAATACAGGACCAATTGGACCCTCTGGCAGCCCTGCTCTGGACCCCGGACCTTATGTTTGACACCCCCCTTGCCAGATGGCTTTGGCGGTGTAGATCCACAGGTGACGGTCTGACAGGAAGCAGGATGTTCGTGGCATTTTTCCAGGAGAAACATCAAGGAAAATGTGTAACAGCAGCAAGCTTTTATTTTGAAATCAGACACCTGTTGATCCCAAATTACAGCAGGCTTTTGTTTTTTTATTCCTAAACTTAGTTTTTATTGTTTTTTGGTTAAAAGCAGAGCAGACGGAGCAGGAGACAACAGACAGGGACATTGTAGCTCAGGTGACGAAGAAGAGAAGCTGCTTGGAAAGCTGAAGAGTTTCATTCAAAGTGCCGACTGTTGGTGTTAAAAGAGTAAAAGTTCAGTAAAGAAACTTAAAGATGTTTAAAAGTTTCCTTAGAAACAAAGGAGGCGTGGCCTGAATACAGTCAGCCTGTGGGTTTTGTGCACACGTTACTTGAATCCAGCTGTAACGTTTGCGCACACACAGACAGGACAGTGAAGTCCTGCTGCCGAACGAATCATGCAAACCAGTTTCCGTCTCCTCTCTCTGTCAGACGAACTTCACCTGAAACTTCTTCCAAGTCCGGCACAGAGGAGCCGCAGCCTGATCGCAGCAGGACGCTCTCCTCTGTCAGCTCTGGAGAGTCCGCCGACGCCACCGCGGTTCACTACTACTGGGGCGTTCCCTTCTGCCCGCGAGGCCTCGACCCGGACACGTACACGCAGGTGGTCACGCTACAGATTACGATCATTTATAACGGACTCGTTTACACGTTTACAGCACAAACCCCGTAAACTGTTAGAAGACAGTCGTGGTTCTGACATCAGGACGACGCTTTGCTGCTTTCTTTTCCTTCATGCATGAAATTCTGCAAAAATAATTAGCGACTCTTTCAGTAATTTAATGTAGTTTTGGTCTTAGATGTGACAGGAATCAACATGGCCGACGTTTCAAATGTGAAGTCAGCGTGTCTGCAAATAATCCCTGAAATGTTTACAGTTTTTTTTCTACCTGTGCAACTTTATGATGTCACAGAGGGGGGGTGTGGCTATTGTCAGTCAGAGAAGCCCGCCACCTGCTGTTTACGAGGGACAGCCAATCAGAACAAAGTCATAAAAGGCGGAGACAGAGGGGCTGCAGAAGCCCCTGTTTAGGATAAAGAAGGATTATTTTCAGCTGTGAATCATGCAAAGCTGCTTTAATGAAGTGTCAAATTTATTTTATTGTGTAAAATAAATTTGTTTGTTTTTAAACTCTTAAAAATGTCAAAATCAAATCAAATCTGAGTCACTGTGAAATCAGTAACGTGAAGCGTGCGTTCACTCGTCCTTCCTGTCGCCGTTCAGGTGATCGTGGCTCAGATGGAGGTTTACGAGAAGACTCTGAAACGGGCTCAGCGGCGTTTGCTGAGGAAGGCGGAGTGGGGCGAGGCCGTCCTGCCGCAAACGGAGGTACGAAAATGTCTCCAAAGATTACGTTCGTTTGCTTCTGTTCCAGATGTTTGAACACGTGTGATGTTTTTAGAAATCGCCGTCGCACGAGTTGCCCGCTGGATCGCCTCAGCGTCACGCCGCTCGCAGGTAAAACTCTGCTCTCGGCCGTGAAGCGGCGTCTGCTTCGTGTTTGGAGGTCTGATCTGACGAGGAACGTTCGATTTGTTCAAACTGGCTTTCAGACGAGGTCTCAGGCTGAGGAGCAAAACTCAGGATGAAGCTGCTGATACTCCGACAGCGGAGGAGAAGAAGGAGGAAGAGGAGCAAACGAAGACGGAAAACAAAGAGGAGGACGGGAAGAAGGATGGAGACGAAGAACCGATGGACGCTGAGGACTGTGAGGTTTGTCCAGGTGAGGATTTTGTCTCCCCTGTCCTCACGCCTCAGCCTGAGTTTAACGTTTTATTTAAATAGAAGAAACTCGTCAGATTGTCTCTGATCAGGAAGTCGAGACGCTGAGGCTGATGTGAGTGTGAAGGAGCTGAATGCAGTGAGAGGAGTGAACCATGATGCTGTGATATGTTTGTGTGCTTTTATTATCTGTGTTTTCCAATAACGTTATTCTTCATGTGACCTCAGAGACGCAGCTGAGCGGCGGCAGCAGTCAGGACGTGACGCTGGTGTGTGACGCAGAAGATCAGGTGAGTCTGCTCAGGTGTGCGGGAGAAACTCGCAGACAGGAAGTCAGGAGGTTAACTGCAGGTCCCAGCTGACTCCTCCTCCTCCCGGCAGCAGCTGGCGGTCCTCGCTCTGCTCTGCAGGCTCCGGTTCGTCGCGAGCTGCAGGACCTGCAGAGCAGACTGGGACTGCCGTCAGCGGCTGCTCTCCATCACGGTGGAGTTTGAGTCTGACAGGAAGGACTGCTTTCAACTGATCAGCAGCAACTAGACTTTCAAAATAAGAGCGTGGAGCTTGTCTGCTAGTAAATGGATGGTGTTAGAGAAGATACCTGCAGCACCGTCACAGCGACGATTTCATTGATGAACGTCACCGTGTGTGTGTTCATCCTTTATGTCTGAGCTCGTGTGTTCTGATTTAACTGCGTTAAAGCTGATTGGCCGACTCTGACAGGAACTGGTCCTGACGCCTCATGGCAGAGTTTTCGGTGCTGCAGTGGTTAGCACTGAGGCCTCACGTTGTGGATGTTCTAGGTTCAAGTCCACAGGTCAGCACCACCTCTGTGAGTTTGCATGTCCTCTTCCTCAGAGACCCTGAACTGTACAAGCAGCAGGTGGAGGTGCTGGGTGGGTTTGTGTGTGGCTGCAGTCAGTAAATAATGTGTTAAAGTGCTGAAATAATGTGAAAAGTTTGTCCGCAGCCTGCAGCTAAAAACCCGGAGATTCAGATGATCCTTCACGCTGATCCTCCCTCCAGGAGCGAGCCACAGGTGGAGGAGGTGGAGGCCGACGGTAATCAGACAGAGAAGCTTCATTTTCACCCTCCACGCTGCGTGTTTCAGATGCTGAAGCTGTCATTTATCCTCATCTCCATCAAAAGGTGAAAAGATGGAGGTGGACGTCCCCGTCAGCAGCAGCGAGGGCGGCGCCGGTCAGCCTGCGAGCAGGGAGGAGGTGCAGGAGGACGGAGGGGATCCAGATGTGGAGGAGATAAAGGACCAAGCGCCGTCGCCCGGGCCGGAGCCGGCCGTCGTCCCCCGCAGCCCCGAGACCGCCGTCGACTGCCCGCTCTGCCAAGCGTCCTTCCCCGCGAGCAGGATCGAGATGCACGCCGCGTACTGCGACGGCGAGGTGGCAGTCGTGGAGGAGAGGAGGCCCAAGGTGGACTACATACAAGGTGAGTTTTTTTAAAAAGCCGCAGAGTTCATCAGTAACTTTAATCATTCAAATGCAGCGAGCGGCTCGAAAAAGGAGAAACAAGAACAGCTCAGAGAAAAACACAGAAGAAGAAAAACAACAAAGACGTCAAAGAACAAAGTGATAAAACTGCTGAAGGTTCATAGATCGGAAAGATGCTTTAACTGTCACACATGCAGATGTACAGAGGAAGATTTATTTTGTCCTACAGCAGCCACAGAGTAACTCAGTAACATCAATTATATAATAGGAAAAAAGAAGAAGGAATGAAGGAGTAATAGAAATTAAATAAATCATAGAATAAACAGATATTTAAAATAAAGAAGCTTTTATATATACTGAGGTTCCTGTTGTTCAGCAAACTGCGATCATAAACCCGAGCTTCCATGATCGGGACCTTTGTTTTGGTTTGTCGTCATCGTGGAAATCTTTCGGACGTATTCAGAAGCAAAAACTTTCCTCGGCGTCTCGTATATCCGAGCCGATCGCGGCTCTGCTGGAAGCTGCACTGAGAGCAAAATCCATCAAACCGGCGTGTCGACTATCAGCTTCCTCCACCTCGTCCTGTGTGATGGTTTTAAATGATGATTCATTCTGCGTCAGCCAAATATAAAGAACACAGTGCTTCACGTTTGGAATGAAATCGGAGTTCAGGCTGTGTCAAACTCGGGCGTGGCGAGCGTGGCGAGCGTGGGCGTTAGATTATCGGAGTGATTCACAGGTAGAAAATCAGTTCTCTCAAGATTTTTTTATTCCAAACCTTCACATTGAAGCTTGTTGGATGGTTTTCTGTGTCAGTGTGTCCGATTTTAAACCTAACAGTGACAAAACGCTGCCACCCTCAGGCCAAACTGGGAATTACAACATGAGTCACCAGCGAGAGTCAGATGTGGCATTTTGTGGTTTGATTTGTGGTTTCAGTCGGAGCTTTGTTCTCCTCTTTAGTGTCACGGAAGACTCAGAGGAAGAGAACACACAGAGCGAACGCCGAAGATACAAATGACGGCGCTGACGTTGGCAGGTAGGTGTGTCTGCGGCGATGTCTACATCAGCCGCGAGAGCTCTTTGTTTTCTGACTCGCTGCTTTCTTCTAAATGAATCCAACAGGAACCAGGAGAAGTGCTACATCTGTCAGAGAGCCGTGCCTCTGAAGGACTACAGCCGACACACCGAGCTCTGCATCCAGCGCCACGGATCCAAGACTGCAGCTGTAAGCCGGCGACGCTCTGAAACCACACACCTGTCTGCTTGTAGCTTAGACAGTCCACCAGTTTAGTCTGCAACAAACCGCGATCTGCCTTTTTTTCACTGTGTAAACTCAAATCTGTTTACAAAGAAGGAGCAGGCACATCTGAGCCGTTCGTTTCAGTGAAACTTTAGCTTGTTATCTTGGTTTGGTTTTTTACTCTGGACCCACTTTTTTTAATTTCTATAGTAAGTCCTGGAAAACCAAACATGCTACTGTGTAGAGCGGCGATATGGCCAAAGATATTTATCACGATATACATTTGAAAATTTGCGTTATAAATGACGATATAATTGATGCAAGACAAAATACAACCCACAGCATTACTAGTGCAAAAAACTTATTTTCACTTAAACAAGCAGCTGTTTTTTATGTGCATCAAAGCTATATAAAAATTTAACAGTGCAAATGCAAATTCCTTACTGAAAGTTTAACCAAAAGGAATTTCCAGTAGAAATGTGCTGACATATCCTGACCATAACCATGTATAATATCCACTGAAGTTAAAAAGAGGTGCTTTGCTACATTAAACTGCCAAATAAAAAAGTCAAATACGTATTTTTCAGACCATAAGGTGCAAGAGATTAGTTAGATTAATCAAACTTTATTCAATTCATTCTTCTTGCTTCCTCCACTTCTGTACCATTGATTCATTAATGCTGTACTCTATCACAGCTGCTCTGTTCCCGTGTTGTTGCAGTATATTAATCACTAACCTCGTATTGTGGATGGATTATCTCAGTTGTTCTCCTGACTGAAGTTTGGTTTACAGCATCCTGCCATGCAACTGTATTTGTCTCTAACCATCAGGAACCCTCACGTTAACTTTTATCAAGTGGAAAAGTGTTAGCGTTCATCCTGCAGCTTCACTGTTTATGCTATGCTAACATAGCTGTGTTGCTAGCGGTCACGTAGCACATCATTATATAGCAGCTAGCCCAACTTCAGTAACCCTACAAACGTCACTGCTGTTTAGTTTTCTGTCTTCATTTATGTTGAAAGTGATAGCAGAGCTGTACGTTTTAATATTTTCAGAAATCTCTCAGTCAAAACATGCTACATCATGCTTAGGTAACTAGCGAAATTAGCGAGCTAACTTCTGTTAACTTCCTGCTAACGTCTAACTCGGTTAAATGTAATGAATTCTGTTTTCATGGATACCTGGATGTTAAACTTAATAGTTACACCTGGTAAAGCAGCAACACTGATCATTTTATTTCAGATGAAAGAATTTAGACAGTTTTTAACTCTCAGTGATGCTGTGTGTTCGTTTGACTTTGGGACCTGAAACGGACGGAGTTTAGGACCCAGATTACTCCCAGATTTACGAGCACCTTAGTCCGACAAATACGGCAATAACGACGGCTGCTTGCATGTTCTATAAAAAAAAAATGTTTTGGTGGGTTTGTGACAGACAAACACCAAACCAGTTCCACACCACTGAAGTGGCACCATCTTTACAAACCATTTCTGGTTCATCCGTTTCACTCAACGATCCACTTTCTCCCTTCTCATTCTCCGTTACCACCGTGCTTTTTCGGCCATGTGCGCATGCGCGTTTCACCCATATCCTGTCGTGATATTTCATTTTCTTATCGTTGCCTAACATTGCACCGGTGTTACCGTGAACGGTATAATATGGCCCAGCCCTACTACTGTGTTGTAGTGTGAGCGGTGAGGTCTTTATCAGTAGTAAAAATTGTAAAACATGAAAATACAGGACCAATTGGACCCTCTGGCAGCCCTGCTCTGGACCCCGGGCCTTATGTTTGACACCCCCCTTTGCCAGATGGCTTTGGCGGTGTAGATCCACAGGTGACGGTCTGACAGGAAGCAGGATGTTCGTGGCATTTTTCCAGGAGAAACATCAAGGAAAATGTGTAACAGCAGCAAGCTTTTATTTTGAAATCAGACACCTGTTGATCCCAAATTACAGCAGGCTTTTGTTTTTTTATTCCTAAACTTAGTTTTTATTGTTTTTTGGTTAAAAGCAGAGCAGACGGAGCAGGAGACAACAGACAGGGACATTGTAGCTCAGGTGACGAAGAAGAGAAGCTGCTTGGAAAGCTGAAGAGTTTCATTCAAAGTGCCGACTGTTGGTGTTAAAAGAGTAAAAGTTCAGTAAAGAAACTTAAAGATGTTTAAAAGTTGTTGTTTTCTGATCTTGCAGAGGGGAAATCTGCTGCTGGCTCTGGATCAGACGGAGAGCAGAGACTCGGGTACGTCATCGTTGTTGCTCTTTGTTGTTCTTCTTCTGAAACACGAAAATCTGAATGATTAAAAAAAGCAAAGGCTGTATATAAAAGATGGATGTAGCCTCATTACGGTGGTTTGTCATTTGATGTCGTTGTTTTTTGGGGGGGGTTTCCTGAAGGCAGAATTTGCCAGATTCAGATGAGAGCGTGGAGTGCTAAGCTATCGGCTAATGCTAGCTAGCTTTGTTAGCATGCTGTATGATTGAGTGCATGGTTGTATCACAGATATCTGCTAATAGTTGCTGAATAACAAATTTGAAATCACCATGTTTGTAGCACAGAGTCGTTGGACGGTCTGAGGCAGCCATGTTTTTACAGCCACGCCCCCAATAATGCAGCCTGCAGGAACGTCGCTGAATTTACTGTTCAATACGTAAAGTAAAGGTTTTTTTTATCCTGAGCAGTGATGAAGAAATCTTCTCATTTATCGATTTATCGTGTGATGCTGCTGATGTGATGTCAGAGAGCCGAGGCTCCGCGTGAGCGTTTGATTCAGTGGAAACGAGCTGACAAAGAAAAGACTGTCGGCTCATTAGCTTTGTTATTATTATGAGTTTATTTAGGTGATTAAATTTATTCTGTTTTCAGATCAGCCTTCTCTGCTTTTCTTTAACTTACACAGAATAAAACAATGATGATAAAAAACAGAGAAAAAGTAAAATAGAGTAAACACTGATGAGACGTTCCTGTGAGCTCAAAGCTTCCAGCAGAGACGGCTGCAGTTCCTCACTCTGACCACCAGAGGGCGTCTGACGCTCATATCTGTTTTTCTGTTTTTGCTCCCTCGTTTTTCTTTATGACAGCACTGTCAGCAGGTCAAAGGTCACACAAGTGACATGTAAAGGAGGATGCTCGAAAATAAAAGCCTCCGCCTGTGTGCTCCTGATGGGAGAAAAATGCCAGAGCCCCGACTGCTGTCTGCAGATCACAGGAGCTAAATGAAAACCCAAAAGTCTGAGTCACAGTTAAACATCTTCAGCAACAATTCGCCGTGACCTTCGTGCAGAGCGGAGCGTCTCGCTGTCAGACTTTGTCTTTTGTTTCTGTTCTCACTGGAATTTGTTTTTCCGAGGCGAGGCCCGCGCCGGCCTTGGCCTTGTTGCAGTGTAGTCTAACGAGCTTAAAGGGAGGAAAACACGAGGAATGAGTCTCAGATGTCCACGATAAACGTGTCCAAAGCTAAACACTCAGCGCTCGGGCTTCAGACTGGGATGGAGTCAAATTATAATCTCTTTATTTAACTTATTCACCAAACTGAGCCACGCTTCACTGAGCAGTGATGAGCTGCTCGTCACGTTTCAGTTACAGCCCTCGTGTTTCACAGGTGTCCTAAATCTAACAGTCGGGCCTCCCGAAGGTTCACCATGAAGAAACCTCTCACAGATTTGAACCCTGAGACGAAGTTACTGAGTGGAGACTTTGATAGTTCTGGTGTAAAGTCTTTTGTTATGATGATTATTGAGACTCTGATGTGACTGATTATAGATGAAGCTCCAGGTTTTGTTCTTCTGTTATCAACGTTCCCGTTTCTAAAAGTCAGGGACACGTGGTCGGGATGTTTCTAGAAACGGGGAAACCTGTTGTCCTGCTGATGTGATGTCACCGCTGAATCAGGGTTCATAAAGTCACGTTTTCCTGCCTCGCTGTGTTTCTGCAGATGCTGGCCCGTCTGGATCCAAAGTCCTGCCCGGGTAAGGCGCCTTTAAAACAGCTCCGGGTTTGAAGTCCAGCTGTAAAGACACCTGTAGCTTCCTGCTGCACCCTGTTTGTTCAAGTTTTAGACGCCTGAAATCTTCTGTCTTCATTCTTTCAGTGATGTCATCGATCTGCGGGATGATGATGATGACGAGGAGGAAGTGTCAGCATTCAGGGTCAGTAACTCTCCCATCAGGTCCTTCACACCCATCTCAGAAGCCGCCGACTGCCTTATCGACTTCAAGAAACAGCGAGCCAAGAAGCCGTACCAAAGACGCCGATGAGGGCGGAGCCTTAACCGGAGCCCACAGCAGGCTGAAGGACATTTCTGCAGATTGAACTCTTGAGTGCTGAAAGTGCGTCGGGCTGACGCTGAAGATGTCTCAGTCTACCTCTTCATGGACATTTCCTTTATGTTACTGTAGCTTCGCTCAAACATGAAATGAAATTAAATGTTGGATTTTCTGCCTTTGATTTTCTGTCCCGTCGTCATGGATACTCGTGTGGAAACAGCGGGTTAGATGCGCTGAGGCGCTGCTCGCTGCATTTACAGGTGAGGCCAAACCAAAGTACAGAAACCTGCAGTTCCTCTAGTGGCCACACGAGGCAGCAGTGAGTCAGTCCCCATAAACTCTCACAGCACAGTCGAGTTTTCAGCTTCACTCAGTTTGCTTGTGTTCGCTGGCCTTCGGTGAACATTCTGCTCGCCGTGCTCTGACACACCTTTGTGTTGCCGAGCGACTGGGATGGGCGGGATTAGAAATGAGTCCGTCAGAGGGACGCCTCAGGTTAGAGAGGCGAGGCTGACGTGGTCTGGACAAAGGAGGAGAAGAGGGAGACCTCAGAGCTCTCTGGGTGTCATCCAGAGAAGGATGCTGGGATAGGCTGGTTATGGAGGCAGGTGGTCCGGCGTGGTGACCTCTGAGGTCACTGAAGGAAGAAGTGCTGAAGTCGTGACTGAGTGATTGTGTCAGCGCAGCTCAGAGTTTCCTAGATTACCCAAGAAAACCACCGCGAGGGTGTTGTGCCATCACAGTCGGTGCACCTCAGCAGCATCAGACAGACGGGCCTGCAGCTGGTTGGGTGAAGGTGTCTTTTGGACCGCCGTGGCTCAGAAATGACACTACAGCACCAAACTGCATCTGTCATCACTCCAGGCGAGTGACACGCCACGGCGTCCAGACCTCACTTTCCTGTAACGTAACAGTAACATCGAAGACTTCCTGTAAACCAGAGGACGCCACGGTTAGAGAGGTTTGCTCCACAGGTGAACTCAGCAGTGTTTAACAGTGTCGGTGCTTCAGTCGAGTCCCGCTCTGTGCATCGTTTCCTCGATCAAAGATGGACGAAGGCTTGTGATGTCACTCGCTGGTTTCTGGGTTTTGGGGCCTCAGCGTCACCATTTTGGCTGCTAAACTGTTCACCCGCTGTTGGCAAGCTAGCCCTCGCATGGTTGTTTAACAGCAGACACGGTACCTGCTGAGTAGCACACTGAATAAACGCCTAGCATGAAATATTAGTTCTCAACAGCACAAACACGCTGCAGAGGCCCAGCTCAGGGAGTCCTGCTAGCAGCCTGTCAGTCACAGAGGCCACGCCCCCTAGCTTTGAGGAACAGGCTGTCTGTAAAATCCGTCACCGCTGGAGCCTCGAGTGGCGCCGGAGGAACTGCAGTGTAATGTGCATTATTCTTACTCAGCCTCCAAACTGAAGCTTAAAGAAAAACTTGCTTTGACTTGTTTGTCTTCACGAGACAAAAATGATCAAAATCAATATTTTTGTGAATGTTTTCTATAAAATCTCATAAACGAGTGTTTCCTGTTCCTGTTCTGCACTGACTCGTCCTGTCTGAACACAGAGTTTCTCTTTTACTTCGCAGTGAAAGTCAGTTTACTGATTATTCCTGATGTAAGTGAACGCAGCACCGTCCTGTAAGATCTTTCTGCCTCATTTTCACCTCTTTGGCCACAAAACACTTGAAATGAATCGAACCTCTTCCCCTTTCTGTGATGAAAACAGACTTAAACGAACTGCGCTGAACTTCGTGTCCTTCGTCGCTCGTCCTTCACACGATCTCTGCACCTTCAGGAGGCCCCAGACGGCCTGTCGTCGGGTTCATTTGCTCCAGCCTTAGGTTTCAGTTTCCTCTGCAGCATTCTGTGGCCGCTGTGTTGAAACATTCGCTGTCTCAACGCTGAGCGAGTTGCACCACCAGGCGAAAGTTTAGAAAGAATAAAGGCGCAACTTAAGTTTGGATGAAGAAATGAGCTTCTTAGAATAACGAGCAGCACAGGTGGAGCCGGGGTTTCTGCAACTTCCTGGGTTTTAGTGGACAAGACAAAGAAACCACGAGCTGCTCAACGATGTGTAACACATCAGTGAGTCACGTTCTTCATACACCACCACAAAAGTCACCTGACAGCTGCAGCTGTGACCTGACCGATGTATGATGAGATGTATATAACTTTATATATGCAGGAATATCAGTGTGTGTACTATAAGAGCTTTTACTCTGAAAATATTCACAGGATGAAGGTGAAATGTGACGTTTGTGTACTGAAATAAGTTTTCACAGGTTTTTCTTGCTCGTTTTCTTGTGAAACATTTCTTTTTTCCAGAAAAGCTGGAAAACTAAACGCTTCTGTGTCCTGGCAGCTCGGCTCGAGCTCCTGAAGCCCAGCAGGCCCGACTCCAGGTGGGGTCGGTAGCTGCATCTCGAGGATAACCGTCTCCCGTCCTGCTGGGATCACAGGGAAAGCTCGGACATTCAGGCTCAGACGTCTGAGCACCTCAGGTGTTGTGGGCGTGTCCTAGTGGCAGCTGGCTCTAGAACGCCTCAGTGGAGGTGGTGGGAGACGGAGGTGGGGTTGGATGGAGTTGAAGTATGCCTGAGGGAATGAAGCGCTGTTATTGTTTTACCTACAGACAGCAGTCCGGCCGTTTTATCATATTTGCTGCTTCCAGGTGTCAATTTTAAACTAAAACCGAACAAACTTCTTCACGTTCTTGAGGAACACTCGACCCTCGTCAGATGGGAACATCTGCCTCCTCGGGCTGCTGGACAATAGAACCACAGAGTAAAACCAAAGTCTGGTAGTTACGCCTTCTCGTTGGCGGGAGGAGTTAACGCAACAACTCCAATAAGTCAGTACAAGTGTACAAGAACTTTTTTGGGCAGTTCCTCAAAAAAAACCAATGTCTCCAAGCCAAACAACAATGTGGGGGAGAAAGGTTGTTAGTTTGTGCCAAAGAAAAACACCAAAAAGACAAAAATCAGAACTAAGCTGAGGTTTACTCTGAGAGGAAAACAAAGAAAAGAAAGTGCTAATCCTCAACTCACAAAATAAACTCAAACATTACATGCATGAAATGTGCAGGACCCCCCCACAAACCTTACACAACAAATGAAAAGATCCAGGGCAGCTCAGCACATGTGCCAAATGATCCTCAGCAGCGAGGAGGAGAGCGCCACCTGTAGCCACAGGTGAGTTCCTTTTATAAGGCCGTCCTCACTCCTGTTGCTCTATTCAAAGCTTCCTCCCTCCAATTAGCTGGAGATTCCCAAATTGTCACCAGCCTGCAGTCTGTGTATGTAGGAAATGGCAGGGGGGGGGGGGGGAGCAGACAGCTTCAGACACTTAACACTGTTTTTAGTTTCCTGAAACTAGTTTTGCTCACATGCTGCCGTCTGCCTAAATCCAGAGACACTGATGTTTACAGTGAAGTTCAGCTGTGCAGGAAAAGCTGGAGAAATGAGTGGGAGGGATTCGGCCGGCGCTCCCACTGAAAGGTGACTGCATGTTGGATTTCATGACCTATTTGCCCCCAGTGACAGGTGCCCCCCTCCCTGAGCCTGCTTCTGCTGGTGCTTTCTTCCTGTTAAAAGGTGAGTTTTTCTTTCCCACTGTCGCCCATCTGGGGTCAAATGATTGTTGGAGTTTCTCTGGAAATATTAAGAAATAAAACTGTTGCACGACACTGTACGTGCAGTAACTCAGCAGAGATGAGAAAATGTAATAAATAAAACGTTATAGAAACAGGACATTAAGAGCATCAGACATGAAAGTGAGAGAAAAGAGAAAAACGTGTCATATCTCAGTGAGGAGGTTTCCACACCTGCGGCTCCTCAGAGTGTCTTATGCTGAAACTTTCCACACTCAGACACCCATCCCCTCCAATTACCACCCACTCACCGACCGGTTCACGGTTAACTTTGACAAACAAATCCGAGCCTCACTCCGCGTGATAACTGATCCATCCGTCACAAACAGGTCAAACGTGAGTGATGTGGAGTCATTTTGGTCCACAAACACGCTGTCAGTGACTGACTGAAGCGTGGGGACAATTACGCAGAATCATAGAGAACTTCAGAACTTTATATGCGCCTCCGTCATATTTCTACATCACCGCCGTGTGTTAATACAAGTAATACAGTTAAAGATGTTCCACGTAAAACACGCAGAAACATCGGGAACTCTCTGGCACGATCCCGGGACTTTTACGCGCGATCAGCTGTAAATCCGCTCGTGGACAGCGGGAGGTCGCCGTGTTGCGACACGAAGTGGGTGTAAACGATTCCCAAAATGAGCACCTCACGCGCTCTCCCTGCCTCTCATTCATTAAGGAAGTTCAGAGCTGTGAGGCTGAGCGCGCGGAGCGGGACGCAAAGGTGAGTGTGAGTTCGCTTCACTGTTCGTGGCTTTTTACGCAGAGAGGATGAGGAGTTTGCACGAGTGTCTGCGTCAGTGCGAGCGGCTGATTGGTGACTTCACCGCCCATCCTGTCTCACCCTGAGACCTCCTGCGTCCTCGTAAAGAACCCCGAGCCGCTGTTTTGTTTTTTTGTCACTAGCCCGGTGTCTCTGACGGAGTTTGCGCTGCTCGGAATCTTTGGCTCAGTTAGAACAAGTCGGACTTGTTTCATGTTGCCTTGGCGCAGCCGGGATCTTATTGTTGCGGTTATTCTTCATATCTGCCTCTCAGGGTCACCGCACAGTCTCAGGAACCTGTCAGCGCGATGATGCGGGCAGTTTAACTTGTTTCAAAATAAAAGTACAAAGGAATCAGAAATTCTTACGTCACTAATGAGGTGTCATCTGAAAAATATGGGGCGTGGTTTCAGAATTGACAGGTGTGGAGAGCAGTGACGCGTTGCAGGTTTACCTGGGAGCTGTTTGGTTTGTTTGTTTGTTTTACTTTGTAATGTGATCTCAGAGGCTACTCCACCCAAAAACCCCAATCCACAGCAGGGGTGTCACAACCTGAGTGATCCCTGCTCTGGTGTAACAGTGCTCTGCACGGGTTTTTAAATGTACTCAATTACTGGAGGCTGTAAGAGAAAGAGGCAGGAAGCAAATAAAAGAACCACAAAACCATCACAAGTCACAGGACAGCAACTCGGCCTGCTGAAGTTCACCCCGCGCATCAGAGTGTGGAAGGAAGTGACTTTGAACGTGATGTGGTTGTTGGCTCTGAGTCTGTGGGGTTCACAGAGAATCGTAGGTCAGAGGTCAGTACAACAGGATGTGCAGAGGACACGTCTGCAGCACCTGTGTGACGCTCTCATGTCAACACGGCCAAAAGACTCCCTCACCTCCATCAAGACCAGACAAGCTCCATAAAGAGCTGATTATAAAACAATAACATAATAAAAACAGATAAAAATAATAATAAACTAAAAAAATGTTACTGAATGAAGGAAAATCTGCTGTTGCTTTAAAGTCATCACTAAAACTGTTTCATTATCATTTAGTAATTATTAGAGGGAAATAAAAAAAACTTTCTGCGAGTGTTGCATCATCAATATTCCCAGTTTTTCCTGCTGTCATCAGACGCTGTCATGCGTTTCTCTTCATCGTCCAGTTTCACTTCAGAAAACTGTTTTATTTTGGTCCCAGCGTCACGCTGTTGGGTTTTGGGAGTTCTTCTGCTGACTCTGAGGACTTGAAGAGGAAGCAGCTTTTCAGGTTCCTTTAAACTCCAGTTACGGCTCCCAGCTGTTCTCAGGTGCGCTCTGTTGACATTCAGGTAGTAACGCGGGACATATGACGTTTACTCCGGGTCTATGTTTGCATTTGGACCTGTTGTTATTCATGTCCACGTCAAGTCGACTGGAGGATGTGGAGAAACGCTTGTTCCTCTTTCGTGTGCTCCTCGCTGCACCTTCCTTTCTGTGCTTTGAATTCTGCATCTAACAGCATTTAAAGCCTCGAGCTGTTTGCTCAAAGGCACGTTTAATCGTTGCTCACTTTGTTTCCCTGCATGAAAACCTGAGTTTACGCCGAGCACACATCAGCTCAGCAGCTCAACAGTAATTCTTACTTTTATAAATAGATTTTTCTGCTCTACTAAAGATGCTTTGCAGCTTTTTCTGTTAAAGCTTTTTGATTTCAGTGGGTAAAATCTGACACTGTCAGGTCCACGTGGTGACGGGTCGTGACCTCAGCCTTATCCCAACCCTGACTATAACAGTAAAGCTCACTGGATGTTATGAGGTCTCTGAGCACTGTAACACTCACCCTTGTGAGTCAGTGTGATGACTTTGTCTGCTGATTTCCAACACGTGGGAGAAAATGTTTTAAAAAGGATAAGATGTATGTTTTCTAATAGTGTTAGGTTTATTAATAATGACCTCTGAGGGTGATCACAGTGAGCAAAATTTTACTTTTGTGACTTTTACTGTAAAATTGTAAGTGGTTGCAGGCAGCTGCTCTGAAATCGATTGCTGATACCTTAAAGGCAGGGGTCCCCGATCTCAGTCCACGAGGGCCGGTGTCCCTGCAGGTTATAGATGTCCTTAATCCATCACAGCTGATTTAAATGGATAAATTAGCTTCTCAACATGTCTTGAAGTTCTCCAGAGGCCTGGTAATGAGCTAATCATGTGATTCAGATGTGTTGACCCAGGGTGAGATCTAAAACCTGCAGGGACACCGGCCCTCGGGGACTGAGATTGGGGACCCCTAAAGAGATAAAGGTGTTACATTAAAAATCATGAACTAACCTCCGAGCGCAGTAAACCTGGAAAAAGTGCGATGCAAACAGAAACAGTTAAATGAAAAGCTGTGTCTAAAACTAAAACGTGCAACTTTTTGCATCTCAGCTGGAGTTTTCCATGCGACTCTATGGTTACACCGTAACCTTGGTTCTCTGAATAAAAGATGATCTCTCTACTCGGGAAGAGATAGTCTCGATATGATAGAGAACACAGCAACTGAAGCAACCGAAGCAACTGCAACAAGGTTTTTACTGCAGCACCATTTCTGAGGCCAATTCTGCCTAGCAACAGCTAGCAAACCACAGCAGAATACACACTGTCCAAATTAGCACGAGGTTGCCGTCTGGTTCTAAACTGAAACAGCTTTTTTTGGCATATTTACATAATTAACTTCAGTGTTCGTTACTGTGTATCACATCTGTTAAATCAAATAAACACAATCTGCCTGTGACATGACACCCGTGGAGCTGCTAATGAAGAGTTAGCATGCTAGCTTTAATCTTTACAGATCATTCAGGCAACATGTTTCAGCAATGTTGTTTATTTGAATGATTATTTGATTCATCTGCAAGCTTCTTCATGCAGCTGAAGTATCAAAATGTCACCTTGCTCCTTAGTAAGTAGAAATTTACACATATTTTAGGTGCTGCATGGCAACAAGCGTCCACTTGATTAGTTGATCGTGAGTGTGGTAACAATACTTTTCCCCCCAGTGTTTTAATTTCTCTAAATAAATCCATACTTTCCCGTTTTGTATGAACAGTAACCACAGAATAAGACCGGTCACGAACAATCATTGTGGTTGTGGCACAGCTCAAATAAATGCAGACCTCTGACACCATAAACTCACGGGCACGTGAGATGCTGTGACGCTGACTCTGGGAAAATTAGTCTGCAAATCAAAAATCATTGATTGATTTTTTAAAAAACCTGTCAGGGCAACGACGGGGTGACGTCTCAGAAGACGCCATATTATCTTAGAGTCTTATCGCCCTCTTTTTCTGATCATTTAACCCTGTCAGCTTAATTCATTGTCTTTTAACCTGTTTTCATCCAGATGAGCAACACACAAGCAAACGGCAAGTCCAACGTTCAGATAACCAAGAAAGCCAAAATGAGCGGCGACACCGCCGCCCTGCACCTGGACGGCATCCCTCCGGATGTGCGCAGTAAGGTACGTGTCACCTTGTTGGTGTGTGTGATATTTTTGTGGCAGTATTCGATGGATAACTAACAAAAAGCCAACCGTTGTCTATGTTTAAAACACAGACGTCTGTTTTAATTCATCATGTTGTTGTTTTATATTCTTTATATCACTTTATAAAGTCGCACGCCATAAACACCAAACACATAAATCATGAATACATATTTTATAGTTTTTCTTTGCAAGCTAGATATTTATTTTATACAACAAAATAATAATTACAGGCACTTTTAGCTTTGCTGTCTCATGAATATTTATTTAAATATGTGACCACACATCCCGCTGCACAACAATGTACACGTAACGTACATGTCAACATGCAATTTGAGATTAGTTACTAAGAATCTGAGTGTTAAATAGAGCTTGATAATCCTGGACTAGTCAATTATTTAGTACATTTGATGGCATGGGTGGCTGTAGCTCAGGTGGCAGAGCAGGTCAGCCACTAATCAGAAGGTCGGTGGTTTGATCCCAGGCTGCCTCCTGGCTGCATGACAAATATCCTTGGGCAAGATACTAACCAGAGGGCCCGGTGGCGCCAGTGTCAGTGCGCCCCAGGGCAGCTGTGGCTACAATGTAGCTGCCATCACCAGTGTGTGAATGTGTGGATGACTGAATGTTGTGTAAAGCGCTTTGGGGTCCTTAAGGACTACAGAAGCACTATACAAATGCAGGCCATTTACCATTACCATTTGATTGCGATTTCGTCACACGTCTAAGACGAGTTTCGGATGATGCACATGCACATACACACTACGATCAACATATTAGGGTTCAGTGAACACAGGATATGTCTTATTTCTGCATGTTGGCTAATTAATGAGAATACAGCATTAAAAAGTCCCTGTGCAGATACAACATCAATGAAATGTATTTTATTGGTTATTAACAGTAATTCTAAAATACCTTTTAAAGTAAATATCACTTTAAAGGTTCCTGCATGTTTGCTCAGTCTGACTCAGTCTAACGTGATGCTTTTAGCTTCTTGTTGCACTGATCAGAAGGGAAAATCCAAAAGCTTTAATCACATGATGATGACGTCTTTATCTACCAAAGTTTATTGAGAATTCATCAGAAACTTCAGCTTAAATCACGGGGATTCTTCTTTGAAATGATCCAATGTTGTCTTACACATCGCCACAGCTGCTAGCGTTGCTCAGCGAGGTTCAGCATCAGCGCTCTCAGGACCACTCAAAGACTCGTACAGCCTGGTACCAAGTGTCTTCACATTGAAGAAAGGAGAGTCCATAAAGTGTGTGTGTATAAATATTTGTGTTTGTTTACAGCAGTGTAAATAATGAAAATGGGCATAAAATCACATGAAAAACCAACATGCGTGACAAACAGCAATATAATAATCTTCAGACAAAAGCAGGAAACACTCGTTACACAGACGTAAACAGAGCAGGTGAATATTTAAAGCTGCGAGCTGCCGCAAACCGTCAGTGAGGGAATTTCTGACAGAGGTCCGGAAAAACAGGAACAAAGAATCGTATTTTTTCTTTTGTCAGATTCATGGTCAGTCATTGGTTTACTAACTTTAATCATGACTTTATGTATTTCATCATTTTTAAAGTGACAACTTCCAGTTTTTCAGCTGCAACTTCATGAATAAGAATCGGAGCCGAACCTCCTTATTTCCACAAAACTGTGACGAGCAGCACAATCGCATCGATTTCTACGACATCCAGGGAGTTTGTTTCTTTTTATGATGTTTTTTAAGGGCGAGGCTCTGATGACTCCCACGATGATCGCCAAAGACTCACCAAGACCAACCTTCAGTTTACTGCTCCATGTTCGTGATGCTGGCGACTGGTCCCTGACAACAATAAGCAAAACAAAACAAACGTGACTAAACTGATACTAAAAACACCAGTTTGTTCCAGGATGAAATCAGTCAGCCAGTAAAGCTGAAACTGATCCTCTAAAGTATCTGTGGCAGAAGAAGAATCAGAGCATTCACCAGATGAAGAGTTAAAAGTATCCGAGAATATTGGAAATAGTATTTCCATAACGGACGTCTAAGGAAAAAGTTCACAGTCAGAAAGACTGAAACTGTGAGACCACAGCAAAAATGTGACTGAAAATTTGAGGGAATTTCTCAGAATCGTTACTCCGTTCAAGTCAGTTTTATTTATATAACACCAAATCACAACAACAGTCACCTCGGGGCGCTTTATATTGTAAGGAAGAGAGAAAACGCACTGAGCGAGCGCTTTGGTGACAGCGGGAAGGAAAAACTCTCTTTTAACAGGAAGAAACCTCCAGCAGAACCAGGCTCAGGGAGGCGAGGAAGACATAACTGAAGAGAAGAGAGCCAGAGATTATTAACAACTAATGATTAAATGCAGACTGGTGTCTAGAACAAACACAGTGCATTATGGGCCTAAAGGAGCGCCCTGTTGATGATGTGGTGCCACGAAATCTTAAAGATAAGATGGACAGAAGAGGAAGACCTCAGAGAAGGTTTAAGCGCAACAGAAAAATATGGCTCCAACGTTAAACATGAACTAAGTCATGAACACATCCACCCTTAGGTTGTTAACTCACGACGATGTCTCCAAGTCGAGGATTTCCTCTTCCAGGAATCGTTCCTTTTTTCCGGAGCGTTTACTTTATCAGTAAACATCAGAACCACGGCTCCGCCTGCTCAGCTGGAGCTGAATACAGGAGAGCTGCAGTTCCTCCAGCGTCCATGTGAGGCTCCAGCGGTCAGTCAGAAACGTGTTAAAACCTTTTGTCAGAGATAAACACGTCTACATGTAGCTGCTCGCCTTCATCGCTTACCATGTTTGGGGCATTTTTAATAGATCCTCCGACTAATATTAGTGTTTCAGACCCTTCTGAAGTTTGTGCTTCAGTTTCAGTAAAATTCACACATTTATGAGTCTGTTACTCGGCACAGCTCGGACCAATGTTTCATCCACACTTTTGGCTTCAAAAGGCCTCGTGGCAGCAAGCAGGTCTCACTGCCGTGTCTCACTGAAGCTTCAAAGTATGCAGAACCTGTCCAGAACATGTATGTGCTCTACATACATACACAGACACGTAGGCTCTATGTGAGGGAAGAGAAAGGCAAAAGTGTAAAACTGACTCTGTGCAGCAGCATGGAGCAGCTGCACCTGAGCCACACGATGAATCAAACACTCGAGTCGCTGAGTGAAAATGTGTTTGACTCATCGTGCTGTTTTCTTCTCCGCTTCCTCTGAGCGCTGAATTTCCTCAACCGCCACCAGAGTGGCAGCCAAACCCAGATCGCCCTGAGCCGTTTTACGACAGGAAACGCCTTCCTGACTCGCTGCGCAGCCACGGTGCCAGCGACTGGTTTCATCTTCTTCTTCACGTCCTCTGGATCAGCTGTGAGCAGCCAGTGTTGATGCTACAGAAGAAATATTAAGCTAGGAGGAGTCCGGTTACTTTTGAGCCACAGTGGTTTGGATGCTGCGCTTTAACAGGAGAATATCTCCCCCACACTTCCCCTCAAACCCACCTGCTCAAACCGGCACCTTTATTCTCCATTATTTTATTTCAAGTTTATTTTAAATTGAATGAAGCACATAAAACTTTAGTTTCACTTCCAAATGTTGAAACATTTACCCGTCAGTCAGCCTCGCCTGCTGGGAGGGAGGAACCCAGAAACGAGCGAGTGGAGGCGCGAGGAGGAGCGAGGAGGAGCGAGGACAGTGGAGGAGAGTAAACTCGCTGCAGCTGAGGACTCAAGGAGACGAAGAGGAGGCAGACACATTTGTATCCCTGCCTCATGGCAGCATCTGATCCTGGGACAACGTTTAACTCAGAGGATCTCCAACCACAGCTGCTGTTCAGCTTTATATCAGCTTCATTCTGACTGTGAATCAATCATTTAACCACTGATAACAGTAACAGCAGAGTCGCTGAGCTCTAAATGTAAAGTTAAACTTCCACACAGATGACTTTAAAAGCTTCTTAAAGATGGACGGAGCTGCACCGGTTGTTCAAACGTGTCTGAGACGCTCCGACGTTTACCGTAAAGAACACGTGTGACGGTGGGAGAAAAAAAGCCAACCTGAGACCTGGAAGCACACGTTTCACAACACTGGCTGCCAGGGCGTGTTCGCAGCAGCTTACAGGCCTCCGTGAGGCTTTGTGATGGTGACACGAACCTAAGTGCAAAACAAACGTGTGTTTACGTGGAATCCGAGGCAGGAAGAGGCAGGAAGAGGCTGGGCTGACACGGCGAGTTATGATCCTCTGGAGATGGCAGCAACAATCCAGCCTGACTGTTTTCCCAGCTTCCTTCAGAGCTGGAAAATCACTGCACGGCTCTTCAGACCGTGTCCAGGTTACTGTGCAGGTGAGCGCAGGTGTGAAAGGTCGGAGGTGAAAAGCAGCTGTTTGGACAGGTTTGTCCGAACCGTAACAAAACATCGCGTAAATAAAGTTTATTACAACTTCTTTCCTTTACAGCACCAACTTCCTCCATCTCACCGTTCTTTACTCCACCCACAAATCTTCCTCTTCTCTCCATCTTATCTTAAAGACTTCGTGGCACCACATCATCAACAGGGCGCTCCTTTCCCATAATGCACTGTGTTTGTTCTAGACACCAGTCTGCATTTAATCATTAGTTGTTAATAATCTCTGGCTCTCTTCTCTTCAGTCATGTCTTCCTCGCCTCCCTGAGCCTGGTTCTGCTGGAGGTTTCTTCCTGTTAAAAGGGAGTTTTTCCTTCCCGCTGTCACCAAAGCGCTCGCTCAGTGCGTTTTCTCTCTTCCTTACAATATAAAGCGCCCCGAGGTGACTGTTGTTGTACAAATAAATCATGTTTCTGAGAAATCCCTCAACTTTTCAAAGTAAAAACTTTCGGTTGGTTTTAGAATTTAAACTTTGATTCTGCTGATTTCAACAGACAACGTCCGGCAGAAGCAACAATCCCTCTGCAACTTCTCCAGAAGTTTCTCCGTTTAATTCAAGGATATCCTGTGAAATCAGCTTCAAACTGTGCCAACTTTCAACTTTCACAAGAGATCAAACGAAACAGATCCTGTCGCAGTTCGACGGCTCAGTGAATAATAATCATCTGTAAAATATTTAAACTGCAGCGTTTTATTTATGAAGCTCTGTTGGAAACGAGAACAGGGCGACCAAACGAGGGAGCACAGAGTAACGAGTTGTAACTTCTCAGCTCGGAGTTTGTGTCCCGTCTTTGGAACAAGTCAGGTGATCCGGAGAGAACGAAAACCGGACACGAAGGTTCGACTCCAAACAAATAAAAGCACTTTGATTCGTAGATGAGCGACGAGCTCTCTGCCTGCGTCAGCTGTGATTTGTGCCGCCTGTAGGCGAGCAGGGCTCAGTGCAGTAATGTCGAAAGCACCTTCAAAATGATGTAAACAGAGTCAGCAGCATCACAGAATCAAATCTGAGTTTCTGTGTTCAGTTGTTTAAAAGACGCCTGGAGGACATTCGTCTCTTCTTTGAATGTGAAGCCAGTTTATGGATCTCACGGTGAAACTAAAACGCAGTTACAGCCGTCTTTATCTCGTCTACTCGTCCGTGTCACCCTGACTTCCTCCCACCTGATGCTGTTAGAGACAAAACTCAGCCCGTTCTATCTCCGAGCAGCAGCTGAGTCACAACATGTGATCAGAAATGAGTAAAGATTTTCAGGCTCAGCTGTGGGTTTGATGTGCTGAACGTTTAAATGTTGTTTTTGTATTTTAAGCCTCAGCACGCGCTGCAGGGAGTGAGTGAGGTCACTACGAGCCGCGAGCAGCTGAAGCTTCCTCTGAAGAGCTGGTCCTCCTTCAGAGAGGGCGAGGAGCTCAGTCATTGGAGTCTGACTCAGACCTGAACCCCTCCTTGGTGAGGTGTTTCAGGCATGTCCAGCAGGGAGCAGATCTCAGGGCAGATTAAGACACGCTGCAGAGTTTCTGCCTCTCTGCTGAACACCTCAGCGTCTCAGAGGAGCAGCCGGAGGTCAGCACGCCTGCTGAGCCGCTGCTTCTCTCTGCAGAGTGCTCTGCTAACCAGCAAGGGTGCTTTGTATTTTTAACCAGACTTACTGGTTAATAATACTTCTGTGCAGCGCCCCTGGTACTCAGAGGTATTTGAAGCCCTTTTAGGGTTTTTTTAGTGTAATTGTAATGCTCCCAGCTTTCTCCATTGCCGCCCTGAGACTCTGGAATAGTTTCCCCCCTTCATAAAATTCTCTTCATCCTTGGAAGTCTTTAAATCGAATCTCAGGACCTACTTTTTTTCCAAGGCTTTCGGATCTCTTTGATATCTTTTTTTATTCTGTCGATTTGGTCTCTCATCTTATTGGATGGTGTTGTATGTTCACATATGTGTGCTTGTGTGTAAATGTGTACAGTTTATGTACATTATATGCTATATACTCTTACATGTCTTACAATTCTTTTTTAAAATGTTTTCTTTCTATTTGAATTCTTTTATTATATTACCCCTCTGTTCAGCACTTTGGCCGACACTTGATGTCTTTTAAATGTGCTGTATAAATAAAGATGACTCGACTAATTATTGTTGTGATTGTTTCTTTTAGGAACTCTGCTTTAAACTGTTCTTCTGCAGATTTTGAGGAAATGTCGCCATCTGGTGGTTAAACGACACAGTTGCCTTGTTTGGGTTTCCCTGGAGGGCACCGACGTGTGGGCGGTGTCGACACCCTGAACACCTTTATGTCTTTATGCTGTTCACGTGACACGCCTCCCTCTGCAGGTGCAGAAGTACCTGCAACCTTTCCAGCTGTCCCCGGAGATGCTGCAGGAGGTTTCGGCTCGGCTCAGGAAGGATCTGCTCCGAGGTTTAGGGAAGCACTCGCACCACAAGGCGCCCGTCAAGATGCTGCCCACCTTCGTCAGGGCCACGCCTGATGGGACGGGTAAGGACATTTTCAGATTAAAGCCAAACTTTGAATCTTCCCATAAAAACCAGAAGTGTGTGGTTTACCCTCCAGCTGCTTTCTACACATGCTCACACCACGTGAGTCCTGGAGCTTCAGTCCAGATGTGTCCAGATGTGTCCTAATGATTCTTTCTCTTAAAATGAAGACATTTGTGACTTTACGTGTGAGGAGAAAGACTTTAATTTCAGTCTCTATTTAACATGGAGCCAGTGAAGAGAACGATGATATCTTATTAGGGATGCAACGATACCAATTTTTTCAAACCGATACGATACCGATACTTGGATCTGAGTACTTGCCGATACAGAGTACAAAAAACGATACTTCTACCACACACACACACAAATGCAATGAATTGGAAGACAGGTTTTATTTTATTCTCTGCCAATAAAAAATAATATCTTAATAAAAATGACCACAAAAAAATTTCAAGTGAAAAATAAGCACTTCTGTTAAATTATTGCAGAGTCTCCACATTGTAATTTAACAAAATATCACTGAACTATTGGCACTGTCTCTAGGGGATGTCCCCCTAAAATAAATATATATTATATATATATTTATTTTAGGTATATATTTTAGGTATTTTATGTATATATGTATGTGTATGTGTGTATATATATATATATATATATATATATATATATATATATATATATAATAAATAAAATAATAATTGGCTCCCTAGTGGCTAATCTAAAACACTACAACAAAAATGACAAGCCACCCTCTGATTTATGAAATAAGTTAGTATCGGTTCATGGTATCGGTTAAGTATGAGTACGCACACATTTTACAGTATCGGCACCGATACCGATACTGGTATCGGTATCGGGGCCGATACCGATACTGATATCGGTATCGGTGCATCCCTATATCTTATAGTTCCTGTTTGTACTCCTGCTGCTGTGTTTGTTTATTATCCTGATAATGAAGCTTTACAGTCGTCCAGCTTAGACGTAATAAATGCATGAACTAGTTTTTGAGCATCACTCTGAGACAGCGTGTTTCTAATTTTAGATAGTGTGCAGATAAAGAAAGCAGTCTTACATATTTGTGTTTTATGCACACTGGGACAAAGCTCCCACTGGCACGTGCTGTGATCGGGTTTTTGTATCAGTGCAAAAATTAATGTTGAAGGCTTCAGCCGTCTGCACGTGGTTACAGTAGAAGAACCCTGGACAGCTGCTGATGTGGTGAATCTAAGCAGTTAAAGCTTAAATGGCTGTGGGAGGGTTTTCAGTGGTGGCCGGTGAGCAGGCTCTGATAGCATGTCTGCATCGGCACTGCAGCAACGATGAAAACACTCAGAGTAATTCACAACTTTAGATTGTCAGAGACCTTTGCAGGGATTATAATTATTAAAGCTATAATTACATTTTAAAGATGGCTTCCTGTAACTAAATCTTCATCACGCGGTCGGCAGAGAAAGGCGACTTCCTGGCGTTGGATCTGGGAGGAACAAACTTCCGTGTGCTTCACGTCCGTGTGGAGGAGGAGGCGCAGAAGGTTCTGAAGATGGACAGTCAGATCTGCGCCATCCCACAGGAAATGATGCTGGGACCCGGAGAACAGGTGACACAAACGCACGCTGAAGGAAAACAAAGCAAACGGAAACGTGCGAATCCTCAAAATTCACGTCCGTCTCTGCGCAGCTGTTCGACCACATCGCCACCTGTCTCGGAGATTTCCTCGAGTCTCATAACCTGAAGGGTCAAACGCTTCCTCTGGGCTTCACCTTCTCCTTCCCCTGTGAACAGCTGGAAATCGACAAGGTCTCCCACACACACACACACACACACACACACACACACACACAGTAACTACACAACAGTAACCTGTGTGTTTCGGCTGTTCATGGTTTTAAAGGTGGTTTAGATGAGTTTTTAGAAGGAAAAGAGACAGAAAACTCTCACAAAAGTGCAGAAAACATAAACAAAGAGACAAAATCTTAAAAAAACTCCCACAGAGATCCAACACCACTGACCCTCAGAGCCCCCGGACTCTCCCCGGGGTTCCTGTGCCTCCTACAGTCCAAACATTCCTGAAAGCAGATTTTCCTTCTGAGGTGAACTCAGTGTCAGTCGTTCACACCGATCTCACTGATTGTCTGTAAATTGTGTTTTTCTGCAGAGCATCCTGATCCGCTGGACCAAAGGCTTCAACTGCTCCGGGGTGGAGGGGAAAGACGTGGTCCAGTTACTGAAAGAGGCCATTCACAGGAGAGGGGTCGGTCCAAAATCACACTCATGTGTTTCAGCTCTGGCCTGCAGAGCCGTTCTTCCAGCTGCAGCGTTTTAGTGTTTTACCCTTCAGCACAATGTTTCTTTATACACACACACTCAGCGACACTGCACACACTCATTGCTGTTTCAGTTGATGCTAACTCACTCATGATGTTCGAGCATCAGAGTAACTGCAGCTCGTATTCCAGCCACGAGTGCAGAGGCAAAGCTACAAAAAACCTGTCATTGTCTAAAAAGACGTGGACTTAACTGTAAGGGATAAACCCAGCAGCACCACACGCTGATGTGCTGACAGAAAATGTTCTGTTAAATTGTTTGTGGGCCTCATATTTGAATCGGCGAGTAATTCTTCCCACTTCATCTCTGTGAATGCTGCTGAGGTGCCGATTAAAAGCACCGTGGCACTTTCTCTCGCTGTGTAGGCAGGATATTTGTGAATAGGCGAGATATAAATGCACCTGTCTGCCTGTCTTCTTCTCTGCAGGACTATCATATTGGCTCAGTTGCCATGGTGAACGACACAGTGGGAACGATGATGAGCTGTGGCTACAAGGACCAGAGCTGTGAAATCGGCATGATCATTGGTAACCATAATTTCACTCTGGGATGTCTTTGTCTGTGTTTGTCTTTTATGTTTGCCGTTATTGCACTTTAATCAGCCGTGCTGTTGTGCTTTATAAATAGATAAACCTCACATCTGACTGAGCTGTGTTTGCCTGCACGCCCCGAACACACTGACAAGATGATGAGTAGTCAGTTTATTGGGGTCATAAATAAATTACTGAATGGATAAAACATCCACAACAAAGACATAAAAGCAGCTATATAGATACACAAAACAACCACAAAGAGACGCAAAGCAGAAGAAAATGACCCCTAAAGAGCCACGGTCACAAGAAGGCAAGAAGTACACAAACATGATGTCGCGGGGTCCTCTCCGAAACTTCTTCTGAACAAATGCAGGCGTAGTCAGGAAGCCTTCAGTGGGGATAGTTTATTCTGCCGGCCTCCCAGGTGCACAAAAGATTATTTACAAAGAAAATAGAAAACTAACTTAAGTCAACACAAAATAAACATCTATATACAAAACACAGTCTGCATGTTACCCTCTCTGTAACATCTCACTGAAAGAACCCAGGTAGGCCCTGACAGCCTTCTTTTATACCCCGTAGCCCCTCCCACTAGGCATAATAGTCATCTCTTTATTATTTCTTTTATCAAACACTCTTTTCCCCTCAGCTTATTTCCAGCTGTATTCCTACAATACATATATATGTACAGTATATACAGACATTTATGGCCAACTCCAGGCAGCCTACAGTGTTTCACAATAACAGAAAAACAAGCAAAAAATAATGCAGTTCACGTGACCTTTCAAGCGCGCGCGAACCCACTATTTGAACTCCGGAACACCATACCATCGGCTTGCATAACCACTCGTATAATCAGCGATCACAGCGAGTCTACGCGACCAGCTTTATTAAAGGTAAGTGGGAAAATATGTTGGCCACCCTCTGCGCCGCTCAAAATATACCCCTCACCCCTTTTTGTTTATCTGCCCGGTCGACGAAAAGACGCGCAGCCACGGTAATTGTAGAAACTAATGGTGGTGGTGCGTGTATGCGCCCAGATCAGCTGTCTGCGGCCCGGGACGGTGTAACTCCGTCACACATGAAAACATGAAAGTCTTACTTTTTATACAGGATGGACTCGGCCTCTTGTAAAAAGTTTCCTGACAAGGTTTTTCTTCTCAGTCACTATTTTTGAGTCTTACTGAAGACAAAATTATCTAAATGATGGTCCCCAAAGAAAAAAATAAATACCAGGCTTACATTGAAAGCTACTGTTCAGTACTGTAGTAGCAGGTTTTAGACACAGAAATATGTGATGTTAGGGTATGATTTGTGCTTTGGCTATGATGCTTCTTGGCTTCTTGAATCCCGGACAAGCCCCCAAATTTACTCAAACAACAGAGAATGATGTCACAGGAGCTCCAATGTTTTTTACACAGATGCAGCAGCTGCTGTCCGAGCCAGATGTTGTCTGAATGACAAGTGACATCTGCATAGGTGAAGGAGTCACAGAACGGTGTGGCCCACAAGTGTACATATTTGCCATATTTAGGCCGAACATTCATTGCTATATCTGGAGGGCTTCCTCCAAGACCTAGAGTTTAATTTTTATATTTTAAAATATCAGAAAATTATATTTTAATTTTATGACATTTTGGGGTCAATTTGGAGTTGCAAATAATTCCCTTTTATTATGATTTTGACTCTTCTAAGCTGCTAAATGCTTCGCGGTTTAATCTAAACACCATTGTCCTGCAGGTACGGGAACCAACGCCTGCTACATGGAGGAAATAAAGAATGTGAAGCGTATTGAGGGCGAGGACGGACGCATGTGCATCAACACGGAGTGGGGCGGCTTTGGGGATGACGGATGCTTGAATGACATCCTGACTGAGTTCGACGTGGAGGTGGACAAGAACTCCATCAACCCCGGCGTGCACATGTATGTTTCACAACTATTCAGAATCATAACACACCTCTCCCGTTCATGCGATCAGCTTCAGATAAGTCTTTGACACAACTTCTATACAATGATTTTTGGCCACGGCAGAAGTTAGAAACTGATAGCTAATGTTTGTGCGTTCTCCTGTAGCTTTGAGAAGATGATCAGTGGCATGTATTTGGGAGAAATCGTTCAACTGGTGCTGGTGAAGATGACCAAGGACAAGCTGCTGTTTAAAGGACAGATATCGGAGGCATTGGGGACCTCAGGACGGTTTGAGACCAAGTTTATCTCTGAGATTGAGGAGTGAGTCTTTTGCTTTTTCCTTGTTTCCAGCAGTTTCTCCTGGTCTTCATTATCTAACCGCTTTGTCTGGTGCTCAGGCCGGACAGCGGTTTGGAGAACGCCAAGAAGATTCTGACTGAGTTGGGTCTGGATTGGGGTCTGGTCGACGCCTCTGTGGTGCGCCTGGTCTGCGACACTATTTCCTCACGCTCGGCCTATCTCTGTGCTGCCGCCCTGGCAACCCTCGTCAACCGCATCCGTAACAACCGCAAACTCGACCATCTGAAGACCACTGTGGGGGTGGACGGGACAGTGTACAGAAAACACCCCACGTAAGAGGCATTTGGTGATCAGAGCAAAGACATTTGAACATTTAACCAAAACTTCAGTTGGTTTGCTGATATTAAGTAACCAGTCTTTTCTGAAACAAAAAACAACCCAGTCCTATGCAAATCAATGCAGCAAGCTTGGAGAAGATTGTGCTGGACTAGTCCGAAGTCCAAGAGTATATTATATGATTCAGTTTCAATAAATAACAATGAAAATAAAAGGAACCAGCACACCAACAGTACAATAACTAGCACAACGGCCTAAGAAAACAATGCACAGGTGGCGTTAAACCTAACGAGAGCGTGAACCCTTAGCAGCATTACAGCATCAAACTTTTAAAGATGTCGGCAATATCTTTCCTCAGCAAAGCCAGCAACTCGACCTTGAGAGCCTCAATATCAGGATTAGCTTGGTACGAGGGGGGCTTTGCAGGAGACGACAGCTCACTCGAGGGTGTGGTCGCGGTTTGCAAACTAGGCCTCAGTTGTGTTTGAATAGTACTGCGGGTTTTAACATTTTTTGCTGCCATTTTACGCCGGCCCGAGTAAAACTTCTCCACAAGACAATCCACAAACCAAAACAGGACTGGAAATATGGCCAAAAAGTGTGAATAAATAACAATTTAATCGAAATCGGTGGGAGCTCCCAGACTCGCGTTCTACTCCATCAAAGCTCAACTGGAAGTCCCGACCATAACCAGTCTTTTCTAACAGGCATACTTAAATATTGTTTGGAAAGATTGTACAGAGTACACTTTTAATGACTTTAAAAACAAGAACTGAGTGCACTATTCTGTACATTCAGGTTCAGATATATTCATACACTCCCATTAATACTAGGTTAAGTCTTCTTTAGCAAGTTGCACTTTGACCAGACACTTTTAGTAGCCGTCGACAAGCCTCTGTTGAATATTTGATCACTTTTCTTGCCAGTTTTGGTAGAGTTCATTTAAACTCGTTGGATTCCTGGCACAGACCCGGCTTTTAAGCATAGTCCATATTTTCAGTAGGGTTGGGGTCAGGGCTTTGGGAAGGCATTTCCACAAGCTTAGCCTGCTTTATTCATCCCATAAACAGTTCTGATGCGTTTGGGTAAATATGTACTATGTAAGTAATTTTACATTGTGTATGTCCACCTTTAAAATATAATTAAATTGTAATTTAAAATAAAACTCCATTTAATTTCACGGGAATGATACCCGTAGTCCTAGGCTGTATTATGAAGCACTTGTCCATGTGGGATGCTGCAAACTTCAGTTAAGCTTGAAGGAGAAACTTCTTTCTTGGTCGACACCCTTTCAGTTGATGGACGTATAAAAATTGAGCTCACTGTGGACACGACGCTGGTGCTTCAGCAGTTTGGTGGTTGTTGGGTTGTTCCTGAACATCCTGACCGGTTTTCCCTCTTCTGAGGGGGACCGTTTGGATCTTGTTTCAGACCCTCTGCAAAGTGGAGACACATTGAGCTGATGATCTCTGAATCTGCGGTTATTTAGAAAAGGCTCCAAGAGAACATCCCAACCTAACTACCAATCGTTATCACTATATGAATAGGCCTTGACTTAACAGACACTGTAGTACCTTCAGCACCGCATTTGGGTCTATGCATAGATTTGAGCCTGTAGCTATCATTTTGATCTTGAGTAGATTAGAGAAACCCATTTCTTGTTTTGTTTTTTTGCAACTCATTAAACGGTGAAATCTGGCAGTTCTGTCCTTTCAACACCTCCCTCTCTTTCCTTCCTTTTCCAGCTTCAGCAGTAAGCTCCAGAAGGCGGTGCGCCTGCTCGCCCCTCAGTGTGACATCACCTTCCTCGTCTCGGAGGACGGCAGCGGGAAGGGCGCTGCCATGGTAACGGCTGTGGCGCAGAGGCTGGCTCACCAGTCCCGACTGCTAGAGGAAAGCGACGGTGAGGACAATGATGAGGAGGAGGAGGAGGAGGGTCAATAATGTACTTTTGACCAATCTATGCCTCAGCGCGGCTGCAACTGTTCATATAATGTAAAGAGAGGTGGAGGGAATCCTCTGGTATTTTATCATGTTGAGATTTTATTAGAAAAGAAGTAGAAAACATGTTGATCAGAGTATTTAAAGTACAAAAACCTGCACAAGACTCGCTGAAAAAGGCATTAAAAAGTAAACGATGCGTCAAAAGGAGACGATTTAAAGTCATGTTATAGGTCGCTATGGAGATTTTGATCCATTAAAAACGTATTTATTAATAAGGGGCATAGCTTCAGGGGGATTTGTGGCGGCAACAATTCCTAAGTGTTGTTATATCACTGCAGCAAGGGGCGTATACTCCAGGGGGGGCAGAGGGGCCCAGATCCCACTATTGCTGGTTAGAGACAGTGTTTTCCTCCTCAGTGTGTCGCTGTGAGTGTAACTCAGTAATGTTAAATAATAATAATAATAACCACTGAAAGCTGATGTTCTGATTATATAACAGGATATTTTAAAGTTAAAAAAATGGACAGTTTGCAAACCTTAATGTGTGAAAATGATGTTGATGAAAAACAGGCTAAAGGAACAAAAACAATTCAGAGCTTCCCTGAGAAATGCCGCGTTTTTAAGATTCTTTTTTATTAACATAAATCTGTGACTGTTGTCAGCACACATGGTGGTACAAGGCAAGAAAGAGTGGAATAAATAATTTGGCTTTTTTAATTTCCTCAATCTCAATAAATAAAAAACACAAGACTAAGAATTATCAGAGAAATGCACCATTCGCTGCTTGGTGAGATTTCCCGTCATCCTGAACAGCAGTGATCTATTTGTGTCCAAGTGAAAGATAACAGATGCTTTAGTCTGATGCAGAAAAGAGGGAGACAAGGATGTTTGTGAAATGTGTTTTTTAAGGTGCCATTTTTAAATGGGGAATAAAGAGTTTATGTACAAACAACCACAGAAGAAGAGCTGCAGCACAATGTGCACTAAAGCCAGTGAATAAATAAAAATGTTAAACCGTCCAATCAGAGTGGAGCCTGTGTGTTTTCATTACTGATGCTGTGGTGCTGATGACAAATAAACAGGTGAGGAGGAAACTACTGAGAAGAAGCCTCACTGTGCTGATGCCTGTAGGTATGATTGAACAGGTGAAATCAGTGACCTTTGACCTCAATTAAGTAACATCATGATGCAAAGAGAATATGTGAGGAAACGCCACAGTTCAGACTGCTTAAGTAAAGAGACGGTGGACAATGTCAGCAGAAAGATCGTTTTCTCCATGAGCTCTGACGGTGACGTTTGAACGAGCCGCCGTTTCTCCGTCAGAGAGAAAAATCATTCAGCATTTTTAAAACACAGTTTGATGTTTGAGACACTCCAGCAGAGGTTTCCAGCTGTTTCTGCTGCTCTCCCTCTCATGATTAAAAGGATTATGTTTCATTATGTATCAGTTACTCAGTAAAGACACTTGCTTTAGCTTTTCTTTTTTTTTTCTGAAGGCCGTTCAGACACTTTCATCTGCTGTTTTTAAAAGCACGCTGCACACCCAGCTGAGATATACCGAGTTTTTAGTTAATCGCTCTTTGAGAATCACCTTGTTGGTTTAAAATTCCTATTTTATGTTATTTTATGTTTGTTACATGCAGACAGAAACTCTGTGAGCTAACCGTGAGTTTGGTGTCTTTTAAAGGCTTGAATGCTTCAAAATGGTACAAGAACTGTATGGTCTTATTTTTGTGCCTCTGATCCAGTGGATGGTTTAAACTGGATTAAACCAACAATGGTCTGAAAAAATTATATATTTTAAAATAAAAGAACACATTAATCGAAAATGTCTTTAGCTACATTCTGGACCATGTTTCTGGAAAGCAGTAGCTAGCGACCGACTGAAGACCAAAACAGCCAATCAGAATCTTTGCATCCAAGTCTGTGATTGGTTGGTTTTGAGGCACATTTATAAGTGTACAGAGAGTATGCACAGAGCAGAGTAGTGATGGTAAATTTGATTCTTTTTACTGAATCGAGTTTTAATGAGTCACTCACCAAAGTGAATCGGATTTTTTGAGTCATTTGATTCACTGAGTCAGTTGACCAGAGAGTGCAAAAAATTTACATTTTCACTCAAACTTAATTTGTTTCTCTTTTCATGTAAATCCCACTCCTAAGATAAATGATCCTAAAAAAATATATATATATATTTTATGGAGCAAAAAAGAGCAAAACATTTCTAAAATTAAGCAATTTCCTATCAAAATTGCTTAATAAACATTTATGTTGTTTATTTGTATTTTATTAGTATTTTCCTTAAATGTGTCAAATATATATTTTCTCATCTAAATGTCCACTGAAATGTGAGCCAGGGGGCGGTAATGCGCCTTAACATTGTTTGCCAATCAAGAAGAAGAAGAAGCTGTGAGCCAGGAGGGAGGGGGTGAGTAGCTCAAATGTGCTGTTAGCATGTTAGCAGAGCGATGCTACTGTGAACCGAGGAGCTATTTTCTTGATGTGAGCTTCTACTCAGGGTTTTTTCTTCCAGTTCAGAGCAGAAATGCTTCTGTTAAGAAGCTGGCTGTTGTTCCCCCCCCCCCCCCCCCCCCCCCACACAATTTTAATTATAAGCTAGATATATTTCTACTAATGGAATTAGTTTGCTAACAGCAACAGGGATGAGTCAGTGAGTCAGTTGGGCTTGTGAATCATGATTTCGAGTATTGAACGATTCGTTCACGAATCGAACATCACTACACAGAGCAGAGACCTGAGCGAGAGCGGCTGTTATTGTGTCTGTATATGGGTAATAGACAACACTGAAATACATTTCCTGCACGCAGCAGTGAATTTTATTCGCTCAAATTAAACTTTTCTTCGCTCAAAATAATTTTCTCCTCAAAATGCAACATTTGCACTCGCAAAGATTTTTTGCATGCGCTCAGAATAGCGGCACAACAAAAACGCCATAGAACTGGACTGAAAATGAGAGAGAAGCCGATGCCCGAAGAAAAACTCTGACAGATGCTCAGAAAGTGGAGAACTGTTGCTCAGGAGCACTTCTAGAAAACGAACTGTGGAAGCAAAATATAAAGAAATGAGAAGTCGTTCGACGCTGTGCAAGCGCATCATTAACACCGTGTCCAGCCTCTGAGACTGAACCTGACGATGGAGACCTTTGTCTTAAAAATGTAACCTTTTTTTTTCTTTTTTAGGTTTTTTATGTGTAAAAATTCAAAGATGTGATGGTGGTTCATGATTAATTCACACAAAAGACTGAAAGGCAGCTTAGAAAAGCTGGAAGCTGAAAACTGGAGAACCTAAAAATCACTCTGATCAGTTTAATTCAGCTCATATTTATTTATAGAAGTTTTTATGGTGTTCAGAGTTCATCTGTAGGTTTGAAATATAAACACTGACCTCAACCGAGGTCAAATACAGGACACACGTGCAAATCATGAATCATAAAACACCATTTAAGAACGCAGTTTATGATTAGTAGTATAAGAAAACTAGAAAAATTCAAATGTAAGGAAATACTGGAAATAAATTGATTGATTTATTCATGATGACGTGAGAGGTGATAAAGCTGCTGCTGAGCCGCTCCACTCTTCTTCAGTGGGCTTAAATAAAACAGATGGTTTAAAGCTGGAGGTGCAGATTGACTCATAATTAACACTCAGTATTTGGATATTTAATATTTCCTGACACCGTTAAAGCGGTGATGCTGTTGCAGGACTTTAAGGACTTATTTAAAAGTCCTCTGATTGGTTTTAACGTGGTTTCACTCACTTGAGTCCTCTGCTAATAAAACAGGTAATAAAGGAAGCTCTGCAGCACCTTTTTTAGCACTCAGCCAGCTCTTCAGGGTCACTTCACTGAGAAACCTTCCTGAAAAGCTGAGTATGTACCCACTGCCCACAGAGCGCTCGCTGGCCTGTAGTTCAGCGTGTCTCACAGCGAGCAGAGGGAAAACACGAATAAAAGCTGCTTTTGTTTCCACGAATCCTCACAGATGAGCTCAAAGCCTCACATGTGCAGACTGAGCTCTGCAGTCCAGGCCTGCCGCCACATGCACTTCCTGCTCTGGCCCCATGGTGGGTCCAGTTCACCACGTGCTTCCTCCCTCTGCTGGATGCAGCTGGTAACTGCAGCATACATTCAAATCACCACCAGAGAGGCAGGAGTGAGCACGTCATGTGCACGTGCTCAGAAGCAGATGAAATATTGGAGTGATGAGGAATCTGAGTCTGCAGGGCTGTTTCACGTGTTTTAACTCCTAAAGTTTGGATTTAGTGACAAATTTCCTGTTTTTTGAAGACTTCAACTCAGTTCAATTTTATTTTCTATAGCACCAAATCACAACAACAGTTGCCTCAATGTGCTTTATATGCAAGATAAAGACCCTGCAATAATGCAGAGAAAACCCCAAGAGTCATGACCCTATATGAGTGTTTTGGCAACAGTGGGAAGGAGAAACTCCTTTAAAAAGTTCAACAGATATTTCTTCAACTGGTTAATGAGATACCAGAAATTTGATTGGCTGCCCCACCAAAAATTTTGATGTCAAATTACTAAACCCGTGGTTGGAAATGATAGGGGAGGACAAAAATTCCTCTTTGTTCCTGCAGGGGGCGCTCGAGTGACTGCAGAATGAATGGGGCTCTATGGAGCTGTAAATCCTGTGTGGTAAACAGCCTTCTGGAAGTTTTCATCTTATCAGTTACAGCAGAGGCTGGGACAGCAGATTCAGTTCCACTTTTAGCTTTCTGCTGATTTTAAAGATTTAAATTGAAGTTGAAAATAAATAAAAAATTCTGTGACAGCACCACTTTAGTGCTTTACTCCATCCTTCATTCTGATTCTGATGCGAGCACCTGCGAAGACGTTCACTTCATCAAACACACGATCCGCCCAACTTAATGGTATCCAATTAGAGGAGCTATAAAATTAAAACGATCCTCCTGTATGTTTTTATGAAGGAGGACCTACACAGACCACAGCTGTGTTCTGTATCAGTCTGTAAACACGTTAACCTGGAGAACTGCTGGAGCCTCCAGTGGCCTTCAGAGGAACTGCAGCTGTTTTTGGACTTCAGGTTTTTGGTGTTGTTGTGCTTCTTTCCTGTTTTATTTTGGTAATCCTCCTCACAACCTCTGTTGTGTGCCCCTTTGAGGTTCCTCACTCTCCTTTTTCCATCCTCGGCTCCGTCCTCATTACTTTCACCTGCGTTTGTTTCCTAATTAACTCTCAGTGTATCTACAGTCCTGCTGTCTTTGCTCCTCATCAGGTTTTGAGATTTTCATTTTCTTTCTGCTGAGCCCTGCTGTGAATATGATTAAAGTTCACCTGTGTGCATGAATATTTCTCATATTTGCTGTTATGCTTCCTTACATGTAAATCCTTTGCCTTGTTGAAAGATGCTCAATATTCCTGCCTTGGCTCTATTTTTAGACTTGGAAATGTAGACACTGTGTACTCAGGAGTCAGAGTCAGTCGCCATATTTAAACCCTGACAAGTATTTTTACCTGCTGAAAAGGAGACAGAGAGCTTCGAATATCAACCGACGGCTCGGAAAAGAAAATCCAAGCAAGACGCCGTCAACGAACGTTCAGTTAAATGAGAGACAGCTGCAAACATTTCCTTTAACTTTCACACATCTGGAAAAAGGAACGGAGAAAAGAAAATAAAGAAAATGTTAAGTTTTGTATTTTTATTTAATCTCTTCAGATTCTTGAATTTGAATCCACACTTTAAATAAATCTCTTTCAAAACCAGACCAACAGACACACAAAGGAAACGACGTCATCACACACACGACCAACATGACAAGAAGACGCACAATCCAGAAAACATCTGCCTGTCGAAACAGGAACCATCCAAAGCACAAACGCCATCCTTCAGCTCGCCAACAAAGTCATAACCAATATCATTTCCTTAATGTTGTCAATTCAAACAAAGACTTTCCAGAAATAATTGTGAAATGAAAACAGTCAAAAATAATAAACACACCAGAGCAGTAAAATAAACCACAATCACTGTAAAGAAAAAGAATTACATTAAAGCAGAGGCTCGTTTCATAAAAACAAAAATAGGGACAAAAAGTCTCTAAATCCAGATTTGTGTCTCAGGTATTGGACCACCAAGGCCTCCACCCACCCACACACCCACTCCACAGAGCACCAAACCACCACACTGTTTGCTGTTTTAGAGGTTTTAAATTTAAATAGATCTGATTTCTCCTTCTGTTCAGAGTCCTGTTGGGTTTTTGGATTCCTCTTTTTCAGTCTCTGGAGTCTCAGCTGTTGTATTTGAGTTTCTGTCACTGTTCAGTGTCGCTGTAGTTTGGATTTCTTTACTCGTCAGTGTTTTTTGTTTGCAGGTGAAGACTTTGTTTGAGTGGATTGTTCCTGCCTGCGTTGTGTCTCTGGCTGTATCCCAATTCAGGGTCTGCAGCCTTAAAGTACGCAGTCTCAACGATCCTCAAGGGCCGCGTACTCAAAGACCGCTAAGGCCGGAAGTGCGAGGCTTGTGAAATGGGACGGACTAGCCTCCGTCGCGCTGCCCAGGTTGCCTAGCAACCATGATACTAACAGCTGGAAACGTTTCATACAGCTTTGTTTGACAGAAATGAAGAAAATCTTTTGTTCATGTGTTTGTTTGTTTCTACATGAGCTTTGATCATTCTCTGATTAAGCTCAGCTATTGAACGGCGTATATTTTAAAGTAAAGGCTTTAAAACCAAGTTAGTACAAACGTCACTAATGTCACATGACTTTGCCGACATGTGACCAACAGGAATGTTTTAATGATCTTCATTATTAAACATTTGCACATAAATAAGTGACATAATATTCAGTACTTACTTAAAGTTTACTCTTCGGCGCCCCTCATCCGCCATTTTTTTCCCGGCAAAATTACCCACACCCACCGCCGCGCTATGCATTCTGGGATATGTTGGGCCACGAAGTCTACACCGCCACGTCCTTAAAATTCAGGGAAATGAAGGACGCATTTGAGGGCCGCATTTCGAGCAGCCTTCGAATTGGGACAGCCTTCGTCGCGTCGCTGTGATGTAATCGGCCTTAAAATGCGGCCTTTAAGGCTGCAGACCCTGAATTGGGATACAGCCTCTGTGTTTAGCTGTTTTGTGATTGTCTTGATTGTCTTCACCTGTCTCTTTCCCTTGGCTGTTTCCCTGATTACCTCGGGGTTTAGAAAGTCACCGTCCTCTGATCTGTTGTCTGGTCTTTGGGTGACCTCTGCGCTTCTTCGGTTTTCCTAAATAAACGCTTGTTTTTTTATTTCTCCGGTCTGTGTTCGGAGTTATCCCTTTGGTTCGACTCTGCATAGACTCAACATAACATAACATAAAAGTCCTGATCTTTTACTCAAGTTCTACCCTTAAACAATATCCTGTTGGAAAGTTAATTGTAAATGTTGCTCTGATCCAGCCTCGTGTCTTTCAAATATACATTCACAGTTATTACTAATAAAGTGACTGCAGGCTGAATGAAGACTTTATTAAGTCCTTTAATCCCAGACTTGTGCCTTCTTTCTTTCTGATTCTGGATCACAAAGAAATGAACGAATGAAATGTGAAAACATTACGTAATCAGTGTCCCAAAAACACATCAGGCTTCTAAATGCTGACGACAAATGAACTCTGCGCAAGTCTGAGCAGGAAAGTTTGACTCATTTGTTTTACGGTTGCACGTCCTGCATAACTTTCTGAAAGTTCAACACATGATCCCAACCCCCACCATTAAAGTCCATCTGGAGGCCAAATTGTTGCATATTGTTGATATATTTGTGCACAATGGTAGGATCTGGTCATGTACTGGTCGTTAGAAAAAGTTGCATATGTCCATAAAACCTGTTGCAGTGGGACACGGTCATATTTTGCAGTCAGATTAGAGTGAAGAGGCAAAACCTGGAGCGTGGATCTCCCCGTGTCTTTACTAAAACCTCTAATCGATGAGTTTTGTAGTATGTTTAAGAACTTCAGTGCAGATCTAGTCGGGGAGGTCCTGAATGACCTCACACTCTCAAAAACAGTCACAGTCACAGTGATACTCATGAACTATCCACACACTCAGCGTTATTCTTATTGGCCTTGTGGAGTTGCAGTACTGTGCAAAAGTCTTGAGCCACCCCTCATTTCTTTACATTTTTCCAGAAAATGTGAAATGACTGAAACGATGTATGAGCTGAAAACCTGTTTCCCTTCCTTAACGATGGCTCCTTGACAACCGCACTGAGACCTGCTGAAGGTCCACATGTGTCTCTTGTTTTGGGTTTTTTTTAAGGACTTGACTTTCAGACGATGTTTATCTGCTGAACATAGTTTTTCTTAGGCCACTTCTTTCGTCCTCCACTTGTTCAGATTCCTCAAATTCTAAATAACAGACTGCACAGCAGGCTGAGATGTGCCAAGTCTTCAGCTAATAGCTGTTTGGGAATCAGCTTGTTGGTGCAAAAATGCTGTTTTATGTCAAACTGTGTTATCTTTGGTATTTTTCATAGATTAGACTAAAGAAATAGGAACGAATGTGTTTTTGTGAAAAGCTGCTAATAAAAAGTGCCTGAAGATACCATTTCAAACTTTCTTCTTTGCTAAGTTGTCTGTTATGTTTCGACACAAATGCTCAAAATGGTCAGGTACAGGACTGGACTGAAAAACTCTGAAAGACATTTTAAGGAGTTTGTCACTGAAACAAAAAAGAGCAATGAGTCTTTCACCACCGGCGGGTATCTGCAGAGGCCTTCCATGGTTGTTTGGTACCTTAACCTTCCAGTTCTTTACAATAATGCTGTGATTTTGTAGGATATTATGAAACTATAGAACTAAAACAATGAAGGTGTCGTAGCCAAATGCTAATATACATATTCCCTTCCACTTCAGAATCCCCCCCCCCCCTTCTTAGTAAAAAAAGGAAAGAAAAACTCAAAAGTCAGCAGTTTTCCTTATTTTACTTCTATAATTTCAAAACTGCAACAAAAAACATAAAAACATGGTACTAAGAGTCTGTGTAGGTTCTCAGTTATCCAGATGATATTCATAAGAGCTGGACTTTTCCTGAGGCTACGTCCACACTAATGCCTTTTCGTTTGAAAACACATCGTTTTCTGTCCGTTTTGGCCTCCCGTCCACACTGAGACGGCGTTTACCCCGAAGGAAAACGCATACATTTGAAAACGGTGCTATGGCGTCGCAGTGTGGACAGCAAAAACGGAGACTTTTGAAAACAATGACGCATGTTAGTCATATGATGCAGTCATGTGATCAATTAAACTAGTGTGGACTCTGAGGCTACGTCCACACGTACCCGGGTATTTTTGAAAATGCAGATTTTTCTATGCGTTTGCGCCTTTCGTCCACACGTAAACGGCGTTTTCGGTCACTGAAAACTGAGATTTTTAAAATCTCCTGCCAGGGTGGATATTTTCTAAAACTCAGTTTTTGCGTTTACGTGTGGACGAGGCGTCAAAGGTGTGCGCCTTTTTTGACGTCACACTGTGCGCCGCGTTATTGTTTCTGTGAAATGAATTTCTACAATACTGTTACTGTTACTTGTTCTCTCTGCAGTGTTTAAATGCTTACATATACACAGTTACTGTCCCTCCACATATACAACTCAGTTCTGCTTCTATGCCCCATCTTTGTTCACTCTTTCCCACCCAGGCTTATTGACTTCTGATTGGCCAACATTTCTACACGGATAGGAATATAGCGCCACCTGCTGCTTTGGCATGTTCCTAGCAGCGTTTTCCTTCGTTTTTGGCTTTTATGTGTGGACGGGATTATTTTAATAAACAAAAACGGAAAATCTTTGTTTTCAAAAATACCCGTGTACGTGTGGACGTAGCCTGAGATGCTTCACCAGAAGGAGAGTCTGTAAACCCTACTGGGGGTTGTCCTATTCACACCTTGGCTCATGACATGCATGATTAATAGTGGGTCAACGACCAGCTCCAAAGGGGACAACCCCCACTAAGATTTAAATACCTGGGACTCTCCACCTTTTGGTTGCAGAACTGAAGAAGCCTCTTGGATAAGAGGTGAAGAAAAGAAAAAGAGCGTTATGGCTACGTGATTTTAATTTCTGACTGATTGTTACTTTGAGTCTCTGTGTAATAAATACATGTTAGTCAGGAGGTAAAATTTATACAGAAATGTTTGAGAAAATGTTGTTGCAGGTGAAGAAAACCTGAAAAATGTAGACATCTTTTGAGGCGAGGGGCTTGTGCACCTACAATATTGTTTCATAAAGCAGCCCCGGGGCTGTGTTTCACCTGCATGTGTGACATTTGATACATACATGTAACATCACCACAAAGGCTTGTTTCATGTTTTTAGTCACGTGGTTTAACATGAGATAAGATGTACCGCATTAAAAACATAGTTGGGAAATTCCTTCAGGACCAGAAATAAAATATAATTTTTTTTTTCCTGTTGCTTTTGTTTCTGGACCTAAATGTTCGACGACCCAACTGCTGCTCAGTTTAGTTTGTCATTAGTTGAGCATTTGTTTTACAATTTTTTGTTATTATAAAAACTTTGAGTGGACTGAAGCAGTGAAAGTTCATTTATGTTGGTGTTAAAGAGGTTTAGCTGAGGTTTGTACATGATAAAGAAATGCATGAAGGGAATCTGTCAGCACAACTCTGTGGGTTTAAATTATAATAAATGTGTAAAATAAAAAGTTTTGTTAATCCATTTTTAAACTGTGGAGACAAAATCAGTTCTGACATTTACTTGTTTGCATATTACTTAATAACGTTGGTATAGTATGAATGAAGTCCGAGTGTTTGCTGGGCTGATTCTGGCCCCTGGGCCTCATGTTTGACAAACCTGATAGGGGGTATTTATCAGGGTAAAGATTTAAATCAACCCAAAGAGATAAGGACTGATTACATCTCCTGATTCTTACATTCTTACGTACATAAAGTTGTCTAAGATATTTTTTCATACTGTTGTTCCTACTTTTATTTCAGTGAACTATTTTTATTTTTTAATTTATTGATCGCCACAGCTATAATTTTAGTTATTGCTTTATAATTAGCTTCCTTTAATAACCTAATGTAGTTATATGTTGTATATACATCCTTCATGTCGATATTATTACTTTTTAAAATCCGCTAAAAGGAGCCGCTGCGGTTAAACTGTTTGAAATGTAATGAAGTAAAGAGTGAAATAAAAATAATAACCGTGTTACTGGCTTTAAACTGCCGTGTGTAAACCCCGCCCTCGTGTTCCGTGTCGGTCGGAAATACGTCACGTTTCTGAAGCTAAAGATGCTCCAACTCCGCTGTGAGAGTGACTTTAACATTAAGTTGTACTCTGTGGCAAACTTTGGCCACACCTAGATCCTGTCCAAAAAAAAAAGAAAGAAAAAAAAAAGGTTTATTATTTTTATTTTTATTTTATTTTTTTTTATTCTTCCTCTGGTGCGTTTGTTTGTGTGTCGGCGAGTCCCGGCGGCGTAACCGGAGAAGGGCCTCACAGAGAGGGGAATGCAGGACTGCAATGGAGCACAATGCAATACAGGTAAAGCCGATGTAATTTCCAAATAAAGCCGTTTATGTCGCTGGTGGCCGGCCGTTTTTTGACCTGTTGACGTGGAGAATATTTTAAGCTAGCGTCGGCGCGGATTGAAGCCTGAATTCTGGGTTTTATTTCATTTACTTTGGCCATGTCGTATTGAGTGTTTTCTCATATCAGCCAAACCCAGGCACGGAGAGTTGCTCTGACTGCAATTACAACTTTATTCAGCCAGGCTCAACTTTTTTCTGGCTCCTAATAAATCGGTGATATTTGTATTTTTCGTGGGGGGAAACAATGGGCTGTGACACCGAGCTGTCGCCTCGTTTCCTATCCTACCCAGCCGTTAAATTCCAGTTTAATATTTCTGATATTTTCTCCGTGTTAATGATTAATTTCTTTGTGTGTCGTGTCGACAGTTTCTTCCTCCGGCTACCAACCCCCACCCACACTAACAAGAAGCACATTAGCTCAAAATAAAATTAAATTCTTGCCCTGAAAATATCAGGAAACTTTTACCCTCCTGTTTTTTTCCAGCCCCAAAGAAAAAGCAGCCGAGCTACCATCGACATGTTCTCCATTTTTATGAGAATTAATTCCCAGCCCGACGAGATATTAGAGATTAGAAATATTTTTCAGGACTAGGTGGAGCAGTGTTGCTTTTAATAGGAAGCATATTGATATTATGATCAAATCCTCCCGACATTTTGTCTCCGCTGTAATTGGCACAGTTTTAAGGAGGAATCTTATTATTGTGTGTTTGCGTGAAGGGGAACTGAAATGTGGAGTTGTTGTTTTTTTTGGTCAAGGCTATTTCAAGTGCAAAATAAAATAAAATAAAATAAAATAAAAACCGAGCGAGCAGGAAACACGCCAGAGGACACACAGCGAGGGCAGCGTGGGCTTAAAATGAAATAAAAGTCATTTATTTGGACTGAAATCCTCCATGTGTGGCGCTGCGTGGATGTAGAGATATTTAATATTCCACTGCTGCTTGTATATTTTTACAATGTCTCTGTTTAAATATTAATTTACTGCAACACTGAGAGTTTTTCCTTCAGTGCTGAACTTGTGAGCTTTTGAATAACAGGATATACCCAAGGTCAATACTGCTCGCTTTATTTAGTTTATTTATTTATTTATGTGCAAAGCAGGAGACGTTTTTTAATTTCTCTTCCTTCCTGGGTTGAAAACAGTGTTAGAAAAAAAATCTCACTGCATTATTGTCAGAAATATCACGAGAACTGACGCAGGCATGGTGCAGATTAAGGGTTTCCATCTTAAATTCCTGTGTGTGTGTGTGTGTGTGCATTTTAGACAGAGGGCTGCCTCTCACAGCTCAGATTATATTATGTGCCTCTTATTTTCCTGCCTGTGGTAGGCTGGAGCACTGCACAGCCCTCCCCCAGGGCCACGGGGGAAAAAAGGAAAAAGATACTGGTAGACGGGGCTCCACTGGATAATGGCATGTTTATGACACAGAAAGCTCACTTCATGCTGGCATTTATCATATATTCTCACTGTAATTAACTTAAATACATGTATGCAACTAATTCAGGGGCTGAAACTGGTTCTGCAGGACTAAATACGGACTTAGTTTGAGTCCTTTTCCTGCTTGTAATTAGAGTCGGGGGATACACTGATAGGAAAATGAGTCAGAAACTAATTTAAAGGTGATTTTTGTGTTTGTTGGTGTAAATGAGCTCTCCTACTCAAATGCCTGCATGTCGGCGATTGATTGGTTAGACAATGAACCCATAAAACGTATGAACTAGTTTGTCTGTTGCAGCTCTTTGTGTTCCCATTACTCCAAATTCCTTCAGAAAGTTTGTTGTGCGTCTTTTCCTGCCTCCATAATCACAAAGATCTTCCCTTCATGGTTAATGAGTATTCAGCTGAGTTTACACATTAATAAAAATGAATCTGAAACAAATTTCAAGGTGATGTTTATGTTTGAACTTTGTCAGACGAGTGTAACTGAAGATCACCGATCGGTTGGTTATTGATCACACAAATGACCTGCAGACATTTTTGTGTTACGTTGTTGTGTTTCTTGATTGTGTTTGATCAGATATGAGCAGCATAAATGTTTACAGATGATCTTATTGGAGGAAATTATTCGCCTCTGCTGTCGATATCGATCGATCAATTTGTTAAATGTGAACTGAACAGTGATTGTACCTTTGCTTACAAAGATCTTAAATTAATAGATTTGTAGAAAAATACTCAGAAACCAGTTTAAAGGTGATTTTTCTGTAGTTTCTTTTGTTAAACGTGACCCAAAAAAGTAGATTTTTCTGTTCCTACGTGTAAAAACAATCATCTCATTGATAAAAGAAGTCGTTTATATCAGCGGTCCCCAACCCCCGGGCCTCGGACCGGTACCGGTCCGTGAGTCGTTTGGTACCGGGCCGCGAGAGTTGAGGCTCAGGTGTGAAATGTATAGTTTTCAGGGTTTTTATCGGTTTTCAGCGTTATTTTGTTATCGTTTTATCGTTTACTCTGTTTTCCTGGGTCTTTTCACGTGTGTTATGAATAAATCTTCTTTTTTTCGGTACCGGTACTAGTTTTATTTTGTTGTATTTATCCGCGACACCTTAAAGGCCGGTCCGTGAAAATATTGTCGGCATAAACCGGTCCATGGCGCACAAAAGGTTGGAGACCGCTGCTTTATATTACTGTGCTGTGTTCACTTTACTCAGATTTCCAATCTAAAGTTATCATTTCACGGATTCATTGATTAGGAGAGCCTCAAACATTTTGATGAACAATTAGTCAGAACTTAACCAACCCAGCGTTGAGCTTCAGCTCATGTGAGTAAATAGTTTCTTTATGTGTTTAAACGTATAAAAGTCAAGACATCTGAGATTAATCGATTTAGATCCTGGAAGGAAACGAACGAGCGGTGATGCTGGTTTGTCTGTGTGAGGCAGCTGTGTGTTAAACGTGAGCTAAAGAGAAAAGTTGATACTTTGTTGCATTTTTGCTTTTTCTGCCATTTAAATCTTTTAAACTAAATTGCTCAGTTAGTCATTTGGTTCATAGATTAGCAGCTGAACACGAATCAAACAGATGTGATGGTGATCTTTAAGGTCAAAATATAATAGGGGTGGGGGAAAAAATGGATACTGTGTAGCATGGTGATATTTTGTTTGCTAATAATGTATCGATACAGGGACAGCAGAAATCGATATTTTGTTACAAAAAGGTTTTTGTGCTCTGACTTCAGAGCATGTTGATCCTTTTTCTGAGCAAGAATCCTGACATTCCTTCACTGTCCAAATGTGTTTAACTTGTTTTTGGCAGCAATAAACATGACAGTTTACTTATTTTAATTTAAGACATGTTTTATTTTAATTAAGTTTAAAACTTTTTATTTAATGTAAAATTATATTTTGTTTTAATTTACTTTCAAATTCTTCAGTTGCTGAAGGGGCTGCATAGTTTTCATAAACTGCATAGTTCAGAATAGCTATAATTGTACCAGATGGTTGATTCAGTTAAGTTGGACTAGACTGTAATACAAACCGTTCAGTTTGTCAACAATCAAACTGAAATGAGAGAAAGACTGAGTGTGAGACTTTGATATTAGAGAAAATGAATATTGATAAAGTTTACCTTTATGTACAGAATCTGAATATCGCAAAATATTTAAAAAATTGCAATAATATCGTATCGTGCGTTAAGTATTGTGATAATATCGTATCGTGGGATGTATGGTGATTCCCACCTCTAAAATGTACGTTTCTTTCTTATGTGTTTGAGTAATAACCTGAGTAAAAAGCACATAGTAAGTTGTATTTTTGTCATCTATCTCTACTTAGGCACATTTTAATAACTAAAATGATGATCCAACATTAAACTAAAAGTGTTGTGTTGGTCCTCAGATGATAAATCAGAAGCACAGCAGGGTCGTTTTCTGTTGAGTAAGGTTACGTGTTTACTTAAAAATGACTTTTATTTCTCAAAATATCTGACTATAGGCTACTGAATGATTACTGGTGTATTATATTTATAATATAGCAAATATCCTGGTTTAAATATCTGCAGCTGTGTTGCTAACAGTGAGTGGATTTATGGTTAGTAGATTTTTAAGGTTAAACTTTGTGGACGTGGAGCTGAAAAGTAAATTTTCTCAATAAAAATGAGATCTGTGCATAAATTTCCAGTTTGGATCAATGACTCGCATCACAATCACAATTTAAGCAAGAAAATCCTCTTATTTCCAGCTTAATTACATTTATGGTGCTTTGAGTTCTCCACAAAGCACCACTGATTCACTAAAATACAAATTTTGATGACCAACAAATCAAAAGTTTGTTTTTCAGCTCGTCGGATTTGAACAGAACATTTCTGGTGTTCCTGCTCACACGTGTAGCTGAGATGTCTCCGATCATTAGATTTGGGTCACAAATAATCAGCAGTGTTGAGTTTTGCCCGTGTATGGTTTTAAAGAGAACGTTTCTCCTCCTGTGTCAGCGTGACATGATTTGTGGTTATGTCTTAGCTTGCTGTACTTTTGTTTTTTCCTGCCCATACCTGCACATATTCCAGGGATTAATGCAGTAGTCGTAGGATTAGTTGCTGGGCTTGTTTTTCTGTAGCTTGAACTAAATTTCTTACTTCCTTTATTTTTTTTTCTTTGTGTATTAAGAAAGTAAAGTTTCATGGATGAATGGAGTAGTGTATGGACAGAAGATAACGCAGTCCTGTTGCTCATTATTGTGTAACTGCTCACCAAGAATTTTCGTTTCTGGCTTGTTGAAATTTGAGCTCAGTGGTATTTGTTCTTGTTTTTTACGGCTCTTATATCCACAGACATCTACACCCTCAGGGTTAATTGATTAGCCGACAACAGAGGAGTGAAAAAGTAGCAATTTCAACGACTCATTTAACAATCGCTAAGCAAAAATATCATCCCAGCTCTTTGAGTGTTAGGTGAGCAGTCGTTTTCATCCTGTTACTCTTTGTTTTCCTGCTCGTTTGGCTATAAAAGGTTCGATCTCTACAAATAATCTGCTTAATCGATTTACCAAACAAGCTGATAACAAATATTTCGCCAATACATCAGCGTTTGTTCATGGAAAAAATCCCAATTTTTTATTTTCATCTTGTGGTTAGTTATATTTCTGCTGTGTTTTCTTATTGATCTGCCAACAATATTGATGATTCATTGATTTGTTAGACGACTATAAGTTCATTTTTCATTTCCTGACTAAACACATTAACAATTTTTCAGCTGAACTTCCAAAAAATATAATTTTTAATAAATTAATCTTTATTTTTGTAAATAATAAATACAAAATAAGTTTGGCTCCAGCTCTCAGATGTGAATATTTACTGATATTTGTTCCAGTTTTATTACATATTAAAGGTCATGTCTGAGGTTTAATTAATTGTCACTTTTATTGCACTTTTATATACACATATATGTATAAAAAGCTGATTATTGTGTTTGTAAAAGTGTATTGAAACCTTTAACATGTCAGAGCTTTATTCCTGGGAATGATGGTTTCTGTTTTTCCAAACCATATCTCTCATATTTGTGACGGATATTTACGTCTGTAGCACTGAATGCACCCGAGCTGTAACTGTTTATTAGTCCTGTAGAGGAAATGTGGAGTCAATTATTAGCCAATAATCCATCAATGACTAACCAAATTATTCACTTAATTTTAGGATATTACAGTACTATTTTCTTAATTTTATAAAGTACAGCTTACGTTTCTTTATGGTAAAAACCAGAATTGAGGTCAGTATTTAGCAATAACACCAACTGTGGATCTGTGGCGTCGATGGGTTGGTTTTTATAAGCGTGTCTTTCATACACAAGATCCAAAAGATCCATAAACTTTTGTTATAATCCAAGAAAATTAAAAAAACTAAACTAAAAATGTGATATTGAGAAAACTGATGAGGAAATACAATAATGGGATGGAAAAAGTCGGCATTTCAGTCGCTGTCAGACGTTCACGATCACTTCCTCCATAATTTTGTGTCAGACTTTACAAGACTTCACAGGCTCTTACCCGACTTTATTTTTATGTCCTTAATCTGGTTTGTTGTTCTGCTTGAAGAGTTCATGTCTGTTTTTAGCAGTCTGCACAACGTTCGGGAACATTTTATGGGAACTCGGTCTCTTCCTGCCATTTTGAATATGTCGAATATTAATCTCAGTTTTGCATTTTCTTCAACGTCATCTCGTTCTCTCGTCAGATATCGTGCTCTATTAAGAGCTGAAACTCGTGTCTAATATTTAGGTTGCAATATTTCAATCGATGCTTTCACAAAAATCGCAGTAACGATATTATCGTGATATCTAAACATTTTTCACCTGATATCTGAACCTATTAACTGTCAACACGTTTCAATCTGACGTCAATATCGCAGAAACCTGTGAATGGAGATCTACAGATTTACCGTACTGACTGTGATGACATGACAAAGTTGTGACGTGTTTGAACAACATGTAAAATGAATAGTAAATTAAAATCATATAAACATATGTTGTGACATTAATGACGAATTATCAGTACATAGAAGATTTAATACCCAACATGTTCCTTCATAACGTGTCTGACACGTCGTTCCCACCAGGAAGAGGAAAAAATGGAGATGAGTCATAAGTTTGATGCTCAGCTACAAATCTAAACCTGCTTCAACACTTTGATATGAATCTGGTGTTTTTTTGCATTATAATGCTAATAATTAATACAATTTTAGCTAAACTAACTTTAAAGTTCAGTAGCATGTTTATCATGTTGGTAGTAATGCTATAGTTGAGTCTCCCTGCTGATGCTGCCTTTGACTCCATTTTATTTTAATCTCGTGTATTTTTGTATGAATGTGATTTGACTAATACACACATACAGCTATGAAAACTAGAGGTGGGAATCACCATACATCCCACGATACGATATTATTGCAATTTTTTAAAATATTTTGCGATATTCAGATTCTGTACATAAAGGTAAACTTTATCAATATTCATTTTCTCTAATATCAAAGTCTCACACTCAGTCTTTCTCTCATTTCAGTTTGATTGTTGACAAACTGAACGGTTTGTATTACAGTCTAGTCCAACTTAACTGAATCAACCATCTGGTACAATTATAGCTATTCTGAACTATGCAGTTTATGAAAACTATGCAGCCCCTTCAGCAACTGAAGAATTTGAAAGTAAATTAAAACAAAATATAATTTTACATTAAATAAAAAAGTTTTAAACTTAATTAAAATAAAACATGTCTTAAATTAAAATAAGTAAACTGTCATGTTTATTGCTGCCATAAAACAAGTTAAACACATTTGGACAGTGAAGGAATGTCAGGATTCTTGCTCAGAAAAAGGATCAACATGCTCTGAAGTCAGAGCACAAAAACCTTTTTTGTAACAAAATATCGATTTCTGCTGTCCCTGTATCCATACATTATTAGCAAACAAAATATCACCATGCTACACAGTATCCATTTTTCCCCCACCCCTAATGAACACCAGTACTAAGAGTGTAGTGTAACTTAAGAAAATCTTACTTTTTTGACATAATATCGAGCATTGATTTTGTTTTTCTTTTAGTTATTGACATTTTTTAAAATGTAATTTGAAGTAGGATTGACTCGTCGATATTTAATCTCATAATAGTGTTTTTATCATTACGAATAAACCCAAAACATTCTTACAGCGACCCAATAAATATTATTTAGGATTTTAGATCAAACTTTTTAAGGCTCAAACATGTGTGTGTGGCATGTTTCTAGTTGTATGTTGTTATTACAGGTTAAAAATGCGTATTTATAGCAGTCATGAGACTCAGTATTTGATGTGTAGTGTATTATTATTATTATACCACTCATTTAATGTACATGAGTGCTTTACAGAAGTGTTACTGAGATAACGTTGTTCCTTAACGAACCTGCTTAAAGCTGAAACTGTTGCATCTTTATTAGGACGGACAACATCTGGTTGTTGTGGCTTCTTGTGGGGTGATTTTCATCTAAATCTAATGTTTCCATCTTTGATGAGTATCATTTTATAAACACATCAGTTTTATGGCAGCTTTGCGGCTTGTTAATGTCAATAATGTTCCCACGTCACTCTGACTCATTTAAAATTAAAACTTTACTCTGTTGCTTCTTCGTTTGGACTTCAAACCCGTGTTTCTGTGACTGTCTGCATGTCTGACAGTTTATTTTTCCTCTGTAGTGTTTTAATAATTGTCCTGTGGGGCCACGCCGCTGCTGTAATTGTGCAGTATTCGTCTCCAGTGATCTTACATGTGTTTTATTCTCGTATGTTGCAATGTTTCCACGGAGACGCTGTGTTTTATTTAATCTCCTGCGGTTCTGTAATTTCAGTTCCTATAGCTGAGTTTTCTGACATGCAGCAGCGGCGACCTTGTGCTGCAGCAGAACACTGTTAATATAAAACTCTGAGAGGCTGATTCATGTTTTTGGTGTTTTCGTGAGGCTGCTGAGTTCACAGTGACGTAGTTAAATGTCATCCGCTGTCTGTTTTTACGTTGTGGTGCTCTTAGTGTTGCTACCTGACTCCATGTGTAGCTGATATGTATATTTTCTGCCCTATCTTTCTAAAAATTGATCCTGGGCCTGCTGCAGCTGGTCTGCAGAGCTGCAGCAGCGGGTGGGGGAGGGCTGCTGGTGGTGGTGGGATAAATGGGGGAGGGCGTTCTGGGTGGGGTAGGGTGGGGGTTGTGGATAATCAACACAAGAGTGGGAATTTGTGAATATTCAGGGGGAAGGAGGAGGTGGAACGTCACAGCGGCTACAGGCCGAACAGGAAGGACTGGTTGATGTTTGGGAGCTGATCCTGCTGTGGAAAGAGCAGAAAATGAACTCGATTTTATTTTGTGAATCTTCGATCATGAGTAAATGGAGAGCAGCTGCACGGCCCGCCACACCCTGAGCTTAGACACTGAGCTCTCTTTATTTTTATGTGGATAAGAGGCTGGGTGAATGTGACCTCTGCCTGATTTATTTCAATTCACGCAATGTGGAAAAAACTCCAAACCACGCAGCTCTCTGCTGCTCCCTTTAATATCAGCGCTTCAGTAGTTGGTGGACTCAAAGTTTAGCTCTGCAACAGAAACTTGGTCCCAAAAATTTAAAGATTTTTTTTTTTTAAATGACCAATTTCCTCTTTCTCCTATCTTAAAGTTCCTATCATACTTTACAGGGACTTGTTTGCAAGTTTATAGAATATATATACACATATATGAAGCAATCGCTGTCTTCCTGGTATCTGACTTTTAATATATTAACATAATCCTGCTTTTAAACAAATGTTCAAAGTATTTTTAAAGTTTTACACTTCTGTTGCCTTTCTCATGCATGTTTTTAACACTGAAGTGAATTCGATTTATCAGTTTTCTCCCTTTTTCTGTCTGTATAATGTTAAAAACAAACATGTATGGCTGTCACAAGTCACTAGTATTAATAAGTAAGCAAATAACAGGAACGTAGTCCCAAATAATTGTGTTAAAGAGTTTGGTGGTGTGTGTGCTTTTTTGTTAGGGTTGATTGATCAAACTTTTTAAAGGCCTCTGTAGATGTTTATATAACCCTACAATTCAATTTACTGTAATGATCAATATTTCAATATTTAGTCAGTGATATTAAGGGAAACTTGGTGCTTTGATCATAATTAATCAGCCTAAAATTTTCCCAAAAGGTTCCATAATACTTATTTAGGAAACTCACTGGCTTTTTGATATACGTCGATGTTACTAACTTGATATTCATTAATCCAGTTTATGAGACTCTTGAAGTGTATTTGTGATGATATTTGTCTCAGACATTCTAATCTTCTTCTTATGTTTGTATATAATACTATAAATACAAATTTAGTGAGAGACTCAGGTAAAATGTGAAGTGTATTGTAATACTGTAATTTCCTTCACAGGGTTAACTTAAAATTGACAAGATTAACTGAAAGTTCATTAGAAACTTTTCTTTTTTCCATTGCTTAATTTTTTTATTATGTTTTTGTGGGGTATTAACAACATCATCAAGAGAAGTTGCCAGCTGTCATAGGGCAAGAGGCGGGGTACCTGGACAGGTCGCCAGTCTGTCGCAGGGCCAACACACAGGGACAGACAACCATTCACTAGCACATTCACACCTAGTTGCCATTTGGATTATCCAATTAACGTATCCCCACAAGAGAAGTAATTTAACAATGAAAAGACAAGTTAACTATACTCCATCGGGCGATCGTGGCTCAAGAGTTGGGAGTTCGCCTTGTAATCGGAAGGTTGCCGGTTCGAGCCCCGGCTTGGTCAGTCTCGGTCGTTGTGTTCTTGGGCAAGACACTTCACCCGTTGCCTACTGGTGGTGGTCAGAGGGCCCGGTGGCGCCAGTGTTCGGCAGCCTCGCCTCTGTCAGTGTGCCCCAGGGTGGCTGTGGCTACAATGTAGCTGCCATCACCAGTGTGTGAATGGGTGGATGACTGGATATGTAAAGCGCTTTGGGGTCCTTAGGGACTAGTAAAGCGCTATATAAATACAGGCCATTTACCATTCCAGTATTATATTAAATACTGTTAAATATTGATTAAATACAGAAACCTTGATGTTAATATTATGCTTACTGGATAACTGCCCCAATGTTTGCTGTTACTGTAGAAAGTTGTTTCTCTCTTTACTCATCTCTAAAGTCAATATTGTTAGCCTGGTATCATGGAGCACGTTAGCTCCTGAAGGGATTTTGGCAAAAACACAAAAAGACTACAGCTGCAGCTAGCTCTCAGTTCTGTTATTGGTGATGCTGCTAAACTAGCTGAATATGGTGCTGGTTATTTGGTAAAGTTAGCTGATAGAAAGACAATTATAAAATGAAAAGCTAAGTTATTAGATTACCTCTGGGAGTTACATTAATTTGTTGACTTGAAAAAGCTTAGCTCATAAAAAATAGGTGTTAATTAACACTAGCTTGCCTGCTAACATTAGCCAGAAGCTAGCTAGCTCAGGGTTGGATTTTTATCATAAAGACTGAACACTGCCTTTATAAACTGATGATAGTTTTCTCCTGGTGAAAATCATTTTTACTTTTTACCAGATTAGCTTCAGAAAACTAATGTTGGCTAATTTGGCTAATGTTGGCTAACCTTAGCTTCAGTGCTAACGCAGACTTTAGCATCTCTAAAATTAGACCTAGCTTGTGGATCTGAGAAGTGAAGCCAATATGGAAGTTGTTGTAATTATTTAATAATATTAATATAAAAAAATACTTTATTTTGTTGTTGTTGTTGTTTTCAAGCTTAAATATTTTAAATGTTTTTTTTTTTTTTAAGTTTAGTAATAATTTAACCCTTTAAAACCAGTCAGGCATGCTCAATTGTGCTCTAACTATTATTAAATCTCTGTAGAACTGCAACCACGTAAGCTAGCACAATAATTTTTTTTGCATTTGAAACCGGAGGAGTTGTACTTACATCTTATGCATTCAGCTTGTCCTAGGTCACGGTTTCCTTCCACATATAGCTTTGCAAAAATTGCATAAAAAGCACTTGCAGAAGCAAAAACACAATATTCCAGAAACACACTTTGCCGATAAGATCAGCTGTTCATAACACTTCCTACTTTGGAATAGACGTCAGCGCAAACTATCGCATGCCCGTCATTACCTGCCTGAAACCGGAAGTGACGTCATTTTCCCGGAAAATGTAGTTTTTTTACCTTCAGGGACTGCTTTTCTGTTTAGTTTCTGGGATGCTTAGAACTCAAATTGCACTGCTGGAAATTGTTTATTATGATGCATATACTGGTTTTTTTTTTTTGGTTTTTTTTTTTGCAAATTTGCATTAAAATATTTATTTTCGTTTTCCTGCAGCATACAAAATTGGTATATCTCAAAAATAAAACTACAAATTTCCTGTTGTTGGAAACTATTTTATGCAACTTGTTTGTATTTACAATTTTGAGGGATAAACAAAAACGATTTTCAATTTTTTTGTAGTTTATTGCACTTTTTTGCAAACTATGGACTTAATGCATACATATTATTAAAATTTGGGCTATAACGCTTGTTTTGGTGTATAGCAACTTGAAATGCTCCGAAAAAATTACACTACAGCATGCAAAAATATAAAGATTAGCTCTGGCGGACTTGGGTCTGTGGTAGGTCTTAAAGGGTTAATTATTGAAAATGGAATCTGAGAATTTGAAGCTTTCATGAACCAGCACATGTCCACACCCACATAGCCTAAAATAGCTGAAAGTGTGTTAAATCAACATTGTAGTGGCAACTTTTATAGAGTCAACTCTGGATTCCTACACTGATGTTTTACTTTTTGTAGTTTTCTGAACCCTCAGTTATAATTGACGCAATGTTGAAATCCCAACAGGCCTTCAAGTGAAACATTACATTAGCTGAACTTCAGATAATGGCAGTTATATAAAAATGTCTAATAGTGACCACAAATCTATAAAATGTATCAATGTATGCCCATAATTTCTGAAAATATACATAAAATTCTATATAACTGGTTTCTAAGAATAATAATGTGAAATAATTGAATGTTTACCCAGAGGAGGTCCATGTGGTGCCGTAATGACGACTAATGCAAACTCATCTCCCCGTCAACTATAAATCAGTTACTGGCATCACCTGGTCGGCTATAAATGGACGATCAGGGCAGCTGTGACTCATTGTTATTCCAGTGTCACTGTCTGTTGATCCAACAGTTATTTAGCACAGATTTCAGCCATAATGATGAAAAGTAAACATTGTGCACAGACACACACACACAGATCTATAGCTGTGGGTCAGTCACATAATTGTTGCAGCTGTAACGTGAGTATTTTGGGGCGTTAAACAGGAAGCTCATATGAAATCATTTTAATACAGAATGCTGACAGTTTGTTGTTGAAAACAACTGCAGATTATTTATTATCTGCAGCATCCACAGCCTTGTTTCTGTCTGGGAGAAATGTTTGCTGAATATTTCAGGTCGTTTGCAGCTTTCATGCTGCAGCTGTGGGGAGTATATTAGGTTTCATTCAAAGCTGTTGTAGATATTCTTTTTTTTCTGGCCTGTAGCTCTGAGCGGGGATCACAGAGCGGTGGAGGCTGCATGATGGATTCAGTATCAGCAAACAGCAGCATTTGTTTTCTTTTTTTGGTTTTTTACAGCTGCAGTATTTTCCACGTAGTGCTGTAAAATCTAGATCAGCATGTCTGCTGCGTTCTACATAAAACAGCACGCGTGCATTTTCCTTTCATTTTATCATCCTGCTGTTTTTAAAGATTTACGTCTTCAGGAACCAGCAGCGCCGAGAGGCACACAAACACAAAGTGCTGCGAAACACACACACACACACGTTATTGGATCTGGTCTTTTTTGGTGACGGCCACAACAATATATAAGTAATCTTTGAATACACTCGTGCTTTCATGAAAACAACATCTGAGGAGAAATGTGTTCAAACTAGAGCTGAAATAAATCTCCCAAACTGAGAATACAAAGCAGCTACGCCTCTAATAAATCACAATATATGCAGGAAATGGACGTGCATACCAAGTTAGCGAGGCTGTTTAAGCAGATATTCCCCCAAATGCTCACATAAGTGGTGCTTGTCCCTGTTCTGTGATGTTAAGCTGCTCACATTTATACTTACAATTATCATTGTGAGTGTTTCAGTGGGTGATGGCTAAAGGAGCAGGTGCTAACTGGGCCTAAAACGAGCTAACAGAAGCTGCTGAGCGCTAACGAGGCGCTGCCTAATTTGGAAGTAGAAGACTCGGGGTTAGGCAGGAATGCAGCCTTTAAACGAACAGTCAGCATTCAAAATGTTTCACCGTGTGCATCGTCATCTTCTGCACATCAAAATACTTGTTTGTCATGTATCTGCTGTTTGTTCTGCGACATGCTACTTGTCTGTGCTGCTGACTTTCACCTGAAAGTCCAGCTGCAGCCATCAAACAGTCTAAAATCTCCCTCTGCAGCGGTGATGCAGGTTATTTAAAATCGAATAATTAGAGACGTCTCGGTCTCGCCTGTCTTTATCCAGTGTGTTTCAGACATGATGGATTTGTTTTTGGGACCAGATGTAGTGCAGTGCCGCGTTTAAGGACATGTAACACACACAGGCACATTTCTGAGTCATTCATTGACACTGATGCGTTCCCAATGGCTCTTAAACATCAGGTTTAACCACACGCTGCATAAATGTAGCCCCAAAATCAGCCGTCAGCTCTTTAAAATTCCTTTAAAAAACAACACTTTGGTCTAATGCTTAAAGATGGAAATATGTGAATTTACTTTGTGTGTTCGGTTTTCTGCGACATGTGACCTGAATCATTCGCTCGATTAAGGAATCTATTCTACGTCGTGCTAATCCCACTTCCTGCTTCCTGTCACGGCGCTCATGAGTGAGGCCTCAGTAAACAGCAGCGAAAGGAGCTCAGCAGTTAAAATAATAATGATAACTGCTCACTTCTACACAAAAAGTCCAGTTTAAAGAAGCACTCGCATCCTTTTTCTCACCACGAAGCTTTTTGCCCATCAAACACTAGCCGTCTGCTAACGCGTGCTGATTGGTCGGTTAAGGATTTACCACAGCACACCCTCGCTCGATGATAAATAGATGTTATAGGCATAGCAAAACCTCACAGAAGCATCCAGGTGTGTGGACGAGGCAGATTTGGGATGGTTGAAGGTCACAGAGGTTCTCCGCTTCTGCTCGCTTCACGCGTTAAACCAAAATGGCGGATGCAGTAAAGCGGGTTAAGGTGCTGTGATGATGCTAATGCGAGCTAAAAACAATAAAGATTATCATTTAAACTTCAAACAGTTAAAAACACGGAAAAACAGATGAAAAGTGTTGAAAACAGGAAGTTTATTTTGATGTGTTTAGGGGACATCTGTAAATTGCAGCTTCACTCTGTTGGACAAAGAAAAGTTTATACCAACTATTCTTTTCTACATTGTGACCTGTAATAGAATAAAATATTTATTTTTAGAATGGATTCATTAAACATCTGACATATCAACACTGTGTTTGTTATAGGCTCGTGTCAAGCAGTTAGATTTGTTTGACCGTTTTTATAACGATGACTTTGTCAGTGGAGAAAGTAATAGTTTGTATATAGTATACGTAGTTGTGGTTATTTATACATCAGAAGCCCACTTCTGCAAAACGTCTCTGTGATCTTAATAAAAATAACTTGAACTGAAACTCTGATCAGAAGCGTGTGAGCCGGAGTTTCCTTTGTCCAACGCGCTAACACGTCTTTGAATGAGGCGCTCTGAAGCAACTTTAAGCCAAAAAGCAGTTTGGAAACATGTTTTTTCATGTGAACATTTATGTTCTGAATTAAGTCGAGGTTGTTGGTGCACGTTTCCTTTTCCTGTGGGTTTATCGGTGTGGAATAATCACACAGTCTGCTGACTAAAGCTGTGGCCCAGGATCCAAAATGGCAGCGCAGGGCCCTCCTGACAGGCACAGATCCGGTGGAGTTGCCTCCTTCGGTTTCCAAGGCGTGTTTGGGTTTTGTCGTTTCAGCTCTGGGTCTCTCACACAAAAACAAAAACGGTGAAATCAAAGCTGTGGGATTATTCGCCCGGCGGCGGGGACAGTGTTGGCTTTCAGACGTATGAACGTGCTCCAGGTGTGCTCGGTTTATTGTTCCTGTCGTGTAAACACCCACGAACAGTGAGGGTCGGCTAAGTGGGAGGTAAGATGTATATTAAATGCTTATTAACAGCTTGTTAATGTACATTAAGCGGCTAATGGTGCGATCCTTTACTGTGACAGAAGGTGATTTCTGCTTCATTTAGATCACGTTATGATTATTTAATGACATTAAAGACTCAGTGAGACATGGACGATTGGCAAGAGACACGAGGAGACGTGGTCACGATGTCCTGGAGAAAATCTCTCATACTAATCAGAGACTTCATGTGCAGGGAGTTTTCAGCTTTCTTTGTCTAAATTAGAAACATCCTGTCTCAGACAGGAAACACAGCCGTGCATTTGTTATTTCCAGGCCGGACTATTGTAATTCCTTATCAGACGGTTCTAAAACTTCCAGCTCATCCAGAATGAATTGTGCCAGGACTGCAGGCGTGGCGTTCTCGGGTTTTCCATCTGTCTGTTTAGACTTTAACAATGGTGGATGTTCACATTAAACATGGTTATAGTTTCAGATAATGAGGTCAGCGTGTGAACGTTTAATCCCCGTGAGCCAAACACTCAGCTCCGAACGGTGTGATTTTTACAGAGATGAGGGGATTTCCCAAAGGTGAACGCCGCCTCTCGCCACGTGATGGTTTAGATTAGCTCCACCCCTCCCGCCACCCTGACAGAGTTTAAAGGCGCAATCAGTAATTTTTTAGGTTATTTAACAGATAAAAAATAAATATAAGTATTTAACTCATAAATAATGTAGTTGCATGTAATACATGTTTGAACAAACTGATGCATTGTCATAAACTTAAAGCGGGTTTGTGGAAGCCGCCATGTTGTCCCACCATCTTTGAAGACAGCGGCTGTGAAGAGCATCTCTTTCCTGACGAGCTCGGTCTGAGTGGAGGAGAAGAGCAGTTGTGCTAACAGAGGCTAACAGAGGCTAACAGCAGCTAACTGCTGCAGAAATGGCAGAGCTTACCAATAGTTCAGCCTGTCCTCAAAAACTCAGTTTGTCTGAATCACGTGACTCCTGTCAGACTGATGGTTGTTGGTCGGGCGCTTCTCACCCAGCATTGTCAGCTGAGGTAAACGTTCAAACTTTACCCACTGAAACTTTAAGAAGTGTCTGGTCTTCCTGTGTCACGGGGGAGTCCACAATCTGCTCTGTAAAGTTCATGGTTTAAACTGTTTTTATATCAGTTTAAACCATGACACTGGCGCCCGGTGGCACCAGTGTCCGGCAGCCTCGCCTCTGTCAGTGCACCCCAGGGTGGCTGTGGCTACAATGTAGCTGCCATCACCAGTGTGTGAATGTGTGTGTGAATAGAGATTGACCAACGACGTGACTTTTGCGCATTGCATGTAGCAGTGACAATAATATTGTATGCTGTAATCGTACTGGGCAATTAGTGATACAAAACAACTGTTTTATCCTGTGAATAAAAGTATATGTTTTTGTCAATGTACCATGGTAATAACAGAAGTGAAATGCAATATTGTGTCAGGACAATTCACTGTTTATGCACAATAAACAAAGGAGCATAGCGCGACAATTTCTGTTCAGCGCCAGACTTGCTTGTAACCTATATCACCAATTATGTTATGAAAAATGACGTATTAACTACAACAAAACACTGACCTTTGTGGAAATGCTTGGAGCAGACTAACCTGTGAGCTGGATGTTCTGGGACGTTATATTTGGTCTTTGAATGGCTGCAATCCAGGCCATCCGTCGCCTCTTTTTACTTCGGAAACATAGCTGAAACAATTTCTCTTCAACGACGTAATCTGATAACAACGATCTCTTTACCCATCGGCTTCCCGTGGCTGTCATGCGACCGGCTATTGCAGTTAATAACACAACAGCTTCTTGACAGTTTTTTGTGTTTCTTTTTATCGCTGTGTAACTGATTTCAATTGAAAGCCTGCGTGCGCTAGTACCTCTTGCCACGAGTTCCCAGAATTCTTTGCAGTTTTACCCTTGAATGACGTCACATTTTCAATCTCTATAGGTGGATGACTGGATGTGTAAAGCCCTTTGAGGTCCTTAGGGACTAAGTAAAGCGCTATATAAATACAGGCCGTTTACCATTTAAATATCATATAACTGATAATGTGTCTGAACTGGGAAAAGTCTGCACTTCTGTCCTTTCACCAGTGCTAACGAGCGCTAACGAGTGCTAACGAGCGCTAACGAGCGCTAACGAGCGCTGATCGGTCAGGTAAAGATTCACATCCTTGGTGAGCGGCGCTTCTTTACAAGGATGACTGTGTGTGCAGTTAAAGCCCAACAGAAAGTTCAGTGTGCTGGTTTTGTTGGTTCAGGTAACTGAAATCCTCCACAGCTGCCGGCTTCCTGCCCCAAATCAAAATGGCGGCTGCTGTGACATCCTGTATATTCCAAGGACACTTGCCTAAAATCAAGAATATATTTATTTATTTAACTTGATCTATTTTCTCAGACACTTCTACCACATAGATTTCCAGAATAAAACAGTTTATCACACAGAATTGACTTTGATGCTCTACAGCTGAGATCCTGAGACGACCAAATGAGGGACTTCCTGTCTCTGTGACATCATACAGAGCTAAAAAATGCTAGAAACTGAGCCCTTGTTCTTTCTGTTTGCAAAGTTTTCAAAACAGGAAGTGCAGAGATTAGGTGTTTGTAAGTATTTAGAAGTTCTCTGGCCCCGCCCCCTCCTTTTTTACGAGGGGTAGCCAGTAAGATTTGACCCGAACAACAGGAAGGTTAAAAGAGAAGCAGAAGCTTAAGCGGCTTCTTTCAGGACAGTACATGAACAAGGCTCAGTATAAGACAAAGGAGGATTATTTCAAACCGGCTCATGCAAAGCCTCTCGTGTTAGAGCAGATCAACATTGCTGAGCTCAAGTTGTTGAGCTCAGAGTTTTTATTTTGGCTCCGGTCAGATTCACACCTTTGAGTACGACTTGGTCACATGGCTGCAGCCGCTCGCAGGAACAGTTTGGAGTAACGCAGCAGGCTGAATGATTAACTACAGCAGATTTATGGTGGCTTCCTCCTAAACGTGTCCTTCGTGCTGCCGCAGGTGAAAGAGAAAGTAAAACCGCAGGAAAACGCTGCTCCGGCCGCCGTTTGTGTGTTTTCAATGTGTCAGCGAGTTTCTGGCATTTTAAATCAAACTTTGAACGTTTCCGTCACTCAGAGGTGTTTAACGCGTCGACAGTGTCGTCTCTGAGTGGCGTTTCCACGCGGGAAAAGATGATCAGTGTCGATGTCAGAGGTGTGCAGAGTTTACAAACCCTTGAACATGTGGGGAGACTCTGAGCTGTTTCCTTTGACTCCATCACTGAGGTATCGGGCAAGTCTAATATTAGGTCTGTGAATTGTTGCAGCATTTATTGACTTCAAAGAGCCTCGATGTGTTTATGGGTCTGAAGTTATTTTAAAAAATAGGAATAAGGTCTGAAGATTGTGGTTTTTAGACCAGGAGGGCAGCAGTGTGTCATTCGGGCCGGTTTGTAGCCTCGGTGATTGTTTAACCCAGTTTAACCTGCAGGACCACCAGAGACGGCTGCACAGTAGGAAGATGAGCCTGGTTTCTAACCACACGGTCATATGAGCCTTTAGATTTTACCCAGAATGCACTTGAACAGCTCAAACATCCAGGACACCAAAGCTTATTTCAGACGGACGTTAAACTGCTTCCTCCGACAGATCCTGTTACGCTCAGAGCAGATTTTACCTTTAGCTTGTGTTCAGCGGTTAACGTCTAACACGTCAACGTCCCGTAACTCTGAACATTTTTATTGTGCAAAGGTAGAAATTCATGAAATATAGTGACGTTAATGTCCAGGGATAAAATCAGCTGATTGTGAGGAGTCAGCTGATTTTAAAGTTTTCTCAGATCTGTTTGGTTTTATGAAGCAGCCTGTGATGCATTTAAATGGCTTCTTTGTTAAAACACTTCAGTGTGATGTTACAGGAAGTGTCCCTGAGAGGACGGGATCAACTTCACACAAAAGATTTTCAGTTTGAATTTTGATGGGCTGATAAATGTGAAACAGTGAAACCGTGTCGTTCGTCGTCATGTTTTCTCATCCTTCTTTCTTTCATGTCAATAAATTGTTTTCATAAACACATTTTACATTTTCAAACGTGAACTCACCTTTTCTTACCTGTAAAAACAAAAATGTTTTTTCTTTGACTGTTATTCGATTGTTGTGTTTACATGAATGATTGTGATGTAACTCTCCTGTGGGGTGAGGTTCAGGCTGTAACTCTGTTGTCTGTCTCTCTCAGTGGTCGGGTGCTCCCTCCTGCCAGCGAGGCAGTTACGCCTTCTACAAGTCGGTTAGCAGCCGAGCTCAGCCCGACGGGCCCGTCCAGGTGTGGAAACTCGGCGAGTTTTACTTCATCCGCTGTGGACCGCAGGACCCTGTGTGCATCGCCGAGGTGAGAAAGCTTCACCGAGACTGAAAATGTCTCCTGAGCTCGCCGTTTGGGTTTCTGGAGGGAAACTGGACCGTGTCCTGAGGGTGGACGTTGAGAGGCGTGGGGCAGAAGAAGACTCTAAACAAGGGGAGGAGCTAAAACTGAGCTGGACCCGAGCAGAACGTGTCTCTGAGGCACCTGCCAGTTTATATAAATATGAATGTTAGCATTTAGCATCGCAGCCACTAAGCCTTCATATAAGGACGGCAGATATGAAGGCTGTGGGAAAACTCGGCTGTCCCGCTGTTGCTCCCCAGACAGCCAATCAGCAGCCAGAAACAGGGATATCTTAGCTGTTTCTGTGTTGAGCTCAGAGGAGAAATTTTTAAAACTCGCTTTGGAACAAAAACAAGAAAAGTTTGACTTTTTTGGTGTTTTGAGCGTCGGTCCTTAACGTGAGCACAGAGAAGGATGTTACAGCTGCTTAATGTTAGTCTGAGATGAGGACGTCAGCCAGGTGGCCACGCCCTAATAATGTGAACTGTAACCTTCTGTAGATGAGCTTTACCTCTGAGGTCCTACACTTCCCATAATGCATGTGTGTGACATCACTGAGTCGGGCCGACCACGATGAGTAAACCGCGCCAACGCTGCAGATCGAGCCTTAAATGTGTCGCCATCCTGCTTCCTGCCTTACGTAGGCGTTTTATTGAGTCCCACGGCGACGCTAAATTTAGTCAATTTAGGTCGTGGGCTGAGCCGGCGAGGACTCATGTAATGAGATTACTTCGTATTTAGGCTGATGGTATTGATGGAAGCTAACGAAGGCTTTTTACATACTGAGGCCGTATCGGTCACTCGAGCTGCCAGCGTGAAACAAGCCGTTTGAGCTCCTCCCCCTTTGAGCCAGGTCACTTATGATTGGCAGCCCCTCGTGAACAGTGGAGCTCAGAGCTTTAAATGGAGAACCTGCTGCTTACTTTTCATTCTGTTGCTCTTAATCCAAAGTGAAGTTGGCACATTAAACCAGTCAGCTTTGATGGTTAGGAGAGATGCATAGTCAAAGGTTTTAAGAGCTTCTGCACATGCTCATTAGCATTTTTCTCTGTGGTTTAAGCCTCAGGTTTCAACTCGACACCTTAAAAGAAAATAAACTCGCCTTTAATCTGTCTTCTGGTTTTCATGGTGAACCTTCGCCCAGTTTCAGCGTCTCCTCTGTTTTTGGTCTCCGCCAGCTTCTAATGGAAGTATCAGAGAAGAGCTTTACTTTGAGCACCACATGTGACAAAGCAAATTATCAGTTTATTTTATTATTGCTTGTTAATAAAAGCGTGAGTATGTTGTATAATTTCAGCAAAAGCTCAGTAAATCTGAAACCTGTTGAGACGAGGGCAGCTTCAGCAGGGACACGAACCCAGAGCTGGCTGCACACCAGCAGCATGCTGGGAGGGGGAATGGGCCACTGGGAGGCTGCAGGGTCGATCCAGGAAGCTCGTCTCTGTGCGATGAAGTCATTCGTAAAATGTGAAGATTTTTGGTTTCGCTTTCCTAGAAAAGGCTGTGTGCAGTTTTATTTATGTTCAGGTCTTAAATAAATGTTTTCTGTTTTTCTGACTCATGTTGGGGGCTTCATGTGTCTGTGTGCTCCTCCCCTGCGTGACTCTGCACGCCGTGGAGCGCTTCAGCTCCGTGCACGCTCGCGTAATGTTGTCTGCCGCCTGTGCCGGGACAAAGCGTTCCCGCAGGTGCACAGTTGAGGTGTGAAAGGCTCAAATTCAAAGGCTCTGCTGTGATAATCGATAAAGCTGATGGTGGACAGACTGTTTAACGTTTAGGGCCTCGGTATCAGCGACTCGGCTCGAAGGCAGTCGTGGTTTTTAGGCTTCTGTGTGGAGGCTGTAAATGTAATAAATCAGTCAGAACGATTGAAAAATAAACGTCGTTCGTGTGCATCAGGTGACCTTACTGTGGGAGGACCAGACCCGGCGCCACCTGCTGGCCAGCGCCAGACTCTACTTCCTGCCTGAGGACACGCCGAAGGGCCGGACCAGGGAGCACGGAGAGGTGAGTCACCTCCCTGTCAGTTTGTTTGTGTGAAGTGCAGGTGTATCCCCACAGCGCCGCCGCGGCCCGAAGCTACTGATGATGCTTAAGGCTGTGACAGCCGTGTTCTTATTTATGGATTTAAACTTGCTCTCCTGCCAAATCCAGCTTTTACTTTCTCATTGTTTTTGGTCTTTATCAGCTTCCTTAGCTCGTTTTATTGTGCTTCATCTCTGTGTCCGGCTCACACCAGACTGTGGTGCCAAAAAATGCCAGTTTTTGTTCTCCACCAGCTTCTAACAGGAACATTTGACCTTTTAGCTACAAACCAAGTGCTTATAGGGGGACAAGTGATGTATAAATTCATATATATACATGAAATTGGTGGAATTGGTGCAAACAGTTCATCTTGTCTTGTTTGGACTGTTGCTGTTCCTCTTTTACGCGTCAGCTTCCTGTTTCAAAGCCTCTTCATTGGCTTCCTGCTGGCTTCAGAGTCAATTTTAACGTTCAGCTCTTTCCCCATAAAGACGAGTTTTGACCCCTCAGTGTATATATATCCACGAAGTCGTGGTTTGATGACCATTAGAATAGTTTCCAGGTTTTTCCAAGGGTAGCTGCCTGGGCGGAGACGCAAACCCAGGCGTTTGGTTCTGTTAGCAGCCTGAAATATGTCAGAAGCTGCTCAGCTCACAAAGGGTTCCTCCTGGTGGGCTTTCAGGGGGTGAAGAGTACACCAGAGTATATCTCAGAGCTTTTATTGACTCACTCGTCTAATCGATCCCTTCGGTTTTAAAACACGAGGACTTCGGGCCCTCGAGGTGGTGGCTCACAAACTCTGGGATGAGTTTTCCTCAGTTATTCTTTGTTTTGGATCCAGAGGTTTAGAGCTGGTCTGAACGGGAGTGCCGAAGCCTTTGGGTAACTATGCGTCCGACCTTGTGGCGTCCGTGTGTCTGATTTATTGTTTTATCTGTTTTTCCTCGGTGGCCTTGTCTGTGAAAGTAGCGTTATGTATCAACTTTCCCTCACGTTTGAATCCTGATGACTTGACAGGAGATATCCACGTGTGTACGTCAGGTTTAAAAACACATTTAAGCTGCAAACAAATTAACTTTGATCCAAGTCAAAGTCTGAGGATCAGCGTCACGCTTCAAATAAACAGCAGCAGAGAAACAGAAGCTTGTTTGATCGGATTTCTGACAATTCACCAAAGAGAAAATGTAAAAAGTGCATTCTGGGTAAACTTTGTGTGACAAATGTCCTTTTACCAACATTTTAACACCAGACTCATCTTCTGGCCCTGATTCCCTCTGGATCAATATCAATATTTGGAATCAATATTTCCCTCACACTCGCTTATGTGAGTCCAACCCGAACAGGAGATCTAATCTCTCCATTGAGTCCGGGGTCGTTCACCTGGAATAGCTCCCCTAGAACGTGACCACGACACATCGCAGTCAGACACCCGAACCAGCTCGAGTGGCTCATGTCGATGTGACTTAGACTCCAGCAGGAAGTCTTTGCAGAGCCTGCAGCATAAACCACCCAAATTACGTCCCTGACGCTTTTGCACGTCTTCGTACGTTCCCTCACGTCTGGTATCAAATGCATCCTGTTGAATCCTCACACTGAGGGATGATCGTTATGCTCTCGAGGATAAATTCAAACACTGCTGTGGAAAAAAGCTGGAAGCGCGCCGGAAGAATCGATGGCACCGAACAGGCCAGTCGCAACAGCTGCAGACGGCGTCAACCCAACGTGTAGTTGCATCTCTCGGGAGGTGGACGCCAGCTTATGGCGCCCAGCGACGCATCAAAGAAAACCTCATTCCCACTGTTTACATCCACAATTTCGTTCTTTCGGCCATGATCTCGTGGTCATAACTGAGGATAGGAAAGCGATGGCTGAGTCGCAGATGTGATAGAAATCTCTGCTGTAACTTTCTGATATAGTCGACTGGAGGAGCTTTAATTTGAAAATCATGGACAGACATCCTGAATCGCTGGAAAATATGAATTAAAAACAAAAATTGAGGGCCTGTAACTGCAAATATTTGAAGTATGAAGGTAAAATTGGCTTCATTAAATATTCTAATAATTGCCCTTTAATCTCCATCTTTGGTCTCCATCAGTGTCTCTGCGGAGAAGAATTCCTGAGTGAACGTTCCCGCGTGTAATCTGGGAAATGCTTCAACAACATCCATCAGTAACCTTGTCGCAGGAACGCTGCCTCCTTCTCTTTTTAATCCAAACACTGCGAGCAGGCTGACCTTCGGACGGCGTCTCCTCGTGCTGATAAAAAAGTCTTAATGTGACTTTTTTCTTCTCTGCTGCTGAAACAAACGAGCATTCAGGAGCAAACGTTAACGATATTTTCCATCTGCTCTCCGCGGCCCGATATTCACGATCAGCTTAATGACGCGCTGGTGTCTGAGGGCACGAGTTACATACAAGTGCTGGATTAAAAACGAGCAGATGTCAGAGGAGAGAGCGAGGGTCAGATGTGTTTTTGATTAACACAGTTCACATGCAGGCTGCAGCTCAGCCTCCACAGTATAAAAAGAAACCTCTGGGAATGAGGCTAATGCATTACGCAAATGTAAATCCTGTGACTCGTCTGCAACCAAATTTTCCACATTTTCAGCCGGGATATTCCACCGTAGACGAAGATGTTTGCAGAAAACAGCTTTTTATGGGACCGGCTGCTTTTAAAATGAGAGATTTTTACTTTAACTCGATAAGTTTAATCAGAAAGCTGAATTTCTGATCTATGAAAGAGCCGTTAGTGCTGCTCATCTGTCAGGACGGTGTGTGATCGTTGTAATAATTATTTTACATTCAGTTTTCCAATGTTTTTAAAACTATATGAGGGAAACAAAATCACATTCCCACGTCTTCCTTGTTCACACAGCCTGTGGGAGCTACAGCTGAGGGCCTGAAGAGCCGCAGGTGGCCGACCTCTGACCTAACCACAGCTCTCTAGGCACCTAACCTGAGTTCATTAACCCTTTAAATCCCTAAACGTCATCGCTGTAGGTTTCCTTTTCTCTCCTGAGCCGTACAGAAAATGGTAAATGTGGTCACACCAGCCAGCCGTCAAACACAGTGCGGACACGGTTCTGCGCCAACATCCTGCCTGTGATTTCTCCACCACAGCCTGCATGAAATCCACCAGTTTGTCTGCAAATACTCGCAACTCACTGAAACTGTGGAAGTGCAGCGCAAACATAAACTGGACGTTGGCCTTCAAAGTAAAAGTTGTCTTACTGCTGCCACCGACACGTTTCACAAAGAAAACTTTTATTTTGAAGGTGCAGCATCATCACAGCCAGTTTCATCCTCAACCAGTCAGCCGCTGGTTTTCACGTGGTTCCAAACTGGGGTTGGTTTAAAAAAATAGATTTTCCCAATTCAAATAGATTTCAGAATAAAGTGAAATCGATTCATTAAATCTTGAATCCATTTTTATTATAAATGCATTTTCCCAGAAACGCGAAATGAGAGCAGGTACACGGATTCAGCACAAAGACATAAACACACAAAGACAGGTTTCCTCGCTCTCCAACCAAAATCACTGAACCAGCAGCAAATGATGAAAACTTCGCTTCACGTTTACAGTTTTGCTTCCACCACGATAAACTCACACTTCCTGCACAGCTCTCTTTCTCTGTACTCAGGGACCAGTATTCTGTCTCCCATTGGGAACAGTGCTGTTGGCCGCTGTGCTTTGTTTTGTTTTTTTAATGACCTCTGAGAAAAAAAAGCCTCATTTCTGCTGTTCAATACCAAAGAAATGTAACTTTTTAAAATGATGCCAAATTGCAGAACTCTGTCAAATCAAACTTTGCTCGGCTTCACTTCAGCAGCATCAGGTAATGTTTATATGATGATTTGTTTTCTTCCGTTTTTTTGTTCTACTGTAGAATCTTTTTTTATTTATTATTCATTTATTTCTTTGAGGTTCTCTCCTTCACGTCTTTCTTGTTTTATCCTCAGTTACTTTGACCTGAAGTCGTCTGTGTGACGCTCACACCTCTGATAAGTGTCAGCTTTGTTTTTATACATAGATATAAAATATGCATACGTGCTGATAAATGATCAGAATCGAATCAGATCAATTACAGAGATCAGAATCGACACCCGGCCCTGACCAGTCGCCAGGCCCGCGTGACTGAGATGATGATGATGGTTTTATTGTCTCAGCGGTTCCTCGAGTTTCTGATTTTTGGACCTGAGGAGCGTTTGGAGCCGGGCATTGAAGGTTTGCGTCTCAGTGAGTCTTCAGGACTCGTTGGTGGTGTCGGACGCAGAAGTGCCGGAGTGACGCTTGCGTGCTGCTTCACGTGTTCATTATCTATGCTGACGTTAGCAGAGCGGCTTTTATCCGCTGAGCGAGTTCTCGTTGAACCAGCTGAGGTGCAGCACAGGACGTGTTGTGAGTTAGATAAGGAAACAGGAAGTGTAACACGGCTCTTACACTACAAAAAATAAATTCCTGCCTCTCAGACTCTCGTCTCCTCTCGCAGGACGAGTGATTTCAGATGTGGAAGCTCGGTGCGTCTTTCAGTCGAGGGTTTTGTTTATTCATGACTCCTGCAGAGCTCCTCCTTTGCGGTGTTAATGAGCTCTCACCTGGCTGCAGCCCAGGGGGCGGGGAGGGGTGCTGGAGTTTTTTAGAGGCGGGTTGGGCTCTTTTGTCTCTGCCTGAAGGACGCAACAAGATCACAGCTGACGAGCCGGGAGGGGAGGAGGCCTCTGCGGCTGCAGACTGGACGATCGGTGACTCGGATGTTTGTGGGCTTCTTTGATTCAGTGAAACTTCAGTGACTTCATATGTAAATGAGCTGCAGTTGGCCTCATTTGCATAAAGTGCAGCGCATCTGAGAGCCAGATCAGCAGAAACGTGCTGTTTGTTTAATGTTTGATTTGAGGTTAAAATAACATCGCAGGTCTGCTTTTAATTAAGCTTCTGTGTCTCATCCAAACCCAGAGGGACCCGGCGAGTAGCTGCAGTAGCTGATCTCATTACGGTCTTTGCACCACCCGTGTTGTGACCTGATGGCTGCTCTGATCCTGCTGCAGATGTTTACACTTTTGTTCCTGCTCATCTTTTTTATTATTTGACCCATTTGATCTCTTTTTCACATGTAGGTTAGGTTTAGGGAAGCTTTGAGGTCCCTCAGTTTTATTTTGAAAGGCCTGTGAGCCAGCAGCGTTTTTATCAGTGTGTTTAAACTTTTTTTTTAATTATTAAAAATACAACCTTAAAAAGCTTGCACTCACCACAACGCCACCCTGTGGTCCAAACTGGTATTGCCTGGCAGCACAGCCCAGCTCCAGTTCAGCTTCAGCTGATATCTCCTCAGAGCAGCACATGGGGGACTTTTCTTATTCTTCTGATATCGTCTGTTAATCCTGGAAGATTTAATTACTAATTAATTCCCCTTAAAGCCTTTTTTAAAATCAAAAACAGAGAAAAAATATAAAAAATGTAACAAAGTAAAACTAAAACAGGAATCATTAAACAGACAGTTTGACAGGAAGTTCAACGTATTGAAGGGACATGAAGAGATGGGCAAAAACCAAATGAGAGCAGATATGAGGTCAGGTCTGGTTGCTTTCTAACCGAGTTTAAGATTATATGCAAAGAGTCTGTTTAATGGGAATAGTGGAAGCTGTGCGTTTTTGTACAGATAGTTCCGGACGAGTTAGACCCAGCCGGCTTTAACTGGAGTAGATTCACATCCACTGGTGGACGCCGCCGCTGTGGGGTCATCGTATCGGCTTCTAACACCATTTTAATGGTTTCTCAGTCCGGCAGCTCTGAGATTAACAGATTATTCAGGGGAGACGTTGCAGTTTGAAAAGATGAGATTTTGTCTGAGTGGCAACACCTGTCGTTCAGGAGAAAACCGAAGTGGTACAACGCTGTGGCAACGTCACCGCTGACGTGCAAAGCCACCAACGGAGTCATCTCACCCTACCCCGCCACCCCCTCTATCACCCCAGCCCTCCCGATCATCACGACATCATGGAGTCTCTGCCTGCTAACATACCTCGTAAAGGTTGTACACCCATCCTTAACCCTTTAAGACCTACCATAGAACCAAATCCGCCAGAGCTTATATTATATTTTTACATGCTGTGGAGCCATTTTTGGGAGCATTTCAAGTTGCTATACATCAATACAACCATTACAGCCTAAATTTTAATAATATGTATGCATTAAGTGCATAGTAATTACATAAATTGCAAAAAAGTGCAATAAACTACAAAAAAATTGAAAATCGTTTTTGTTTTTTTAACATATATTTCTAGTTAGAGAAATTTAAGAGGCTTATCCCTCAAAACTGTAAATACAAAAAAGTTGCACAAAATAGTTTCCCACCACAGGAAATTTATTTTGAGTGTCTTCATAGTTTTATTTTTGAAATACACCAATTTTTATATACTGCAGGAAAAACAAAAATAAATATTATAATGCAAATTTGCAAAAAAGCAGCATTTGCATCAAAATAAACTATTTCCAGCAGTGCAATATGAGTCCTAAGCATCCCAGAAACCACACAGAAAGTCATAAAGTCAAACATAACTTTTAAAAACACCAGTATAGGCTCATGAGGCCCTGATGGTAAAAAAAAAAAAAAAAACGACATTTCCACGAAAATGACGTCACTTCCGGTTTCAGGCAGGTCATGGCGGACATGCGATAGTTCACGCTGATGTCTATTCCAATGTAGGAAGTGTTACGAACAGCTGATCGGATCGGCAAAGCGTGTTTCTGGAATATTATGTTTTTGTTGCTGCAAGTGCTTTTTATGCAGTTTTTGCAAAGCTATATGTGGAAGGAAACTGTGACCGAGGACAAGCTGATGGCATAAGATGTAAGTACAACTCCTCCGGTTTCATATGCAAAAAAAATTATTGTGCTAGCTTACGTGGTTGCAGAGCTACTGGGATTTAAAAATAGTTACGCAAAACAGAGCGTGCTGCTCTGACCGGCTTTAAAGGGTTAAAGCTGCCCTCTCCATTTATCTGAGGTAAAAACAAACAAACCGTAGTTCCTCTAATGTCCACTCGAGGCTCCTGCGGTGAGTCCGTCCTCACAGGCTCAAACTTTAAAACGTCCAAATTTTCAGCAGACATAAACACGTTGACAGCCTGCTACGAAATTATGCATCTGCGCCTTCGTATCAACCACACCGCGCTGATTTTTATCTAACGCCAACTGTGAATGTTTAATTAAAGCTTAACGTTTGTTGTTATGTGTGATGGTGAATAATTGGCCCACAAAGATGTTCATCATTTTGAAGGGTTTCTCCTTTTTAGTTCAAACTGGTTCATTTATTAGAAACTCTGCTTTAAATCTTTAAGCCGACTCCGTCTCGTCTCCCTCACTCTCCTCACGTAAAAGTCAAGACTCCAGCGACAAACCAGTCGAGGCGTTTTCTTCTATTTGCACACGTCAGCGCTCTGTTTGCCTCCATGTTTGAACACAAATAGGCAGGTGATAGTTTGACAGGTGCTGTAGAGCGATGTTTAAAGCAGCACTTTAATCAAACTGATGGGGTTTGTTTTTCTCACGCTCACCTTCTGCTTTTAAGGTGATGCTCAATCCAAGTTTGGTGCCTTCAGAGTACAGCGGCTCGATGTCGGCCTGTCGAGCGTTAAATGGTTTGAAGCAGACGATAACTTCAGCGCTGAATCTTCTGTTTGTGTCTGATCAGGATGAAGTTCTGGCGGTGTCCAGGAAGATGGTGGTGCGGGTGGAGGACCTGGTGCAATGGTCGTGTGCGCAGCCGGCAGGTTGGAGCAGCAGCCTGAAGGCGTTGGCGTGCGGGACCAACGGCCTCCACAAACCTCCGCAGAGCGGCGACGGCAGCAACGGCACGACGGACAAAAGCAGCGAGCCGCTCAAAGACAAAACCGAGAGTAAGAAACTCAGACTCTCTGCAGATGTTTGCAGATGTGAACCAGAGCCAGTTTGTCGGTGTGGAAATGCAGCCGGTCACACTCCTGTACATGTTCCAGCCTCCCTGTTAGAGCTACTTTTATTTTGAAAGGTCAGCAGTGAGGCAGCTAAAGCAGCATTAAAAGAACAGAATCATTGAAATCATGGTTAATCTGATGGATTCAGTGCTGTGGTTATTTAGACGTACACAGAGAGAAGGCATAAAACTATAAATTAGCCCTAAATAATCTAAACATTTTATCCTGATTTCATAAAGCCTGCATGTGTTTTGAAAACTCTTGGGTCTCTATTCTGTATTTCCTGTATCCAGAGGAGTTCCTCAGGGCTTCACAGTGGGACCACTGCACTTCCTCATAAAGAACTGGCCACCCACCCAGAGATCATTGTATTTGTACATATAAACATGTTTTCATGATTTTAGAAACCTTTATCAGTCCTTATTCTGAAAATATTAAATTTCACTTTCCAGCTTGCTGAGCAGAGCGAACAGGATGTTCAGTGCTCTTTACTTCCTGTATCAGTAGGAGTTCCTCATGGCTCCACACTTGGACCGCTGCTGTTTTCTGTGAACATGAGTAATTTTATCATTATAAAGATCATCTGTGTGATGTTATACAGATGGCTGTCAATGCCTGGTGATGCTGGAGGTTTCTTCCTGTTAAAAGGAGTTTTTCCTCCCCGCTTCACCAAGAGTTTGTTCATAGGGGTCGTCTGATTGGTTTTGTAGTATTTTAGGGTCTTTACCTCACAGTATAAAGCACCTTGAGGCAGCTGTTATTGTGATTTTGTGCTGTAAAACTTAACTGAATATGTTGTGACCAGTTTTTATGCAGACACGTCTTTTGCTTATTAAAGACGTTCTTAGGTAAATATTGATTAAATACTTCTCTGGGTGCTGTGGTTGGACCTGGACTTGATGCCTGAACATGATGGCGATGGCGATGGCGTCACGATGGCAATGGCGTCACGATGGCGATGGCGTCACGATGGCGATGGTGATGCCGTCATGATGGCGATGGCGTCATGATGGCGATGGCATCACGATGGCGTCATGATGGCGATGGCATCACGATGGCGTCACGATGGCGATGGCATCACGATGGCGATGGCGTCACGATGGCGATGGCGTCACGATGGCGTCACGATGGCGTCACGATGGCGATGGCATCACGATGGCGTCACGATGGCGATGGCATCACGATGGCGTCACGATGGCGATGGCGTCATGATGGCGATGGCATCACGATGGCGTCATGATGGCGATGGCGTCATGATGGCAATGGCGTCATGATGGCGATGGCATCACGATGGCATCACGATGGCGATGGTGATGGCGTCATGATGGCGATGGCGTCATGATGGCGATGGCATCACGATGGCATCTTGATGGCGATGGCATCTTGATGGCGATGGCATCATGGCGCGCACTAATATCCACTGTGGCCTAAATGTGCTCTGGTATTTGAACTCTGGTGGTTTGGGTGAAGAAACCTTCAGCTTATTTCTTTAAACTTACATTTGAAAGTTTTGTGGTTAAAATAAAACTAATATTTGCTCTGAAATGAAAAAGTAACAGATTACTGTTTAAGAAAAAAGGATTGAGGGAGGTCACACACATGCTCACACGTTCTAAACTGAAGAACGAGACTCATAGCAGGATTACAGGCGTCTGTAGCAGGGAAACGTTGGTGACGTCGGTACTTTCATGGAGCCAAAAAAACGGCAAACGTAAATCTCGATTCTGTCTCCAGGTGAGGAAACTCTTAGCAAGTTTAATACCTGTGCTGTGGAAAGGGAGTGCACGTTTCCCACTGATGGGATTTTAACCATGAGTCTCAGCCCGGGTGGGTTCTTGTTTATCTCTGTGCGTACATGTAAAGTGGGTTAAAGGGTTTTGCAGAACGAGCTGGTTTATGTGGAGCAAAGCTGCTTCTTTATCTTTCATTGTTTTTCTGTTCTGTGTCGGCTGCGCTGCCGGTCAGCTCACTGAAAAGGAGGTTTTTAATCCAGAGTCCTGAGAAAGGAAGCAGGACTGTTTGCATGTTTATGAATGCTGCCGACTACCTGCAGCACAGTTTAGCCTTCTTTGTAATTTCAGTGGTTTCCCAAACAAATCGGATGTATTTGAGGGTGACGGCTACAGAAACGTCAAATTAAACATCTCAAAAGTGCCGCCCGGTGTTTGCAAACACCGCCGGCGCCTGCACAGCGGTAATCAGTAACCGGGATACTCGTGTTTGTCGTGTATACAGAGACGTTCAGAGCCCGGAGACAAATCCGGGGCCTGACGGAAAGTGGGAAGCGCTGTGTTTGCAGAGCATAACGGAGCGAACGAGTTAAAGCCACCGAAACAAAAATAACCCCACCTGTGTCTCCTCCCCTCAGACGGCCCGGCGGAGCACCACGCTGTCAAAGTCATCAGCTACCCCCAGTACTGCCGCTTCCGCTCGCTGCAGCGGCGCATCCAGGACGGAGCGAGGGGGTCCGCCCTGCAGGACCCCCACCTGCTGGCGCTGGGAGGCATCAAGGTGACGCCCAACACCCGAGTCATGTACTGCAGGGACACCTTCAACCACCCGACGCTGGAGAGCAGCTCCGGCTTCTCCTGGCAGTTCAGTGAGTGTCAAATGCTGATGATTAAAATGTGCTGACAGCGTTTGTGTGCGATGGATTTAAATCATTAAAATAAGAAACATCACGTTCTGGATTACTGATTAATCTTTACGGGCTCAAGTTGTGGTCATAAATATTTTGTACTTGTAAACCAGGATTTGTGTGTGGACCAAAACATTACATCAAACTCTGCACTCAAGTTTCAAGTACGAATTTTGACCCTATTTTTCTTCCTTTCATCTGATTGGCCACCATGTCAATCACAAATTTGACAATCCAATCAGAGAACAGGTGGGTGCTTTATGGAGCTTCAGGTCCTGAGGGAATAATAATAAATGAATAAATGGCCTTTTACATGCCAGCCCAGCGTTTTCCTTCATCACCACGAAGGAAAACAGTCTGTGGTCGTCTCAGTTTGGTGATTTTTGTGTCACAGGTTTACCTGCAGGGACCTCCAGAGACAGTCTTCACTGGTGGGGATGGTTACAAAGCTTTCTTCGTTAGGAATTAGCGATACATGTTTTTATTGAACATTTGAAAATAAAAAAAAATGAAACTCTTGTAGAGGACATGAAGTCCGAGATAGAAACGACAAGGAGCAGGTGCATCTAGTGCAGGTAGAGCTGCTGCACACAGAGCTCAGCAGCCAGCGCAACAAATTCTGGATCCTTGGCTTTTAGTTAGCAGTTAGCATTAGCAGCACATGCTACGTCCGATGTGAAAGGACCTTTATGCTGCACAGCAATGGTCCCGGGTCAGCCCTGACTTTGTGTTAAACTAATCCTAAAGTAATAATGGTATTTCTAACCACTGATATACAACTTTATCCTTTCAACAGCTGCTGACAGTTAGGGGACCTAACTGCTGTCGGATATTTACACAGAGATCCTCCAGCTTCAAACTGTATCACCCTTCAAGGACCTGCAGTTCAAAAAAAGCGCCCCTCAAACAGCCAAACCCATCTGTCCTCTGATTGGACAGTTAAATTTGTGATTGACATGACATTGACCAATCAGATGAAAGGAAGAAAAATAGGGTCAAAATTCGTACTTGTAACTTGAAACTTGAAACTTGAGTGCAGAGTTTCACACGTGTTTTTTGGTCCACACACAAAAAAAAGATTTACAAGTACAAAATATTTTTGACCACAATTTGAGCCCATAAATGTTTTCTGCTGCTGAAAGGTGACGTTTGTGTGTAAGATGAAACATATAACTGGTTTTTGAAAGCCCTTTGACCTGAAAGCATCACTTCCTTCCTCAGTACAGCTTCCTGTTTGCCTGTGAAACGCTGCCCCCTGCTGGACAGTCCTGAGCTTTTTCTCTGGTGTCTGCAGGCTGGTTATAAAAGCCTGTAGTGAGATGTTCTCAGGTTATTTGAAGGTTGGATAAACTCGTCCACATCAGTGCTTTAGAAGAACAACACGCTTACTGAGCAGATCAGGCTTCAAATCAACCTGTTAGATTATCCACTGAGGAGGGAGAGGGGACGACCTCGGAGACATGCAGAGGGTGGTGTGACGGAGGAGGACGGGGTGAGGTGGAGGCAGATGACCTGCTGTGGTGAAGAAGCAGCTCGAGTGCTCATCGGAAGTTAAAACCAGCCTCCTCGTGTGTCTGACATGTTTGTACAGTCTGCTCGACTTTTGTAAAATCAGATCATCTGCCGTGGCCCTGCGCTCGGAGCTAAATGAATAAATCCCGTGTCCGTTTTAGACTGGATAACCTCCGTCATGTGACCCCGTTAGACCACCGCCCACAGCAGAGCACTGCACCTGAGCCATGTGCTGTTATTTAGTTCTGATTTTTAGTTTGTAAATGCCTCACAAAGATCGCCTCAAACAAACACAGGAAGGCCTCCGGAGATGTTTTAAATTTACGCCTTTATTTTATTTTTCCTGCAGGATGTCCTTCTCTCAGTCTGCGAGGACGACCTCGTAAGAGGAGAGGCCGCGACAGCAAAGACTCGCCAAACTCCAGCCAGTCGGAGTCGTGGATCGAGAGGATGAAGGTGCGTGTGGCGATGCTCTGCTTCAGGCTTCAGATCCTCCTGTAATACAAACTCTGCTGAAAGTGAAATCAAATCCTTTCAGGAAGTAGATCTGGTACCGCGGCGCTGTGAGATGTAAAAACATGACCCTGGTCTCTGAGTTAGTAGACGCTCGGAGCTCTGCTGTGAGGCAGGTCTGGGCAGTTTCAGCTGCTTTGTTTCAGCGCACGTGTGCAGCCAGTCGCTTTGTCAGTGCTTTGAATGCGTTCGTGCCCCCACGCAGAGGCAGGTCTGCTGTTCGTTTAAGAAAAGCACGAGCCTCCATAAGGAAGTGGATCCTCGAGTCTCTGAGCGCTGCTGGATTATAATCCTTAAACTGCTCCGAGGTTTGACCTGCGGCCTCTCACAGCGCCCTCTAGTGCCCGACGTGCTGCAGACGCGAACATGTGAGCCTCGCAGCAAATAGTCGTTTAATAGATTCAGTTTCTGACCGCCAAAATAAAGGCGCAGAGCAGTTTTAATGTGACGAGTAAAATAACAGGAAGTGCTGAGGCGTGCAATGATGACCTCACTGCGTGTTTCCCCCTCAGGAGAACGTGATGGGCAGCGTGGAGGTTGGCTGCGACGGCGGCTGGCTCCCTCACCCCGAGGAGCAGCTGTTCCTCGATCAGCTGTTCGCCTTCATGGACCGCCACGGATCGCCGATCCACAAAGTGCCGAACCTGGGCTTCAAGAAGAGTGAGTCCTCCACGCCGCCGCTTCTTCTTCTGCGCTCTACAGAACAATCCTTTTCTTTCCTTCCTTTCCTTCATCCCTCCTTCATGACCTTTCACTCGTTCTTTCCTTCCTTCTTACATCCTTTCTTCCATCCTTTCTTCCTTCCTTCCTTTCTTTTCCATTCATCCTTTCGTCCTTCCTTTCTTCTGTTATCCCCTCTTCCTTCCTTCCTTCTTCCATCCTTTCTTCCTTCCTTCCTTTCTTTTCCATTCATCCTTTCTTCCTTCCTTCCTTCTTCCATCCTTTCTTCCTTCTTTCCTTTCTTTTCCATTCATCCTTTCATCCTTCCTTTCTTCTGTTATCCCCTCTTCCTTCCTTCCTTCCTTCTTCCATCCTTTCTTCCTTCCTTCCTTCCTTCTTCCATCCTTTCTTCCATCCTTTCTTCCTTCCTTTCTTTTCAATTCATCCTTTCATCCTTCCTTTCTTCTGTTATCCCCTCTTCCTTCCTTCCTCCCTCCCTGTCTCTCTCTCATCCCCATTTTCTTTCACTCTTTCCTTACATCCATCCTTCCTTCCATCCTTCCTTCCATCCTTCCTTCCCTCCTTCCTTCCTTCCAGAGACAGACGTGCTCTGACTGCGTGTTAAATAAAGTTTTGTGGTGTTGAATGAAGGTTGGGTGCCGTGTCAGAGGTAACCATGTGACTGCTGAGCTTCATCGGGACTCCGTTTGATCTGTGGGGGGTTTGAAACCACGTTCGTGTAGTGAGGACCTTCCTGCCTCCGCTGTGTCCTCACCGCCTGCTTTAAATGTTTTTGTGTCTCCTTTGCATGTCTGATGTTTCGCCGCCGTCCTCAGTCGACCTCTTCCTCATGTACTCTGTGGTCAAACGGCTCGGGGGCTACAAAAAGGTGAGTCACCAGTTTATTTCAGTTTCTCTAAAATAGTAAGAGCTGCTGATTTGCTGCATGAAGACGGGAAGCTGCACGACTCTGTTATTAAAAACTTTTCAGGTTTTCTGTGAGAGACGAAGGTTTAAATAAAGTTTGAACACGTTTCAGCTCAGAGTTTGTTTCACGTGAGATTAAATGAACCTGTGAGGACGGCACATCTGAGTGTGACTGTGTGTTTGGTTTAATCCAGGAGATGAGGTCAGATTATAAATCAGCCTGCAGGGATTTATTTTAAAGTGAAATCATGAAGTTTTTGTGCTAATCCTCGTTAGCTCTGTCTCCGTCCCTGCTGAGAAAACTGCAAACACTGATTTGAGTCTGCTGACAGCAGGCCGCTCGCTCGAGGCGTTTCATAGCTCATTTAGATGACGCGCACGCGCCCTGGGACTCGAGGCTGAGCGGTCTTTCCTGTCCGACCGCTTTAAATTCCCCTGTTGGGTGGATGCGCTGACGGTGCTTCATGGTGTAAATTGATCAGACAGTTTCTGCGGCCGCTCCCTCAATAAAGTGAAACTGAAACCGGCGACGCTGAACGTGTTTGCAGCCAAACGAAAACGTTATCGTCCACATTTAAACCTGAAGAGCTGAAACATGCAGTAACTGCCAGACTGGAGTTTTTATGTAAATATAATTAAATATTCATTTGCACAGATGAGTTTTCATTTGTCTCACAGTGTCGCTGCACGTCTGCACATCAGGATTAACACACAGACGATGGAGACGGCTCAAAAATAAAAACTGATCCACTGCAGAGTTTGTCCACATGTTTGCAGAGCGTCTGTCTCCATTGGTCGCAGAGACGTCACCTTTTTGTCACGCTGCTGTTTTTAATACAAATGTGGAGATTAATGAAGCGTCTGAAGCTCACGCTAACAAGTGCCAGAGCTCAAGATCAGGATCAGATCGTCTCTGCAGATATTTGCATTTGAAGTCACATCAGTTTTTATTAGTCTAAAATTATCACCAAAAAAAAGTGCATTGATTTTTATAATTAACACGTTATGGCGCTGCATGTCTGTGGAAGAGAGCCGGAGATTAATAATAACAATGATTACATGCAGGTGTATAAACACACAGTGACCGCAGAAGAAACACTCAGTGCATCATGGGAATCCCCCGGCAGCCTATTGCAGCATAACTAAGGGAGGATTCAGGGTCACCTGGTCCAGCCCTAACTATATGCTTTAGAAAAAAGGAAAGTTTGAAGCCTAATCTTAAAAGTAGAGATAGTGTCTGTCTCCTGAATCCAAACTGAAGCTGGTTCCACAGAAGAGTCTTTGTAGATGAAACCACTGCCAATAAAATTAAAAGTATAAATCAGTCGTCACACTTTCCAAATGGTTGATGTAGTTACACGTGTCTGAACAGTAGGGGGCACTAAAACTGATGTAAACCAGGATTCAGGTCAAGTTTTCCTCTGATACTTCGACTCTGAGGAGTCGGAGGCGGCTCGATCTCTTCCAGGATCAAAAGGCAGCTGACAGAGACGCCCAGGTATTCAGCCTGCAGTGGGGTGAAGACCTTAGAGTTGGTGCATGGTCTCCACTGCAGGCTGACCTGCATTGGCTACCCATTAAATACCACATCCAATTTAAAATACTGCTGCTTAGGTTTAAAATTACCAACAACACAGCACCGAGCTACCTTAAGGAACTCCTTAAATCGTATGTTCCTGCCAGAGCATTAAGATCATCTACTCAGTTACTCTTGGTGCGGCCTAGATCTCGGCTGAAGTCTAGAGGTGACCGGGCGTCTGGCTGCACCAGAGTTGTGGAATAACCTTCCGATTGTGATCCGGGCGTCTGATTCCATCCAATCTTTTAAATCACGGTTAAAAACCTATTTGTTTAATCTCGCCTTTCCTGCTTGTTAATGCTCGCACCTGACTTTTAGACATATTCTACTTTTTCTTATGTTTTTATTTTGATATGCATTTTATATTACCCCTGTGTATTAGTGGCATTGACCTGTGAGGATATTTGATACTTTGCTAAGGCCTTATAATACTCGTGTTACTTCTCTGTCTCTTATGTTAAGCACTTTGGTATACCGCTGGTTTTTAAATGTGCTCTATAAATAAAGATTGTTGTTGTTGAATACCTGGGTCTCCAGTTGAGCTCTTTAAACTATCATGATCCGGTCACCACAGTCCGTTGAGGGTTACTCCTCGTTATCTGACTTTCTGCTTGTTTTCGTGCGGCAGGTGACGACAGACCGTCTGTGGAAAGTGGTTTACAACGAGCTGGGCGGATGCCCCGGCAGCACCAGCGCTGCGACCTGCACCAGGAGACACTATGAGAGGTGAGACAGACATCGTCTCTGACTGCGCTCACCGAGCGTTTCAGACCGTTTTACACTCAAAAGTGAGCAAAGGGAAGTGACGAGGGTCTGTAAGCAGAGAGGAAAACCAGCCAGTGGGTTTCGTACCTTCATCCAGCAGGTCAGAGGTCAGCGCTGGATGAAGCGGTCATTAGTGTTAGAGAGCAGGAAACCTCCCTGTACCTGAGTAGACCATGTGCACAGGCGTTACTGTGCACATTATTATTCTGGCTCTGTAATATCCTGACAGATGTAGTGGAAATACTGAAAACTAGACCCTTGACCTTTGACCTGTGACTAAAAGGGTCCACATGCTAAAGCTCAGGTTTCTGTGTCTCAGGCTGATGCTTCCTTATGAAGAACACCTCAGAGCGGGAGGAGCAGAGTTTAAAGTCCCAGAATCCCCGGTGGTGCCGAAGCCCAGAGGCATCAGAGGCAGGAGACCGCATCCCAGAGGCAGAAAGCCGGGACCCAGACCCCGGGAGAGGAAGGTGGCCACACCCCCTGCTGCTGCCACCATACGTGATGACGTGAGTTTACAGCTTTTCCATTCATCCTTTCGTCCTTCCTTTCTTCTGTTATCCCCTCTTCCTTCCTTCCTTCTTCCATCCTTCCTTCCTTCCTTCCTTCCTCCCTCCCTGTCTCTCTCTCATCCCCATTTTCTTTCACTCTTTCCTTCCTTCTTACACCCCGGTGGAGTTTACAGCTTTGTTTTCATCTGTTACTAACTCTGCTGAACGCTGATGCTCCGTAACAAATGGTCGGGTGATGCTGCGATGGGGGGACGCTGACACTGCCGCCTCGGGGTGGGCGGTATAAACGGTATACGGTAGAAATATAAATTTATACCGCTCTACCGCGATAGCGCGTGTTGATGGTGTCATCAAGCTGTGCCTGTGTTAGTCGAAAGCGTCGCAGCTGCAAACAACATCTGCAAATTATGGCGACAGTCACAGCAAAGAGATGAAGCACTTTTGGAATATCGGGAAAGCCAAAAACTGCGCTTCCTCCACTTCTGTACCATTGATGCATTAATGCTGAATTCTCTGGCAGCTGCTCTGTTCCCACGTTGTTGCAGCATATTAATGACTAACCTTTTATCGAGTGGAAAAAAGTTAGCGCTCATCCTCCAGCTTCACTGTTTATGCTAACATAGCTGTGTTGCTAGCACGTAGCACATCATTATATAGCAGCTAACCCGACTTCAGTGACCCTGCAAAGTCACTGCTTTGATTGGCTTAGTCGGCTCACCTCCAGCCTCTCTTGCCTCTGAACAGGTCCCAAACCCGAACGGCACCATGGTGGCAAAGAGAGGCAGAGGCCGGCCGCCGGGCACGCGAAACAAGGCCACGGTGCTCGCTCAGGCAAAGCTGCTGGCACTGCAGCAGGCGAAGGTCAAAGGCAGCGCGGTGGAGATGACGCAGCAACAGCTTCCAGCCGTGGGCCGCGGAGGAACTACCGCCAGCATGCACAGGGTAACGACCACGAAACACTCGTACACGCCTCTGAGGTTTGATTCGACTGCGTGTGATTCATTTGCTTCTCTGCTCCCTGCAGCCGGCCATCCTGCCCATCACCATGCCCCTCACCCCGGACCTCGCCCCCCTCGCCGGCCCCTTCATCTCTTTCCAGCCCAAACCGAAGGAGGTGAAGACGGAGCGAGGGGAGTCTGTGGTTCCCGCCACGGGCGTGCTCCTCTCCGCGCTGCCGCGCCACTTCATCGGCGGCTCTCTGAGCGGCTTCAGCCCCATCAAAGGCTTGTGTCCTTCGGACGTGTTCAGGAGCCGGCTGGGCCTGCAGAGGGCCGAGAGCCCCGCCCTGACGCCCCAGGACCCGAGCCAGCACCATCCCACCATCTACACCCCCCAGCCGAAGAGCGGGAGCCCAGACACCCCTCACCCGAGCGGGGAGCAGCCGCAGCCCCACCCCCTCCAGCAGCACCACACCCATTGCTCAGGGTGTAACATGGACGAGGGGGGGCCGCGAGGAGGCGGGCGAGAGGCTAGAACCCGGCCCCCCATGCCCCCCCTCCGAGTCCTTCCCGTGAACCTCGACTGCAGCGTTCAGGTGTGTCAGCTGATGAGGACTCGTTGCTTGGGCCCGTCCCAGCTGCAGATGTTCACGCGCTGCCTGTCCGAGGCGCTCTCCCAGGACCTGAACGCCAAGCCCACCCCTCCCCCCGAGCAGGCGCTGCCCCTCAACCTCAGCAAACGGTTCACGCCGAAGAGACCCGCCGCGGAAGGGCCGGAGCCGAGCCGGGCCGTCGTCAACGGGAACGCCGACCAGCTGCCGGCCAAGAGAGCGAGGACCGGCTTCACAGAGCCAGCTGAGGAAACGCACTCCAGCTCCGCAGGAAGTGCAGCAGGAGGCGCGGCGACGGTGGGAGGAGGAGGGCAGGTAGAGGTGGAGATGAAGAACCAGGATGAACCCGCAGATCTGAGCTCGCCCAGCAGGATCAGGGCCTTCCTGCTCGGCCTGCCGCCCTTCAAAGTCAAACTGGAGGAGGATCTGAACGGCGTGCGGTTCGGGAAGTTCGTCCCTAAAGTCGAGAGCGGAGAGGATCCGCTAAAAGATGTGAAGAAGGAGGATGAGGAGGAGGCGGCAGTAGAAAAGATGTCGATGGAAGGGAGAGACTGCGGCGACTGCTCCAGCCGCGGCGCCGCCAATGCTGACACGCAGTGTTTTTAACCTCTCCGCTCTGATTTGTTGGAAGATCACGTCAGCGCCTGAACCCACGGGAGCGCCGAGCTTTCGTTTCTCCATCTTCACCGTTTTAGTTTTTTCCACTCACGTCGTCGGACGAACTCTGCGGAGGAACGACGGCTCATGACAATCACGCATCTCACCGGAGACGAGACTCGGACACGCACTGCCATAACCTCCATAACACTACGATTAACTCCGCCGCCACAAAGTCAGAATCAGTGTCCATCTATGGGTGATGCTATGCATCGGGACTTCATTAACTAGCATTAAGAGTGTACTGTAGTTTGTAGCTTTGAAATCGTTCTCTACGTCTGTAGAGACAGAGTTATTTTCTGATAAGGTGTTTAGATGTTACGTGAGCAAAAGAAAAAAGAAGCAGCTCCTCAGTCTTCACGTTATAGCTCGTTAAGTGAAGCGTTTATAGTCCTGTTCGTTAGCTCTAATGATGTAAACTTTCTCACACACGTGCCTTAAACCGGCCTGCGAGCTGCTTCGTCGCCGGCTTCAAACACATTCTCTAAAGAGGTACCTTGATGTTGGACCTGCTTCCCTCAGCTCTCTTGTAGAGCTGCTTCCAGGCCTGAGAAAAAATGGCGTTTCAATGTTTCTCAGAGTTCGTTAAGCTCGTAACGACTGCGCGGACCCTCCACCTCATTGGTTTCCTTATAAAACCCTACGATGGCGCCCTCATCACTACCAGCCTTCACATTAGAGCTCGTACCAAACTCGTAGCCCAAGCATTCAGACTACCTCAGGTTCTTTTATAGTTTCTCGCCTGCTTCATGTTCAAGGGGAGCATCCCAGCATGCATTAGGGTAGGAGGCCAGTCCATAAACGCACATAGATGGATGCCAAGCATGTGGAGTTAAACCGTTAAAACACGTCTTCTCCCCAACTCCTACAAACTGGATTTGTTAGGAACTACTTTTAGTGGCGGATTGATCCGTATATAGGGGTGTTTAGGGCAGCGTGATATTGACACCTGCACTTTCTGAAACATTGACTGAGGTGAGATCAGAAAGTTCCAGCACAGCTGCTCGGGAGACGGCACCGGCTGACCTCCAGCGTTGATTTTTCAAAGTGGACAAAGTCAGGCGGAGGGATCTGAGGGAGGGGTTCAGGAGGTGAGCAAAGATTGTGAATCACCTGGTGCAGGTGAGGGATAAATTCACGGTTTGCAACTTGATGAATGTGGAGAACCTGACGGACTTGTCAGGAAGTCTGGAGTCTTCGTCTGGTTTGTAGAGCGAACGCTCGCCATCCGTGATGGTCCGAGTGCGACTCCGTAGCTCCAACTCTGGACCTCTCAGAGAAGAGGATCTTTAATGTGAAACCAGGTTTCCGGTCCTTTGACGGGCCAATATCTGGGACTTTCTGATCACCTCGTCGCGGTTTCCTGTGGCTTCACGAGCGCTCGAGTCGTCTCCATCCCGACCTCGTTACATCTCGCTGTGAGAGCAGCTCCTTTATTCTGCACCGCTCTCCGATACGACAGTCGTGGACTTTAAGTGTCGGACCTGTTAGTTTGGTTTCTGTTCGATTCAGTCGTGTTTAGGAAAAAGCTCCACCAAAGACTGCGAAACGGATCCTTCATCACTTCATCATCATCATCCTGTCATTTAAAGCGCGTACATAAAACCCAAACATCAAGGTATCCCTTTAAGTCGCCTTTTCCTGTTTGTTTTCTGCCACAGACGTTGGTTCAGATTTGCACACCTACTGTACACACTCGCTTTTCCTCGTTTCCTTCCTTCCCGAGTAGTCGAATCAACTACGACACCGAAATTAAGTGGTGCTGTTTGCTTAGTTTTGTTGCCATATTATTGTTGTTATTATTGTTGTTGTTGTTCTTTTCATCGCCATCACGCGTCGAGAGGAGAAGTTCCTCGTAGCCGACCTAATTTTCCTGAGAATTTTAAGAAAGTCTATTTTAATTAAAAGAAACCATCGGCTTGTTTATGAAAATATGTGCAGGATTTTTTTCCTCCTGATTTATTCGACTGTTGGCTTCATGTGAGGCAAATGAGTACGCGAGTAGAGATGTACACACTCAGTCGGTCGCAGCTGGGCAGACGCACCAAAGTACTCGACCGGGACTTTTCCGTAACCTCTGTCGGAGTTTTAGGACTTCAGGATTTTCTTCTTCACTCGTGGGGAAAATGAGCAGTAACCAGGAGACGATGGTGAATAACACAAAGTCATATTCCCCTTCATGCAGTAACAATAGTGAGAACAGGGTAACTACTGTACATAATGGCTCTGCTACTTCCTGTCAGTTCACCTTTATTTATTGCAGGTGAGGCGCTTCAGAGGGAACGAGTTCATACAACGTTTCCAAGAGACGCACGTTCTCTCGGTTTTATCGTCCTGCAGACGCGGCGAGTCTTTTCAGGCTTTACACTCGATTTTACACAAGAAACGTGACAGAAGTGGTCGTGTGAAAGTTTCCACCTGCACCTTTAGCTTTTGGCGAGCTGTACCGCTTACTTTAACGCACAACGACGACGTTATCAAAGGGGGACCGATTCTGCTCATTTCCTTTATTTTTATTCTTCAACTCTACCAGAGCAGCTTTGCATGACTCATAGCTCAAAATAATCCTTCTTTTTATTAAACTGGGCTTTAACATTATCGTATGTCTAAAACAAGCTGTTTTAGCTCCAGTGTCTTTAAGGAAACCCTCCTGAAAAGCTCCTCCTGAGGGGCAGCAGCCAGTAAAAGCCTACAGTAGAGGGGCATGTGTGCAGATGACCCCTTAAAAGCACCCCAGGAGTAACCGATGAAGACGAGGTCACATTTCAAAATGACTGGGTTTGCATCAAATGTTAGCGAGGGTGGTCTTTGCATGTTCAGATATTCTTGGAAGAACCGGGAAGTCTTTATCGATTAATACTGAGGTGCTAGAACGTGTCACTAAGGGTACCTTCGCTGCCAAAAAGCAGGTGTTTGAAGCGCAGTTAACTTCACAAAACTTTCTTCTTCACGAAATCGCTTTACTCGCCATTATGTCATCCTGACCTTTGAATCGACTCGTCTTCCTCTGTCGTAGGACCTCGTTCACTTTGATTCACCTCAGCTTCTCGCTGGGCACCTCCCAGTCAAACCATAACTCCACTGGACCAGTTTTCTGTTTAATCTCTTAAATCTGTTTTTATTTTTAGCTGCATTTATTGTTGACGAGGCAAAGTCGGGTGAAGGGAGGTCTTCTAGTTTAGAGCTGGAGAATCAGGTGAAACCAGTGTGAGACCAGGTTTTCTCCTGGTTATTTAAACTGAGTTTGTTAAAGTTTCTTTAGATATAATTTCAGTTTTTTTCTTTTCCCATTTGATCTTAAATTTTCCAATGTTTACATTTTGTTATGCATGTTCAGCAGATCTTATATCCAGTGTTTTGCACACTACTCCAGCATCAAGACTCAAACGGCACTGCTCATTTCTGTAAAGTTCTTCAAATTTAAGTGCCTGATACTTTGGATTGGAGTTGATACTTGCAGGCGAATGAGCTCATTGGCCTTCACAACATTGACTTGAACAACGGCTCCTGCAGTCGGATGGCGTTTCTTTGACCTGTTGGGTGAAATGAGGTAAAGCCGCGGCGTTGGAGGCAGGACGCTCGCTCAGCTCCGTCTGTCGGAGCAAACTGGACCTAACGAGGACGCCGAGTAGCCGGACGGACATTCATGAAGAAAAATGATCAAATCTTTTTTAAAAGGTGCTGCACGCCACATTTTAACATCTGAAGTTGCTGCATCAATGTGACTGTTAAAAAGAGAGAAAGCTTTCCTCTGGCTTCTATATCAGTGTCAAAAAATTAGCTACATGTCAGATGCTCCTAAACTATTTTAATCAATTCTGTATTTTTGAATAAATATTGAATGTTTGGCCGAATAAAGTGTTTCAAAAAAATATTAGAAATTTTTTAAACGGAGTAAGAATTCAGCGGATTTAAAAAACTGGGACGTTGTTGTTTCTACTTATGTGATTTTCTTTATTTCTTGCTGCACATCTGCTCCAGGTTCAAATGTTGGTCTACGTTCGAGTCCTCCTGGCTCTGTATGACATCACAGAGAGGGGATGGTCCTCTTTGGCAGAGAGATTAAATGTTTCCAGGTGTTAAAAATGCTGCTTGTGGCACCTTTAAAAACTCTTGGATGTTACACACTGACGAATGTCTCACTCACATCTGCCTGTGATCTCATTTTTAAATCACCTGACACGTTTTTGTTTTCATGATTTTTTTGTCCCGTTTTGTTTTTGTTTGTTTTCCCCATGGAAACGAACCCTGGATCAGAAGCATCTCGTGTTTTTTTTCTCTACAAACTGAGTTGAACTTTTGGTCTCAGTCAACCGGAGAGAACGAACGCTTCCCCGAGATGTTTGATTTGAACTGCAGGAGTTTGTTTTTGAACCCTCTCGATTGATTATGTTAAACAGAACTTCCTTTTTGTTTCTGTAAACAGCTAGCAGTGTCAGGTACCATTCCATTTTAACACTGTATATTTATAATAAAAGTAATCTGTTAATAATCCCTTTGTAATGTTTCCTCCAGTGTTCACGATGTTCCTTCACACGAGGACGGCGTTCAGATGGAAAAGTCTCGATGTCACGAAAATTTGTATGAGATGATATTCAAATATTTGAGTGAGAATTTGAAAAGAAGAATTTTTATAGAATTTTTATGGCAGTAAAGTAGATATGTCAGAATAAACTATCTTTATAGTGTTTAATTAAAAAGAATGTATGTAAGAGTTTGTCACAGTGGACGTTAACATTTCAGCCACTGCTGTGTCGGGTTTATGGAGCCAGAAGTGACCATATTTGGAAGAGAGGGTGGAGTCTTGTGTTATCAGCTAATGCTAGTTGACCTTTTACACCAAACACACCAAACAGCACAGCTTCACAGTATTTGCCCCGAAAGCCTTGTGATTGCTTTGGTTGCTAGAAGATTGCCCGTAGTTTGCATGAAACAGGGAGACTTCTTTGAAAACACTACCTGGTGAGCTGTGGAGAAAGTCGAACAAAAGCCAGTGCAAACCAGAACCGGAGACCTTTCACCTTCAAAGTAAAAGTCCTTTTACTGCTGCAAACAGTTTCAAAAGTAAGCTTCCACAGCAGCCAGCGTTTCACTCATGAAAGACGACGATGTTAACAAGTAGAAATATATGAAGTTGGAATTATTATTATTATTATTATTATTGTGTCCTGCTGGTAAAGCTTCCAGGCTGCCTTTCCTCATAGTAGCCATCCCTCAACGCAGTATCAGGGATTGTAACATCTAGTCATTAAATCAGACTTTTATTTTTTTAATCAAGCTTTCAAAATACTTTGAGTTACAAGTTGTGTGGGTTATTTTTAGAACAAAGTTTTCCTCTTAAACGACGCTGGAAGTTGGATTTGAAGAATTTTGGAAATTGTCTTTTATGAAAACACAAAATGTGACTAAAGTAACAAAAGAGAACTTCTATAAAAGCAGTAATGTTACAGACAGCCTGTCCTGTCCTGCTCAGCAGTACCAATATTAAGTCATTTGTTTCCATAAGCAAAATAAGAATTAACTGTTTAAAATAATCTTTTGATTGTGACATTATTCTTATTTTATATCAGATGTAAACTTGGTTATAAAAGCTGTACGATATTTGCAGATAAGCAAATATTTCCCCGTGTATACTGTTAGCGTGAACCACTCAGCCAGGCGTTAGCATTTACAGATGGTTGCTAACTGGTCTCTAAATCTGTAACTCTGGACATTTCTTTGTCTGTTTGGGGGTTTTTTGTTTTTAAATAAACTTTTGTTAAAAATTGTAAATTTAATGGCAGATTATTTAACATCACAAGTGTAGATGTAATAATAATAGAAATTATGTAAGAATTATTTGTATCCTTACACATATTATATATAATAATAACACTTAGTGTCCCCCCTTAGTGACCCTCTTCCTATTGAAAAACCAAAAGTTGTATCCAAGATGGCCGACTTCTAAATGGCCACCATGGTCACCACCCATCTTGAGGAGTTTGCCCCCTCACATATACTAATGTGCCACAAACAGACTTTAATATCACCAACCATTCCCATGTTGTTACGGTGTATCCATATAAATGAAAAAAATCTCTGGACACTTCCAGGACAATGGAGGAGCCACAGTGTCTGCTGGCCGGGGGTGGGCTAACAACTTGAATCTGTTTTCTAACAGATTTGACAATGGCCCACTTATCACCTCTCCCACCCCCCAGGTTCCATTAACCCCCCTCCAGTTGCCGCTCCCCCCCTCCGGGTGCAATGCCATTGTCACCTGAGCTCTCCTCTCACCACAACCCTGCTTCACCCCTATCCACACATCTATCCACAACAAAGCCAGCCCCACCCCCCACTCCAGCCCAGCCTCACATCTACTTCACAGCTGATCAGGTGAGAAATCAGCTCAAGAGGATGAAGGCAAGGAAGGCAGCAGGTCCGGATGGAGTCTGCTCCAGACTGCTCAGGGGCTGTATCCCAATTCAGGGTCTGCAGCCTCAACGATCCACAAGGGCCGCGTACTTAAAGACCGCTAAGGCCGGAAGTGCGAGGCTTGTGAAATGGGACGGTCTAGCCTCCGTCGCACTGCCCAGGTTGCCTAGCAACCATGATACTAACAGCTGGAAACATTTCATACAGCTTTGTTTGACAGAAATGAAGGAGAAAATCTTTTGTTCATTTGTTTGTTTGTTTCTACATGAGCTTTGATCATTCTCTGATTAAGCTCAGCTATTGAACGGCGTATATTTTAAAGGCTTTAAAACCAAGTTAGTACAAACGTCACTAATGTCACATAACTTTGCCGACATGTGGCCAACAGTAATGTTTTAATGTTCTTCGTTATTAAACATTTGCACATAAATAAGTGACATAATATTCAGTACTTACTTAAAGTTTACTCTTCGGCGGCTCCGCTTCCGCCGTTTTTTTTCCGGCAAAATTATCCACAGCACCGCCGCGCTATGCATTCTGGGATATGTTGGGCCACGAAGTCTACACCGACCCATCCTTAAAATTCAGGGAAATGAAGGACGCATTTGAGGGCCGCATTTCTAGCAGCCTTCGAATTGGGACAGCCTTCCTCGTGTCGCTGTGACGTAATCGGCCTTAAAATGCGGCCTTTAAGGCTGCAGACCCTGAATTGGGAAACAGCCAGGGACTGTGCAGACCAGCTCTGTCAGGTGGCCCTGTACATCTTCAGCCTGAGCCTGGAGAGGGTTCCTGAACTGTGGAAGACTTCCTGTGTGGTTCCGGTGCCAAAAATCGCAAACCCCAGGGAGCCCAACCACTTCAGGCCTGTTGCCTTGACTTCTCATCTGATGAAGACCATGGAAAGGCTCATCCTGCACCGCCTTCGGCCACTGGTTGGCTCAGTGTTGCACCCCCTGCAGTTCGCCTACCGTTCAGGAATTGGGGTGGATGCACGGACAGGGACAGGAGCAGGATTGACAAACTGGTGCGGAGGTCGAGCTCCGTGCTGGGATGTCCCCTGGAGTCTGTGCAGGTATATATGTCTGTATATGTATACATATGTATATTTAGTGTGTACATGTCTATAAATAGGAATAGTAGTGGTACAATAGCTATATCAAGCTATATAGTTTGTATCTTCCATATTTCCAACTATATCCATAATCACATACTGTGTATGCTACCATTGTATATAGTGTATTATCTTACTTTTGTCCATTGATTGTACTTGTTTGTATTTTTGTATTTCCTTCTGATATCTGTACCTGAGCTGAGGTGACGCAAAAATTTCCCCATTGTGGGATCAATAAAGTCTTGTCTTATCTTATCTCAAATGGCCCACCCTGCACATATATGATTGGAAAAATTATGTTGACTTGATTTTTGGATGTTAATGATGATGAAGAAAACTCTTCAGCATCATTTTGATTTTTGCTCTTCTTTTTTGAGCAAATTCCTGCTTTTTAAAGTTGAACAGAAACAATAATGACCTCCAGATTTTTTCTAAACCTTGTGATTCCTCAATCCGACCACTAGATGGAGCCAGAGACCTGGAAGAATTGAGTCCCGTGTGGAAGCATTTATTATGGAGAGCAGAAACACAGACCGGTTTTCTCGAGTCATCTTTTTGCTCTCATGTTAGCTTCTCTGTGTAATTTGTTGTCATGTAAAAATGTAATTAAGATTATAATTATTTAATTGTTATTTATTTAATCATGATTAAATTAAACATTCTTTAAAAAATATCCACCAGATAGTTTTGAGTCTAAATTTAAAGTAGAATATTTGCCCTCAGATTTTTATTGACAGCTTTATGCCTAATGAAACGCAGGTCCTTGTGTTGTGAGTGATTAGACAGAGTTGTGTCCCCACAACAGTAGTAATACAAGAACACTCACACACACATTCCTCTGCTGCTGGACTTTTAAACTCGCCGTGTTTAAAAAAAAAGAAAAGGCATCCTGAGAGCAAACACTCAAACCGAAGAGGAAATGAACACATTCCTGAGTCTGCTGCAGGAGCGCTGTTACTCACAGTGTGTGTGCGCGCTGTTTACAGAGGTCTGCAGATGAAGACATGCAGGTTTGACCTTTGACACCAATGACCTAACTCATGGAGGTGACGTCACAATGAGATGAATTTTAAGGAGGGTGATGTAGTTCAATTAAACCAAAGCTCAGTGTGTTAATCGACACTGATGTTTAAATTAACACAAATAATAACAACACTGTCAGATGTTTCAGCACAGCCAGCGTTAACGCAAACGCTCAAATCAGTGACTGTGTTTAGTTACACCAGGCATACAATAACATCAACCTCTCATCTGACATAGTTTTTCAAATTATAATAATTTAAAAAGAAAACTGTGAAACTAATGAAAACTAACGTGAAACATGCAGACTAGTTTATTCTCATCTGTTTAAAATTGCTTATGTCTAAACCTCTGTATGCTCTTAACTTTTATCTGTTATTCTTATTATTGTGTATATTTCCAGTTTTTGTGTTTTTATCTGTTGTACAGTGTCCTTGGGTGCTTTGAAAGGCGCTATTTTTCAATTCAATTCAATTCAATTTTATTTATATAGCGCCAAATCACAACAAAAGTCGCCTCAAGGCGCTTCATAGATACAGAGAAAAACCCAACAATCATATGACCCCCTATGAGCAAGCACTTTGGCGACAGTGGGAAGGAAAAACTCCCTTTTAACAGGAAGAAACCTCCAACCAGGCTCAGGGAGGGGCGGGGCCATCTGCTGTGATTGGTTGGGGTGAGAGAAGGAAGACGGGATAAAATAAAATGTATTATTATTATTCTTTGCTAACGTGTCCATCGGGAACCCCGAATTCACATAATTGTGTAGTCTTCGCCATCTTTATTGAAATTATGATGTTATATATTTGGCTTGTTTGTGCTGCGGCCTCTCTGAGAGGCTGTTACTGTTAATTAGCTATAAGCTAAAGCTAAAGCTAAACACGGTCACAGGCAGGAGCTTTAAAACAATGGTGACTTCAAGGTGGGAACCATCCATTTTTACATACAGTCAATAGTTTTGACATATAGTTGTTTTTTTCTTCTCTCTCCTTGGAAAGAACTGGAAATGTTTGCCGGCCTCAGCTTGTAAATCTGTGCTCAGATTCAAACTCTGGCTCCTTTTTGGGAATAAAAATGTCGTTTTAGTTTGAATGATGAGCTGAGAGTCGGATTCAAATATCAGCTTTTCTATTCACCTCATGAGGAAATGTATTTTTCTGTGTCATGTGTCTAAAACAGCTGAAAGTTTAGATTCAGCCACTTCATTTTGAACACTTGAGCCTCTGTGAGACGTTCGTGTTCCCGCAGACTTTGTGTATTTCGGTGTCTTTCGGTCTCTGCTCTGGATTACAGAACTCACCGTGGGGCTCCGTCTCATTGGTTTGGTATGCGAGTTGTGTTTTTCCTGCAGACTTTTAACCCCTTGAGACTCATAAATATTTCTTTCTGAAGTCTCCAGTCTTTGTCTGCGCTCAACTGTAAAAATAAAACCCAGACAGGAGAAAGAAATCGAATAATCTCAATGAAAACACAGCTTCAGCTGCAAAGACAGAAAAGTCTGACACTGAGAATGTGTCAGACGGTCCGAGTGCAGATTATCGTCTGACAAAAACAAACTAAATGAGATGTTTTATTGATCAGAGGTTCCTTTTGTTCGTCACGACTCCTTGAAACTGAAACGGAGGATGTCACAAAGAGACTCACGATGTGACTGAAACATGTAAAAACGAATCTACAGTTCCTAAATAATATCTGTAACGCTGACAGGCAACAGGACGTGCTTTAGGACCTTTTGATCGATCCACCCTGTGAGCCTGCTGTGACCGTTCCACCAGTGAAAACACAACTCAGAGTTATCTTATGTCTCTTAGATGTTTCCAGTCCTATAAACACATTTATAAACTCAACAGTAACTCTGATTTGATCACATTTAGTCATAAAAACATTGTTAAACTGCATCACAGTGGGGAGGGAGGCAGCTGCAGAACATATCCTCCTGAGATGTTGGTGCAATAAAAGAGTTCACCATCAAATCGGTTCGTTTACTTGGACGTTTCTGAGGGAAACCGAGGCAGCTCGTGTAAATGACCCAGATTATTTATCTTATTGATATTTTTCAAACAGTTAAATCCCTGAACGAATTATACCTTATAATATAGATTAGACTCTTATTTTGAAATTCGGAACGGAAAACTTCCGGGAAGGAAGATCGTTCTGCTACTGTTTGCCATAGAAACGGTTAATGAGAAAGTTACCGTTTTCCATCCATCTTTAAATTAGCATCTAGCTGGAAGGCGAACAGGTTTGTTTGTTTGTTGTACTTGTTGTTTACATTTCGGACAATTTGTAAATGTTTTATTTGATTGTTAATAAGTTTATGAGTGATCTAGCAGGCTGATGCTAGCACCTCCTGTGCCTTTTCTGTGAATTAATTAGCATAACGGAAACGTGAATCAATCTATCAAGTGAATGTTTATTTTGTTTTATGTCCTGATTACAGCTCTTACATGTGTCTGTGGTAACTTGTGAATAAATGGGTTGGAATACCCCACCATGGTCCATCCGGAATGATCATTGAGTGCATCGTCTGAATAAAGTCCGGCTGGAATGCTACAGCTCGGAGGTGTAATGGGGCCTCCTCCACGCTGGACATGCTTGAAACACCTCACCTGTGGGAGGCACCCGAGTCAGATGTTACCGCGGCTGGATGTGGAGGAGCAGCATCTCCGTGAGAATTAGCTCTGTGTAATAAAATCGAATGGCACAGCGAAGCGACACGAAGCCAAGAAACAGCTGAAACCTGTGATTAGAAAGTAAGCCGGCCCCCAAACTGATATCAGCTGACTGAGGCCGATAAAACGTTTTCACCATCAGTTTGTCGCACAGGTAAAAGCAAAGAAATCTCCCAAAACCTTCCCAATCTCGCCACTCTGAACTTTACTGACGACACGCCGGACAGAGGAGTCAGAAGAGTGAAGGGTCACTTGCAGGGAGCTTCACAAAGAGCAAGAAAAAGCACGTTTGCCTCGCTTAAAGCCAACGAACTCCTGGGAGGAGCCGTCATTGTTCACCGTGTTTGAAGGCGAGACCATGCTGCCCATCAGGCCCCAACAGTGGAGTCTGGAGGTGGGAACAGGCTGATTTTCAGCACACAGCCAAGGAAAATAAAGCAGCTGCAGCGGCCCACTCAATCACCGAAGGAATCTGTGGAAAAAAGCAAAAGTCCGAGTTCACAGAAACTTTCACATTCATCTGGAAGAATGGGATAAAAATCCCACCAGAGCAACGCCTGTGCTCGTTTCTCCAGGACCACAGGACACTGAAGGAGTCCAGTTAGGAAACGAACATCTTTAACTGGGTTTAAACTTCAGCTTCTCCTTCTTTGTCCCTTTTTCAGGTCACGTGATGTTTCGTGTATGAATGATGATTAATGCCTCGTGAAGTGAGATCTTCAGGCTTTAAAGCTCTGTGAAGGTGCTCTCACACATGCTGGTTTAAAGCTCGTTGTCACGGCGTTCAGAGCCGATCTTCAGCTCGTTTCACCCCCACACAGTTTTTTTTATTGCTCTACGCCTCTTTAGTTGGTCGGATCTTCATAATTTCTCTTCCTGCTGTGATGAATATCTTTCATTTCAGAGGATCCAAACGTGTCGAGTCATCGGAGGAGGCAGATTTAGGAGCTTAGAGACAAACTAAATGACAGAGTTTGGATTTGTGGAGCTTCCATTTGATCCCATCAGGAAATAAAGGAAAACTAAGAGACGTGACTGATGATGGACAAAAGGGGAGACGCTCTGTCTCACACACAGACCACAGATGGGAAGTGAACCTCTGCTTTTCCTTTGTCTTCCATCTGTCCACGTGTCGGCCTCCTCCAGGCGTCCCGATGTAGATGCTGATCAATGGATCTATCAATACCCCGCCGTCACACGGCAGCGAGGTTTGGACAAAGGACCAGAGAAACCTTTTGTTTCCTCCAGTTTTTACTGCAAAGAAACAGCAACGAATCCACCGATTTATCCCATTTATCTGCTGGAAACTACAAAATAAGAGCGTGTGAGATTGAACCAAACATCCTGTGTGTGCGTGAACGTCACAGATTCCGACTTTTTCTGTTCCTGCGTCTTATTAAAGACTAAAACTGCTTCTGTGTTGAGCAAAAACTGAACTTCACGAGTCAAAAATGGTGCAAACCTGCACGAATCGTGAGTTTAAGTACGAAACCCTGAGCGTGAGAGAGCGGTCGCTGTTTAATCCCAGTCGTGAGGTCATTATTGTCAGTAGGTGGAGCTTCTGTCTTAAATGTCAGAGTGAAAACATCGAGCTCAGTTTGGAGGATTTCATCTTTGACGGTGCAGCAGTGGGCGGACCTCGCAGTGTCCGCCCGCTGTTAGTGAAACTGCAGCCACGGTGACGTCAGCGGCTGAAGTTTGGAGTTTGGGTCACGCCATCTTGGTTTTTGGAGACGGGAGCGTTTACACTGGAGTAAAGAAACAAAGCGTGCAGCAGCGTCACACCTCCACCTGTGTCACCTCCACCTGTCAGTCACACAGGCCACGCCCCTATGTTGGAAAGAAAAGGATCCTGTTGGCGGCCCTCATGAGCTCAGCACCAACACAACGACCACAAAGGAAACGTTTTCCGGTACGACGGCGGCCGGGTAAAAGAGGCCGATGGAGTCAGATTCTGTGTTAGTGCCTTGCTGAATGGCGCCGGCGTTCATCGTCCTCCAGGATGCTCGGTCTCTCCCTCGCCGCAGCAGCTCGTCCTTTCCTTCTGCCCATGATGGCTTCTCTCCTTCGGCCTCCTCCACTTCTTTCCCCTTTGACTTTTCCTGATGTGACATCATCGATCTGACCCTCCTCCTCCTCCTCCCGATGAAGCACATCGACACGTTTCCTGTTCGTGTCCCAGCTTTGCTCCCGTACACGAGGACAGGTGTGAAACCTTTCTGTTGCTGTGGGTTGGGCAGACGACGAACTCCGAAAATGAAACATTAATCGACCTGAAAGTCAAAGATTTTCACAGTTTGAAGTTAAAAGTTTGACGTTTCTTTTGTGTTTCTAATCATTCAAAACGTAAAATAAAAACTCAAAGATAATAAAACTGTTTTGGCCGACATGCTGTAATCGATCATCGATCGATTACAGCATGTCGGCAGCGTCAGACCCAGCGATGCTGCTCACACTCAGACCTCATCCTCTGACTGAACAAACGAGGGGCGGGACTAGTCACAGCGAGTCCAGGAAGCACGTTTTCATCCAGAAAGCTGAAAGTGAGAAACATCACAAACTGATTTTTAAAGGTTAAACATGACAGCTCAACACACTCTGACCAACACGCCATCTTTTAGCTCCGTGTTTGGTCTCCTTCACCTGTAAAACCCCCGACAGACGCCTTCAGCTCCACACAAAGCCATGAATACTTTCACGTGTCGAGCCTTCGTGCTGCAGTTAGGCTGAGCAGAGCGAGCTGTCAAAAACTGTCACGTGCATTTGGAAAAAGCTGCAACGCAACTTTTAGGATTCAAATATACGTCACACATGGACAGAGACTGTACGTAAAAGATGGATGTAGCCATTAGTTTCTGGAAGAAACAACTTTGGTGCGTGGACCACTGTCCTGTTGCTTTTTTTGTCTGTTTTACAGTAAGAAGTGACCATATTTGGATGATAGTGGAATTTTCAGGTGATATTAACAAACTTGATTAATCAAAGTAGCCACGCCCCTAAACCCAGTATCCAGCAGGAAACTATCCACTGAGACCAAACACGCTTAATTCTGCTGGACAGCTGAACACAGGAGTGTATGAGGGCGGACTCACTGCTGAAGGCAGCCCCAAGTGTGCTTGATGTAAATATGTAAAAATTGTGTATGTTTCTGTCTTGTGTCCTGTTTGTTTGTATATGCGTCTTTCTTACTGCTGTTACACCCACATTTCCCCTCGTGGGACAATTAAAGGATTTTTCTACCAAAGTGGCCACGAGAGGAAATGAAAAATAAAATATCCCCCAAATTTTCTGAGTGAGTCATTTAACTGTATTTCAAATGTATTTAAGATGAAAAAGATTATTTTAAGGCTGATTTAAACTTTTTTTTTTAAATTTTCACTCAGAGAAATCATGCTGTGCAAAATCTTTTTCTTTTTCTTTTTTAAACTCGATTCTGCATCAAATTTTAAAAGTTTTCCGCCTCTACACCAGCTTTCATTAAATCCATCTCGGCAGGTTTTTGTGCCTAATCTTGAATTATGGTGCAGAGCTGAAAATAGTTTTTTCATCAGAGCCTCGCTGTACCCACTCCCACAAACCGGCCGAGCACACAGTGTTTCAGTCGTCTGACAGGAGAGAACGCTGGCAGTAGTTTATGATCCCATGATGCATCAGTACTGTGAGGAGTAAACGTGTGCACGGTGTAGTGCGGAGGTTTTTGAAAGGTGGTGCAGACTTTTGCAGTCGTGGTAAAGTGTCAGTTATTTAGTGTGCAGCTAAAGGGTCGCTTTGCATGCAAATAAACACAACGAGTGCAGCGGGGTTCAGAGAGCTCAATGGTGGGCCGAGCGAGTTTCAGCAGCTTCACCTTGAACATAATCGCTGTCTGTGCCAATTAAAGCGCCACCAGCGCCCCCGCCCCTCCTCCATTATCCTCTGGCCTCTGAGAGCCGAGGGAAGGTATGTGGGCTCGGCGCCAGCCGGCGGGCCCGCTCGGGAGACAAACACCGAGGCGGCCTGCGTGGGGTTCAGCTCTCTGAGGCAGCCTGGTTTCCACAGCAACGGCCACCGCCGCCAGCCGGGAAAAACCTCCTAAATGTCAACTTTTCCAGGAAACGGGGAGAAAAGAAGCTCATTTTAAAGTCTCATTGCTCACAGGGTCCCCAAAAACCCTCAAAGGCTTCGAGAGACATTCTTGGGCCATTCGGTCATCAGAGATTCGTTTTGTCCGAGTTTGGCGTCGGTAATCTCCAGCTTCAACCAGATTTTATAGCTTTCATACAAACCTGATGTGTCTTTGCACTCCCCAGCACACTGTCAGTGTCCAGTTTAACTCACACTGTGAGAACGTCTTCTGTTTGTTTCACCTCGTGTGATTGATAATAAAAACTCCGGCTCTGTTTTTTGTTCCGTGCCGTCTTCCTGTGAAGAGTTTAATGTCGGATTTGTGTGCTGCTGCCACACATATCTCACATGTTTCATTGGTCTGAACTTTAGCATCGTAACACAGCAGCTCCTCTCAGTCAGAGCTATGCCATCACACTCACACGTCTGCTTTCATGATGCATTTAGGGATCACCTGTAAATTGTAGCTAAAACAAAATAAAATTGGTTTCAGGTTAAAAGAGCCTTGCAGTAGCCGTATGTAACCCTCAGAGTGCCAAACTTACCCAAAATTCACCAAATTCTTCCTTTAACCCTAAAACTCTTAATCTGAAAATCAGACAGAAATGAACTAACGTGTTAAAAGTCGAATCATCTTTTATACATTTGTTTTTGGCCTCCATGTTTCGAAGCTTCAGCTTTAGCGTAACGCCTGCTGAGATGTTAGCTTTCTGAAGTCAGAGGTTTGGGTTATCAGCCAGGTTAGCTGACACACGGCTAACCTGCGGTCGCCACATCCTGCTGTAGAAGCTGCAAAGGACTCAACGGTCTGAATATTCATGGCTGAACTGGAGGAAATCTCCAGACAGCTACAACAGTAAGAAAAATAATGCTTGGGTTCAGATTTCTGTTACCAACTGAGCGGCGGCGGCTACTTTCAGGGACCTGCAGCACGTTTTTCTCTGGATGCAGCCGCTCTTTGTGCAGACGAGAGCCTGACGTCTTAGTAATAAGAAGAAAAAACAACCTTTGTGTGTACATGTGGTGATTAAACGTGAACATAAGACACTCAGGAATGCATTAATGCCACTGAATGTCCTCACAAAGATAGTGAAACAAGTGTATGTGTGTGTGTGTGTGTGTGTGTGTGTATTAGCTCCTCCCCCTGCACACAGAGTGGAGCAGTCGCCCCAACAGGAAACATCTTTGGCCCAAAATACGAGAACCGCTCAACCAAACGACCTGAAACTCAACACCGAGCTCATCAACGTCCTCAGAAACACACCAGCTGAGTCTGAAGTGGATCAGCTGACCGTGGACGCTTCTGTCCATCTGTTTGAAGGTCAGCATGAAGAGCTGCTGTCAGTGCAGTAGTCTCATGCTGTTGGCAGCATGTCATACTCAGGTACATTTCTGCACTTTAACGTGAACATTTTGGTCCTTTTTCATTTCAGTTTTTTTTTTCATTTATAGTCGTAGGAACATCAACCAATCACATTTCAGCAGGTAACCTGAAAATTAGCCACTGCACATAAGAACTTGTGCTTTTTACAAGTTCACTCATAACTTCTATCATGTATTGACTGATTGAAATCCACTGTGATGTTGTTAAGAAGCAAAACTGCAAAAAAGTCTTTGTCCAACAAATTATTGATCTCACAGTTTCTGTTCTCTCAAAAAGTCGTGCTTCACTTGGTCCACAGATGAATCCACTCGAAGCCCAGACCTCCCACCGTCCTGCTGATCTGACCGACAACACGTTTAAAAACATCTGCGTAACAGCGATGAGTCTGACACGTCATCAAACAACGAATGATGACACACAATTCATACATGTTAAAAAACAAAATCCGGCTCAGGTAAACAATCTGTGGAAACTGTTTAATGTTCAAATGTAACTTTATTTATAGAAAGCAGACTCAACATTTAATTTCTGTGTTATAGTTAGGGCTGCCACAAACAATTATTTTGATAGTCGACTAATCAGATCATCATCCATTGGACGTAAAACGTACAGCTTATTGCACCAGCAGCATCTGTTCTTATATAACTATCATTAGCTTACAGTTTTAAGTGTTTAAGGTATGTGCTAACTAAAAATAAATTTTAATGAAATTTGCAGATTGTTTCGGTGAAGTTTAATAAACTCCTTGCTATCTAAAATATAACAGGACACCGGAGCATCTCACACTTCTGATAATCAGCTGTCTGCTTGACGTTTATTCAGCTGTGTAAAAACTATAACTTTAATCTCAGCCAAACCGATTTACTCAGGAACAAATAAAATACTAAAAAAAAAGCCAAACAATAACATTTTTAGTTATCTAAGTGACTTATATATCATGTTTAACCTGAGTAGCGAAAGACGGCGGTGGGTTTGAAAATGATTTGCCGGGAGTCAGGTGTTCCCGGCTAGCTATCGAGCTAGTGGGTAACAGACGTCTCCGAAAACGTCGGAGCGCTTTTGAAAATATGTGGTGTCTTGATAAACTGAGCAGATATTTGAGGTTTACACAGCTACATTCTTGCCTGAAAACATGTTAAACGTTTATTTATATAATTAACTGGTTTTAACTGTTAACTTCACCCGTCTTCAGTATTCAGCTTGTTTCCTGCTTCATGTACAAACTGCCTCCAAACCATCCACAAAACACTGGGAGTGCGATCTGGCGAGCGGTCCTGAGACTAGTGACGGGAATTCCAGTTCTTTTTAGAGAGCCGACTCTTTCAGCGGCTCTTCAGGTCGTTTTGTTGCTTTAATTAATTTATTATCAGCAACAATATAAAATTATGCACAAAATGAACTACTAATGTAAAAAAAATGTTTATTTATGTTTAATATATAAATATTATTTATTTACTCACACCACACAAAATGTAAAAAAATGAATTATAATATAAAAAACTCAACTATTTACAATTCAGCTTTTAACTATTTCAATATTCAGATCTTTCCTTTTAAGCAAATGTAAAAGGAAACAACACAAAACACTGCAAACCACAACACAATGAAATGCGACTAACTGCGTGAAGCGAAAAAAGTGAGAGAAAGAACAAAAAATCTGGCATTGTTCACTTGAAAGAGTCGGCTCTAAGAGCCATTTCGTTCGCGACCGACCCATCACTACTGGAGACGGTCTGAGTCAGGGATTGGTCCGAGGAGGCGGCGTCATCAGGTCCTGCTGACCTCACAAACAAATCAGCCCACAGAGGCTGACAGAGGTCAGCTGTTCCAGCTGCTCCTCAGCGCTCATCATCTGATCTGCTTTTTAAAACAGGACCGCCATGCTGGAATCCATAGCAACAGGCAAACTTACCGGGCAGCTCTGCCACTTAGTGGTTTTCATGAAAGACTTGTTATTAAGAAAACATGGGACCCACATGCCTCCAGACGACTTCACTGATGCACCACCCGGCTGATGGAGGCTCCTTCTGAAGTGGTTGATGCCCCCATTACAGTCCTCAAAAGGTTTTTAATCCACAGAAAGAAGAAGTCCTGAATGCTAAGAGGAGGAGGAGGAGGCCACCTTTGGTTGCTGCACTCACAGTTTGAAGTCTAAGTGCAGCCATCTTGGTTTGTTTGGAGCTGGAAGTGACCATATTTGGACAAGAGGGTGGAAGTGATCAGCTACTCCTAGCAAGACTGGTTTTTAAGCTAATGCATCACACTGACACTGCACCCTCTAATATTGAGAGCTAAATAACAGGCTAACAAACTCTTAGACTTTAATTCACCCAAACTTAGAGGACAGACTTCAAGGACGCAGCACAAACTCGCACCGCAGGTCGAGTTCAGACTCCAGACAGCCAAGGCTAACAGCTCCAGCTCTAACCAGAGGAGCCACACACCAAACCTGAAGCCTCAATCAAGTTAAAAAAGAAGCGTTTTAAAAACAATCACCTGCCGTGCTGCAATTATAAACGAGGGAATGATCCACAGAGAGCCAAACTGTTTCTGTAAACGTGCTTATTTCTGCTGTAAAGTTCAACATTTTTATGTGAAAGTCTACGACAGGAGCCTCTGGTGGCCACCAGAGGAACTGCAGGTTTTACCTGCTTCCACCTGATTATTTCGCCAAACTCAGATCAGAGAAACTTACAGAAAACAGAAAGTAGGCACAGAATGTTTCATGTGTTACTCTGAGGAAGATTACAGACTCCTCATCACTCTGCAGGTCATCAGCTAATGAGAAGGTTGGTGGTTCAATTCCCGGTTGCTCCAGTCTGCGTACCAATCATCCTGATGTGCTCATCAGTGTGGATCTTAGACCAAAAGCACTTAGATGTAGAAAGGTGCCTGTTGTGAGTGAGGCATGCTGGGTGCTCAGGAACCCTCCATTTACCAGTTAAAGCCCCGCCCACAGAAAAGCTGACATCACAGGTCACTCTCACCTGATGCTGTTCCAGCTGGAAATGCTTCACATAATGAGATCAGTAACTCCTGTAAGGCCAACAACTTCACTTCACATAGTTTTTTTTGTTCTCCTGGACCTGTGTGATGTCACAGGGAAAGACCAGAGTGGATTAGAACAGAATAGAAAAAACTTTATTATCCACATCAGTGGGAGATTGTCTTTGGTTCACCAAATTAAAACACTGAGTGACACTGCAGAAAGCAGAGCATTGTTCACAAGCAAACCTAAAGAAAAACAGCAAGTTTGACATTCACACCTGGTTTCGTACTTATTGACCTTCTTTACCTGATATTTCCTCTTTGCTCGAGCTCCTTGTTTTTTGTAAGTGCTGTAAGACGATCTGAGTCCAGCGCATGTTAAACAGTAACAGTAATAATGTAACAAATTTAAACTTTAACTTTTCTGTGCAGCTGCAGGAGTTGAAAGGTCGGCACTAGGACCCATCGGACAGCTGACCGGCTGGTCTTCGGCGCTAGGACCCCGCGGACACCGCGCTCCTCTCTTTGTTTCCACCAGTCAGCGCCTCCTCCTCCCCCTGCTGCTGCTGTCGTCCTCCTGTAGTCTCACTCCGAGTCTCTCTCCATCAGCAGCGGCTGGATGCTTGCAGGGACGGAAACATGGCTGTGAATCTCGGCAAGAACCGGCTGGCCCTGCTCACCGCCTACCAGGACGTCATCGACGAGACCTCGGACACCGACTGGTGAGTCCCGCGGCCCTGCTCTCCTGTCCTCTCCTGGTTCTGCTCCCGCTCCTCTCACAGCTCCTCTCGGGGTTTCGTTGTTCGGGTTGTTGCGCGCTGAGGATGCACAGGGGAGGACTGGGGCACCACCACCTTCATCATCATCGTCAGTACAGCTGGTGTAAAGTAGGGACGGAGGGGGGTGCGGTTGTTTCGGGTCTGCAGAGAGTTTGTGTCAGAGAGCTGCAGGTCTTTTTTTTTTTTTTTAGGGGGCGGGGGGGTCCCGAGCTGCCCCGCAGTGCAGACTCAGCGGGGAAATGTGCGCCACTGTGCGCGTAAAATGCGCTTTGTTTGCTTTCAGTCCGCCGGGACCGGCTTCACTCCCAGCTGGAAGCAATTTCAGGCTTTTGTGCAAAGTGATGCAGAGGTGTGTGTGTGTGTGTGTGTGTGTGTGTGTGTGTGTGTGTGAGAGGTGGTCCAGAGATACTGATGAGCCCCTGCATCCTTAAACCAGCAGGAAGAGGGGCGAGGCCGGTGGGTGGGATGGAGGGAGGAGGGGAAAGAAGGGGTGGAGGCTTCCATCATCCCCCTTTGTGGCGTTTCTGCACTGGGAAATGGTGCAAGAGGGTCAGTAAGGAAGTTAGTGAAGTCAAAAATTATTCATTTGGCCTGCCGAGCTGTACGGTGGCCCAAAGGTGCAAAACATAACGACAATAAGAAAAACGCAACAACTTTTTAGAAACATCAAATAAAAAAAAAAACGCAACAGTGAAACCAAACTGGACGTTGTTTTGTAAAAAAACAAAACCAAACCAAAAATACAACAAAGACGTAAAACTATGAAGCAAAAGAACAGAAAAGTAAAAAACAAAATAAAAACACAATTACAAGCAAAACATTTTTTAGTCGTGTGTAGGAAAACCCCGTCAACATTCAGGGAAAGAAACAAAACCAGAGTCTTTGGAACTTCTCACGACATTCCAGGAAAAAATGTGACAACATTGGGAAAACCCCCAAAACAATTAAATATTAAATCAAAAAAATGCAAAACATGAGATTTAAGAAAACAATAACATTTCACAAAAGCCCGACAGGAAGCAGGAACAGCTAAAAAAGGAAAAATTAGCATTTTGGAAAATGATTTTTGAACAGGAGACCAACACAGGAAGTGACTAACAGGAAGTGACTAACAGCAGTGTGGTGATCTGAAACTATAGAATACGAATAAGAACAACTTTATTTATCCCGAGGGAAATTCTTTTGTCATGTACATGCTCAAAGCAGCAGGAGAGACACAGGAACAGATGAATAAGATATACAATATATACAATAAGAATAGTAGTATACAGTACAGAAGTGGGCGGGCCCAGAGTTAAAACTCTCCTGACTTCAAGGCGATCATTGAAGTGATTTTGTTTACTGAAATATAACGTTTGGCTATTTGTTGATCGATCAGTATCGGCAGTTACTGCGGCCGATAAATAAAAATGTAAAGAGGAGAAAGGAGAAGCGCCCTTCGGCCATGTTGTGAGTGTTGAGTTGGGCAAAGTGCAAACGAGTAAATAAAAATACATAATAAATGTCTGAAAGAAAAGAATATCGGCCAATATATCAGATCAGTAAAATCACCAGATATCAGTATCGGTCTTAAAAATCTGATATCAGTCTGATATCAAAAACATGAAGAAATCAGTTTTCAGGTGTGTTTGGCACCTCTAGGCTACCGTACAGCAAACCATGGCCTAAGTAAAACTATGTGTATGTGAAGTACTGCTCCCAGCTGCTCCCTAATGGGATCAAACCAGCAACCTTTTGCTGGCAGATGTGTAAACCACCACATCTGGAGCTGCTGCACTGAAACATTACTATTAATATTTATTAACAGACAAAGATCAGGCTTGAATCTCTAATCTTGGAATTTTATATAACAGGTTTTCTGTCTTTGAAGAAGGCAAACAGACCAGCGCTCACTGGTTTAACAATGACTCACCCCCACAGATCAGCAGCCCCACTGGCTGCAGTGATGTATTAAAGTAAATGTTTATTGCATGGACTTTGGTGCTGAAACACCAAAAGCACTCTCAGGTTTAGAGTTTGTCATTTCGTAGCCGAGTAGGAAGGTCACCAAGCTGAATTTCCCCGGCAACCTGTGAATCCAGAGCAGCAACGTTTTAGGTGAATCCCAGAGAAAAAAAGAGGAATTTCAGAAACCTCGGCCTGGTTTTGGTGCCGGCACGTCCTTCCTGTTCTCTGTTTGTGTTTGACTCAGAACAAAAAGGGGAAGGAGCCGATTTGTTTAGTTTCAGAAGCTGCAGCATGTAGAGGAGCTGGTTAGCTTAGAGGAGGTAATATTTGACTTAAACTGCAGGTTTAATGTTAAACTCCAGCCTCTGTCCTTGAACACGATAAGGCAGCAGTCATAACAGCTCCACCTGTTCCCCTGATTAAAAATCAGAGGTGTCCTTTGTTAAAGGTTGTTTGGACACAAACGCTGAGTCTGAAACATGAACCTGAGCCATCTGCTGCAGGTCGTGAGGCCAGGTGAGGTCACGAGGAAGCCTAACCGCCTCACTCAGTCTGTCCACAAGGGGGCGTGCTCATGGATGGTAATGTAGTTTTAGTTGATTAGCTTCGACAACAACACGAAGGCTTTTTTTAGTGTTACCACAAACCAGATCATTGATTGATTATTGATAAATGATTAAACCCATGTGATCTCGTCGTCCTGAGGTGGGAGTCGCTCTGGTTGTTGTAGTATAGTTGCAGCTACAGTTGAGCAATATGTTGCCCTCACCCAGCGATGTCAGCAGGGTTGGGCTGGAGTTAGAGGTTTTGTGGTCCAGCGGTTAGCACCATCGCCTCGCAGGAACAACGGTCTCGGGTCCAGATCCAGCCTGGTGTCTCTACAGGTTCTTCACCCAGTCCAAAATCCTTCATGGGGCTAACTGGTGATTGGCTGTAGACATGAACGGTTGTTTGTCTGTCCAGGTGTGCCCGCCCTCTCGCCTCAGCCTGACTTAAACCTGAAGTGATGGAAAGTGGATGGAGGGTACCTTTCATTGAAATCCATCTTTTCCTTTAGATCTGACAGTTTTTCCAAAAAGGTAGAAAAAAAAGGCTATAGCTGAAGGGTGGAGGTTAACCTAACCTGATGTTCAGACAAAAATATTCCAGCCACCCACCAACAGTCCAGTGTGGACGCTGGTTTCTGTGGCTGAGGAGGTCGAGGAAGATTCAGGATCCACTCTATAGTTGTATATTGAAGTGTCTGTGGGCAGCTTGTTGAACTCTGAGTTATTCTGTGTGACAATGTTTGACAAGGTAACTATCTGGGACGTTTTTTTGAATTTTGAGTTATTTTGTCACTGTTTTCAGTAGGGGTGGGGAAAAAATGGATACTGTGTAGCATCGTGATATTTTGTTTGCTAATAATGTATGGATACAGGGACAGCAGAAATCGATATTTTGTTACAAAAAAGGTTTTTGTGCTCTGACTTCAGAGCATGTTGATCCTTTTTCTGAGCAAGAATCCTGACATTCCTTCACTGTCCAAATGTGTTTAACTTGTTTTGGCAGCAATAAACATGACAGTTTACTTATTTTAATTTAAGACATGTTTTATTTTAATTAAGTTTAAAACTTTTTGATTTAATGTAAAATTATATTTTGTTTTAATTTACTTTCAAATTCTTCAGTTGCTGAAGGGGCTGCATAGTTTTCATAAACTGCATAGTTCAGAATAGCTATAATTGTACCAGATGGTTGATTCAGTTAAGTTGGACTAGACTGTAATACAAACCGTTCAGTTTGTCAACAATAAAACTGAAATGAGAGAAAGACTGAGTGTGAGACTTTGATATTAGAGAAAATGAATATTGATAAAGTTTACCTTTATGTACAGAATCTGAATATCGCAAAATATTTTAAAAAATTGCAATAATATCGTATCGTGGGATGTATGGTGATTCCCACCTCTAGTTTTCAGTCACTAACTCAACGTTTGGACTCATGTGGAGCAAAAACCAAAACTCTTTTTCAGTGGCTGCAAACAAATACGCTCATTTGTGAAAAAACAAACAAACCTTATTTGCAGAGCCAAAGTGCACTTTGTGCTCTCTGAACATGTGAGGCGATCGGGGTTCAGCGCTCAGGTGATGTGCGGCAGTCTGACCCCAGCGTGAGCTTCAGTCACTGTAACACACGAGGAAACGTGAATGTTTCTGTTTCATAAGTAAGAAACTTCATCACAGCTGTTTGAGCAGGTTTTGAGATTTGCAGCATTCAAACGGTTTCACCGGCTGAATCATCAAAGAGCCGAAAGGCTCAGTGTGGGATGTGACCCCAGGGGTCCGCAGCGTGATGATGGGAATGACGTTTGCTGTTTGCATCGTTAATAATCTCATTTAAAGGTCTGTGGAACCAAAATTTTAGATTCTGATTCAACAGAATCTGAATGCTTTTACAGTTACAGTTCATCAGAGTTTCACTAATATGGAGGTTTGCTCAAAAACTGAGCTGTTGGGCTGCTTTTGGTTTATTTACAGCAGATTTCGTCATCGATACAAAGACAGACATCGAGGACAAATTTCCACCTCTGTTCCCGGAGATGTGCGCTCGTCACAGCCTGACACGAGCTCTCCGAGGGTGCAGAAACGTCGCTGTTCAGGTGTTAATGGAGGCAAGAAATGATGCTTTTTCCACCCTCGAGTCTCTCGCGGCGTCACCAAACTGTAAAAGTGTAAATTACGTGTTTGTGTCAGCTGAACTGCTCGTGCGAGCGCGAGCTGTCAGGTTGAAAGGTTAACGTTTCCTATAACGGCGTTCGGATTTAGTGGGATGATCCGGCGGGGCGGAGAGACGATGCGGAGGGCCTCAGGCCTGCCCCCGTTTTTCACACTTGATGGGATTCGAACAAAGGCAGAAACCTCCAAACACGCTGACCCCAAATAACACGGGACCCCCCCAAACACCCTCCACACCACCGCCCTCTGCCCTACTCTGCTTTCCCACAGAGCGGATTTAGGAGCTGGATAAATGCAGTCTCAGGAGCCTCTCCTCAAATCTGGTTTTTCGGGCTCACCAGTCCAAACAAGACGAGTTCTTCTGACCTGGTTTTGTCGATAAAATAATAATAATGCGTTTATTTATCTCCCAGCAGCTTTACGTCACCTTCACTGCAAACAGAAATAACTTTTTTTTCTGGAATTTAGACGTTTGGGGCTATTTTTGTGTCAGTCCACCTTAAACAGGGTAAACGTATTTCCCTGTGGTCTGCATCCGTCTGTGTGGTTTCCCAGAGATGAGTGCCTCATAATAAAAATGATCGAATTAAACGTCACTTGTGTTCTAATAAGAAACATTATTTGAAAGCAGCAGTGTCCTTTTCCATCCATCATGAAACGAATTTTTGTTTTTCAAATGTTGACGATGAATCGGGGAAAGAAACGTTCAGCAGGCTAATCGATGATTTTTGGAAAAAGCTCCGTCGTCGTCTCTTGTAAATGTTTCTGTCGTCCTGTCGGTGGCAGGACTCGGTCAGGAAGCTGTAGAGGTTTGTTCGTTAATTACACGCCGCCCTCACATCACGCTCGTCCCCTGTGAACAGGTCTTATCTCGGCCTCGCTCGCTCGAACATCCGTCGAACTTCAAGCTTCCCCCTCGCTCTCGTCGTCGCCTCCGGTCTCGTCCGTCACAGGCGGCTCGGCCTTCAGAACGCCATCAGCCGCGAGCATCTGAGAGCAGCAAGTTGAAGTGATAACGTGCGGGAGGCATCCAGATGACAGATGAGTCGGCAGCATCGCTTATTCGGTCGGGGAGAAGCGTGAAGCTTCGTCCCTGCTGATAACAGGACAGACGAGGCCTCTGTTAGACTTCATGAAGCTCGGAGCATCAACACAAAGGAAACATCTGCATGATGAGTTTGGGTTTAATGATGGCGTCAGGGTAAATGGATTTATCCTGAGCAGCAAACACAGTCACTCCTAAGGACAAAGACATGCAGAGAGAGTGCTGTTTAAGTGTAAAATTACCAAAAATTTACTTTCCTGATTTAGTCAAATTCAAATATCTGAGAAACTATAGACTCGCATCCACAGACAGCTCCTTCAGGATTAACCCTGATGACTTTAGTGACCCCTTACGATTCATGTGGTGCCATTATTTTTGGTTTTTGACTGATTAAATCGAGCATCACCACTGTGAGCATGTTAGAAAGCTAATTAAAGCCTCACAGAGCTGTTGGCACGACTGCGCACCACTCCCTAATCAGTATTCAGTACCACGGGGAAAAGTGGCATTACATTAGAGTGTAAAGTTCTTGATTTCTTCATTCAAAGATTAATCTAATCAGGCTTTAAGGAAGTGGTGCAACAGACACCGAAGTGCATGTTAGAGACCAAAGAAAACATTATTGTTATAAAAAAAAAATTTTTCATCCACCAGCAGTCCTGACATCTAAAAACACTACAAGTAAAAAACGAAAGGCAACGAAAAAAAACTTTCTTTGTAATGTCTGCTTGTAATTTAAGAAGTGCTGCATTTGGGTAAAAGTATTACCAATAACTCAGAATTAGAGGAATAAGTGTTTGTATGCGTCAGCTGCATGGAAGATGGAGAAAAATAATAGTGAAATGAAGTTATACTTTGATAATATAGAAGTTAAATAAAGCATTGATGGGCTGTAAACAACAAGCTGTGCTATTATTTATTTGTAATTAAAATAAAAAGGGACTAACAGCACAAACACGGTCTAAAGGTTCAGGTCAGGGACTCTAGTTAGCTGAGGACTAGCTAACAGCTAGTTAGCTTGTGAGTAAAGGTAGCACTTACTTTAAATTTTAAGAAAATCAATACAAATGTATGAATTACAGTTTTTATAAAAGTGGAAATTAGTAAAAATGATCAAAATTATTTTTTATTTCCTGAAGTGTTTTCTTTGTTTAAAGCTTCCTGTTGGGTAATGCATGCTAGCAGAGTTAGCTTGTAATGGTAACTCTGATGTATAGGGTGTTAACTATATTAAACTTGTATATAAATTGATATAGTAAAACCTGTCACTCATTAGTTTGTGTTCTTCTATTCTGAGACCCTACATTTGTTTTAATACTATTATATTTTACGCTATCGTTTGTTTCGTGGTGTCGCAAAATAAACTGTTTACGGCAATATTTTTTCATCGTTTTGATGGTCACTGTAGTTATTATTAATTTCTTAAAGTTCTCTCTTTCTCTTATATTTTACATAACCACACTACGGACGGACGGAAGCGTTTGTTTTTATGCGTTGTCGTTAGCAACAACGACGGTAAAACTACCACGTGTCCGCTTGTTCGACATAAACCTTTCACAATAAAACTCAAGATCCAGTTGAGACTTTTCAAAATAAACGGAATCGCGTGAAAGAGCAGATTATGGACGGATGAGAAGCAAAAAAGAGCCGTCAGGTGCTAAAAAATAAACCTTAGACTCAAACGTTAGAACAGGCTTTTCCCCGCAGCACGCCGTGTAATAAATACAAAGAAAACGGCGCCGTTACAACTTATGTCTAAAAATGTATCGTTTCATGCATCGGTTAAAACACTCGACTGCAGGTACGCGACGCGCAGCTGGAAACACTTCACGCAGGTCGAGCTGCCCGAGATTCACAGAATTTACAGAAAATGTTACATTTTTGTGATTTATATCGTTATCGGACGATAGATGTTTTATATCGGGATATGAGATTTTGGTCATATCGCACAGCCCTAGCTAATGTTTTTTTTTTTGCTAAACTAGCTCGGTTAGCACGAATAGTTTACGGTGATATTAAATGGATAACTACTAACCAAAACGCTTTATTAGATGTTGGACATCACAAAACGGTTTCAGCATTCATTCTCACAGCATTAATAATTCACTTTGATGCAGTTCAAACTTTGCTCTCAAGTATATTTGTCGTAAATTTGTAAATAAATGAACTCTGGAGACAAATAGTTTTTTGTAGCAGGCTGTAAACATGTTCATGGAAGTTTGAATGTTGCATCTGTAACTCACAATTTTAGGTTGGCATTTCAAAATTTTGAGGTAACTTAAAATGTTGTCTTCCTCTTACAAAAACGTAATAAAACTTCCAGTTGTGTATCTCGACCTGCCTAAAACTGATGAGGACTGAATTTGTAAGACTGAAGAGCTCAAAGAGACGGTGATGTGCGGGAGGAGGCTCTGGCAAATATGAAGCATGTTACATCATTTTTAAAGCACGAGGGCTTTTAAACTGATAAGACTGGGTTGTTCACTGCCTCAGAGCATTGCAGGCAGCGGTAATGGGCGACTCCTGAAGGGTGAACATTAGGATGAGATTCCCTCTCCAGCCTGTTTATCATTAATTCATCCGCTCCCTGAAGCTAAAAGAAAGGAATGTTACCTCTTGAACCATAAATGTCAGACTGCGGTGAAGGTGACACTGTGAAAAGGGCAGCGGGTGAATCAGGGTTATCCGATATCACAAAATCCACAAACCGCTCTCAGTGGCTGCTGATTGGCCGCAGGCTGCTGTCATACGACCCTTTGACCTGTCCAGCTGTTCGAGGAAGCCATTACCTGACGAGTCACCTCAGACAAAAGAAGAAAATGGTGGAGAGAGGAGCTGAGCAGCAGGTTGAGTCTGTTGGTCTCAGATAGAAGACGTTTGTTGGACTGCTCACACACTTTGGCCTATTTCTCACATTTAATGTTTCCATCTGAGATCATTTTAACGCGAGTTGTTTATTTACCCCTCGGGAAGGTCTGAATTCAAGGTCGACCAAACAATGCTTCACAGCAGAGCCGAGGTCAAAGGAGAAACATAACACTGCTGGAAACAGCCTGAGGCCGTGTAGTTTAATAAGTTCTTACTTATTACCTGTTACAGGCAGGTGACGAAGGAGAAACCTGAATGAGCTGAACATACCAAAAGATGACGCGCTGTACTAGCTTTGCATGTTCTACATTACAGTAAAGTTGTATGTGAACTGTTACTGGTAATGTGTGCGTGTCGTCATGGGAAAATGGCTCCCTACAGACGTGACTTTATTGGGAATTACCACAAAAGATGTCGCTGCTCAGAGATGGTACTTCATGGCTTCTGTGTGAGTTATGCAGGTCATGGACAGTCTGTCAGGATGTCAGTGAGAGGAAGCGTAAACATGAAAGCTGCATGTCTGGGAGGTAAACTGGGCTTTGCTCTGCAAACGACCATGACAGCAATAATCAGATTGTACAGGAAATGGCTGGTTTGTGGTCCTGCATTCGTCCAGAGCAGTTACCCTACCCTCTACCAAAAACACATTTAATGGATCATCTACTGAGGACAAATAGATTTGGAGGTTTAATCTCTGACCTCCTGAATGTGCCCCTTCTTTCTTTTTGTCTCATCATCATCTGCTCTGTTTTTCAGCAGAGAGAGCATTAATGTGCCTTGAGAGCAGTTAGTAGACATGTTGTGTTTTCACCGTGATCTCGCCGCTCTCGCTGCACTCTCTCAGATTAATATAGAACAGGGTCAGTGGTACAACATGCAAAAACACGGGCTTTCACTTTCATCACAGCCGCTTTATAAAACACAGGTCGACATCATCCTTCAGCACTCGCTTACAGCTTCCTCACTTACAGGAGCAAAAATATACAGAGCTAAGAAAAGGCTGGTTTACAACCAGAAATGTGTCTTTGTTTTATTTATGTCTTCTATAAATATGCATATGTGTCTTTGGAAACTTCCGCATAAATTTCACCAGTATGGCATGTTAGAAAGTGGAATTTTATTTATTTATTGCGTTCTGACTTGATTTCAAATATCCAAAGTAAGCTTTTAAAATCAGAATAATTCAAATCAATATTTTAGTTTAAAATCTGGCTAGCAGTTTAAATATTTAGCTAAAGTGTGGATAACCTGTTGAAATGTTCAGTTATCAAGCACAACTGTTAAGATTTTTTTTTTAAAAACATGATGGTTAAAACAGTTTAAATTTAGCTAAACTGTTAATTACCAAGAGTTTATATTTTAGCTAATAGGGCAAATAAACTAATGAGGTTTTAGCTAGCAAGCTCAGTTATTAGCTAAACAATAACTAGCAAAAATGCTAATGTAAAAGTTTAAAATATTAGAGAAAAATATTCTTTATAGTTAAGTAGCAACTAAAAATCTGGCTAAACAACTGTTAGCTAACAAGCACAAATGTTTGGAGTGCTAAAGCAGTTGAAACAGTTAGCCAAAAAATGTTAGCTAACTGTTAGCTAACAGTTAGCTAACATTTTTTGGCTAACAGTTAGCTAACATTTTTTGGCTAACTGTTAGCTAACAGTTAAATTTTAACTGTTAGCTAAAAGTATAGCTACCAGTTTCAGCTAAAAGTATAGCTACCAGTTTCAGCGTATATATAAACTGTTGAAATGTTTAGCTAACAATGGCAGCTCTAACAACTATCTTATGTTTATCTTAACAGCTGCTGTTGAACTGTTGAAATTGATCAATAAAATATATGTTATAAAAGAGAAATTATTGGCTAAACATGTGGATGAAAACTAAGATTGTAAGTTAATGGTATGAATAAACAAGCGCAGTTGTTAGCTTAATGTCATGGATAATTCTTAAAAGTATTGCTAGCAGCTGAAATGTTTAACTGAAAATGTAGATGTGAAATTGTTGGTTAACAACCACATTTAAGAAGTTCACTATAATGGTCACTATAATGTAATGAGGAGCTGTTTAATGGCAGATGTATTTTAAGCTAATATTTAGAAGTTAAGATAGTCAGCTAAAGAGAGCGGTTTTATTCAGATTACCATTTATAAGCTAAGTATTGCTGATCTAGTTTGAACTTCTTGTCTTATTTAATCATAAAGGTTGGTGTTGATGGCAGCATTACAAATGAAAAAGGCTGGAAACCACTAATTCTGTCATTTAATGATGTAGGTGTTTTTATAGTTGGCCGGTGCCTCTTCTTCCTTCCTCTCATCTTCTTCTCACTCTCTTACTTCTGATTCCTCCCCCTCCTCTAACAGTTGACATTTATATTTAGGAACTTAGCTGATGCTGTGAAGTCGAGTGAGATTTGATGGCTGCTTCACCAGAATCAGCTTAAATAAATCATGTCAGTGACGTTCGAGGCAGCCAGCAGTGAGGAGTGTGAGCAGCGAGGGAAAGGGAGGCGATGATGGAACTGAAAAGCAGGAATGCTGCCTCAAGATATGAGAAGAAAGTGGAGAAAAAAAACATAGAAAAGAGGCCTGACCCTTTTAATTGGTGTTAGTTTAATGAAGAAATCAATTAATTTCAGTGGGTTTGCTTTCATGGATGAATCATTTTCATAGGGTTAATTATGTAAATTTTGAAGAGTGGGTTGTAGCGAGGCCTCTTGACAGTGTCCAGAATAGAGGAAGCTGGTAGCGCTGTTTGTTTTATGTAAGCCTGGCGTGCTCGAGTGTAAGCTGCTCCACAAAGAAGGGATGATGTGCAGAGTGTTATGTAACAGGAGCCTATGCAGAGGTGTAGCTACACCTCTAAAGTGTAACCATCTCCGTGCAGGGAGATTTACTTTATACCTACCTCGGAAGTCAGCCATATTGCAGTTTGTCATATCTGTGGTGTTTACTTCAAGGGAGCACCTTCCCCCGGGTAGCATAAGCACTCTCTCTGCCATAAGGATAAATTCAGGGAACAAATGTCCCAGCGTCCTTCAATTAGTGCATTTTTCCATTATGTCAACAAAATAAACATCCTTCTAAAGTTAACAGCGATGATTGCTAATTCTTCTTCATTTTAATTATTGTGACGTCTATATAAAACTGATCAGGGAATGTTCTAGTTAGCTACCAGTTAAGAGCTGCTATTTTATTTGTTAATTTTGTTAGCTAAAATTAACAAGTAACAAGTAGAATAGTTATGTAACATAAACATAGCCGAACAGTTACCTTTGGTTCATGTAAAGAAATTAACAGCTATTATATTGAATAGCTGAAAGGTTAATTAAATGGCAAAGCATAACCTGTGAATGGTAAACCTAATGTTATGCTAAGAGTAAATAGTAAACTGAAAGTATAAAATTATTTAACAGATTAAAAAAAACTAACAAATGATTTGATACACTTGTTTCGTCCTTCTGTCGTCAGCCATCTTGGCAACAGGAAGTTATTTCGGAAAGAATCAAGCCACGATCTAAATAAACAGTCAACAGTTCATAAAACAGCATGTAGAAAAACTGAGTGGGTATTTAAAATGAAAAGACATTATTGCCACAATAACTGCATAAAGCACTGTGAAATTTATAATGTGCCGTCTTTTAAGTTGCTAGCTTAAATTAGGAATAAAAAAACAACCCTATGAGACAAAGGTATAGCTAACAGTTTAAATATTTAGCTAAAAGTGCAGGTAAACAGCTGAAATTGCTACTAAATAATATGGATAGTCAATCACAGTTGAAATTCTGAGGTAAAAAATGAATAAAAAGCTGAAATTTATCAGCTAAAAGTATGGCTAAAGGTGACATTTTAAGCTAAACGTGTTAACATTTTGGTTTAGCCGTTTCCTGTTTTCACTGGTTGTTTTGTGGAGGAGAGCCATCTTTGGTGTAGATGTATATTTATGGGGAATGTGTTTCTGTTTCAGTAATAAAGATGGAAGTGGAAAGAAATCGTAGAAGCCCTGAATAGCACGAACATATTTTTGGTATGCTAGCACTCTAGCTAGGTACAAATATACCCAGAAAGAATTCATGTTAAATCCTGTGTTGAATTCCTGGATTAATTTGGATTAAGTTTGTCCCTTTCCTCAATTTGTATCTTTTGTTTAAGAATTCCCAAGTACGTTTTTAAAGCTTTTTAGAGTTGTCCATGAATATTGAAAGCTTTAATGAGTGCAGGGTCAAGAGGGCAGATAGATATACTACAATACCATGAAGATATGCCTAATGTTAGCCTCTGTTAGTAGTTACAGCTCCAGTCAATGATTAATGTGTCATTCTTTTTGCGTGGGCTGTTTTAGGTTTTTGTTAAAGTGCATCCTAAACCTCCAAAAGGTTCATTCAGTACTTGTTCATACATGGATTATGATGTCAACGGTCAAAACTTTGAAGCATTTGTGTCTTTCCTCCTTCTTTTCTTCTGACCGGTGAGTTGCTGAAGTGCCAGAATGTGGTCGTAACCTTCAGTAAACATCTCAAAAGGAAATCTGGATGGCAGGTCGGGCGGCAGCTGAGTCAGGCAGAGGTCAGCGTCATGATGAGGAATGAAGAGGGTGACGTTACGTCGTGGTCCAGAAGATAAAACAAGCAAATCAAAGGCAGACAGACTTCAGGGCTTACGGGGATAATCTGACACTCAGATGATGTTTCACTTGCCAGATGTGTGGGGGGAAAGCCTTACTGGTGTTATTAGCATTTCTGCAGATCAGGATTAGTAATGTTGGGTGGTTTGAAAGACAAATTTCTCCACTTTTATGGAATACAAAAGGCAGATTTGTCTGTATGTATCTTCTGTATCTTATCTGTATCTTATTCGTGGACTGGAAATGAAGCTAAATGTAATTCTTAAAGTGTGTTATTTATTTATTTGACAGGCTGTTAGTATGTGGAGACTGAAAGCAAACAGGCTTGAGGCTGATTTGGGATGCAGAATAAACCAATTAGGGCATTTGGTGCTGAAGGCTGTGTTTGACCCGAGGCATTCGCTATGCTAACAAGTAGAGGGGGTTTCTGTTCTGTACACTTTTGAGAGCTGTACTGATGCTTGAGAGTCCTTCACCTGTATTTTTTTATTTTTATCTGGAAGCCAGGGAAGGTCTCCAGTCAGATTAAAGTTGATATCAGTGGTGACTGGATTTGAGTGTTTTCAAAGGGATGTGCCTCAGATGAGATTTATTGGAGTGTATTGCGCTCCGTCAGTGTTAAATTCCCCCTGGTACCTCCCTGCTGATCTGCCCTCCTCACTGACTGATATTTCTGGTTTAGGTTTTGCCTTTTTCTGTCAGATCTACAGAGCATGACACAGATGGGAATTTAAAATGTAATCGTACTTACTGTTTAAATAGTTTTTCTTACAGCTCTTTTTGCCCTTGAGAGTCTTTTAGAACAAATAAACACTGTCCAATAAAAAAAATATAATAAAAATAAAATAACTTCAACATGAAATACTTGGCACTGTTACGCCCTGTCCTGATTGGCAGATCACTCCATTAACAGCCACAGCTTAAATTATAACCTGCTTTATCATTTATTTTACCCCAAAATGGAAACTTAATTTGCAGAATGAACATCATGCTGCAGTGAAAGAGACTTGCAACTAATAATGAAGATCATAAACAGTTTATCGAAGTAATAAAACAAGCGTTAAACAGGTTCTTTTTCTGACTGACTTTTATGTAATTTGGCTTCTGTCAGAACTTGGTGCAGGCTCCCCCTACTGGTCATTAAAAGTATCCTTTTTATATTAGCAGTCTGTGAATACATACACGTGAATATTAATACTGCCAAATTACATCAACGGGATTCAATTGCATCTGTAGAAAGAGCTGTCGGCCCCTAAAGGAAAACCACCATGATTGTATTAAAAGTCTATAAACATTAGTTTTTCTGTGCCTTAAATATATGGACAAAACTTGTGCACGTGCTCCTTTTAAAGGCTGATTTTGAGCAGAGAAAAACTCTCCATCAACACCCAAAAATGGTTAGCTACGATTTCCTCTCCAACAGAGAGGTTCATTACGTTTATTGGAGAACATAATTGGCTGAAATAAGCACAGATTAAACTGGGGGAACACGCTAGAACAAAATGTTAAGCTGATGTTCATGACCGCTGGACGGCTGCATGCTGGGAAGCGTTCCATTACATCCTCACCCTAAGGCTACTAGCTGTCAAAATAGGCACAATTGACCTTTAATATTAAAACCACAGATATTTAGTTTCGAATGCGTGTTACTGCTACTAGATCTGCAGCTGCTAATCATTAAATCTTACCTAAGAAGTCTGTAACATAGAAACTGCTGTTTCCCTGAGCCCAGCGTGGCGTCCCCGTGTTGTTTCTTTGGTACCCGAACATAAAAATATTCATTTCACATGGACAAAAAAAGCAAAACAGCAGAGAAAAGCAGCAAACTGATATATGAAAAACCAAAATGAACAATTGTTAAGCTTTTTGTGCAGCTTGTAAAAGAGACCTTAGAGGTAACCAGCTGATTCTTGAATAATTAGTTTTCTTTTGTGTGAACATGAATATGGAGCAGGGGGAATAGAAGGAACACACGAGTGAACATAGGTGTCTACATCTGCTACAGCCCGCTGAGCTGAAAGCTGGGTTTCTGTTAAATGAGCAGCGCTGAGTCCACTTTAGAAAAGCGTTGAGTGTCAGTAGAGTGAAATGAAACTCCAGGCGAGCGTCGGGCTGTCGTCTGAAAGGGAGTTCAACGAGGGAGCGTCGAGGTACAGGAGAGAGAGCCTGCAGATCGTAACCTCGGAGCTTCTCTGAAATACTTTCCTCTCTGTGAGTCATTTGCACTTTGCCCTCGTAGTTTGGTAGCAGAAGGCAACGAAGAAGAAGGAGAGCGAGATTAAATTGGCCAGAAAAGAGAAATCAGCTCATATTTTTAGCTTTGCTTTCACACATCGAATTTCCAACCGAACTTGCAGAGCTCAGCTGGCTCGTGCAGTTAGAAAGCAGCCAAATATGATGTGAGAGACTTTCTTTGTTTCGTTATGCAGATACGTCCATACATCCCTCATAGATCTGAGTGTAACGCTGCTCTGCTGGTCAGTTTCTAATTCAAAGCTGAAGCTGTGGAAATCCTGCTGGAATCAGAAGCTGAGCTGGACATTAAGTCTGGCCTAGTTTTGAATTACGTGCAATAAAAGAGCAGGTTTGTGCAAACGTTTCCTCACAAACATCTAAAAATAGGCACTCTTCTAATAAATATCCAGTGTAGTTTCAGTAGTTGAATGATTTGTGTCAGTGGATTGTTTGGACGATTGGAGTCGTGGGGGTTTTAATCTTTAATTACTGCTCGATGGTTCACTGCAGTCCCGTTATCCATCTACTTTAATAGAAGATAATATCTTTATGGAAAGAATTTTCAGGAATCGAGTTCAGGATCTCGTCCTGATGTTTTTCTACTGGCTCCATCGACTGATGGCCTCCGTCCATCATGGAAGTTTGAGGCCATGTTTCTCAGCTGGAAAGGGGTGGAGCTGTTCAAGGATCTCTGATGATGTAGCGTCTGCAGTGATGAGGATGCTGTAACGACCTGTTCTGGTGAAGAGGGAATAGGAATGTCATTCGTTTACTGGTCAGTCTAAGTTCCTACCTTCACTTGTGGTCACAACTTGTGGGTCGTGATGGAAAGATTTAAGGACGTAAGCAGCAGAAATGATTTACTGTGATGAGTCCTAAAGGAACTGGCTGAGGTGGCTCGGGCATCTGACCGTGATGCCTCCTGAGCGTTTTTGATAAAGTGCTTTGAATGTGTCGGGAGGAAATCCCTGAACGCGCTCGAGAGGTGTCTCTCGGTTGGATCGGGGTGTCCCTTAAGAAGAGCTGGAGAGAAGGAGGTCTGAGCTTAGACTGGACCTGGATGAACAGATGGAGGGTGGATGGATAAGTTGTAGGTGTGGTGGACGGCTTTGTAAGTTTGCGCAGGGTTTGTTTTTTAATAAACTAACCAGTCATCGAGTGTGTCCAACATCAGCATTCATTCGTCTCCGAGATGCTGGGTTTTGACCGTTCACCATTACAGACTAGACGTGCCCATTTCCTCTGGTCTGTATTTGCTGCTCTGAGTCTGATTCCTGTCGTCAGCTCAGAGCTGGAAATGTCACTTTTCTTTTCTTTGGAGCTCTGAGTGGGAAAAAAATAAATCACAACTCGAGTCTGATTTAGACGAACAGCCTGTTCAAGTTAATCGAGACATCTGCCAAGTGTAGTACGATACTCGAGATCACTCACACAGACTTGCACACATATGGCAGTAAAATACTGTGGTAGTAAAACAAGGCACAAACTTCTACTGCAGAATTCAATGATGGCGTTATCTCGGCTCTTGTCTGTCCGGGTGTTTGTGGCCGGCTCGTTGAGTGAAAGAAGAGTTTTTAGGATGTTTAAGTGATTCTAGAGCATGTCACGATTTTCTCAGCCTCGCTGTTTGACAGATTCGAGGCTGTCGGCAGATAAAGGCCCGAAACAAGAAAAGAATCAAACATGCTTATTAAAGGTTGCTCTTTCCCAGGTTTTTATTTGCCCAAACTTTTATCTTTGTAGCACCAGATGTGCAGATCTGCCTCCACTGACACTGCTGTGCTTTTACATGAACTCTTAATAATTCAGTTATAATGGGATGAAAGCAGTAATGAATGTAAGATAAAGCCCATGAAAATGCCATCCTTTAATTACGTTAATGTGCTTATTATAAGCCAGACAAAGAGCTCATGTTAAGGACAGTTTTAGCTTTTTAGACACTTTAGTCCACTGAATGGTAATTACTTTAAACCACTTCATTCCCCTCCTGTTATCTGTCTAATGTAGTAAAAACTGCAATCTGAGATTTTAGTCCCATTTACTCTCAGATGTTCTGTATTGTGACGTCACTGGTGATGTTCCTACACCTACATCAGATCTTATTCTGTACTAAAATGTTAGCTATCACCTGTTGGTGGCTGGTTTGGTGCAGTATTTAGCATAATTTTAGCGTTATAACTGGTAAATAATTAACTCTGTTTAGAGCTATGTTAATCTTGTTACCTGATAATTAGGGGTGCAACAATACTCGTATTGATATTGAACCGTTCGATACCCATATGGAAAAGAAATAGTAAAAACTTATATGACTTAACTCATGAAAGTGGCCACTTTCTCATTACTTTCATATATTGTTTTAGTAAGTATCCAAAACATACAAGTTTCATTATATAATTTTTCAAGGAATCTTATATCTGTTTTCACTCTTGTATGCTTTTCATACAAGTTTCACACAAGACAGAAACAAACTTTATAAGATTTATATATATCTTTTCCATATGGGTACAGTGCTTTTGGTTCGGTACGCATATGTATCGAACAATACAAATTTTAAAATTTATTTTATCAACTTTTCTTCTGACGATGCTGTCTGTGTTGAGCGCTCAGTGGATCTGCGTTCGACTACTCCGCCTAGGCTGCACTGTCAAGCGCAGATCCACTGAGCGCAGCACAAGCTAGCGAGACAGAAGCTAAGCTCGTTGCAACATGGCAAATTGAACCTCCCCCACCCTCATTCAGATCTGGCCTTTGGAACTATTTTGATTTTCATGTGACGTATGACCCTGAAGGTAAGCGCGTCATGGACTAAAGTAAAACAGTATGTCGGATGTGCCACACAATGCTCAATTACATGGGTGGGAACTAGTGCGTTAGCGCAGTTAGCTCGTTAAAGTGTTGACGCAGTCCAGGCCCACGCACGGGGCGATCCGCGGTAGCTCGTTAACGGAGATTTGCCGTGTTGTGGCGTTAACCTCATTTCAGATTAACACTGACAGCACTAGTGGGAACACAACGAATATGACTGCACATTGATGTGCTTGATAGTGTTTGTTTTTCCTTAATATGAACTTTTATTGAGAACAGTTTTAACCCTTACCCTCCATCTCCCTGCTTATGTGTTTATATTAGCATAACTATATTGTTGTTGCTAGCCTCCAGGTAGCATTGTTACATGTCAACTAACCAAGCTTCACTAACCCTCCAAACGTTGTCTGTACTTTGTTTTCCGTCTTTGTTCATGTGCAAATTTATAGAAGAGCTGTATCTTTTAGTTTTAAGATACCACACGGATGTTTATAATTTAACATCCGTGTGGTTAGCTAGCTAGACGGGCACTAGCTAGCTAGCTAGACGGACACTAGCTAGCTAATGTCCTGCTAACTTCTAACTTGGGTAAATCTCATAAATCCTGGATAAACTTTACTGTAGCAGCTGGTAGAACAGAGACACCGATCATTTTGACTCTGAAAGAATTTGGACTGGTTCTAACTCTGTGTTGCATCAGTATTTACTTGATTTATGATCTGAAGAAATGTTTGAACCTGGAAATGGCTAATGATGTTAGACTTAGCTAGCAAATCAATGTCTGTGGTAAAACTGCTCTACCGTTCACCACCTCAAACACTTTCCTGATGGTTTACAGTATGAAAGTTTAGTTTAAATTTATACAAAATCATTTTCATTGTCAAAATTGTGGCGATAAAGCCAGGGCTGAATTACGGTGAGGCTACCTTATGAAACTGCTCAGGTTGAGACTTCAAAGTAGAAGTCATCATGGCTGTTTCAGTCTTTGTTGCAGAGATAAGACTCAACTGACAAAGTTTTCAAGATTATTGCCTTCTTTATTCAAACAAACTTTGGACAGTCTGCAGAATTTACACAAACAGACCTTTTCCTAATAATCTCACAACAATCCTGCTTAAGATAACCCCTTTCTATCTTTGGACAGTTGCAGGATTAACCCCTGTGAACTATGTACAGCCTAAAACTTACCTCTTGTCAAAGATGTTGTGAAATGTCCTTAAAATGGTTTGCTGTGGTATAAAAGTGGGGTTTGGGGTTGGCTAACGATATAGAAGCAAAATTGTTGGGCAACCCAAAAGTATAAAACTTGACCAGCACATCACTTCTTTAGCCTGTGCAGAGGTTATTGTTGGTGAAACTCGCTGCAGTTCCTCCTGTTTTTAAACCCTATGGGCCCTAATGCCTCTTTGCCCCGTTTTATTGAATAAAAAGCCATCAGACCTGAAGCCACCACCACTGCCAGTCGGCGCTCCGGCTGGATTCAGATTGGAAGTCAATGCAGCTTACAGGGCCCATTCTTCGACCTATGGGCCGATGTCATGGCTTTTTAAACCGGTTAACCTTTGCACGAGGCGAGTTTGACTGTAACTGTTCAGGGCTCTTCGTCTATGGATTGTGACTGTCATCTTCATCAAACAGCACATACAGATCAAAGGTCACAACTAAAAAATATGACTATCGTGTTATCAATGGATTGTTGTTTTTGTGAGAGCAGCTGTAATTTTAGGTTTTCTGAAGCTTCCTCCACCTCCTCTTCATCATTCAGCAGATCTTTTTTAAGTCCACACCCCTCTGCTTTATTTCAGCCTTTTTTTATTCTGAGCTGTCGGAAAGATGGATCCGTATTTTTGGAAACTTTTTGTTGTTGCTATGTGTCTCTGTTCCTGCCAACAACAACAAAAAGAAGAGCTCATCTTCCTCTGCTCATGAAACTGCAGATGCAGAAACACAGTTCATCCCTTTCTCTGTGCGATGGATGGAGGCCAGCGTTTGTGCTCTGTGGACGTCTGAGTCACACCGACACTGCCTGGGACAGTACAGGCCTGACAGAGACAGATACATCGCTGTTATCTCTGTTTGTTTTTCTGTGTCAGAGCTCATGAGCAGCATCAATGACAGTAGGGTCGCTGCGCGGCGTTTGCTGGCAGCTGGACGGCTGCTGTGGTCAGCGTGTCCGGACCTTCACCACGAAGACAAACCACAGACTCACCACAGTTTGGCTTCACAGGCCTAAGCTCCTATGTGAGTGGATATCTGCAGAGTTCTCTCGGGTGAAGGATGCAAGTGTTGCATCTGATCTGAAACAGCGTAAATAAAGGGAAGCCCTGTAAGAGCCACACTTTAGAACATCAACAGCACCTGAAATGGAAACACAACAAAGTTTATTTAAAGTTACTCAAACTAACTGTAGTGAAAACTGGTATCCATGTTTTATGGCTGTGGGATGTGGGAAAGGTCGGAATCTGACTCTATTCCAGTTGTGGCAGATGGTCGCTACAACCTGAGCCTGGTTCTGCCGGAAGTTTCTTCCTCTTAAAGAGTTTTTCCTTCCCAGTGTTGCCATCTGCTTGCTAATAAGAGGTCATTTGATTGTTGGGTTTTCTCTCTGTTGTTGTAGGGTCTTTACCTCACAATATAAGCTGCTTTTAGGCGACTGTTGTGGCAACTGGTGATGCTGTGGTGAGAGTGCAGGTGAGCATGACCGACTCGCAACTGATGCGTGGATTCTGGAGGGCGTGTCAAACGTGTGCCGGTGCAGAACCATCCTCAGGCCACCGGGGAATGTCCCGGTTCTCCCGATAGCCAGTCTGCCACAGATACACACTAATTTCACCTATAAATAAAACGCTTTGGCCAAAGAAAGAAAACCCCAGTCCGCTCACACATTGGCCAGATGGCGTGAATTATAATAGCATCTTCTTCAACAGAGATCTGGATCTGAACCAGCAGGCAGGAAGACTGTTTGTTGGATTGTATGAAGTGTCTGATAAGCTGATGGAGGCGAGGTATATGCTAGTGGAGTGGCAACGGCACCGTGTGAGGTCCAATCAAAGTAGCCATAACATTAAGTATACGTGGCTTAAATAGTATTTAAACTTCAGGGTTAGAAGAAAATATCTTGTCTTTAGCAGGAACCCAAACTCTTTTTCAGCAGGCTGTAAACAGGTTTAGTTTGGACATCAGTCTGTGAGCAGTGACTTGTTTTTCGGGGCTTCTGCTTTGGCTTCATTTTTTTTAGCTCCAGATGTTGATGCTTCAGCAAAACAGGGGACGTCGTTTTCAAATTTGCTTCACAGGTCTGTGGAAACAGCTTCTAATGAACCCTGAGCTTTTCTGATCATGTTTGAAAGCTCCTAAAATCCGAGGAAATTCGGCTTTTAGCACTTCAGTCAAACAGCAAGAAGTACGGCATTACTTTCCAGCTATATCAGGACCACTTTAGTCAAAATTGGACTCATTTTTATCTGCATCAATTATTGCGGTAATTATGTGGCTGTTTGGCTAAAATGGAAAACCAAAAGGCAGACACAACAGGCATCAATCACCCCACTTTAATGTCATGTCAAATAAACATGACATTAAGTGGAGGAAGGTTGCCGAGTGGCTTGCAGCATCAGTGTCGACTGCAGGCATCTCAAAGCTGCTTAAAGTTGCACGTCATATATGAGACTTACAGCCGGACGTGTGGAAGTTTGTTGCACTTGTTGTCTGTTTTATTTGATTTTATAGTTTATAACAGCTCAAACTCATGGTCTGAATTACCATTGGTGGTTATTATTGTTGGTAGCTGACCTGAGCCTCAGTGTGGTGAAACACACCTGCAGGTCAGCTGTAGCTTCCAAATGTGAAAAATTACATTGGTGATCCACATTTATCATCCTGCAGCGGCACTAAACACACGAGGCGCTTAACCAGGTATTTAGATCTGACAAATAAGGAGCATTAACCACAATAAACAGCACGGCTTTGACTAAACTGACACGACATTGATGCACCAAGCAGGAAACTGCCTTTAACGGCTAAATTTGTTAGAGATGGGTTACTTTTTTGTTTTTGCTTTTTAAAGAACTCTTGATTGACGAAGTCGTTGTTTTAGCAGCCTGTCGGTGTGTGAAGCAGCTCCTGCATACATGAATAAATCAAAGGAAAATAAAGAAATGAAAGCAGAATTACAGATGGAGGCAGTTAGCGGTGATGGGGGATGGGAGGAGAGAGCTTTAGAGGGAGCTCATGAGGATTTGGGAAGGGATAGAAACTGAAACTGGTAGCTAAAGAGGTCAGTGGAGGGAGGGGGGTGTAAATACTGAAGGCCTGCTGAGGAGGGGCCTAATCGGACTAAGTGAGCGTGCATGAGGGGGAATAACGGCTGCTAACAGAAGTCAACTTTAAAATTGGCTGATTTTACACGCACCCAGAAATGGCTTCAGTTAATCCCATCCTAATATTTTGTCAACATGGGCAATTTTTTTTACAGAGTGGGTGTACTTTAACCACTTTATTAATAAATATTGCATCTTTTAAAAGGTTACATTTCTTATAAAAATGTATCTGACACCATTTTTAAAGGCTGCTGAAGAGGCAGCTACTACTAAAACTAGGACTGAAAGGATGTGTGGTTGTTGTTCCTCATTTCTGTCCATTCAAACTCAGTAGAAGTGCAAGTGAGAGTCTTTAAACAGCTTCAGTAACATCTGTGTTCCTGGCTCATTGTTTCAGAGTCGTTTCGTTTCCAGTTTTGGTATCTTGTGAATATTTCTGCAGATTTTCAGATCCCTCCCTGGATAACAAGCAAAAAAGGATTTTAGAGGCGAGACTGTGGATGTTTCAGTCTGCAGCTGTTGTTCTAAATTCAGAGAGTATCCAAGAAGTTAAAACAGAAACCACTGTGGGAACGAATCGGCCACCAAATCCAAAGTGTCAGAGTAGCTTTGCATGATTCACAGTTTATAATAATCCTTATGTTTAAGCTCTTCTGATTGGCTGCCCCTCATAAACACTTTTTTTTTTTTTTGTGTGTGTGTGTGTGTGTCCCATTTGGATCTTTAGCCATCAGAATTGTTGTCTTAAGGCCAAGAAAGATGCCAAGCGGATTTATTTTACCAAGTGGATCATCATGGCCTTGCCATATTGGTCCATTTGATTGCCCTTTATTATAATTATAAATTTTATTTTATTTTCGGTTGCTACAAATGGGACAGACATGACTGGGGGATAGGACAGGGAGAAAGAATGAAAGAAAGAAAGAAAACCTCATAAACACTTTTAGCAGAAGGTGGGTGGGGCGTCTGTGCCTGAAATGACCATATAAGGGATATTCCATCTCTGTGACATCATCCAAGTCCAAGAGTAGAAAAAAACTGTGTGACTCTGAGTGTTTAAAACCGTGTGAAGCTTTCAGTTCAAAGTTATTAGTTGTATTTTTTTTTTTTTTTTGAACCTCAGCCATGTTTAATTTTAAAGTCCACCTTTGGAGCGGTTTGTACGTGATGGTCAACATGGTGGGTCCACTTTAATCATCGAATGTGATTAGTTAAGCAAACCTTTCGTCATTTAAAAGGTTTTACACTGCAGAGGTTGGTGGTTTTAGTTATAATTTATTCCAAAGAATATAAAGGTTGGCTTTTCTGTCACCTTTGATTGTTAATTTATGGAAGTATTTCACTCAGCAGTGCAGTGACACAGCTCGGCTCTCAGCGCTCGACTGACGCGGTCCGCGTCAAAAACTGCCGACCTTCAGTGAGTCAAACTCGACCACGCTGATGTGATTCGCGTATTTATAGATTCAGAGCGACTTACAGTGCGCACTCTGTGATCCACACTCACACATCTGTGCTCGCCTTTACTCATGAAGAAGAATCGTGAAGCTTCTAACTTTGCTCAAGCGTCACAGTGATGCGTCGGGTAACTGCTACAGTAAATACAGACAGAGTCCAAAGTGAGACTCAGGCTGCAGCCTGTAGAAACAGCACGCTGTAATTTCCTCCAGTTTGCTTCCCTGTTTTTGTTTGGGATTAAAAAACGACATTTTCATTGTTGCTCCAACACTGAACACTGTTAGCTTAGCCGGTGTAGCTACGGCTGTGAAATAATGGAACCGTTTTAAAAGGTAAACGGACCAAATAAAAAGAAGGCAGAGCTCTGTAGTGTAGCTCTCTCTCTTTTTTGGCCTTTTTAAATTGCCTTTCAGACATGAATTGGAAGATAACCAGCGACTCGTCTTTGGTGACGCCTTCAGGGACCGCTGGATTTGGTTTAATGGCCAAATCTCTCTGCCGGGCTCACACTGGAGATCTTCTAAAACCTTTCACCCCTGGCTGTGAAGATTAGACCGGGATTTTTGTGGTGTGGCTCGAGGACTGTATCTTTGTGATGTTCAGTTTTCTGTCCTGTGGGACTCAGACTCTGAGATCTCCTTTGACTGGAAGACAAAGCGTGTACAGCTCAGAGCAGAGGCTGCAGGAGGCTGTCGAGAATTTATTGTCTGAGCATGAGAAACGTTACCATGTCTGCCAGCATGGAGTTAAGATTTCAACCTCAGTGACTCAGTGAGACTCTGACAGTCCAGGGTTGCTAAAGCCTGCTGCAACAATGACTGCAGCACACAGGCTGTATGTCTTATTGTTGCCCTGACTGAGACAGTCAGAGTTTAATAAGGACAGAGCCAATGTTCCCTCTAAGCTGCGCACTGCTGGCACGTCTCTGCGCACAGAAAATCTGCGTTGCGCACAAAAAACCCCAAAAAAACTAACCTGAATTGAAATTAAAATTAAAACTTTAACAATTCTGTTTTGCAGTGTTAGTCAGTGTCGATTCACATTCGTATGTACGCAGCTAATCAACGTGGTTGACAGGCTATGACAGCGTCCTTATGTGCCGACACCGGTGTTTTAGCAAAGCGGCTGATGTGGAGTGAAGCCACGTTAATGACAACGTGTACAACCATTGGAGATGTGAGCAGGACAGACGGAACAACTGACGGACAAAGTGTGGACTTTATACCAGTTTTTAAATTGTGTTGATCGGCCACGTAAAACCAGAGTTATGATAAAATATCTGCAATGTTTGGTTTTCTTCCTGAATACTGTCGTTGTTTATATTTACTGCAGGAAGAAACGATAAAAACGGTGTTTTATAAGGAAAACGCTCGAAAGCCTGCGAGCAAAAACAAACTCCACCCCCCTCTCCTTTTCCTATTCGTCCAAAAAAGTACCATGTCGACCAATCAAAAAATGATATGGCAACGTGGCATCTAGTTGTTAAGAAACGGGGGGAAGTTTTAGGAGTGACGGCGGAGTGGCACAAATCATTTGTGTGGCATCAGATTTGATGCAGAACAGCTGATTGTTCTGGAAATAGTTTGAAATGTTTATTTAAAAAACGCCTTGGCTGCATTTAAAAAAATAGCTGCAAAAAACTTTGTTTGCCAAACTCAGTTACTTTTTTGAAGAAGTAACTATATAATTAATTGCCCAACATTGGTCATTATTTACTGTATTTTGCAGACAGAGTTACAGACTCTCCCAGACCACAGACTCATAATACAAGTCAGAGCTTTATAATAAATAAATAAATAAGTTGTGTTTTCAAAATTGGAGTTATTTTTACTTCCAATAGTGTTAACATGCTACACAGGTCATGAACAAGATTTTTAATTTTCATTGTAAGTGGGCTAAAGCAGTTAATTAAAAGTAGTCTAACATAAACACTGTGATTTGATTATTTTAATAAACATGTGACTTGGATGGATTGGATGCTGGCGTGACCACAGTGCACATGTCTGCTGTTGCTCAGTGGTCCAAGGGACGCTCAGGGAGTTTGTGTGTTCGCTCAGACACGTGAAACATTAGAGGGAACATTGGACAGAGCATGTTAAAGAGGAGTCCGAGGAGCAGGAGGTGCAGAGAAAGAAAGAAAAAAAAAAAAGAGAAATTTTCCATCCTATTATTTCGTGATGTGAACGCGACGTATAAATGTGTGTGTGTGTTTGTGTGTCTTTGACCTGGCCTGACCTTCAGTGTCGAGCTATTCAAAGCTGCCGGCTGCTAAATGGCCAGAGTGAATTGTTTATAAAACTTAAATGGGAGTGTGGAAGTGGAGGAGCGGTCCCAGCTGTGGATTGTTCGGGGAGACCCACCTCGCCTCTTCAGCCTGCAGCCGTTATTCCTTCCACATGTGTGGATGAGACAAGAGCAAACACATGTGGAGGAACGGCTTCATTGTCCTGAGAGGACCTGAAGGGATGCTGCACGAGGGAGACGCTCAGCTGAATCAGCTCCTCGCATGTTTACGTTAGATACGAGGTTTGGCTGCAGATCGACGATGCTCGTCCAAACCGGCGGGACGTCAGCGCTTTAATGTTAGTGATTAATGTTAGCACCATCCAGGGAAAGAAAACTAGAGGACAGCGTGCTGATAAAAGGAAATGTGTCCATGTGCTTCTGTTTTCTGCTTTTACTTTATCACTGGACTCCTTAAAAAACATTTTCCTGCCCTCATTAGTGTCTGTTTGAGGTCAGCTGTACCCCATTATCCTTTCCGTCTCTGTGGACGTGCACTCCCTCGATCTTTGGCTGCTAGTTCTCACATCTAGTTTCTTTGCACCCTGTCTGGACTTGTGGTTTTAGGAAACAGGGCAGCAGGGCTCTGACTGTGAGTCTGGGCTCACGCACAGCCGTGTGAGGAAACCTGGTTAAACGTTCCTGCCTTCATGCTTTACTGTACCCTGAGTGCATTCTGACTCATTTCCACGTAGGCTGAGTTTGGACTTATGAAAGACAGCTACTGCCTTCCTGTTCATGCTCTTCTTCAAATTTAATCCAAGCTGTCTTACTGTGAGTGTATGAATGCTTCCCCTGCATCACTGGCTGATTTCCAAGGCTTCAAAATATTAAACAAAGTCAAAAAGAGAGAACAGCTTGTGCATTCGCCGAGCGAGAACCTGACAGACGATGTGGACTACTGTGTAAAAATCCTGATGTACTCTTAGTGCAGCGGAAAACGTCTAATATCAGCCTGTAAAGGGCTCCGTGTGGACGGATAACAACATGAAACCTTGTGGAATTTGTCTTTGACGTTCACGGGATCGCCTGGCAGAGTAAGAGTGCAGCGATCCACTAAAGCCTGAGACAGAGTTTGGATTGGCTGTCACTCTGACCCAAAGAGCTACACTGTGTGTTTGCAAGTTACAACAAAGTAACTAAATAGCGTGTTACTGTAATCATATTACATTTTTCAGTAATGCCGTAATGTAGCGTGTTAATGCAGTAAAGTCAGTAATGATATTAAACATCCTTCAGTTGTCTGCACATCGGGTGGAAGTTTAATGCTACGTCCACACGTACCCGGGTATTTTTGAAAACGCAGATTTTTCTATGCGTTTGCACCTTTCGTCCACACGTAAACGGCGTTTTCGGTAACTGAAAACAGAGATTTTTAAAAACTCCGACCAGGGTGGATATTTTTGAAGACTGAGTTTTTGCATTTACGTGTGTGCGAGAAAAACGGAGAAAACGCAGCGTCAAAGGTGTGCGCCACGTTATTGTTTCGGTGAAATGAATTTCTACAATACTGTTACTGTTAATTGTCTCTGCAGTGTTTAAATGCTTACATATACACACACAGTTACTGTCCCTCCACACATATGACTCGGTTCTGCTTCTATGCCCCAGCTTTGTTTACTATTTCCCACCGAGGCTTCTAGACTTCTGATTGGCCAACATTTCTACACGGTTAGGAATATAGCGCCACCTGCTGCTTTGGCATGTTCCTAGCAGCGTTTTCCTTCATTTCTGCCTTTACGTGTGGACGGGATTATTTTTTAAAACGAAAACGGAAAATCTCCGTTTTCAAAAATACCCGTGTACGTGTGGACGTAGCCTAAAGAATGTCAAACAAACGTGTTTGTTTTATGTTTTGTTTCTTTGTGACAATAAGCTGATTTTAGTTCATGTGAAGGAGAAAAATGGTGGCGCAGTCTTAAACTCTTCAGGATTGGAGATATGGACATCACTTTCATTTTTATTGCACAAAAGGACGAGAGCATAAAGTGGAAGCAGCATGCTGCTAGCACAACTTTTCCAACAGCATGCTAACGCTAAGCTAACCAAGAACCCAGAGTGATGTTCTAACTGAGCGTATGCAGACTCCGCCCACCAGCCAGAGCCTGAACTTCAACAGATAACAAACTGACGAGCTGTCAGGCTGCAGTTTGTACCTGTTAATGTTTCTGCAGTCGGGTCAGTGTGGCGATGGCTTTGGAGCGTCTTTGTGGGCCGGTGTTCAGCTTTGCTTTGTGTTCATATGTAACAACTCAAAGAAAGGTCGTGTGTGTCCTCATTAGGCTCTGTAGCCTATAGGTTAGTGGTTAATGTAACAAATTACTTTCTCTGGTAAGTAATTAAACAATACACTCCGTTACTTTTAAGAACAGTAAAGTGTAATCTATTACTTTTTCAGAGTAACGAGCCAAACACAATGACAACAAACCAGTTTCATGCTGCTGTGCTTGTTTTTGAACTTTGGTGAAAGTCAGTCGACACAACTGAGAAGCACCAAAGAGCTGTGAGATAAAGAGACGCTTTCACGCCTTCAAACACTCCACGAGGACCTGGATGGTTCAAAGATCCAGTCCACACATAAAATATGACTTTAACTGGTTTGAAGTGTTTTGTGTTTGTCATGACTAATGGGGTGAGCTCGTGTTTGTTTATGAAGCTCGCTCAACTCGTTCGTTAAATTGTCCTGATGTTTGTTCTTCATCTTCTTTAATTGGAAAGAGAAAATGATTGGGATAAACACCGGCTTAATGAAGCTGAGTACATCAGCAGGCTGGATCTAAATGGATGGATGGACTTTAAACATGTTTAATCAGCTTGTGTAACAGTGATCAATAAAAACTAACAGCCAGGGAGGAAAAGAAAAGCTGGAAATTTCCTCTCAAAGTCTTTTTAATAGATGGGAAGAAAGTGAATCTGTCTTCACTCCTATTTTGATGCTTTGACCACAAACTGCTCCTGTTTGTTCAGTTAGAGGAGGACAGTGATGGCCTTACATGGGTGTGGTTTACCCAGCGTTGTTGTGATCGGAAGCGCGTCCACAGACTTCGCTCGGATCGCCCTCCTTCCTGGAAGAGCCTTTTTGTCCTGCTGACTGAGCCGTGGTAACGATTACTGCAGGGCTGTTTACTTTCTCGCAGCGTCTCTTTCCAGCTGATCCGTCTTTAACTGCAGCGATAACGCAGGACGAGCTGGTCCCGTCGATCGCGATCGCCTGCTCCTTTAAATGACCTCCTAATTTTTCCTTCCTGGAACTGCACTGCCGTCTTGATTTCCCAGTTATCAGGCTGTAACTATCGAGTGATGTTTGATGTCAGGTTTTGCTTTGAAAGTAGAGAAAAAAGGTATTTTTATGGAGTCTGGAGATTCACACTCTCTGCAGGTTTTGGTGAAATAAAAATCTGAGGTGAAAATGGAGAAAATCCATTTACAGCATGCTTTCACCAGTCAGACCAATGGGAATAATCCACCAGTGGGCTTCATCATATTAGCGTCACACTTCAGGCAATGACCTTTGTCCATGCAGGGCCTCTTACAGTGAGATCTACCTGGAAGTCATTAAATATCATGAAATATCCTGCCTCAGAACAGGCCTTCAGTTAAAGGCACATATGAACAGTTACTTTGCTTACCAGATGATTCGGGACATTTGATAAACAAATGTATATTATGCTGAATGAATTCGACCTGCAGGCAGCCTGGGATCGAACCAGCAGGGCCTCCATCTTTAACCGCTGCCCAGTCCACAAAGCTCTGAACCCCACAACGTCTCCTGTGCTCAGCCACCTACCAGAGGCCCGGCTCCATGATGGGGGGCAGCAATGCCGACTCACTGGGTGGTTTATTTTATAGCCAAATAGTATTTTTTTAATATCCTAGTCAGACGCCTCCTGTGAGGTGAGTAATGCAATGCCTCAGTTTTCAAATAGAAGACCCAGAGACGGTGGCTGTAAGGGATGGAGGTCTGGGCATCTGCTTCACATGTTGCCCCAGATCTGGATTTGTGTCAAGTGGATGGACTGATGGATAAATTCAACGCTGCTTGTGAAAGACTTTGATATACAGAAAAATCCACCTTCATTCAAGAAAGTCAACCAAATGAGGTCAAGGCGGACTTTAACTCAACGTTTCAATGTCTCAACTCTTTACTCCCCGAAAGCCTAAAAGACGTAAGCCTCGAAGTGTCGTCTGGTCGTCAAATAAAGACTTTATTGACGTAAACTGAGGTGCTCGTCGTTACGGGTGAGGTCATCAAATGTCGTCTTTATGGCGGAACAAAGTAAAGAAATAGTTGCATGTGGTCATTTTACCATTAAGACAACATTAAACAAGCTAAACATTCCCACCTTTGGTTGCTTTGAGGCCTTCTGATCAGAACCACTTTCCCAAATTACCTGTCGAATGCAGTAACAGTGAAAACATCTGATTTCTTTATTCTGATATTCTGATGTTTCTTGCTGTGTGAGAAAGTGGCTGGATGCCTGTTGTGGAGCTGAGTGAAGCTGCTGCTGTTTGCTGGAGGAAGCTGTGGCTTTGAACGACGAGCCTGAGAGCGGGCAGCGGGTTTATTTAGAAATCGGAGTCTTTCAGACGCCGCCGAATCCAGCACGATTTATCTGAGGATGTCTAAAAATACTCCTCACCTGTCTGTCCGCGCCTTTATCTCTGTCGTCCACAGGAGGAGGAGGAGGATGTGTTTCAGAAAGAAGGAAGAAATATCTCCTAAAGTGAGAAAGTTGCTGCTGAAGCTCAGCGCTGATTGATTGTTTTATGACTTCAGCACCATAAAGTTTCTGACATTAGCACGTTACTCATTCATGCTTCAAGGACCACGAGAGAAGTGTCGGTTTGTAAAGATCATCTCGCTGAAGTGAATCAGAAACATTTATTTCCCATAGAGCCTGCTTTCTGCAGTAATCTATAAACATCACATCATTTTGTTTTTAACGCTCTTTCTTCCAGACTTCTCAGATCATTCATTATTGCAGCTTACAGCACAAAAACCTTATTATTTATAAGACAGTTACTTTAAAATGCTCCAAACAGGGCAGAACTTTAGGCTTCAATAAAAATGAAACCGGTGACGTCTATAGAAATCGACCGTCCTTACAGTCGTTACAGAGGATTCAATTATCTTTAGAGACCACAACAGTTTTTTCTATCAGGCCTTAAACGTGTTTATTTCTGCTGTAAAGTCGCACATTTTAACCTGGAAGTCTATGGAGACTGACTCACTGCTGGAGGCAGCCCCTAGAGGACATTAGAGGAACTGCAGGTTTTGGTGCATCAGACGCTTGCTGAGACACGGTTACCCTGCAGAGGCGATACAGGTGTCGGCTTTTAGCTTCCTGTTTCTCAGCCGTGTGGAGGAAATGCCCTCGCAGGTTTACGGACCTCACAAGCTCCTTTTCTTGGTCATTATCCATCTGCTCCTTCCCTCGTCAGCTCTGGCTTTTCTGGCTTCATTTTCTCTGTAATTAAGACAGATTTGCTCCATTTCTGTCTCCCTCTCCCTGGATATCATGTTTTTGCAGAGGAGGCCTCCCTCATACTTGTCTGCATGTGAGCTCCAGGTGGAAAAATGTGCTCTAATCCTCTGAAATAAACCAGTATTCATGCTGCCAAGTCCCCGCCGCTGCCGAGGCCTCGCTGCTGCCGAGGCCTCGCTCTATGGATGATGGCTGAGGCTCGCGGATTTACACAAGACGTCAAGTGACAGAATGCAGGGCAGCTTGTTACAGAGTGCAGGGAGGTGTCTTTCTCATTTTTATTGAGTTTTACAGACTCTTATTGGGAAGTGAGAGCGGGGTGTGTCGGAGGAGGCTCACAGATGTGCTGAGGCGGCGAGTAATTTCATCGTGTTTTCCCCGTTTTTGTGGCTCAGGCGCTGAGGAGGAGCAGCGCCGCTGTGGCTCAGCGGGGTGACGTGGCAGCAGGTGATTCATGACACACCTGGCGAGTGGGAGTCGCGAAGGGAAACAAACAGATTTAGTTGTAACAGTCCAGGAGCTCGTCCACGGCGCCCTTCTCCTGAATTTTACGCTCGAGTGAGTTCCAATAGGAAGAAAACACCCCAACGTGAGCTGAAACGCACCTGTGGACAGACAGGTGTGCGCTTTGTTTTTATTTTGTCATTCTTAGCTCTTTGCAATGAAGCTGCTTCTACTTCCTGTGTGTGCGACCCTTTTTCCTTTCTTGGATTTTTGGACTTCCTGTTTCAGATGAAAGACTTTTTTTTGTTCCTTTGTCTCTGCACGTCTTCATTTGATACGACAGCATTTAATTAACGACTATGAACAAAAAGACACACAACGTCATCGTCTGCATACAAAAACGAGCTTTAATGTTTCTACATGTGCGCTCATCTCTGTGCTAATGGTCATTTGGGGCCAGCGTTCAGAAGAAACTGGGGTTAAACCTGGTGAACTCGCACTGATGGTTCTTCTCGGCCCTTTTTTATAAACAGATTTCACTGTAAACCACACAGCTACCCAACAATGAAACATCCCAGCAGTCAACTATCGAGCGGGGCCAGCTGAGTTGGTTCAGGCTTCTGGTTGGGTTGCCTACTGGGAACCTCTCTTTGAAGGTTTTCCAGACCACGTTTAGACCCCGTTATATATCATGTCTGGCTGGGGATGCCTCAGGATCCCCAAGGAGGAACTGGGAAGTGTGGTGGGAGAGAAGAACGTCTGAAAACCTACAAAGCCTGCTGCCACCATGACCAGAGCTCACACAGCGATGGATGATTTAAAGCCTTAGCAGCCACGAGAACAGATTAAAACGCCGTCTAATTTGGTGTATTGTGCATAAATACATCTGAGTCTTGTTATGAAGCTGACGTGTCCTGGTGTGTTTTCGTTTGGTTTTTATAGCAGCAGCATGATTTATTTTTTTATTACTGGGACTGAAAGCTGAGCTTCATACCAAACATACCAAATTACACTGGAGACACTTGGGGTTTAAAGAAAGCACCAATATCTTTAAGCTAGCAAACGAAGCCCACAGATAAAAGATTTGGGATCATTAAAAGTCACGTTTCAAAAACACTGTGATTATGAAATCACCTGCAGGTAACGGCGAGTAAAGGATAGAAATGTGCTAGAATCTTCTGCACTAAATCGTTACGTTTCCCGCCCCGCACAGATACTGTTTTCATCTTATCGGGTGTTTTCTCGACAATGTGGGTTGCAGTGGCAGCGTGGACGTGGAGCGTGCAGCCGTTTAGTTTCACATGAAATGGTGTTGGTGTGTAGTTTTGCACCGTCACCCATCTTTATTAGAGTTATAAAACTAAAGGGATGCCTTTCTGTTGCACTCATACATTCAGCTGTTTAATGGTGGTTATTGTAGTTTATACCTGCAGGACTGAGTGTAGCACAGCCTGTGTTCTCCTGACGTTCTGGTTTGTGATCCTTCACATGAAGAACCAGTTTAAAAACTTTTAGTTTGACTTTACAGTGTTGAGCTCTGTTAAAAGCTTTGACGAGGAAAGGCACCGTCACCTCGATGGTCTCGGGGTCTTTGATCCATGCTAGTTCTTCCTCCCTTCATGTTTTTGTCTGGAAATGAAGAACATGAGGGTACTTTGAGTTTCTCTGAAGAGTTGGAGTCGATGTTGGTGTGAGATGATTTTGCAACTTCCTTAGAGTGGTTGGAGTTTTCTCTCCTGATGGTTTTGATGCACTCAGCGTTTTAAATGAATGCAGCTGCAACATCAATCAGCGTCATAAACTCTCTTTCTGTGCGTCTCTCTCCATCCAATCCCATAAGCCCCAACGGGCGAGCTGGCACCCGTGCAGCTGAGCGCAGCTCGACTCGTCAGACTTGGAGTGGTGTCCACAAAGAGTCAGCACTCCTCTCTGTAACGGCTGCAGTCCAACAATCGCACTGATGGTCCGCCTGACCGCTTCCTGTAGAGTCGATCTGCCTCCTTTCCACTCCGCAGCCTCGACACAGGCTTTTTACAATACAATACAATACAATTTTATTTATATAGCACATTTAAAAAACCACAGGTATGCCAAAGTGCTTCACAGAATGAGTTAAAGAGCATTTTAAGAATCTTTAACTTAAAACATGAGACAGTTTGTCACGATGTAGCGTCTGTGTCTGTGGAAGTGTGCAGTAGCTGTAGGGGTGGGGGGAAAAATGGATACTGTGTAGCATCGTGATATTTTGTTTGCTAATAATGTATCGATACAGGGACAGCAGAAATCGATATTTTGTTACAAAAAGGTTTTTGTGCTCTGACTTCAGAGCATGTTGATCCTTTTTCTGAGCAAGAATCCTGACATTCCTTCACTGTCCAAATGTGACAGTTTACTTATTTTAATTTAAGACATGTTTTATTTTAATTAAATTTAAAACTTTTTTATTTAATGTAAAATTATATTTTGTTTTAATTTACTTTCAAATTCTTCAGTTGCTGAAGGGGCTGCATAGTTTTCATAAACTGCATAGTTCAGAATAGCTATAATTGTACCAGATGGTTGCGTTCAGTTAAGTTGGACTAGACTGTAATACAAACTGTTCAAGTTTGTCAACAATAAAACTGAAATGAGAGAAAGACTGAGTGTGAGACTTTGATATTAGATCAAATGAATATTGATAAAGTTTACCTTTATGTACAGAATCTGAATATCGCAAAATATTTTTAAAAAATTGCAATAATATCGTATCGTGGGATGTATGGTGATTCCCACCTCTAAGTAGCTGCAGTCTTTATTTGAAAGGATCTGAATGATACACAAACTCTCTCTCTTTCCTACACAATCAGGAGTTCAGCACATCTCTGACCTCTGAAGGTTCTCATCTATATCAGTTTGATGTCATCATGTATCTTAGCAACCACCTAGCAATGGGCTGAAATGGCCTGTTTTTTAGCATAAATGGACCTTTATGAAAGAATTGTTTCAATCATTTTAATTTCATGACAGTAATGTCACATATTAGCAAACACTGACATATGATGATGTTGTCACGTTGCCTAGCAACCACGTTCAAACAACCCATTTGTAAATCTTATCTACCACACTTTGTTTCTCCTCATTGTGGTTCATTGTATCAATTTTTGAAAAGCTCAAACAAACCAAACAACACTGCAGTACAGTTAGCTTAAACTGGGTTAAGAGAAGGATTAGCCACACCCAATAGATTCTGCTCAGTTTTAACTGTTTTCTGTAGCCGAGTCAATCGCTTGACTTTTCTTCCTCCCTTTACATCAACCAATAAAGTTGGCAGTAACGTCACAAAAGCCCGATAAATTTCCAGTTCACTCAAAATTTCAGTGGTGACCAGGTTAGCATGCTAGCACACTGCTAATTAGCATGTCATTACATAATGAACTACACCAAAGACTATTCTGAACCTCGATTCATCGTTACATCAACGCAGTAACAGTTGAACAGACAGCTAAATCTTAACACATGTGACTTCTGAAGTGTCTGGAGGAAGTGACACTGTTCTGGATGAAAAGGACCTCGATGTTTAATTTATCTGCTCATCTTCGCTGATGTTTCACGCTTTCACTTTAACTGCCTCATGTGGCAGAAAGCTCACCGGCCGGCTGTCTTAAAGAAGCTTTGCAGCAGCAGTGAGCTGAGGCGCATGAACAGAGCCAAGCACAGCTAAGAAAGGATTAGTGCAGCTGATATCGATCAATTTAAAAGAAAAAAGAAAAGCCCGATCGTCTCTGAACACTTCCAGTAAATGTGAGTAGAGGAAGGAAGGAAATGGATTCGTTTTTATTATGAATCAACAAATTAAGGGACGTTTCCAAAAATGCGCAAATCCTGGAAACTTTAATTTTAATTATAAAATATGAGGACTGTGCAGACTAAGTGAAGTAGAGGGCAGCGTTGCAGTGTGGCCACCATGCCCTCAGCAGCCGCCCCCAACTCCTCCATACTGTAAACAAATGCAGCACCTCCTGCATAAAAAACCCTACAAACAAACAAATGTGGCCAACTCAGCAGGCAATTATGCTTTCACCAGCACGCATTTGGCCAGACAATTAGTGGTTGGTAAATGTTGAGTTTCAGCAGACAGGAGGTCGTCCGGTTCAGTATTTGGGGCACGTAAGCGCCAGTTTGGCTTCCAGTTTGTTGACTGAATCTGCATGATTTAGCTTATGCTGCCTCTTGGAGAGGAAACATGGCCCCGATTTGTTTTTGCCCCTTTGTGCATCGAGACAGCTGATGCCCCGCATGTCTGCCCGTCCTCACGTCTGTCCGTCTATGCTGCAGAGACTAGAAAAAAAAGAAAGATGCTGTGTTTGAGCTTGCAGATCGTTCAGAGTGTGCTTTAAGATTTGATTTTAAGATTTGACTTATTTGATTTGATGGTGAACAGATTCCACGGATCCTGAAACAAAGGCTGGATTTTCATCACGCTTGTTAGTCTGTGCCTGCAGGCTGAGACGACTCTCTCCCTGCAGACCGGCAGGAATCACTCCTCCAGAGTCTTCCTGAGGGCTCAGGTAGCACGGGAAAACTCACGCAGGGAGGACGGATGAAATGGTGTTGGTGTGTGTTTGCTTTTCAACATGAGCGCACACACACATTTTTCAAAGCACCCAGAGGCTTGCGTGTGTGCACACATGTGCTGTGATGGTTGGTTTTGTTGTTCTGAGCCTTTGAAGGCTCCCCGTTTCCCTCTCGGTGGATTCAGCTGCAGGCGAGTCGGCTCAGGTGAACGATTGCAGCTTCACTTGAAGATCAAACTGAAATATGATGCTTTTAAACTGTAAAGAGGTCCTAATAAGCTGTTTCTGTCATATGTTCTGCTCTACTGATGGATGTTCACATTAAACACTGTGAGAATTTCTAAATAATGAGGTCAGTGTATGTTTACGTAATCCCCGTGAGCTAAAAGCTGCTCTAAATCACAGACTGTATATAAAAGATGGACAAATCCACTGTGACATCAGTGCTGTTTTAAACACTGGTGATTTAGCTGCCAACATGTTGTTCTTTTTCTTTTCTTTTCTTTTTTTTTTGAGCTTGAAGGGACCTTATTTGGATGACGGGTGGAGTGTTAAGTTATGAGCTTAGATAGCTTTGTTAATTCCACGCTAACTGGGGCACAGTGGTATTAAAATCCTAGAATTTTAGAATTTCAGTCAGCAGAACTTAGATTTCTGAGACGGTCTGCATTAAAACTGCCCCTGAAGGCACCACGAGCGCTCAAAGGTTCACTTTAGCTACTCCAGTTAGCTGACGTGAAGGCTAGCAAACAGCTAGCAGGTACAGCCTGTTGTCAAAGTGTCCACGCCCCCAATTTTATGCCTTATAAATATACTCACTTGAGAGAAGAAAATAGTTTTTGCATCAGCCTGTAAACATATTTGTTTTTGCTATAACATCAGACATTTTAATATGGAAGTCTATGAAGACTGACTGCTGCAGCCTCTGGTGGACATGAGAGGAACTGCAGCTTTTGATACTTAAGCTTTGCATGATAAATAAAAGCACATAGCTGGAAATGAGTAGAATAGCTCCACTTTAAAGATCATAAGCATAATGTAAACATTGCATACACACAGTAATCAGTCTTCCACAGTTAGTATGTATATTAGGGGGGTTGATAGTTGTGGATCGTTTCCATATTGTTAAATGTGACAGAAAAAACAAGCAGAAGCAGTGACAGCTGGCTCGTGCAGAGTGTCACCAACAGTTTATTTTTCTTTAACAAAGACTTCAGAGTTGAGTCAAATGAGATTGTTTTGCATTTAAACTGGTTTAAATAACATAAAATTTTCAGCTAGAGAGCGTGAAGATCTCACCGGAGCTGAACAACGAAGCTGCAAAAGACAGCTGCGACCAGCTGTCGGTCTAGAATATTAGGCTAAAATGTATCCAGGTGTACCATAATCAGGTAACATTATGTTATAAAGAGGTCTTCTCACACAGCGTTCCCTGAGATTTTCAGGGGGAGTCTGTGTCTTTCAGCCTCTCCCTTCTCTCCATTAGTCTGTCACGTCCTGGTATTAAACGGGGATTTGGATGGCAGGAGCGTGTCTGCAGCACAGGATTTGGCTGTACATGCCCGGTCCCAGCAGGGGTGAGCACTTCGGCTCTGAGCCCCAGAGGACGGGAGACTGAGAGGAGCTTTATTCTCCGGACTGCTGCTGCCTGAGAGCTGACAGGAGGGATTTATGTGGACAGTGAAGCAGAACATCTTCTCAGTCTGGCTGCTCTCAGAGACTAGAAAGTCTGGAAAGTGAAGCTGACGCAGCAGTGCCTTAAACCTGCACTCTTTCTAGTGGCCAGCAGGGGGCGACTCCTCTGATGCTCAATGCTCGCTCGCTCTGATTTCATGAAACAGACTCCTGATGGAGTCGTCTTCAGTAAATCCAGGTATGGTTGGGATCAGGTCTACTTTGTGATTGACAAGTCACGAGATGCTAACCAAAACTTCGCAAACGAATCTGTTGTTGTTTTTTTGTTGCTCTTTTTAAAATAGTTAGTTTTGTTTTTGCCGGCCTTTTACAGGACCCTGAAGGACACAGCGATGGCAGGTCGCCCCCTTGTGGCCAAAATAACAAACTCAGAACTTGTTTTAATTTATTTGCACGTGTCCGTCAGAAGAATCCAAAGCAAGTATTTACTCTGCTGCTGCATCTGTCTTGCTTTCCTTCCACTCCTGAGGGAAATATTTAGCTGCTACACATTCCACCGTGTCCGCGGCTTATTAACGGTTAACAGCCGTAAACTGTTTCACTCTGCTGTTTGCTGAGGAATCAGTGCACGGTGGCCTCATCCGAGGACACAAGAACAAATTTCCTGCTGCCCAAAACAAGGTGAAAGATGCTAAAATGCAGCCGGTGCTCCTTCCATATTATTACACAGTAAGTTCATAACAGACCGAGGAGCTCAGGATGTACAGTCCAGTTCAGACTGCTTGAGAGTGGCAGCTTACATAAGGTCACTTATCTGTTTTTCTCTATCTGGGAGCATAATTATCAAAATGAATATAATTTTGAACATTAATCAGACTTAAAACTAGTGATTAAGACCATAAAATCACCAGTAGAGTATTTAGTCACAGATCGAGTGATCAGCGGTTTCGTTTTCTCACAGACTTCTGAAGAGTCGCCTCCTTCTGGTTGTCAAATGAAAGCCACTTTCTCACCTCCTCAAAAATAATTTAACAGATTTAAATGAAACTAACCACACTGTGCTGTGTGTATATAAAGCAATGTGTTTTTAAAAGTGTCCGTGTGAATGCAGGGAATGAAAAATGCAACAAATCTGAAAAAGTTAAACATGACCAGGGGCTCATTTGCGCAGTAAAAGGAAGCGCTTCCAGACTGAGATGTACCCAAACCCCTAAAACTCAAACTAAAGCAAGTAAAGCTGCAGCTGAAACAGAAAGTAGACTACATACTCGCCAGATTCAGCACAAATGTTAAACACACCTTTTCTTCTTTGGATGGAAGAGGTTATCAAACCTTTTATTATGCAGTAATTTTGCATTACACTGACATTTCATCTTCTTTTATCAGCAGGAAAGACATAAAATACACGTGTCATACCCGTTCATTGTATTACACTGCTGTATAAGAGCAGTCACAAATGGACCTTGACTGCTGCATATTTCAAATATAACTGCTTTCTTGCAGTTTTTATTATGAGCCAGGAGTTCTTGAAATTCGCTTTCGACTCCATTAAAGTGAAAAACTGAGAAATGCCGCTGTGCTTTGTTGTCCTATCTCTGTTTTTCATGAAGAAAAGGACCTGCAGTCTTAACCTGCAGTCCACCTACCTCCCTCTGTTGTTTATTTCAGATATCACCTCCCTGCTTGTACTCGATATGGTGAACCCTCCCTCCACTCTCACCTTCACCTTGTCTTCCAGCCTCTGCCGCTCTGTATTCTGTACGCTTGTTTGCTCCCGGCGGCCCAGTTTTGTTTCTGTGTGGTTTGCAGTCGAGCAGAGAAGAGAACAGTTTGTCTGCCTGATGAGAGGGATAACTTCCCTCTCCTGCTTTTATCCATAATGCTGCTGCCAGACCAACGTTTTGATGCCAGTGCTAATACCACATGGAAGTGACCAATGAGTGGTTCTGGAAGAAGAAGTAGGTTCTGCCAGAAAACCACTAAAAACCCCACAGGTGTTAGGCATTAGCTGCTGTCCCCACTGAGCAAATAAACTGTGCACTGGTTTCATGGTTTAGGCAAAAGTTTAGTCTCAAGTGTCACGTTAACTTAAAAGAGCGAGGTCAACGATAACCCAGATTTGGGGAAAGTAATGCCCAGAGATCGTGTCTGAGTCTGTCACCAGTCCTGTTCTAATCAGGTTCAAGTCGATAATCAAATGCAGTCAAGTTTTTATTCATGAAAATCTTCTTCCAGTCACCAGTGAAACATCTGAGTCATCAAAGTCAATGTTGTGTCCATGTTGGCCGAATTATTTCACAGTCAAAAACATCGTGTATCAAGTAACAGATCGGTGATTTTGTGACCCAAGCTTTCAAAGTGTAAACAAAAATTGATTCATTAAATGGTCAAAAGCAGGAAGAGGCACTAACTTCCCAAAGTTAGGTAGGATCCCAAGATCCTCGACAAATTATCTAATCTAATATTAAGTCTACCAAAGTCTTGGCTTTTGGGATATTGTATTTGTTTTAAATGTTATGTACCTATGTGGTATGTGACTTTTGTTGCCATGATGCCAGGTCTCTCTTGGAAATGAGATTTTTAATCTCAATGAGATTTTTTTACCTGGATAAATAAAAGACTAATAAATGAAAATCAACCAAAGTCGGACTTAAAGAAGTCCAGATGCTTTTCTTTCCAAGCTCCTTCGACATCAACCAAAGTCATTCCTCAATATTGTAAAGCCATATTCAAGTTGTTAATGTAGCAAAACAATCGGCAAAGTCAAAGTCACCAATGTTTATCAAGTTTTGTAGAAGTCAGAAATCTAACACGGAGTCAACAAAGTTGGCTGAGATACAAAATTCAACAGATGACGGTTCTAAGTTGCCAGAATAACGTAGGAGTTCATCAAGTCAGGTTCAAGTAACTTCTGTAGGTCACCAGAGTCAAAGCCACCAGTACCAACGGGATTAACCCAGCATCCTTGCTACCATGTTGGCACGGTTACCAAATTGTTAATATCATTTTAAGTCACAAAGTAAACTCAAAGTAGGTTTGTATGTCCGAGTGTTTGAAGTCTTTCATAGATGCCAAGTATTTTTAGTAGTTACCAAAACCAAAATTTCGTACACAATTGGAAATATCTATGTAAGTAACAAGTTAGTAGTTAACGAAGTCGTTACTGCCACTAAAACCCAAGGCAAGGGCAAGTCACTAAGGAGTCATCAAAATAAAGTCTGTGCCTTCCAAGGTCAAGTCATCAAAGTCGCATTTGAAAGTCATGTCAGACAGGATAACGGGAAAAGTCTGCTTCAAGTCGTTAATCTGTCGTTTGGGTCAAGTTACGTCCAAATGACCAAAACCATGTTCATGTTCCTGAGATCGTGTTCAGGTCACCAAAGTTCTTAATGTCATCGTTTAGTCACTTTGATTTTTGACTTCATTGGAGTAACAAAGGAATTATCAAAGATATTCCCAAAAGTCGGATATGAATTCCCAAAGTCACTGAGGTCATGTACAAACTAAGGCCTGAAGAGCTTCCAAATCTGAAGTTTAGCTTTATTTAATTTGCAGTTCAAACGACCCGAGGTGAATGTTTAAAATAGAAATGTAAAAAACAGGAAATGCTTGTTTTGCTCCAGGTTGTAGCTTCTACTTGTTTGGTTCTGAGTTTCTAGTTTTGTGTCTTCATTTCAGTCATATTTAGTTATTTATTTTACCTTTTTGGGCAATAATTAAGCTAATTGTACTGTGTGCAGTCGTTGGTGCCAAGAACTAAACACTGCAGATGTTTTCCAGATGGTTTTCTCCATCACCCAAAGCGTCTCCGATGACATGAGACTGTTTCTAACCAGTCCAGAGCTGTAGTACCTGTGGAGGGCTGTGCTGTTTCCATTCATTTAGCCTGAAATAAAGACACACCAGCAGACAAATGTTTGGATTTAAGCAATACGAGCCGTTTAAAGCTGGATACTCTGATGCTCCAAGTGTTTGTGATCAAGTTGTAAACATGGTTACACAAACGGCCTCAGAAACCGAGAGGAAATCGCTGGAAAAAACAAAGAGCGAGCCAGGAGACAAACATGAGTGATAGCAGTGAGGCCTGCAGTTTGCTGAGTTAAGCACTCTGCCTTATTGGAGTGTTTGTGTGTGTAAATGTGTGTGTTTTAGGGGAGGGAGGGTGGCAGCCAATGCGACTCCACAGGGGCATTGTGGGTAGTTGCCTCACAGCTTTTCTTCCTCTGCCTGGATACAAGCAGTGCAGCACTTCCCTCGGTCTTTTCCCTTCCTTTCACCGCGTATGTCAAGCTGCTCTCCAGCGTCCGCTCCGTTGGCTATATCTGATTATTTCATCTGAAAACACTAAAATGCATTTTTGGAACAGCTTCATCTGCTGTGTAAGACATCTCTGTGGCTGATTGTCTTTATATTCAGTTTCTTCTGCTGCGTTTGGATAGAAAACCAGACAGTTTTGTGTTTATATAGGCAGTTTTTTGTTGCAGAGTAATGGATTCTACCAACCAGGTGCAAGAGATCCTGCAAAATGAAGCCTCGATTAACTTTACAATCTGCTGATTTGAATAGAAACACATCTACGTGGTTGCTTTTTAGTTTTTCAAAGATGCAAAATAATCTGAGACCAGCTTGGTTTGGGCAGTTTGTTAATAGTCACGGAAAACCTGACAAACTAGTCAGATTAAGGACACCTTGGAGTTTCCAACTATAATCAAAGTTGGAAAGTTGATCAGCTGGCACATCCAGTAACTAAAAACTAGCCTGTTTGCGATTACCCAGCGAGTCTCCAGCTTTGTTTTGTTTCGACCTTCAAATATCCAGTTTCAGTGTCATGAATAAGAATCATCATCTGTTCATCCAGCAGATCATCAAAAATGGTCTTCCTCTCCAGAACCGTCTCTTCTGGAGGGTCACCGAGGTATTCCTGACCCAGCCGAAGGAAACTCATTTTCACTTTACCAAAGTAAAATAAAAAACATTAGGAGGTAAAAAATGGATGAATAACATTAGAAAAAACAACTGACGATGGACTTAGAGACGGTATAGTCGTCCAGTCGCTTTACTAACTCTGTTTGCATTCATGTCTAAAGACTAAATCGTGATTATATTTCTTTCAATCTTCCATCTCAATAAGAACTCCAACCTTTACAACAAATACAGTAATTAATAGTTTACTTCACCTTTAACCCTTTAAAACCGGTGGGAGCGGCACGCTCTGTTTTGCGTAACTATTTTTAAATCCCGGTAGCTCTGCAACCACGTGAGCTAGCACAATAATTTTTTTTTTTGCATATGAAACCGGAGGAGTTGTACTTACATCTTATGCCATCAGCTTGTCCTCGGTCACAGTTTCCTTCCACATATAACTTTGCAAAAACTGCATAAAAAGCACTTGCAGCAACAAAAACATAATATTCCAGAAACACGCTTTGCCGATTCGATCAGCTGTTCATAACACTTCCTACTGCATCAGCGCAAACTATCGCATGTCCGCCATGACCTGCCCGAAACCGGAAGTGACGTCACTTTCGCGGAAATGTGGTTTTTTTTTTTTATTTTTTTTTTTTTTTTATTAACCATATATCAAAATAAATTTCCTGTGGTGAGAAACTATTTTGTGCAACTTTTTTGTATTTACAGTTTTGAGGGATAAGCCTCTTAAATTTCTCTAACTAGAAATATATGTTAAAAAAACAAAAACGATTTTCAATTTTTTTGTAGTTTATTGCACTTTTTTGCAATTTATGTAATTACTATGCACTTAATGCAGACATATTATTAAAATCTAGGCTGTAATGGTTGTATTGATGTATATCAACTTAAAATGCTCCCAAAAATGGCTCCACAGCATGTAAAAATATAATATAAGCTCTGGCGGACTTGGTTCTATGGTAGGTCTTAAAGGGTTAAAGTGAACTTTCTCACTTCTTGTCTTATTTCCATCCATTTGCTAGAATAACTGTGGGCAGGAACTATTACTGTAGTTTAATATGTATGCTGTGGACTTGTATTTCCATGCGGCGTTCTTGAACTCAGCTGAGAAATGTTGACTCACTAAAAATGTTGTAAACGCTGATATCAGCATCAGCAAACATCTGCACCACTTGGCTCGCTGGACTTCCGTCCCGTCCACGATGGTGAGGTCATGATCGTCACTCGAGGTAAATATTAATACCTCACATTAGGAGTCATTGACAGCTGGACTCGTCATGATTTAGAAACATTTTCTGCTTCATACAAGCGTGTAAATGTTTTGGCACTGCCCGCGAGTCTGCATCGATCAGCTGCACAGTAGCTCAGTTGATGCTTAATTAGTTTTTGTGCTTTTGTTCGGCTGTGAAAAACAAGGCAGGAAACAGCTGGGTGGAAGTCCTGCTCGTGTTTTCGTCTTCCTGTTCGCTGTGCAGAGGAAGACGTCTTGGTCTGCAGCTCCTCACAGTCGGGGATTAGCTTTCCCCGACTGTTTGCTTCCAATAAATCAGCCCCTGACGCTCGATGCCTCACGGATATTTGAGCGTGATAGCGGCTCCTTTGTTACAGAAGCCTCTGTAGTCTTTAATCTTTTAAGTTCTAGACACTGAGATGACTTTTGTGAGCACATTCAGAGGCTCTTTGACATACTGGGAACCACCGAGGAACCAGAAACAGAGCGAGGACTGATGATATCCTTTTAAATATTCTTTCCTTCACGCTTCACACATCCTTCTCAGACCATCTGGGTGCTGGCGGGGCACAGCTAACCCTGCTGCCGCTCTCTCCTTATGCCTGACAACAGTACACAGCCATTAAAGTCTCAGCCGTGAGCTGACATCACAGACAAATACTCTGCAGAGCTGCACAGCATTTAAGCAAACTGCAGCACGGCCGTGCATGCTCAGCCACAGCTGTCGGGTTACCATCATAATTTTACAGTTGCTGTTAATTCATCTGTTAGGACCATTTCTGCCTGGAGTCCCTCACACTCTGTGGTTGTCCCTGTAAAAAGTTTGACTAATTGTTCCCTGTGAATGGGAATTTTATGTGTCATTCAGTCTGAGTTGTGCATTCTTTAACTTTTTATTTACAATGAAGTCAACGCGATATTTGTGCACTTTACCATCTGTCACACTAACGTTTTTTAAAGCTGTCTTGGATCTTTAGGAGTTCCAGTTCACTTTTTGTCTGAGGATTTTGCATCTATAGCAAAAATGCCAGAAGCTGCAGTTCCTCTAGTGGCCACTAAAGGCTATCTTCAAAAGTGAGTCAGTGCTGTTGAAAAAAGAGCGGGAAACGGATTAGCTTAAGCTAAACATTTGTAGCTTCATATTAGCCTTTACATTATATTTGAATAGTGTCCTTTATATTTGTTTTAAACGTCATTGTGTTGTAAAATACAGAATAACTAGAAATAATTTTACAGTAACTGCATAAAAAATAAATTTATTTTCATGCCATTTGAATGAATGTGGTAAACTCTGGCTTCAGTCATCTGTCTGTATTTAGAGCAAACTCTGGGTCAGTTTTCCTCCACCGTGTGTGGTCAGTGGGTCCCTCAGCTGTCAGCGTGTCACTTCCTCCGCTGCAGCGGCGACGACAAGTGACGCTCACGCTCTGTCCAGTAGGTCTCAGTTTCTCGACATAAAGCAGATGTGTGAGCAGGACTGCGAGTGCTCTGACTCAGGAGCTTTGAATCTGTTTTTCATGCTGGTAAGAAGACGTTTAACTGCTCTGTTTGAATCAAAGACAGAGACTGCCAGTGTCTGGAACCTGTCATGCCTCCTTTTATATCAGAAACAGAGAAAAACTATATTAATCAGCGTGGCTGCTTCTGGAAAGATTAACCTGAGACATAGTAGTGCAGACCACAAGTGTGACTACAGTCCTGCGTAACCTCAGGAAACCATTGTTATGAATGACACCCCTTCAGTGAACTGCAGCCATCATTCAGTGCCGTTCATTCGCTTTAGCAACGCCAGAATCTGATCTCAAAACTGTTGTTTTGGCTGTTTCACCAGCCAAATGGACTTCACTTAATAAAATGTTAAGTATTACCTAATATTAGCTAACGTTACATAAAATACCAACTAGCTTGCTAACTTTAGCTTGCTATTTTACTAATGCTACATCTGTCTAAATGCTACGTAAAGCTACATCTGTGGATTTATTTTTTGTCCTAATGTGGCGGTTGTGTTACAGTCTGTGTTGTGTTGGTCAGTTTGTGATGCCATTTCTAAGCTAATGTTAGCCAGTCAGTGTTGCCAACTTAGCGACTTTGTCGCTATATTTAGCGAGTTTTCAGACCCCCTTAGCGACTTTTTTTCTAAAAAAGCGACTAGCGACAAATCTGGCGACTTTTTCTGGTATTATTGGAGACTTATTTATGACGACTTTTTGACGTGAAAACGCGTATCGCTCTTACTCTCAACAAGCAGCGGCGCTGCCTTGGGCACCTCACCCGTGCCAAAGCGCTCACAGCCAGAGGATAGTCTTCCCCCAGCTGCTATCAGGGCAGGAGACGTTCACACCTGTGCGTCCAAACGGCAAATGAATCGCGCATGAGCGAAGCCGCTGCTCCCACACTGACTGTAACGCAGTTAGTTCTTTTACTGTTATGCTGTTTTGTGGATCACAAGGTTTAAAACTACTTATACACACACACACAGTAACTCCACCAGAGTGCCTATTTCGGGTCACTTTTGCCAGTCCAGGCCCGGATAAAGGAGCAGGGTTGGAATTGTGACATTAAAAAAAAACAATAATTGCTAAAAGAAATTTAATTTGTAGTTCTAAATAAATTCTAAACGCATTTAGGATGAGTTTTACTCACTTTATGTCTCTTTATGTCCACGATGTTATTTCTCTCTCCAACAGCGTAGGTTACAATTACATTAGCATGACCAATTATGCAAATTAGGCGATGACGTCATTTGGCGACTTCTAGCGACTTTTAGGACAGCCAATAGCGATTTTCCTTACTGAGGAGTTGGCAACACTGTTGCTGTTGAGAGAACGTAAGCGTCACATGGTTTGGATCACCAGGGAAAATTCTACCTGAACTCTTCACATTTTGACTAAACAGGCATTTTGTCAAACGTGCTCATTTACTGTCCTATGAAAAAAAAGAAAAAGATAGCTGCCGCTCTCACGTCTGTGCAGAAACCAGTTATAAGTTTTCAGTTTAAATGATGGTTGAAAAGCAGCAGGTTCATTAGCAAACTAGTGATGTGCAAAGAAATGACTCGAATCACCAGAATCTGTTCATTAAGGAGATTTATTTAAAGATGATTCTGTGTAACAATTTATTTTCCCCATAATCCCCGAGCTGCTGTCACTTTGGCAAACTTACCAAACTCTAGTCACAGTTTTGAAAATTTTAAAACTTTTCAGTATTACTTTCCCCTTAAATTTCCGGGGCCTGATTCTGAGCGCTCTAACAGAAAATGATTCTGGTCAGTAATGAGATTAATTTATTTAACTAATTTACTCTGGAGAGGTGAAATGCGGGTTTAACGTTCAAACCAAGCGGCTTTGTTTCTCTTTGTCCGTGTCATTTAAGGTGGCTCGGTCTCCTCTGCTTGTTGGCACACTAACTCCCACTCTGCAGAGAAGGATTATGCTTATATTTTTTCACTTTGGCAAAGTGTGGGGCTGGAGAAATACTATTATGTAAAATATGAAGCTTACTCTGCACTCTGGTACAGTTTGTGCCTGATTTCCTGACACTGCATGATGAGGTATCTGCAGCATTTAAAGGTCACTCCAGGCATTTTCTACATCTCTGTTCGCTGGGTGTTTTACTTCCCAGGCAAGTAGGATATCATGAATTTCTCCAACTTTAACTCTCAAATTCTGTTCTTCTAGATGAAAAACAAGGACATCCTAGATGGTTTTTAGGACGGTGCAGCTGGATGTGCGGGTGTTGGATATCAGGCAGAGACGACTAAAATAGACCGAAAGTATTGACTCTAAAATCTGATACCATTAGCTGCTCTGCAGGGATGAGAACAAAGAGACTTTATTTGAGCTTTTTCAGAGACAGAAGGATGATGGATGCCGTTAATGAAGCGAAATAAAGTTTCCCAGTAATGCGTCGCTAACTTTAACCCCCAAAAGTGTTCAGAACAACATTAAAGAGGAACTTAGATATGACAGGATCTCTGTAAGAAAAAGTTCATTTAGCTTTTGTGACTAAATGTTATGGAAATCTGGCTGTAACTACAATTAGGTTTTGGACATTAGCATTAGCATTTTAGTCGCTGCCATGTTGGTTTTTTGGAGGCGGGTGTAACCATGGAGACAGCTTAACAGTCAGTTTTTCTCATGAAGGTTTCTGAGTTTGATTCTCTAAATATTAGCAAAAGTTGCTTCAGTTCTTCCATTTGTTGTGATGTTTAGCAGGAATGCAGCGCCAAGCTTCAGGTTTTGGCCTCGTGAAGATTTTCATCGAGGTTGAGATAAAGTTATTAGAAAAAGGAGGAAGGGGGTGGAGTTATCAGCAAATGCAGGCTTGGTTAGCAAGCTGCATGTGTAACCTGTTTGGGATCAGTCTGCAGGCCGATGGTGGTGATGTGATGTTTTTAAGAAATGGTTTAGTATGTCTCTGATCTCCTCCAAATTGATCTAAAAAAGCTTTTCACAAACAAATATTCTGTTGTAAAGTAAGCTTCAGCTTAGCATTGGTCGCTCAGTGGGTGTTGTTTTGTTGTTGTTTATTTACTGTTTATTTACATAATTAAAAGTAATGATGATAATTACTTTAGTAACTGTTTCACTCGACGCCCTGAACTCAGGCTGGTGTTTTACTGTATGCAGGTACTGTAGAAAATGTGGTGCAATACTGTAGTATAACATTTACATTCATTGTATTCATATACTTTACTGCTTTACAGCAGTTTTAATAGTATTATGATGCACAGGCTGTAAGCTTTACAGTAAAATACTGTTATTTTCTCAACATAGTTATTATGAATACATGCTTAGTATGTGTCTGTGAAGGTTCTCAGTCATCCAGGTCATCGTAGTCAAAGGAGCTTGCAAAGAAAAGCGTCTGGACTTCTTTAAGTTGCTTGAAGACGTTTCACCTTCATCCGAGAAGCTTCTTCAGTTCTAAGGTCAAATGGTGGAGAGTCCCAGATATAACCCTAGTGGGAGTTTCCCCCCACAGAGGGACAACAGGACCCCCTGATGATCCTCTAATCGCCTGAGCCAAGGTGTGAAACTGGGTGTGGGTCCCAATCAGCCAGAGTTTCGGGTGAGTTCATTGTGAAACCTGGCCCCACCTTATCATGTGATTTCCTGAGGTCAGATGGCCCAGGATGTGAGTGGGCGTTAAGGCGTCTGGGGAGGGAACTCAAAACTGGATTATAGATGGCAGAGAGTTGGTGTCGTAAACCACCGCCTCTGTTCAAAGATGGTCGCTCACAGTGGACATAGATGCTTCTTTCACTCCTCTTTGAAAATGCTTAGTATGTATTGACGCATGCTGTTATAGTCAATAAAAACTCAATGTGTAAATAATAAAAACAAAATTTGAAGAACATTTCTATTAATCAACTGCACAGAATTAAATATTAATATTATGTGAGTATGTTGTATAAAGTGTCTGTAGGTGATTTTCTTCATAAATACATTTGTTGTTCGTTTGGAAATAATGGTTGAAATCCAACTTTTTTCCTGTTAGAATAATTTAAAGCAGCATCTTCACTTGGCTTCATGTCCTTGAGTTAAACTTTCTTGTGCCGTGCACTCACGCCTTCGCTGAGAGATGGTTTCTCTCATACTTGTTTCATAAAAAAATGAAGAGAGTTGCTTTCTACCAAAACCCACCTTTATAATTTAACAGTGTTTATAGACTTCCAGTTTTCCACTCGGCAGCACACCGGCTGCTGGGATTTGATTACAGGACCATCACTGAAGCTGCTTTGGGTGGAAAAAACATCCAAATGAGTGTTTTTCAGGACCAGCTGAATATTTTCATCACGGTGGCATTTTCCACATAATTTTCCCCAACATTACACAAACACTACTAACTTTACCCTCCTGCTCGGCTCCTTTAATAACCTCCCATTTTACAGTAAAACACCTCCCGCCTGAGCCCTAATTTCTCTTTATTTCTCTCCGTTCTGCACCTACACCTCTTCACACCCACGTAAAGCACTCAGATATCATGGGAACAGTCGTCACAGCTAACTGCAGCTTCTGCTCAAATCTTTTCATCTGCTGGAAAAATCATGACTGTACTCTGTGTCTCAGTAAAAAGCTCAAATATAAATGTAAATTATAGAAAAGGTGAAGCAGCAGCCGCTGTCACAGATGTATGTAGCAGTGAGGCTATAGATATCCACCGCAGGCCAAAAATAACCCAACAGGACGGCACCTGTAATTGAAAACGGATGAGGTGGAACGGAGCAGAAAAGGGTTTTTTTCGTGTTATCTTCTTTTGTATCTGTCCTTTTTCCTCCTCAGAGATGTGGAGGGACAAAGACAGAGGAGGCAGACAAAGGCAGGATGTGGAAACGACATCTTAAAAGCTGAAAACGCTTTTAGATGTGATAAAGTTTTTTTGTTTTTCCTTCATAATTTTACTGAAAAATACTCAAATTACTTCCTGTAACATTACTGAGTTAATCTGACGTGGATGAAGGAGCTGAGGTAGAATAAGGGTGAGGAGGTCAGGGTTGATGGGAAGCTCTTTTATTTTGTCTCATTCCAGCACAGTGTTGGTTATTCTTACACGTGTGGTGTTATAAGCACGAGCATCTTCCAGTAGCTGAATCTAATCTGGAGGTTACTAATAAAATCTTACCAATTTCCTGCTAGCAGCATGTGGAGCTGTACTCCAAACTGATATGCATTAGCCTAGCGTGTTGTGGTGTGTTGGTGTGTTCTTGTATTTTTATGTACTGACTAAATCTATGCCAAGCTCCAAGTTTTTATAGGCCATGAATCTCTTAAAGTCTCTCGTAAAGTTGGGTTGTTGTAACTTTAAACAGTGCGTTTGTTTTTGGGGTTTTTTGGTTTTTTTCCCTCTTTATTTATAAAGTTTTGCACATGTAATTTGACATATCATGGTAAATGGACTGTATTTATATAGCGCCTTACTGGTCCCTAAGGACCCCAAAGCGCTTTACATATCCAGTCTTCCATCCATTCACACACTGGTGATGGCAGCTACATTGTAGCCACAGCTACCCTGGGGCGCACTGACAGAGGCGAGGCTGCCGGACACTGGCGCCACCGGGCCCTCTGACCACCACCAGTAGGCAACGGGTGAAGTGTCTTGCCCAAGGACACAACGACCGAGACTGACCAAGCCGGGGCTCGAACCGGCAACCTTCCGATTACAAGGCGAACTCCCAACTCTTGAGCCACGATCGCCCCGATCGATATCAGGCCCAATACAGCAAGTACCAACCAATATAAAGACATATATCAAAACAAATTAGGCCATTAAGATTCGGATGATAACAATAAAACAGAAAAAAAAGGAAGAAAAACAAACAAACAAACAAAAAAATAATAATTAAAAAAAAATCAACTCCCTCCCAAAACCATAACAAAAGGGAACCCTGTGGTGCAAAAGTTTAGTCTGTTGTGTTTTCAATGAGTTAAAGTAAATGATAAAAGGCTGCCACATCTGTGAGAACTTATTAACATTTCCTCTGAGTCTAAATTTTATTTTCTCCATTTTTAAAAAGAACATAACATCTTCCAGCCAACGTGATCGGGCTGGAGGGTGAGGAGCTTTCCAGGACAGCAAAATTCGACGCCGTGCCAGCAGTGAAGTGAAAGCGATAATATCCAGTTGCTTACGACTAAGGTTCAGGGTGGCGTCCTCAGAAACACCAAAAATGGCAACTAGTGGACATGGTTTGAGAGTAACGCTCAAAGCATGAGAGAGCACTTCAGAGTAAAAAGTCCAGTATAATTGAAGTGATGGGCAGGCAAAAAACATGAGTTAGGGTTTGGGTTTTTTTGATGAAATTACACCATTTGCATGAAAACACTTTGTCCATTTTCGTCACTGTGCTTGTTTTTGACGAACACAGTCACGTCCTCGGATAATATTTGCTTTGAAAACTGGTGTTTTTAATCACAGCGTGCTGGAAGCTCCAAACTCGGTTGAGTCGCGTTATCTGTAACGTCGGTAATTTTTCTTTTTAAAGAACGTGTTCATCACGAGGCTGACAGAGACTTTAAAGTGCAGTTATTGGATTAACTAATGAGTTCTCTGATAACTGCATGTTCCAGTAATGTTTGAGTCACTTAGTTGGTGGACGTCTGTCTGTTGGTTAGCGTGATGCCATATTTTATTATCAGCTCAGAGATGGTGACGTTAATACGTTTCTTTATGGGTGGTTTGCAGTGAAGCTTTTATAACACTGTTAAATGTTTCAGACCCCTGAACTTTTCTCACAATAAGCTCATATAATCGAGCTCTGGACTTCAACAATACCTTGACAAAAGAAACCATGTATTCAAATGTAAAGTGCACGCAGGGCCAGTATCTGTGAGCGATGATGGATTCGTCGCATTATCCTGATGTGAGACCCTCTCATCAGTGAACCTGTGTGTTGTGTTGTGTGCTGCACTGCGTATTAACCCTTTAAAACCGGTCGGAGCAGCACGCTCCGTTTTGTGTAACTATTTTTAAATCCCGGTAGCTCTGCAACCACGTGAGCTAGCGCAATAATTTTTTTTGCATATGAAACCGGAGGAGTTGTACTTACATCTTATGCCATCAGCTTGTCCTCGGTCACAGTTTCCTTCCACATATAGCTTTGCAAAAACTGCATAAAAAGCACTTGCAGCAACAAAAACATAATATTCCAGAAACACGCTTTGCCGATCCGATCAGCTGTTCATAACACTTCCTACGTCCATCAGCGTGAACTATCGCATGTCCGCCATGACCTGCCCGAAACCGGAAGTGACGTCATTTTGCGGAAATGTAGTTTTTTACCATCAGGGCCTCATGAGCCTATACTGGTGTTTTTAAAAGTTATCTTTGACTTTATGACTTTCTGTGTGGTTTCTGGGATGCTTAGGACTCATATTGCACTGCTGGAAATAGTTTATTTTGATGCATATGCTGCTTTTTTGCAAATTTGCATTATAATATTTATTTTTGTTTTTCCTGCAGTGTATAAAAATTGGTGTATTTCAAAAATAAAACTATGAAGACACTCAAAATAAATTTCCTGTGGTGGGAAACTAGTTTGTGCAACTTTTTTGTATTTACAGTTTTGAGGGATAAGCCTCTTAAATTTCTCTAACTAGAAATATATGTTAAAAAAACAAAAACGATTTTACATTTTTTTGTAGTTTATTGCACTTTTTTGCAATTTATGTAATTACTATGCACTTAATGCAGACATATTATTAAAATCTGGGCTATAATGGTTGTATTGGATGTATATCAACTTGAAATGCTCCCAAAAATGGCTCCACAGCATGTAAAAATATAATATCAGCTCTGGCTGATATTGGTTGATATTGGACTTGGTTCTATGGTAGGTCTTAAAGGGTTAAGGTGCAGGAGGTGCGTATTCTCACCTCTGTGCTGAGTGTGGCGACACACAGGCTGGATCGGTCACCTGGACATATGAAGCCGAGCAGAGCGGTAAACAGTGCACAGCTCCAATAAAACCCTCTGAACAGGAGGCTGCCACACTTCAGTTTATTTCTGTCAGACTCCCGCTGACAAACCGAAGGTGCAAAACCAGCTTATAACAGTCTGCTGTGTTAATGAGACGTACTGGAAGCATCTGCAATAATAGAAGAAGTTGTCATATTATATTATGCATGGAAAATTACCAGATATTAAGACTAAAATAGCAAAAAGCATGAACAACGAGGACGTGCAGCAATATTGTACAAGTATAATTTTATATGTTTGTTCTTTAAATTTTTGAGGTTTCTGATTTATGTAAAATCCCACTCTAGGGGAAAAGGTCTCTCTCTGTGTCGGGTGGAGTTGCTTCAGTGGAAGCAGGCGGTGCAGAACGTCGGTCCATTAATCTAATTATCAGCGTGGAATCACAGATTGGAGGGATTAGCAGACAGGAGCTCTCTGTTAAAGCAGCTGATGTGAAGACGTCTGGTAATCCCACTCATCCGGCGGCTCGTTACTTTTATAAGTTGACGTTTCGCTTCCAGTCCGCAGAAATAATCCTCATGTTTTTACGAGTGAGATGAGGTTGTCAGTGGTATAAATCAGCCGTGAAAGCCGGTGCCTTGCTCACAGGCACTTTGGCTGATTCTGTTTGAAGGGCAAATGCTGTGTCACCCCTCTGCTCTTTAATGTAGCTCCATCTCCAGCCTTTTATTTGATGCTGTAATGGCTCCAGTTTCCCCCTCAGGGAGTAATAACCGCTCTATTCAGCGAATCACCATCGATCGGATCTGAGAGGGCTGGAGGTCGAGAGAGGAAGATGGGGGAGAAAAAGTGAGAGAAATACGACATGTAGAGGTTAAATGTTCCATTTTACTGTAATACTAACATCACAAAAGACTGTCTGGATGCAATAAATGAGAAAGCTCAGCTCTAAATCCTTTAATACCCACAGGCAGCCGAACCCACAGGGAAAACGGGCATTTACTGGGAACTATATTCAGGATGATGAATCCCTGTTTCACTCAGTGAGTCCTCTGGTAGTCAAACTGTAGTAACCTACCAAAAGTATTTGATTCAGTCCACTAAACGATTTTATACCTACCTTTCTGATGTAATTCTGACTGTAGGTTTCCAAATACTGCAGGTGTTCCTCAGGGCTCTATTCTCGGTCCTCTATTATTCAATATTAAGCACAAACAATATAAACAAAACAGTTTCATAACGTTGCTCAAATCTCAAGTTTTTGTGTGTTAGCGCTTGTGTTTATGTGCTTTTCATCTTTGTGAGCTTCTTGGATGTTTGTGCGTTGATCTTTCCTTTATAAGGTTGTGGTTTTGGCTTTAATCTCAGTTTAGATGCTTTTACATCTCCGGTTTTCTTTTATTGTTTTTATTTAAATGGCGTTAACCTCCGAAAGACTATTAAAATTAGCCTGTGTGCCTAAATGTGAAAACATTTACATGATAGCCCAGCCGCAAATGTAACATTCTGTGCACTGTCCCACTTTTAAAGTAAGCCACCTTAAATGCTGCTGAAATTATATCGATCCATACAAGCAGCAAAAATAAATACAATGTTCCAAAAGCTGCAGTTCCTTTATTACGGAGGCCCGCAGGGGACATGGGAGAAAAAAAATTAAGATGGACTTTTGCGAGATCTCTCAAAACAAGCTCGGGATCTCGCAAAACTTTTGCGAGATCTCGCAAAACAAGCTCGGGATCTCGCAAAACTTTTGCGAGATCTCGCAAAACAAGCTCGGGATCTCGCAAAACAAGTTCGAGATCTCGCAAAACAAGCTCGGGATCTCGCAAAACAAGCTCGGGATCTCGCAAAACTTTTGCGAGATCTCGCAAAACAAGCTCGGGATCTCGCAAAACTTTTGCGAGATCTCGCAAAACAAGCTCGGGATCTCGCAAAACTTTTGCGAGATCTCGCAAAACAAGCTCGGGATCTCGCAAAACAAGTTCGAGATCTCGCAAAACAAGTTCGAGATCTCGCAAAACAAGTTCGGGATCTCGCAAAACAAGTTCGGGATCTCGCAAAACAAGTTCGGGATCTCGCAAAACAAACTCGGGATCTCGCAAATCTTTTGCAAGATCTCGCAAAACAAGTTCGGGATCTCGCAAAGCTTTTGCAAGATCTCGCAAAACAAACCCGGGATCTCGCAAATCTTTTGCAAGATCTCGCAAAACAAGTTCGGGATCTCGCAAAGCTTTTGCAAGATCTCGCAAAACAAACCCGGGATCTCGCAAAACTAGCTCGCAAATAGCTAGCAAATCTCGCAAATCTTTTGCAAGATCTCGCAAAACAAACTCGGGATCTCGCAAAACTAGCTCGGGATCTCGCAAAACTAGCTCGGGATCTCGCAAAACAAACTCGGGATCTCGCAAAACTTTTGCAAGATCTCGCAAAACAAACTCGAGATCTCGCAAAAGTTGAATTCCAACAATGGCGGCAGCTACTTAGTTGTAATATTACTCTTTCTGGGTCACAAAATACACTTTTAAGATATTTTGAGGCGTGAATGTAGTTGTGTAAACTTCAGATACCTGCTCGGTTTACAAGACATCACATATTTGCAAAAGAGCTCCGACGTTTTCGGAGATCTGACACCCACTAGCTCGAAGCTAACGGGAGGTCGAGACCTACTACAGCCGGGAGGAACACCGCTTTCCCGGCACATTGTGCCTCGACCTCCCGGTCGGCTTCGAGCTGGCGGCCTCCAAAGAATGTGTCCAAAACTTTTGTGAGATCTCGCAAAAGTCCGTCTTAATTTTTTTTTTTCTCCCATGTCCGCCTCTTGTGGATACTTTATATCCACAAGAGGCGAATGCAAAAAAACATCAGTCCAGTAGACACGAAACTGTACAGCAGAAATAAATATGTTTACATGGTAAAAGGAGCAGCTTGCTTTTCTTAGTTTCCTTTTTAACCAAATGCTTAAAGTTTGAAGTAATAGTGCTCTAGTAGCTGTAGCTCTCTGATACACCTCACTGTGGTTAACTGGAGTCCCTGAACTGGACCTGTGAACCGCATTTGTGCTTTTAATGCACAAACACCAACCAAGAAGTCTGGGCTTTAGTTTTGGTGAAGTAAATTAAAGGATTTGGACGTTACACCAGGACAGCTCATCACTTGCTAACCAAGCTAACTAGCTAGCTTTAGTTGACAGCTTAGTAGTGCAGCCTAAAGAAGCAACATGTTACCACCCAAAACCTGAACGCTAAGGCTTGAGAATCCAATGAGCTTGTGATGGCCATCTTTTATATACAGTCTGGAGCTGCAGGGTTTCTGCTGCCCTACTTCCCTCTGTGCTCTGACCCTGCTGCAGCGCACAGCCACGCTGAGAAGATGATGAGCACATGTTGGAGTTTAAGCAGCAGTGCGAGCATCATCAAAGACGTTTTTTTTTTTTTAAAAGATCTGGTAGATGTCTGAGGCCTGCGGCACAGCGATAAGGAAGGCTCGGTATCCTCACGCTCGGCTGCTGTCAGAGTTTGAGTCGGCCTGGTTTTGATTTGCTTTGTTGGTTTTTCCTGCTGTTTCCTTTTTCTCGTCTCTGTCTGCTCGACTACAGCGAATATAAAACACACTGAAGCCGCCAGCGTATAGTGCGGCGCCTCGCTCCGATTTCACGCCTTTCATACTTATAGAAATGTGTCACCGTGACTCAATCACACACAACACGAGATAAGCTGGGAACGCACACACACACACACGTTGTGTTGCATGTTAGAGCAGGCAGCAGCACTAATGATGTGTGCAGATCACGGGCCAATCAGGTCGCAGCTCTGTCACATTTATTCTGCATTATGTCATAAAACTGAACCTCGGTGGATCAATAACAGACTGATTGTTTTTAATCAGACATGTCTCTAAAATCACATTATTTCTTTTCTATCTCCATTTTTATTAGTTCACTTGATTAGACTGTATCCTGCACGCTGTAAAAAAGCAGCTGGTCCAAATTACAGCACCGATGAGTTTGATGGGACCTATAAGATGAGACCACATTACCCCAGATTTGGTAAAAACGTTGTTTTCTCTTTGAAAACTATAATAATGATGTTAGTCGGTCTCACGGGCCTCGGCAGTCGTGCCACTGATCATAACCTGGATAATATGAAGTATTAAGAACATATTTTTATCACTTATTAGACCAAATCCTGGGTGAAATGAAGCTCTTGACAGTAACAGGTCAGTGCAATCGCATCAGCACAGCTGGAAACACGTCTGGGAACCAAACAGAACGATTGTGAGAGTGAACGAGGGAACTATTTTCAGCCTCTGGACAAACCGTCCAAACACAAAGTATGCACTGCTTTCCCTCTGCTCGTTTCTCAGCTGAAAGTCCTGTGATGAACTCTGATATATGTCACGATGCCATGATGCTTTAGATTCTGCAACTTACATGTTTTTAAGCCTCAAAAATTTCAAGGAAAATTATTGAAAAAGCACCAAACTCCAACTCGCCCTCGTTCACGTCAAAGGCCTGAAATGTGGAAAACATCCACAGAGTGAAGGCAAACTTTGCACGACTTCATCAGATGTGCTAAATCTGCTGTACAGAAACATCACCTAACATCTTCCCAACTTTCTGTTCCCGCTCCTCTAACAGCGGATGACCCTGCTCCCCGAGCCGGAGTTTTTCCTTCCCACTGTTGCCAAGCGCTTGCTCATAGAGGGTCGTCTGACTGTTTGGGTTTTACGTTACAGTATAAAGCACATTGTTGTGGTTTGGCTCTATATAAATGAACTGTCAGTCGACTGCATAGCAGCACATTTAAATGTCTTGTGTAAAGCAATATGTAAGAACTCTGAGAACGTCTCAGATTCATACACAGAGCTGAATTTTCCTGCCACAACTGGAATATGAAAACCTGAGAACTCCCGCCGTCTGTCAGCGAGCGGCCGACTCGGCCCAGATGTCGGAAAAACATGAGACGTCTGTGTTTCATTCCTTTAAATCGTATTCATCAGCAGCAGGGGAACGTGGCGGGGAGCTCTCTGTCACGTCCCAACATTTGTTTGTGATTTGAGCGGGTTTTTTTCTCCCCTCGAGTTAATCTCTCGAACTCGAGCTCTGTAAAGGAAAGCGTGCGCTCGATAACCTCACCTGCACATCCCGGTTTGTGCGGCGTCAGAATCCGTGTGGGAACTAATGGGAAGCAGCTTTCAGTGCAGTGCGGTCGAAAAGGTCTGTCCCTCCCGCCCGAGGAAACGGTTTTCCTCAACTTCTTGAACCACTTTAGCTTCGGGAGCGAGTTTTATAGCTGTGCTCTTCTTGCTTGGACGGCTCACTGAGTAATGTTGCTCACTTAAGTCTGACGACGTTTTAAATCTGCCGCTGTGTGACCTCAGCTTGATACATTTAAACCGCCGTGCGGCTCTGCAGGCACTTTAGCCTCATTAATGATGCTTTTATATGACGCAAATGGGACTCGAGTAGTTTTCTGCCTTTTTTTTCTTTCTTTTTTTAACCATTTACGATAAATTATGTCACATTAGGTGACTTTAAAGTTGATGAAGTTTGTCGTCAGACGCTCAGCACCTCCTGATGTATCTGTTGTATACGTGAGGACGAGCTGCGGCATTTCCTGACTGGCTTCAGACGGCTTTTCTGCGACGTCACTGCAGCTACGCTTCCATGTTCTTTCTGTGCTAACTTTTATTTTAAATTCCTCCCACCATCCAAATATTAGCTGGAGTTAGCATGCATGGATGTTAATAGATTGGCGACACATCCAGGGTAGGCTAAGATAGCTAATAGCTGTTGCTCCCCCTTTCCGTCAAAGATGCCTGATTTTAAATAACTCTAAAGTGAGCAACTTTTTATGAAGAGGAAAATTACCTGGAGGCCAAAACAGGGTCTGAATCAGGCTGTAAACATGTTTATTTCTGCTTCAAACATACGTCTACGGGGAGTGACTCGCTGCTGGAGCCTCTAGTGGGAGTTAGAGGAACTGCAGTTTTTAGTACTTTTTCTTTTCCCCTGCGTTTTGCAGCTCTTCAGGTTCCTGCTTGGTATCAAAAAGTCAACACCACCTCGCAGAGGTCAGAAACATCTGAAGAGTTGTCCAGGAGGAACTATGTGGTCTATACATAACTGCATAACTGTAACACTACAGGTAATAGCTAGGTCGCTAATGCATCGTGGCCGTGTTTTCTCGGGGTTTGACCTGCTGCCACGAATGCTAAATAGGACAGTGACAGTCGGGCGGAGCAGTGGCTTCAATATTTGATTTTGAGAGGACTGAAGAGGCTGTGAGGACTTCCTTTACTCCGTTAACTATTGTGGAAGGAAGAACTGGAGCAGCTGTCAGTTTAATGACCAGCTGAGCTGTCAGTCTGTGCTGTGTACACCTGTACACCTGTCCCGCTGCTGTGGTCAGTAACACTGAGCAGGAACAGAGCACATGATGCAGACAAGCTGCAGTTACAGACGTGGAGGCAGCAAACGCACTGCCCCGTCCTCTGTGAGGAACCGAGATCTGCCCGTGGGGAAACGGCATGCTGGGACCCCATGTGGCGCCCTGGCGTGGAGCGCAGCCACGCCGTCTGATGACAGCTTCTGATGCACAATAAGATAAAAATACTTATTTTTCCATTAGATGATGATGATGATGATGCTGCGGGACAGCGCTGAAGGGTGTAATCGTATTGGTGCAGGGAAAACAAAGCTGGACTCCTCCTCCCGTCGCTCTGTCCTCGTATCTGTGTCTGCAGACGTGACGTCCCAGCAGGCCGAGCGCCGTCTGACTCATTCTTTGTGTGCCGGCTAAAAACATCTCGACACACTTTCTAGTTTTCCTGGTCACCTGCGCTGCTCCACTGTACTCTGCCCTGTGGAGGGAATAACGGGGCTTTCCTTCCTCTTCCTCTGCTGATGCTGATTTCTTTAACGTTTCTAACTGAGCGGCAGGCGGAGCAGCAAACGTACGTCTGTAACAGTCTTCAGGCTGCGAGTGTGTCCGTGTCACCTTCAAGGCTGTGAATGTCAAACAGCAGGCTGATGACGAACGATTGGTCTGATCACAGGCAGTCGTCTGATTGGTCGGACTTTCCCTCTGTAGAAACACGACACCACACTGATTAGTATGTTAGTCGGGTTTACCTGCATGTAAACGTGACTGTATATAAAAGATGGACACAGGCTGCAGGTTTGCAGTAAATTTCCCCAAAATTTTGATTTTAACTAATTAAAATGTAAATGTTTCGTGTAAATTTGTTACATAATAAAAATGTAAATAGCTACACTGAGTGAAGTTGACTTAACTCAGACCTTCCCAAAGTGTGTCTACAAGTTTCAGACTGCAGCTCGAGAGAGAAAGTTCGCTGTTCAGTTTAATGAATGTCATCAAAAATCCAGCTGTTTGTTCATTTCTTTAAAAATGTCCAGCTGCTGTCCAGCTGTAGTTCTAGTTGCTCTGGTTTAGCTTCATTAAACCGTGTGACGGTTGGGACGTTATAATCAGGTTCAGCTTCTTTTAAGTGCCACAGTAGGAAGTTAAAGTTTTGAGAAGAAGCGGGCTAATACAGGCCTGCAGTGCGTCTCTTGTGGTGGATGAAGAGGCAGAACAAAAGCCGATTTAAGACAGATATTGTAATTTTCGAGCAGTTCCTCCCACTCAGCAGGCCCCACTGCTGCTAAATGATCCACCCACATTAACTCTGGGAGTCGGTGCAGCTTATTTCCAGATTTCCTTTAGGAGCGAGCCAGCGTTGCTGCTGCTGCTGCTGCATTATTTCTGGAGAGCCCAATATTGCTTCTTGGCTGCTCGACAAAGGAAAGTCAGAGTGAAACGAGTCGCTGTGATGACTGCTCCTCTCAGCGTAGCAGACTCTTCCTTTTACCGTCGCTGCAGGTCATTCAGGACGACTTAAAGATTTTTACAACCGTAATTTTCTCTGACTAAATCCTGGATGTTTAGTCTGAATCGCTCCGCTGAGAATCAAACCCACAACCTTGGCAAGAAAGCTGAAAGCTTTTCCTGTCTTATTACAAAGTTAATCTACAGTCGGTTAATTCCACTGAAACGACTGCAGATGGCCGCCTCTGTTTTGGCCTCTTACTCTGTTACTGACAGGAAGTCGATTAATGATTTATTTAAAATGTTTCTAAAGTCGTGGATGAACCAACAGAAGAATCAAACTGTGACTCAGTTTCTAATGAATAATATGCAGTCTCTTTGTTGGGATTTTAAAGCATATTGCTTTCATGACATTTCAAGTCTCAGCATCATTATTAGGTAGCAAACTGAAAACGTATGTTTACGAGTAGCGTTACTCCATTGGCGAGGAGTCGGGAGGCTGGAACCAACAATTATCTTGACCATCACAACATCTAACATGTTTGAAACTGTTAACAGCTCTGATTTCCTTCAGGCTGTTTCAGCTGCTGCAGCCTGCTTTGCAACCCACCGCCCACCAAACTTAAACATGAAGCACTGCAGATAAAGACAACTTTTGGATAAAGTGTTCAAACTGATTATTCAGTGCATCAAATATCAGAATGTGTTACAAAAAATATTTTATTCTGTCTCCAAAACTGGAAATTATTCAATACAATCTAACAACAACAACAACAATCTTTATTTATAGAGCACATTTAAAAACCAGCGGTATACCAAAGTGCTTAACATAAGAGACAGAGAAGTAACACGAGTATTAAAAGGCCTTAGCAAAGTATCAAATATACTCACAGGTCAATGCCACTAATACACAGGGGTAATATAAAATGCATATCAAAATAGAAACATAATAAAAGCACAAGCCATAAAAATATGTATAAGAAAAAATAGAATATGTCTAAAAGTCAGGTGCGAGCATTAACAAGCAGGAAAGGCGAGATTAAACAAATAGGTTTTTAACCGTGATTTAAGAGATTGGATGGAATCAGACGCCCGGATCACAATCGGAAGGTTATTCCACAACTCTGGTGCAGCCAGGGCAAACGCCCGGTCACCTCTAGACTTCAGCCGAGATCTAGGCTGCACCAAGAGTAACTGAGTAGATGATCTTAATGCTCTGGCAGGAACATACGATTTAAGGAGTTCACTAAGGTAGCTCGGTGCTGTGTTGTTGGTAATTTTAAACGTAAGCAGCAGTAATACCGGTGGATTTTCAGTGGACCGACTCGGCGCTGTTTACAATCCCCTGTCAGTTAATGAGCTGTTAGCGTCATCTCTGTAGAGCTGGCTGGTTTCTGGGTACCTTCAGAAATAATGGTTGAAATGTGTGTTTGAGGTCAGTAGGACTCTGTCGCAAACGTTTTGTTCTTCGGCTAATTACGAGGTTAATCCGGCCGTGTAGATAAGCTCTCATTATTACAAGAGTCACAATTAATAAGGTGGAAAATGGTAATTACAGGATAAGGAAGTCATACTTAGAAGCGAAACTTGGTTATTTTTTCTGATGTTATTCCACAGACCAGAGTCCGTTCTCAGATTTAAGATGACTGGGAACTGTTCCTTCAACCTGTCAATGTCAAAAATCTCTGTTTAGCTCCATTAACTTGACTAATCCTCCTCCTCTCTCTTCTCTTCCATGTCTGCTCTGTTCCCGTCGTGCCGTTCATCCCTTCAGGTAAGAAACTTTTATTAATTTGCTAAAAAACACCAAAATGTCCACAAAAAGTGATCGAGAGGACGGCCGTCCTCGTGTGTGTTTGGATGGAGCTGGGCCAAAATCTTATCGCTGACGATTACATCCGAGGCTCTTTGAAGTCCGCTGAATTCCAGTGAAAGCTGAGGGTGTGGAGTAATTTGGGAAAATGTTTGGACAGATATCTGTAGGTCTTTTATCGCGTTCTGCTCGAGCTGCTGTCGTGTGATCGAGAAATGTTACGTAATGGAAATATTTTCAGGAAACATACCAGACCCAGGTGCTTTTCTTTTTTTCTGTTGGACTACGGGGGGTTAAATGTCGTGTTCTGCTGCTGCTCAAATCTAATTTTCAGGTTATTATTATAGGTTGTGAACATTAATTAAGCTGTCATTCAAAGGTGTGTTTACCTGCCTACTTATCAAGCAGACAGTGATTACAGATCTGAATTTATTTATAACTCTTAATAACATACCTTATTTTGTTTTCTTGCATCAGTGCTACTTGACAGGAGCTATTCTTCCCGGGGAATTATATAAAAAATAAACCTGTGGCACCACCAGTGGTAGTGAGCTCATAATGCAAATCCATACCAGCATTACCAGCAAAGCATGGCTGAAGGGCTTCAACAGTATGTGTGAAACTTATATGTGAAAGACCGAGTTTGTGGCAAATAAAGGCCTGACTTTTCATTCACAGAAACCCTGCAGGTTGTTGAGTTATAGGACAAAATGAACCTTGAGAATGAAAAATAAAATGCATGAAAAACTTTTTAACATCCATCAAGTCAACTCTTCTTGTCATGTTCCTGGGTCTGTTGACCCAGCGTTTTAAGTTTTAGTTTATGTGGATGTTGTTTATGTTTAAGTTCATTAGATTAGCGAAGTTCATTTGGTTATTAGACTCTTTGAGTTTTCTTCCCCTGTATTTAAGTTTCCCTTTGTGCTTCATGCTGCGTGTCTTATGTTATCAAGTTTGTATTATCATGTCTGTCTTATGTTTCCTGTTTTATTTTGAAGGAGTCGTGTGTTCTTTGTTCATTGTATTTAGTTTCACTTCCCTTGTCCTGTCATTAGGCTCATGTCAGTCAGCTGTTCCTCCATGTGTTCCCACTTCCCCTTTCACTTCCTGTGTATTTAAGTCCTCTGTTTTCAGTGTGTCATTGTCAGGTCGTCTGTTGTCCACGCCATGTTTCCTATGCCATGCCATGCTTCCAAGTTTCTTGTCTAGGTTTTTCTTATTGTTTGTTTAGATTTCCCAGTTTAGGTTTGTGTAAATTTTGCTTCAGTTTGCCATTTGTTTGTACCTTTTTTACCAGCCATATTATACGCCTCGCTTTTTGTTAACATTTCAAGTTCTGTTCCCTGTTCCTTGGAGTCTGCGTTTTGGGTCCTTTTGTCAACCCCTACAGTCTGCCCTCGCCAGACTATGACACTTCTACTGTTAGCGGTCGGATGCTAAACGGGCATTCAGAAACTGAACGACTTTCCAGCAAAGTCCCGCACTTTTATTTTGGCAGAGCTGCTTTAGTCCGCTGTTCCAGAGCAAAGATCCTCTGAAAGTGGTCGATGTTAATCTGACTTGCTCTTAACATTAGATTGTGGGTGTTAAGAAGTAGGCCTAATGTTAGAAACTAGCTACTAGCTAGCTAACTAATGGAGTCTTTTACTACAGTACTGCAGTCAGTTCGGCTTTTGTGGGGGTTGTAATGTTTGAGGTGAAACTATTTAACATACCCATTGATTTAGCTTCATGGCCCTTTTTGGAGGCGGCAGTTTGTTCTTAGTGAGAACTGTTTCTAATGTGGACGAATCAGCTGTTCTGTTCTTAGAAACTATTCTAACGTCTTATTTCTGACGCACTCGGCAGGTTTATTGCTGAGCTTCCAAGGAAGTATGCAGTCGAGTTTAAACCAGTTCGGAGTTGTTGACTCTGGACTGTTGGTGTGATTCAGCGCTATATAAATAAAACTGACTCTAAAGTTATAAGAGAAACATTAAGGGCAGTACTCTTGAATGTATAAGTGCATAAGTTCAAAAGCAAGATGCTAAAGATAAGTGGAAGGCAAAAAAACTCTAGAAAGCAAAAGTCTAGAATGTTATCCGAGTTTAATCAACGACGAGATTCTAGAACTTTTACGAAGATGGAAAAGTAATTCTAGACTTTAGTAAAAGGCAAACTTGTAGAACATGGTCACAAATCAAAGTGTGTTAACTGATATCTGCAACAGTTTAACACCTTGAAATTTGGTTGTTACCATCACTGTATCTGACACTTGGTTGCTGGTGGACTTTCCGGACTCTAGTTATCTGGTCTAGATAACCCGTCTGTATAGTTTCAACCCCGTCAGTCAGCAGTACCTTTGGCTACATAGATTATCACTTTAATCTCAATGGCTCAACGATTCTAGATCTGATCTGTAAGTTGATTGGTTTAGCTCAGTCCCATCCACTTAAGTGTCACCAAAGGTTATTTTGTCTGTATTTGCATGACTGATGTGAGTTCATTGAATTCATCGTGTAAGTCTCTGGTTGCTAGATGGTTATGGTATTCATCTCTTGTGTATAGACCTCTTAGGATGTATGATCACAACATTGTCACAAAGGACGGGCAGCTGCCACTGTTGTAGTGAGGGTATAGGCCAGATAGATGGTCAACAGTCTCCAGATTGATCACACAGTTGTGTCAACACAGCAGTTCAACTGAAAAGGGAAACATATACTTGTGAATAAAGAATCGCTGGATTAGAAAGTATTAGCTTTACATAAGTGCAGCTAATGCTAGCTAATACACAGGGCTCTCAGGTTGTATTTGGTCACTGTTTAGCTTGTTTTTTCTTTTTATGCTGGTTGTGATGCGGTTTTTCAGTGAGTACTGCTGTTGCCTACTGAGCTGTATGAGTGAGTCAGTCGTGAGCCTTTGACTTTTTAATTTACAGTTTCTCCATCCTCTGTTTCCCTTTAGACTATTTTTGTGCTCGCCTTTGCTTTCTGTCGAATATCTCCGTTCAATTTCATTTCCAGGCAGTGCTCCTGAACACCAAACTGGATGTTACTGGATAAATGCAGCACAGAGATATCATTCATTGCATCAAACCAGCTATATTTTAAAAATGACTGGCGTAGCTCACGTTTAGGCTGACTGCATCTGGAAGGTTCACACGAGCTCTTAGATCTGTCCGGTTTGCTTCTGTTGTTCTTTTAGTGTTTGTGTTGCTCTGTGAGATTTCCTCGTTTGCACTCTAAGTGTGTGTTGCAGTGCCTTTAAGGACCCGTCCCTCCTGCAGTGCCGTGTTATTAAACTGCAGATCTGTTCACCAGTATCGACCAGAAGAAACACGTCCAGCTGTTTTCAGATTCTGTGCCTTTAGGAGCAAGAGTGAGTTATTGCTGTGATGGGTCCAGTCTGCAGCCCTGCTGGGAGCACTGGAAAACAAGTTCATATAATGGATCATTAGAAACAGTAAGAGGCTGAGTGTCACTGTAAAGTATAGCTGCAGGCGTCTGACTCACGGAGAAGGGAATGGTGGGGGGGCACCTAACTACATTTGTTTTACTTTTGATGACGTCGTGCACGTGCAAAATGTGAGCTGAGAAAAGGTCACGAGAAAACTTTAAATAGAATAAAACAGTTTATATTTTTTCCAAGCAGCCAAACCGGAGAGGCTAAACTTTGACTTCCTTCCATCAGTTTATCACGTTTCCACCATCTAAGCTTGTCTGGGCCACAGACATGCTCACACCTTACTCTGTCGTGTTATGGGGAATGCCAAGGTGTTCCTGAACCAGCTGAGAGACATAATCTGTTCAGGATGGTGCCCAGGGGTCTCTCCCAAGAGGGACATGCCCAAAGCACCTCACCGAGGCATCCAGGACACGTCCTAATCAGAAATCCAAATATATCTTCGGTGGAGTCCCTCCACTGATTTCAGACTGAGAACCGAGGGCTCAGACTTGGAGGTGCTAATTGAAACTCAGCTGCAGGCTGCCCAGTGTGAGCTGAAGGTCATTGCTCCATGAAGACAACAGGAACACATCATCTGCAAAAAGCAGATGTCTTTTGCCTTCTTCTCGAGCTTCTGTTTTCCCAGATGGACAATATCTCATGTCAGAATTATAGCCTACAGCTCAGCTTTTTGTCTGCTGGAAATTGAAAGTTTCCAATTTACAGAAAGGCGAGGACACAGATGTCCTCTGCTGTTTGTGTGCTCTGAGCAGCAGCAGCAGTTTCAGGCATTTAAGCCGAGCCATAAACAAAGTAAAGTGAGTTAAAGGCAGGCCTGCATCGACAGGGCCAATCAATAACACTCTGCACTGAGCCGCAGACGGGGGCAGCTAATGTGGACATGAGACCAGAGATGTCATCTCTTTGTGCCGATTTCAGGAAGACACACGAGGACTGGAACAGACGGCGCTCAGGTCTGTCTCTCTAAACCTGTCAGCAGCTCTGAAATGCTGGATCCTGTTCATGAACAACAGCTTCATCATCTCACCTGAACACCACCCTTGCTTCACCACACACGGCCTTCAGTTTGAGAAACCTGTGCTCCAAACTAGTTGAACTTTTTCTGTATGTGTCAGTTAATTTGGAAGAACAGGCAGAGAGAGCGCCCCCTGGTGTCCATTACAGTGAACAGTGTGTTGGCTTTAGTTTTCAAACATGGGTTGTTTCCATCATTTATGCATTCTGGGATCAATAACAGTAAAAAATGCCATGTTTCAGTTGAATCATGGGAAACGTAGTTTTTAAGCTTTCACTAAACTCTGTCATCACCTCAGATCATGCATCACTTACATATATAACATGCATTATATACAGGATACAACATGCAGGCAGATGTGCATGTGTGTAGTTAGGATGGAGATTAATTGCTTAATTGTGGGCTAATATATTAGGCAAAAGTATTTTTCATGACATGGATAAATACCAAAAAACAGATTTATCAGTTTGTTATGATTGGTTGACTTCTAGAAGCCTACAAGGGAACAGTGTCCAAGTGCTTGAAAGCTAAATGCAGGCAGGAAGTATCTGTAGCTTTAAAAACCTCAGGTGAGTCTATTTTGATAGTACGGCTGGGTCTGAACTGTATATCAGGAGGACTTGGACAGTAATGATCAGTAATGTCTGCAGCAAAACAACCGGGCAGCCTCCGAACTCTGAGAGAGGCCTTAGTGCTGATATAACAACAAGCCATTAGTGGTGGGAATATTTGGTGTCTTGTTCATCTGTTTTCCTTATAATAGATCCTTAAAATAGATCTTGGGGTGAAGTTAATGCGCCTTCGCTTGGTGCTTGTTATCCAGAACATAGGATGACAAATAGCTCAACAAATGAAGGACTTAGAAAAGGGTGGCAGATAGACCAGAAGTGATTGAGGAGGCAGCAGAGTGGAGCATGTGGATAAACTCTCTACCTGTACAAAAGCTTTTAAGTCCAGCTCAAAGTAAAGGCTACGGGTGGTGCTGTCCGCCATGCTGCTGAGCAGAGGAAATGGAGTTCAACACCAGCGGCAGCTTTTAGAAAACATGACTGCACAAAAACAACTCCCAAACTCTTTTCATTCGGCCTGCGTCATACAAACTGGACTGCAGCTGAGTCTGGCTCGGAGAGAAAAGGTTCACACGGAGCCACAAAGTTCAGGCTCAATGTTTTCACACCTCTGCTGTTTAACTCTGCAAAAAGAAAACTGTTGAAGGGATGAAAAGAAAAGAAGGACAGACTCTGTGCTGCTCTTTGATCTTTAGCACTACTTGAGAAATTACATTAACGACAACAATAATATGATTTCGTTTGTTTTCCCTGTGTGACGTTTAAGCAGAGTAAATTATGTTGCCTAAAATAATCTGCTGGAAAACAAAGTGTTTTTTAGGATGGATGAAGTGATGTTTCCCTGCTGTACTGTAAAATTACTATCTCAATGATTTCCAACCTTATCCCACTTCTGAAGCAGGCGGCATGCATATATTTAAACAACGAAAAACCTAAAAAACAAAAAAGAAATGAAAAGGTAGTGGATATGTACAATTGGCTGAAATGGCTAGATTGAGGTAATAAAAACAGTAAAATCAATTAATCAAATCTATAGATAAGCCCTTTATTTTAGTGTCCTTCAGTCAGGATAAAGTGAAATTATATCTAGTTTCTACATAAAATTCCTAACGTGTAGGTAGAAGTTATTAGCTAGCAGTTAAAGGTGTTAGCTAAAATCAATCAAAATAAGAATACTTAATTCATCCCAGAGGAATTGCTATTACTAAAAAAATTTTATTAATGTTATCAATTAACTAAATTGTAAAATATTTGGAAATGGATTAATGTTTTATCCATATTTCTATCTAGATACCTTTTGTAAGCACAAAATTAGAAGTTATTAGCTAGAGTAGCGCATAGCCAGTGGAAAATATTAGCTAAGTGTTTGCAGTGCTTGAAATGCTTAATAGTATAAAAGAAATACTGAAATCCTGGATTCATTTTCTTTAATCTAACAGTATAGTTAAACAGATTACATTTTGGTTTAATTACCAATCTAAATTCTAAATATGTAATTATATATTTTTAGCTAACAGTTTGGCTAACCAATAAAATCTTAACTGGCTAGCTGAGTAGCTAAATTTTATAGTTAAAGAACTGTTAGCTAAAAATACAGCTAACAGCTGAAATTGTTAGCTAAAATATGACTAACAGCTAAAATTATTAGCTAAAATTATGACTAATATTTGAAACTGTAAACAATATGACCAAAATAAATTTATAAATATGGATAAGTAGTTGCTGACAGTATAGATAAACAAATGAAGCTGTTAGCTTGCTAGCTAAAATTATCATTAACAAGTTTGAAATCATATGATGGTGCTGTTACAACAGTTGAAATTTTTGATAACTGTAGAAATAATCAAAAGTACTTAAGTGACATGCAGTAAATTAATAACAAAAAGTTACTTGAGTTAAGTTGATCTTGGTCTTATGTGCAGTTTTAAACTTCCCACTGTAAAAACGGGTGTTTCTGAGATGGCTTATATCCCTAATGAAGTTAGAGATGTGCTCTTAGTAGTGTGTCCACAGGCTTTTAGAGTTGTTGCCTAATATCAAAATAAAGGATAATTCGTGTACATCCAAAGACTCTGGATCTGGATAATTCACTTAAAGGGAAAATGGTTAGGGGAGAGATGAGCTAATATCTGTCTCACTAAATACTGTAATGCAGAATAAGCCGTTTTACAGGAACAGCAGGTGGTACAGTATCTGCCTGTAACTCTGTTTCTGGTTCTGTCAGTATTGCAGAGAGAGACAGTGTTCAGCAAGCCTTCAAACACTAGAGGACTTGAAATATGCTCCAGTGAAGCACTATTTTTATCTTCTACTGATTTCCCTGCTGTCTTCCTTCCCTTCTTTGCTTCTCGTAAGCTTGCATGTCAGGCTAAATGTTGAAACAGGACTTCCATTCCCCACCTCCACCTGACGCTGCCAGGACAGTGTCAGGTGCTGACGTTTCTATTTCTATCCAGCATCATCCCAAACAAGAGGACGGTCCTGCTCCATCTGTTTTTTGTTTTTCTTGGGTTTTTTTTTTTTTTTTTTTGGAGTAAATACAGTTTTTGGCCGTTCTCTAGTCGATGCTTCGAGCCAAGCTGTCTTTCACATGTTTAGATGAAGGGTTACGGTTCTGTGTCACAGACTTGTTTCATTTGTATTTGATAAATTACCAAATTAATTTAGATGTTTATATTTTCCAGAATCACGATTTTGGTCCAAAGTTTGGGGGATGAACATCACTTGGTCAGGATTGGATCACAAACAGAAATAAACTAGAATATTCTCATGTATTGTTAGTTCATGTGTTCCCTGAATGATGTCATGAAGATATAATATTGTGAATATTGGAATCACCCTTTCAGTCCTTCAGGTTTCAGTAATGTTTCTTTAAATTCTTGAAATGCCAATATTTCTCTGCAGCTTTAAATAACGCCGCAGCATCGTCGAGGCCGTGCTGGCGTGTTTGTGAAAGCGGCTCTTCACAGCAAACCTATGTGATCCATTAAAATACGCCTGGATTGACCCCGAGGTTTAATCTCGTCACCACTGATTGATTCAAATAAAATGAATTCCCACAGATGACATTTTCATGAGCAGCAGGGCTAAAAATGAATAAAACCTATCCAATCTATGTAAGTGTGCGTAAACCAGGACCTCGACCATCCAAAGGTTCAATCTTCACCATTACTGGAAGAATTTACATTTTAAATGAGGTCTTTTATCCTTTGTCATTTCAACTCAGCAGACCAACACTGAGGGTCTAAACCTTTGCTGTTCTCTGCTGTGATAAAATAAGATGGCTTTAGCCTTTTTGGGTAGTTAAAAATAAAACTGGACCAGAACTAGTCAAGATTCTTACTTTGCTGATTGGTTCTGAAGTCATCCTGTTGGTGACTTCGTCAATAATATTTTTTACCAAAGTGTTTCCACCAATGTTCCAGCAGATATAATAAAAACAGGACTCTGGAGTCGGCTGTGCTGAAGCCACAGCTGGACCAAAGTCCCACAGTCGTAGATCGTGGCTCATTCGTAGCACCACTCATGATTCACAATTTCCAGGAAACCAGTTAAAATACCTGAATCCCAGATGGTTCCTGCACTGGGAAGATATCCAGCAACAGCAAATCCAGCCCAGGTCTGGACCCGTCGCCTTTGTCCTGAATGTAGAATATCTCCTATACTGAGCGCGCTCAGAGACTACAAGTCCGAAATGTGCTGGAGCTCTCCGTCACACCTCCAGGCGGGTGGCTGAGCCTCCAGCTGAGTTTAGTAATTAGAGGCTGGGTGAAGCAGGTGGCAGTGCCCCGTGTATTTGTCAGTGTATGTGTCAGAGCTCGCGTTCTCCAGCCTTTAATTACCGCTCTTCACCGTCTCCGTCACTTCAGGACAAAATGCCAGCGAGCTGACAGGCCGCCATGGTTCACCCGGCCTTCCTGCCGCCTGAGTGAGCCGGGTGGGAAACGGGCGATTTCTGATTCGATAGCGATCGCTGTTGTCTGAGATGTTTCGAACACGCCGCTTGGACAGTTTCCTGTCAGAGCTAGAAACAAACCCTGTGGAGCGTGGAGCAGCTAACAGGGCCTCCGTCGAGCTGCAGAGGTGGCGTGCACCTGTCGTAAATCTTATGTATAAAATGTGACCTGTGGTTAAATGCAAATAATTTAATGTGACACACACATTTTAGATCAGTTTCACTGTTTAATGACACCTCTTATCCATGTTTATGTTTAGCTGTAGTTTCGCTGGTTTGTCCACGCCAGTGTTAGCTGCTAACAGTAACCAGCAGCTTCAACTATCTCTTTCTCTAACTTTGCCTCCAAAATGCTCAACCTGAGCTGTCCCTGATGTTCCCGTCTCTAATCCTGTCCATCCTGGTCAGGACTCATGAAATCCCATTCCTGACGATCCACATTTCCAAAGATTTAATGCTGGATTCCTTTCCTGATGCAACCGTCTCCATTGGGACCGGCACTAGGACACTACACTGGCTCTCGGCCTCCCTCATGGCTGCGTTTAACCGTTAACCTCAAACTCATCTACTTTATGTCTGCTCAGTTCTTTAATTAACTGTAATAGCTCATCTTTCCATGCAGCCCCTGGTTAATACTGCAGAAGTATTAACCCCCTGTGGTCCACCTAAACTAGCTTTGATGTGCTGTGTAGAATAGTTTTGGCAGAGCTGCATTATGAAGCCTTAATCTCTGCAAAACTCCAAGCTGATGTTTGGAAGCTTAACTACTGGCTGTATTGGGAATTTGGGAACATCAGGATACGATTAGACCCTGTCCCGAAGTCGGGGGTGGAGGGAATATCGAGAACGAGCGTCGAGAATAAAAGAAAAAGGTGTTACAAGACATGTCAGCCATGTAAAACAAACACCCGTTCTCCTTCCACCTCCTCTGTTTTCCATATGTAGCTACCTCCCACACACACACACACACACACACACACACACACACACACACACACACACACACACACACACACACAGTCTTGCATAGCAGCTGTATTCATTTCCATGCAGGCACATGTGTAGGTTCATTTGTGAGCCACTCACACGAGAGCAGCGCGGCCTCGTGTGGTCCAGCTGCTGCTGGTTTATATTTAGAAACGCGCTGATTTCATCGCCGCTCGAGCTGCAGGTAAAATCACATCAGTGGGAAGTTAGACCACCAGCTCGGCTTTTAGTCCACCGATGTGCCACAGGAAACATCACAGTAATGTTCACACAGTTGTCTTACGTAAAAGATATTCACCACGGCTTTGCTGTGTTGTGTAGTTGATTTTGAGCTTTATTTAGCTTTCTGTGCTGCTGTGCATCATCTGAAATGAAACCTGAATTATCTTTGTGGGTTATCTGAAGAGTAATGTGGACCAAACGGAATTGGAGGTGAAGTTTCAGATCAGCATGCGATAGATTTTTCAGAATTTTTACATGTTTATTTCCTCACCTTCTTCTAAATGTTCCTCGTTTTCTTCATAGTGCTAATTTAAATCGTACCCAGCAGGACCAGTAGGCTGGACGGCCCTGTCCACACATGGACGGGTGTTTTTGGAAAAAGCCACTGCGTGTGCGCATGGATAAGGAAAACAGATTTTAGTTTGTGATATCAAAGGTGTGCACCTCTATCTCCTTTTTGTTTTTTTGTTGCCAGACTGTGTTATTGTTTGTAGGCTGTAAATGGTTAGGGTTATATCGCCAGAGTGGCAGGCGTGACAGAAGAGGTGCTGTGGATGGAAAAAAGTCCAGTCTGACATAAAACATGTGGACGTGAAGTCGTCTTGTTTTTGTTACTCTGTGCTCTGTAGGTTACAAGTTGCTCAGGAAAAATGTTTACTCTCTGACTGGTTGGTTACTGGATGACAACTGGTTGGTTACTGGATGACAACTGGATGACAACTGGTTGGTTACTGGATGACGACTGGTTGGTGACTGGTTGGTGACTGGATGACGACTGGTTGGTGACTGGTTGGTGACTGGTTGGTGACTGGTTGGTGACTGGTTGGTGACTGGATGACGACTGGTTGGTGACTGGATGACGACTGGATGACGACTGGTTGGTGACTGGATGACGACTGGTTGGTGACTGGTTGGTGACTGGATGACGACTGGCTGGTGACTGGTTGGTTACTGGATGGCTACTGGATGACGACTGGTTGGTTACTGGATGACGACTGGTTGGTGACTGGTTGGTGACTGGATGATGACTGGTTGGTGACTGGATGACGACTGGCTGGTGACTGGTTGGTTACTGGATGGCTACTGGATGACGACTGGTTGGTGACTGGATGACGACTGGATGACGACTGGCTGGTGACTGGTTGGTTACTGGATGGCTACTGGATGACGACTGGTTGGTGACTGGATGACGACTGGTTGGTGACTGGTTGGTTACTGGATGACGACTGGTTGGTTACTGGATGACGACTGGTTGGTTACTGGATGACGACTGGTTGGTGACTGGTTGGTGACTGGATGACAACTGGTTGGTGACTGGATGACGACTGGTTGGTGACTGGATGACGACTGGTTGGTGACTGGTTGGTTACTGGATGACGACTGGTTGGTGACTGGATGACGACTGGTTGGTTACTGGATGACGACTGGTTGGTGACTGGTTGAAGGAGGTTGCTTCCTGCTGCAGACACAACTGCTTGCTAATCTCAAATGGAATCAGAAGTAAACATTGTGTCTTTTCAAACTTGCTGGTTTTGGCGACAGGACTTGAACTTTGAAGACAAATGGTTTCAGGTTTCCATAGTACCTTTTCTGAATTTTACTGACACTCGGTGGTTAGGGAGTAACAAGTAACAGTCTTGCATAGACACGGACCTTTAAACAACAGGTGATTGCAGTAATGTGCCAACAACCAAAGAATCAAAAGGAAGTTTTTTTTTAATGCAGCAACATCCTCACAACTGATTTCAATCAGCAGCAGCAGTCAATTTATTTATTGTAACTCTGACATCACTGATTAAAGACGAGGTTTTTCTGGGTGATTGTGTACAAAAAATGTCATCTCTTTAGACCTTCCAAGATCGTATCTTTACTGAAGCTAATATATTCTTGTAACCAGCTCCAAGAGAGAACAAACTTCATAAAAATGCTACTTTCATTTCTTGATTTATTGGTATTTTTAACCAAATTTGTTCTTGAAGGTCCTTCTGTTTCAAACTTCCATTAAAGCTTTTGAACTTTCTGCTTCAGTTTGAACTTCCTGTTTAGTTTTTTTTATTGTGTGTGATTATTATCAGTTTCCTGTAGTTCTGAATTACTGTCACCATCCTCCAAATACCCCAAAGACCAACTTTGTAACTATGTAACAAAAAAGAGAAAGAAAAGACTGATTGTATAAAATGTCATATGAAACAATGTTTATATATTTCATTTAACTGACTCGTTTTTTTTTGTTTTGTTTTTCCTTTATGTGCTGGTGGATTTATGTTGGCATCACTGATAGGTTACAGTGATGTTGAAGAAAATATAAAAATGTGTTTATTCTCAGGCAGGTTCTGCATTTTTAGCAAAAATCAGTGAGCAGAGCTTTAAAAAAGGCACGCTGTGCTAAACTGCAGTTCACCTTAAAATAAAATGAACCCAGTGCTCTTTAAATACCCACTTCATGTCCTCTTTTACCCCTGCTGCTCCATTCTTCGTGGGGCTGAAAGTTGGTTTGCTCGTACTTAACTTTCCATTTGTCACTCATGTCTGCAGAGAGATTTCCCACGGGTCCCAGACATTTCATCTGGGCAAATAGGACAGATCACACAACTCAAACAGCTGAGCAGGAATGCACATACACCCACCCTTTATAATAGTTCCTGTCAGATGTTGTCAGGCAGCTAAGAGGATCAACTTTTAGGAAATAAAGTTCCTTTTCTGAGACCAACTAAACAAAATATGTGTTTAACCCAAAAGAACCCTTAAAGTGAATTTCTGCTCGTTCTTTGTGTTTGGGGATGAGCTCATGTTGAGGATGTGAAACTGCAGAATCCCATTATAAGTGTGTGTAGGGGTTGGCAATGGCTCTCTGGAGCATGACATCATTTCACTGGGTGGTTTCTGAGAAGGAGTGATTAAGTCATGGCCCATGTCACGATGGACCGATGCAGGAACGTGTTTGTGCTGATGGGATCGAAATTACAGTAAAAAACGGAAGCAAAGAGCAGAAAAGATGGATTTGTAGTTGCACCTCCAGTATCATGAAACGGAAGCTGCACAACAATCAGGGCTCTGTTTGAAGCTTCAGCTCAGATAAAGTGTGACGTATTCATCTAATATAGCCAAAACATTAGCCCAGTGGTTGGAGAGCATGGTGAGTAGAAAAGTAACTGTGAGCACGAAACCTGTTGCCTTTGAAATGGTTGCTTCAGGTCTGCGAACACTTTCAGTCTTCAGAGCAACTTTGATGCCTCAGGGTGGCGATAAAATGGTCTGTCTGCTAAATTATTAGGTTATTATTATTAAATGTGAGAAAAATGGAAATTGGGAATGTGTTTCTTTCGCCATACGTAGAGATTCACATTAAAAATACAGAAATGTCTCCATAAATGGTGACGTAGTTGCTGCGGGGTGACAACCTTGTTTTCATATTGCATTGTAACTAAAATATAATCAGTTGGCAACCAGTTGAGACGAGTCCCCTGTTGCAGAGACCTGTTGCAGATGAGTTGTGCTCGGCGGTGGAGCTAATTTATAAACGCAGACAGATCGCCAACACGTTGCAGTCAGTCTGAGTCAGTTATTTGCAAATCTTCGCTGACCTGTCATGTGACTGCAGTGTGATTGCAGATGGTTTGGAGACAGGTTGCCTCCCAGCAGGCGACCTGTGAAATCACCCTGTGGGTGAAAGTGGTCGCCCAGAGGTTAAGGGTGTGGTGCAACCAGTAGAGAAAAAAATTCAGTGCTAACACCAGGCAGATTATTCCTAGTTGCGACGAGGTTGCTCCCCAGTTTTAATCTCAGTGACCGAGTCATTATGTTTAAAGGCCAGAGCTCAGAGACTGAAACCAGCCACCAGTATATTTCCTCTGTATGCACGCAGCGATCCAAACGCAGTGCTGTGAGCATGCTAATGACGTTTTTATAGCTGTTGGATTAATTTCAGAACATGAATCTGTTCACAGCCAGTTAATTACGAAGCTTTTAGTACACGACTTTTCAGGCTTGCATGAAAAATGTGACGCAGGTCAGAGTGTGCGAGCCTTAAAGACTCACGTTTGCCATGTGCACATGTTATTTAGTATGTTAGCATGCTAACGTTTGATAATTAGCAGAAACATGACCCTCTTTGTCTGTGGGGAGTCTGTAGGTCTTCAGTATGTCAGAGATATCTCAGTAAAACCTCCCCGAGGAGCTCGAGGGTCACGAAAGTGGGACACAATATGAAAATCCAACCTTTTGATTTCGGGAGATTTTAGCCTGGAACAACCAGCAGTCGACGCTGCTATTCCTTAATTAAGAGAAGAGAGGAAAACAGCACAACAGGCCACCTTTCAAATGCAAATGTGCTGTGAGAAATAAAGCTTTTCTATAAATAAAGCCGTCCTCAGCGGAGCGCTCGAGTCTCATGACATAATCGTGTTTTTCAGCAGTTTTATCCATTTGACCAAGAAATCCTATTCAGGAGGGAACTCGCACACGGCCTGCGTGACATTTTCCAGCCTCGCGCTCCAGTTAAACGTCTACGCCACGTTTAATTCAAATGTTTAATGCGCCCCTCATGCCCGGCGTGTGAATCTGACCCACTTCACATTCAGCTGTAGTGTGCGTTGTGTGTGGGGGGTATGTATGCGTAATTGTGCGAGATGTTGTGATGTATGGGTCGCTTTGGCAAGTCGCCGCTCGTCCTCACATTCAGCGGAAATTAGATGAGGAGAGAGAGAGAGGGAGGAGGGAGTGAGATGGAGATGGAGGGTGAGACAAAGGCAGAGAGACGTGGAGTTTGTGTGAGAGTGAGAGGGAGGAAGGATGAAAGGCTTCTCTGGCTGCCGGCCCACAGCGACCCGCCGTCAGAGACGGTTCGATCACAGCTCACAGAGGTCTGTGTGTGCGCGCGATGTCCTTTGAAATGCTCTCATTTTGTTTTAAGCTCGGCCTCATCGACACAGACGCCTCTGTTCTGAGAGGCTACTACGCTCAGCCAGAGGAGCGTGAATGAACATGTGAATGAACAGAGGCAGAAGTCGCCGCAAAAAACCCCAAGTCGTGCAGCTGAAGGAGGGTGCGGGGCACCTGTGCATCTGTGACTTCATTAAATATGCTGCAGCTCTGTGAAAGGTCTGGAGCCAGTCCACATTTCTTTATATTCTGCAAGGAAAACAGGAAAAATGTGCAGTGATCATAGAAACAGAGTTTGTACAGGTCTAACGAGCCTAACAGTCGGTAAATGGTCCAATCATGGAGAGAAAAGCTGTGACACTGACCGAGCTCAGAAGAAAAATACAGCAACTCTGTGATGACAGCAGGGGAAACTCAGGAAAACAAACTTTAATACACCGGGGAGGCAATTATACGAAGGTGAAACACTTGAGGACGGAGAAGGTAACCACACAGGAGGTAGATGCGAGAGGGCGGAGAGGAGGCCGAACTTGTGGAGTCTGCTGGGATCTCACATTTACTCAAATGACTTCAGTGCAAAGTACAACAAATACTGTGGAGAGATCCAGTTCACTGACTCGCTGACGGTGTTGGAGGACGCCTCACGTAGGATGGAAAAAGCCAGAAACCTGGGGAATAACCAGGCAACCAAGTCCAGATGACCACAGAGAGCTATCTGCTCTATAGCTTCTGAGAGACAATGACCTCAGTACAGTTTTTAACCCTTTAAGACCTACCATAGAACCAAGTCCGTCAGAGCTTATATTATATTTTTACATGCTGTGGAGCCATTTTTAGGAGCATTTCAAGTTGATATACATCAATACAACCATTATAGCCTAGATTTTAATAATATGTCTGCATTAAGTGCATAGTAATTACATAAATTGCAAAAAAGTGCAATAAACTACAAAAAAATTGAAAATCGTTTTTGTTTTTTAACATATATTTCTAGTTAGAGAAATTTAAGAGGCTTATCCCTCAAAACTGTAAATACAAAAAAGTTGCACAAAATAGTTTCCCACCACAGGAAATTTATTTTGAGTGTCTTCATAGTTTTATTTTTGAAATACACCAATTTTTATACACTGCAGGAAAAACGAAAATAAATATTATTGTGCAAATTTGCAAAAAAGCAGCATATGCATCAAAATAAACTATTTCCAGCAGTGCAATATGAGTCCTAAGCATCCCAGAAACGACACAGAAAGTCATAAAGTCAAAGATAACTTTTAAAAACACCAGTATAGGCTCATGAGGACCTGATGGTAAAAAAAAAAAAACTACATTTCCGCAAAATGACGTCACTTCCGGTTTCAGGCAGGTCATGGCGGACATGCAAAAGTTCATGTTGACGTCTATTCCAACGTAGGAAGTGTTACAAACAGCTGATCGGATCGGCAAAGCGTGTTTCTGGAATATTATGTTTTTGTTGCTGCAAGTGCTTTTTATGCAGTTTTTGCAAAGTTATATGTGGAAGGAAACTGTGACCGAGGACAAGCTGATGGCATAAGATGTAAGTACAACTCCTCCGGTTTCATGTGCAAAAAAAGTTATTGCGCTAGCTTAGTGGTTGCAGAGCTACCGGGATTTAAAAGTAGTTACGCAAAACAGAGCGTGCTGCTCTGACCGGCTTTAAAGGGTTAAATGGCCATAAAGCTCTGACAGTCCTGGAATATCTGGATTTGATTAACACACTTTGTTTCACTTTTGTGAATAAATATTTCTTAAATGATAAAAAATGGTTTTAAGTGTGCTGCTGGTGGGTCAAAGGTTTCTAATGTCTCTGACACTTTCCACAGACGGCTGTGATCATTTCAGACTCTCAGGTTTAGCCGCAGTGATCACAAGCTCCATCTTCTTGTTAGTGATGATGCCTTAATTATGGTTTAAAACATCAGGGTTGTTGGTTGTGCTTCTCCTACTTGTTAAACTATAGTGGTCCTAGAAGTGAACCCTGGGGAACACCACGTGAGATAAAATTCACAAAGTCAAACACTTTGAGGTGTGATTAGTTCACCTGTCTAATCTTTCCATTAAAATATTAGAGTCAGTGCTCAGGCGCCACCACGTTTTCACAGCTGTCACATAGATGATGGTGTTCTGCTCGTTTAAAATACAGTAGATCCAGACGTAAACTGCTGTGTGACTGTGAGGTTTGATGCCGAGGGCGATGTGGGATGTCGCTGAAACAGAGGGAGGACATCTGAACGACATTTACAGGACAAAGAGGCTCAGCGGGAGAAATGTTTGACATTTCGCTGCAGTACCGCGGGTCAGGACTGGCCGTCACCTTCCTGCTCCAGCGGCGAAGGGCACCTCTGTCGCTGACAGGTTACCCTTTTTTCTGAGCCCCGACAGGTCAAACGGGAAGTGTAGGGAGAAGAGGCCATTAGTGGCGAGTGGCTTCACGCTTCGTCGAGGGTGTGAGGACAAAAGGGAAAAAGGACTGTTATCAGCATGTAGCAGCTTCAGCTTATAAAGGTTTATCTGCAGCGCCGATCAAAAGGCTGCAACAGACTCAAACTCGAAACACCTCAGTGGGTTATGTAGAGATCTGATCCAGATATCCACACTCGTAGTATTTCATAAGCCAAAGCTTTCACTTTGTCTCCTCTGCTGTTCCCGTCACTGGATGTGGCTTATTTAACCCATAAAATGGCGTTGTATCCGAGTGAGGACGGGAAGCAGGAGAAACAGCCCAGTTCAGACGGATTTATGAGGGAAAGTGACCGAGACGCTGCAGGTTTGTTGTTGTAGAGGCCTCGGTTATCGTTGCAGACCATCAGGTCCTCTCGTCTGTTTAAACACTTTCTGTTTTCCCCTCCTGTTTACACTCTCCCACCTCTCGTGGCAGCGGCCCAACGTTGTGCTGGACGCTGCGCCGGCCAGTACCGACATCTGATTGGTTCAGATGAGACGGCGGCTCCACAGCCACAGGAAGTCTATTGTAACCCTTCCAGCATACAAAGCGGGGCTGTGAGGGCTCCTCGCAGGGACGAGACTGACCTGTCTGTGCCACCTAACGTCCACTTTTATTAAAAACAACAAAAACACGTCCAGTGTCTGCACGGAGAACACTTCTTCCAGCTGTGCGACTGCGCTGTTCCTCATATTACGTCTAACGCTGATTACGAAAAATGAGCCGAGAGCTTTTGTAGTTTTCTTCTGGACTTTCAGCTTTGTTTGTCAGGTCTGTTGTCGTCAGTCCAAAGAAACAGTGTAACTGAGCTGAGGCTTAAACCACCGTCACAGTCTGCACACAGTTTAATCACAATCCAGCCAGTCGACTATCAGGGCGATAAAAATGTCTCGTATGTCAGATATTCCTATTTGGAGTCTTTCTGCTCTGCATAGTTGTGTAATGTGTGATTGTCAATCAGGCCGTGCTGTCTGAAGTCAAACATGAGTTGTTCACTTACTAGTATTGATTTTGTGCTAGCCTCTGCATCGTCTGAACGTATGAAACTATTTGTACCTCTCGGCACACAGAATGTTACCTTGTTCCTCAGTAAAGATATCGGTTTCACACATGTAAACACTGTGTGAGTCACACTTTACATGATAAGACTTTAATCAACTGTAAGCTAGCTAGCTTACATGTGACTTCCACATGGGCTCACAGTCACCACCTGCCTGCAGAGCTCAAAGAGTAGACACGGATCTTTAAACGCGAAGGTTGGCTGCGTTGGCCGAATCAGATTTCAGAATCTTGCCTTTGCTCAACTTTTTATTTTGACAAAGATCAAATTTATAAAATCTTGCCTTGGACAGACGCCAAACAGACAAAGAGGCGGTTTAAAAGGTGCTCGTAGCTTCTGGGGCTGAAAAGTCAACACAGTGTGATAATGACTTAAACCTGCTGCAGGCTTTTTAACAGTGGCCGTCTTCCTTTTCTCTCCCCAACCGGTCGCAGCAGATGGCCCCGCCCCTCCCTGAGCCTGGTTGGAGGTTTCTTCCTGTTAAAAGGGAGTTTTTCCTTCCCACTGTCGCCAAAGTGCTGCTCATAGGGGGTCATATGATTGTTGGGTTTTTCTCTGTATGTATTATTGTAGGGTCTTCCTTACAATATAAAGCACCTTGAGGCGACTGTTGTTGTGATTTGATACTATATAAATAAAATAAAATAGAATTTAATTCATTTGACACAATTCAATCGGAATAGGATACAATTCCAGATCTTCGAAGATCGAGTGTTGGTGGTATTAGCTTCATGTTCGAGCTGTGCAGTGCTACAGTACATCTTCACCGTGCCAACAGTCTATAATCTGGTTTTTATGTGTCCATTCTAGAGTCTTTTTCTTTTTTGCCTCTGTATGCAGTCTCTACAAGATCGTTTAGGTACCTACGAGAGTACAGCATACTACTACTAACAGAGCCGTGAGAAAATCTGGCTCCATTCTTCGTTTAAGACGTCCTGTCTTTGGAAATCGAACAACTACTTTCTGAAGAGAACAAACTTTCTTGAAGCTCAATATTTTAAACAGTTTCTCATTAATTTTGTCAGCATCCACTGCTTTGCCTCGAGTGTCTTCCCGGCATTGTTACCTGTATCCATACTCATCGGCTGAAATGTTTGTTGAGCTGTATTCAGAGTCAGGCTCTCACTGCTGAGCCCTGAGCTGAATCTTAAACAGAGAGTCTGCACTCATCTGTCAGGATATATTTGCTTGTTTTTTGGGGAATAATGGACCAGTAGTTTTACTTCTCCCTCAGGCACTTTTGCATTTTTCAGTGTAGAGTAAGTAAGGCTGAACAATGACGGCTCAATGAAACCCTGGAAACAATCCAGTATCTCTGTCAGAGAAGCAGGGAGCTGTGTGTAGCTGTAAAGCTGTCTGTCCTGCTGAATCAACCATACCTATCAGTCCTGGGAGGAACACACACACACACACACACACACACACTTGCCTTCCTCATTCTTGTCCCTAGGGAGCTGATTAGGGTGAGTGTACAAGGACCCAGGAAGAGGTGGTGTGTGTGTGTGTGTGTGTGTGTGTGGCCTCATTTCTGCTGACTAAGTTTTTGTGACAGAGTTTAGGTCACAGCTGAGGCTGTTTCGACTGTCTGTCCTTCTCCGTGTCTCAGATGCATGCGAGACTCCCAGGACAGAGTGGACTCCTGTCGGGGGACGAACTCTCCCTCATATTCTTGCATTTGAGTAACATTTGGGACCTTTCTAGTAAATAGATTTTAGGCACATTTCCACAGTGGAAGCTGCAGTGTGGGGAGAAAATCGCACCTGAAAATAGAAAATACAGAGATTAAAGGAGTAAGTAACTGTAACTCACTGTAAGGAAATGTGCTGAGATGTGACTGACGTGGCTGCCACAGTAGTTTGTAACCTGTGATGTTGACTAACCATTCGGCGCGTTAACCTTTAGTGCCCCGCTGAATATAATTGTAGTTTCTACTCTAGTTTATATTTCATGTTTTTTTATGTATATATGATAGCTGGGATAGGCTCCAGCGACCCTGAAAAGGATAAGCGGAAGTGAATGGATGGATGGTGTAAATGATGTAGTTTCACCCACAGAAAAGTTGATGATGTTATCACTCAGGAACTCAGGGGAGGTCTTTAGGATCTCTATAAAACTGCTGCTGTATTTAGAATTGTTGTCATTGTCAAATAGCAGCATCACTGCATCATTATGTGAGTCAGATGGAAACAGAAGGGCCGGATGGAAATGCTGTAAAAGTTGATCCCACCTTCTGCTTTCTCCACATTCCTGGATTAGAAAGTCAACCTGAAGGCTCAGGAACTTATTCACATGGTTGAAAATCACTGATGTGACATTTAACAGTGTTTTTCCCGTTTAATTCTTTGGTCTAAAAGACAAAATATGATACAGTTTTGAAAGTGTAGGGCAACTTTCTCAGCTGAATTATACAGAAGGCTCAATACAAGACATTTTTAGCATAAAGTAGCTGTTAGCTTATGCTTTACCTGTTAGCTTGGAGCTGTTTAATGTAATATTAGAACAACTGCACTCAGTAGTAGCATAAATAGCACTCAGACGAAATTACAAACATAGTCAGCTTCCCTCATTGAAGACTTTATGAGACTAACCTCATCTGCAAACCTCAGAAGCGTTTGAGAAACTGTTTTTAGATTAGACAGCTTAACCCTTTAAAGCCGGTCAGAGCAGCACGCTCTGTTTTGCGTAACTATTTTTAAATCCCGGTAGCTCTGCAACCACGTAAGCTAGCACAATAATTTTTTTTGCATATGAAACCGGAGGAGTTGTACTTACATCTTATGCCATCAGCTTGTCCTCGGTCACAGTTTCCTTCCACATATAACTTTGCAAAAACTGCATAAAAAGCACTTGCAGGAACAAAAACATAATATTCCAGAAACACGCTTTGCCGATCCAATCAGCTGTTCATAACACTTCCTACGTCCATCAGCACGAACTATCGCATGTCCGCCATTACCTGCCCGAAACCGGAAGTGACATCATTTTGCGGAAATGTAGTTTGTTTTGTTTTTTTTTTACCATCAGGGCCTCATGAGCCTTTATTGGTGTTTTTAAAAGTTATGTTTGACTTTATGACTTTCTGTGTGGTTTCTGGGATGCTTAGGACTCATATTGCACTGCTGGAAATAGTTTATTTTGATGCATATGCTGCTTTTTTGCAAATTTGCATTATAATATTTATTTTCATTTTTCCTGCAGTATATAAAAGTTGGTGTATTTCAAAAATAAAACTATGAAGACACTCACAATAAATTTCCTGTGGTGGGAAACTATTTTGTGCAACTTTTTTGTATTTACAGTTTTGAGGGATAAGCCTCTTAAATTTCTCTAACTAGAAATATATGTTAAAAAAACAAACGATTTTCAATTTTTTTGTAGTTTATTGCACTTTTTTGCAATTTATGCAATTACTATGCACTTAATGCAAACATATTATTAAAATTTGGGCTATAATGGTTGTATTGATGTATATCAACTTGAAATTCTCCCAAAAATGGCTCCACAGCATGTAAAAATATAATATAAGCTCTGGTGGACTTGGTTATATGGTAGGTCTTAAAGGGTTCAAAGAAGATCTCTTAAATAAACAGATTTTAAACATGAAACAAACAGAGCAACCAGTTTATTGGTGGGACAATAATTATCTGCAATATTATATGTTCGCTGACTTGTTGTATTGGCATCGATAACGTCTGTTAAATGAAAACAGAAAAAAATAACAAAGAAATTCAACCTTGTTACGAATGTTGGTGTTGCATAGTTTATCCACCAGAGGGCGCTCTGCAACTTCCCCGTTGGCAATATGTGTTTGGAACGCCAACCGTTACCCAGAGTCGGAAAGAGCGTGAACAAGTCAGTGCACATGTGAAATATTAGTAAAAGCTGTGATTCGTCTGAAAGAAAACAAATATCAGCCGACGTATTTCAGCACGTTGGTATCGGCCTTAAACAGTCGTGTATCAGTCGAGCTCGAGAGTCACACTGTGACTGTCGGTATTTCTTAATGTTGACCGCTCAGAAGTCGGGTTCGGGTTCAGGAAATCCTCTGAGGCGACCCGGATTCAGCTTCCAGCTTCACTGCTGATGTGTCGCTCCACATTCCTCTTAACTTATTTCCCTACTTTTGGTAAAATAGGATCACATTATGGATGCCCATTCTCAGCCTGAGGCCCAAAAGAGAAATGAAAACGATTGTTTGGGGACTAAAATTAATTTCCTCTTATAACGGTCACATCTAACTTCCGTGTTTTATTTGTGCTGGTTTCATTTCTGTGTTTAGGGTTCGAGGCCTGTATTTAACCGATCATCCTCTGTAGGAAGCACAAGCTCGTGTTTTTTCGTTCTTCTTAGAACCTGAAGCTTTTGTTTTGTTGTCCAATCCTTTCCAGGCTCCAAGTCCAGGTTATTATTTACAGAAATCCTCGTTTGTTTGATGAGCCGTCTGTGCTGTCCCAGATTTCTAGGATAGGTTGTTTTACATCATTGAAATTATTTAGAAGAAATGCTGATGTGAACCAAATTCCTCCTGAAAATTAAATGCAAGTCAGCCTTTTCCCGATTACAAAGCCAAACACGGAGACAGACAGAGAGGCGAGTGGTAAGCCGGCCGGTTTGCTCACCAAATTCTTGCGCATTGATGGAAAATGTTCCCTGAGTGATTTCAGTGCCTCGGCAGTTACTGGTTCGGGGAAATGATTTTCCATGTGGTGAATTCATTATTGGCCAGGAACATGTAGGATGTGTACTGGAAGTGTGGTGGGACACATCAGGAACAGATGTGGAGATATAGATGTCGGGATAAAGACCCAGGCATTTGGATTCACTTTTGTAGTGTCAGGGCTGCACCGCGCTTCTGTTTTCTAGCATGAGCACACACGAGGACAATAGCTGCTGCGCTGCAGGAATGAACGCCATTCTCTCAGATAATGTGAAATATTTTTATTCAGGAACCCGTTCCAGCATTTGGGTCACATCTGCTTTCAGAATAGGTTGCTGCTTTCTTTCTGTTGCTGGTTAAAAGCATGTGTGTCATCGTGTTAACGCTGATTCTGTGCGACATATGGCCGCTCAGTGACCTTTCCGAGAGCAGAAATTATCTGTGTCTCTGTGTGTGGGAAGGAAGAGAAGGAATGTAAAAGTGTGCTTGAATGGATTCCAGCGTGTGAGGCACGTTTGTCTGGTCACATCCACCCTTCTGATGGTATTTAGACCTCGTGTGTCATTTTGTACAGGAAAATAAATAAAAATAAATACATGACTGTATAAATTCATTGATAACCATTAAACATAGCAAAATAATCATTAAAAAAAATTGACATGATTTGCTGTTTTAGTTTCCAAATTTGCTTCTGTGTGGATTTAATGATGAAGCCAAACCTGCAGTTCCTCTCACATCCACTAGAGGCTCCAGCAGTTAGTCACTTCCCATAGACTCCCATGTTAAAATATCAGACGTTACAGACAGAAATAAACACGTTTACAGCCTGATACAAAAACCTCACACTTATTTTATTTCTAAGGGTAGCTTCCTCCTCCATAACAACCCGGTCTTTAAGTCTGACATCATTAGCCATTTCCGGGTCCAAACACCGCTTCAGGTCCCAAAGTCAAACGAACACCGCGGCATCGCTGAGAGTTAAAAACTGTCTAAATTCTTTCATCTGAAATAACATAATCAGTGTTGCTGTTTTACCAACAATTAGGGTTAACATCCAGATATCAACCAAAACAGGGTTAATGAAGTTTAATGGAATTAGAAGTTAGCAGGGAGTTAGCTCGCTAACATGATATAGCATATTCTGACTGAGAGATTACTGAAAGATTAAAACGCACAGCTCTGCTGTCACTTCCGACATGAATGAAAGCAAAATAAGCAGCAGTGACATTTGTAAAGTTACTGAAGTTTGGCTAGCTGGTGTATAATGATGTGCTACGTGATCGCTAGTGACACAGCTATGTTAGCATAATGCTAACTTTTTTTTCCACTTGATAAAAGTTAATGTGAGGGTTCCCGATGGTTAGGGACAAATGCAGTCGCATGGCAGGATGCTGTAAACGGACCAAACTTCAGTCAGGAGAACAACTGACATAATCCATCCACAATACGAGGTTAGTCATTAATATCCTGCTGCTGGGCTGGAGTCACATCGTAAGGTTTTAAAAACTGAGCTTTAAAATGAACAGTGATAATAAAAATCGAGAGAGGCCGACAGTGATCACTGACTGTTTTTAGGGGCTTGTTGAGATTAAATGGAACAACATACAAAGCATTAAAACACGTTAAAAACACGACAGCCTTATTAAACGCAGAGTAGTTTGGACAGCTGTTGCATTTGTTTATAACTCGACTGTTTGGAAACTGTTCATATTTAAATTATGAGGTTTGGCTTCTTTGATTGAGCAGTGTCTTGGCACAGGTGGTTTGAGCTGATTCAAGTTAATTCAGTTTCTATTTATAAAGCACCAAATAACAACAACAGTTGCCTAAAGGTGCTTTATATTACACAGTAAAGATCCTTGAATAAAGCATCACTGATGTCTTAGTTTCCACCCTGTTGTACAAATGTAGTCACAGACCCATTGGGTTACATCATTGCAGCTACGTCTGTAATACCTGTAATGTTTTTTTCCAGTAACTTATTTTTTAAATTCTGTACCATTTAACTTTTACATGCCCCTGATTACCTAAAATATAACCACCTGTTCTATTTTACATGTCTGTTTGAGTCTTCAAGCTCTGGGTTATTAAATTAATAAGAAGTAAATAAAAAGGAAATGATTTGGGCCGTCAGTATAAAATGTAATAAATAGAGAAGTAAAGTAGAAAATAATAAATTCATTTATTTACACTTATTTTTTGTAAATCATGTAATCATTTTGGCAGTGTTCACCCTCCGTATCCTCCTGCCTGAAAGACAGTACTTCATTTTTGTGTGTCTGGACTTCAGTAATGACAAAATTAAAGTGACATTTATGTAGAGGAAGTAAAATATCAGCTAAGATTGAGGCTAAAACTCTGTTTTAAACCCTGAAACAGAATAAGACGTCCTGCTGTATTTACTTTGATATTTGATGTAACGTCAGACATAAAAAGACTTTTTATCTTTCTGTTTTTCTTTTCTTCACCTCAAAGCTGTAAATAACCGCAATGTGACGATTAATCTGTCCCACCTCTGCACCACACACACACACACACACACACACACACACACACACACACACACTGCAATTATGCTTTCCTCCGGGGGAGCCATTACCAGGGAATCCATCTTTTCCTCATTATAATTTAATTGAAGTGCAGAGAGATGCAGACTCATGTTCGAGCTGCCATTTTTCTCCATTTTCCTTCTTTTCTCCTCGTTCATGTTCTCGCCGCTGTTCTGGGTTTCATGTGTTTGATCACATGACTCAGATGTATGTTATGTTGTATAGAGCTTTTTATTTTCCCCTGCACGGGCGCCGGGCTCAGCCTAAGAGTCGGGGCGATCAGACGTCCTGTTAGGATGGATGGAGGCTTTTCTGGGCATGCCCACCTAGGAGGAAACCCCGAGGTAGATTATTTATGTCAGCTGACCTGGGAGCACCGTCTAATCAAGCGTGATGTTGAGGTTGTAAATGGTGAACCTGCTTGGAGTCCTGTAACTGAGTATCCACGCCTCGCTCATCATGGCTGGTTTCAAAGTTTGAAACTTCAAAACTGGACTTCACTGACCAATCACGTGGACAGCGTCTGTCTTTTATATACAGTCTATCGTTAGCGTTCTTGAGATCAGCGTTAAAAGATGGTGTCAGGTTGATGTAGACTATTTTTAGAGGAAAACTGTTGTTTTATCTCACCTCCCTTCCCCTCCTCGCTCTTTAATCATTGCTGCTAGGCTAATGTCTGTCTAAACAGCCCCTTTTTCACTCATGAAATAAACAGCTTCCTTTTGCATCTAAAGAGCTGCTTTTAGGTTTTTGTGTCAGTGTGTGGGCAGTTTTTCTCTGAAATGGAAGCGCTTCAGAGCTACGAGCAGCGTTTAGCTTCTCAGAGAGGGCATTTGTGAGCTAACACACCTACACCGCTGGATTTATGACAAGTGGAGTCACAATCTGCACAAACCGGGAACAGTTAAATGCCGAGCGAGTGCGGAGCCGCTCCGGCTGTTGTTCCGTGCATTTAGCCGGATGTAAAGAGTCTCGTGGTGGTGCCGGACCTACACCTCATTTTCCCACCTCGCCTTCGTCTTACTCAGCGGGTCAGCGTGCAGATCTCTGCATTTCCAGACGGACAGATATGCGAGTCACGGCTGCTGCCTAATGCCCTCCTTCATTCCCTCTGAAACATTACCCATAATTCTTTGTCCTCGTGTCTGTCTGCCTCATTTTTTTCACATTGAGTCACCATGTAGGGTTCATGCTCAATAAATCACGCTGCGCTGTCCGACCACAGGAATAACAGCTCTCGCCAGCATACTCTCTCTGTCTGCCTGCTTCTGTCTTTACGGCTCGTCGTCAGTATTTAAAGTCTCTCTGTTCTGTCTTCTTCTCTCACCACACATATTTTTCTCTCCCCGTGGCCATTAAAAAGCTCCCACAGGAATCCATGACTCTCAAACCTCACGTATAAATATCAGATTCTTGTTTCTACTGTTTGAATTTATTTGTTTCTAGTTACTGTTACTTGTTTACCATCAGACTAACTTTGTTCTTACTTCCGTACAAAAATTCTTCTTTTTACCGCAAAGAGAGATGTTTGTTTGGAAAAGAACCCACACAGTGTGTTTGAACACTGCTGTCAGCTCAGCTCTGTTTGGGCTGATTGATGTGTATCAATGTAAGCCCCGCCCCCTTTCCCCCTAATCGAGGCCACGCCCCCACTCCATACATCCATATGATAATAATACTAACAATGATGAAGTTTTTCTCTTATTGCAATGTCTCAGCCCCGCCCTCATTCTCCCTCTGAAACCCGCCCCCTTTCTGAAGCCCCGCCCCCACTCCATCATTGTTAGTATTATTATCGTATGGATGTATGAAGTTTTTCTCTCATTGCAATGTCTCAGCCCCGCCCTCATTCTCCCTCTGAAACCCGCCCCCTTTCTGAAGCCACGCCCCCACCCATACATCCATACGATAATAATACTAACAATGATGAAGTTTTTCTCTCATTGCAATGTCTCAGCCCCGCCCTCATTCTCCCTCTGAAACCCGCCCCCACTCCAAACATCCATACGATAATAATACTAACAATGATGAAGTTTTTCTCTCATTGCAATGTCTCAGCCCCGCCCTCATTCTCTCTCTGAAGCCCCGCCCCTTTCCCCTCCCACCGAAGCCCCGCCCCTCTCCACAAAGACTCATTCAGAAAAAAAACACTTGACAACTGTTGACAACACCTCGGTAACACAAATGCTAGCCACACCTTTGTTTTAAGAGGTAAAATTACTACTTTTTTCAATGGAGTCTGGTGCAGGGTGGTGGCTTCATATCTCTGTCAGGAAGATACGGTGATATTGAGTCCTTTAGGTCTTTCTGCCTCTACCTGAGGACATGGCTGACTGCCACCTGCTGCAGGTAACATGCTCTATATAAGCCCTGTCTGTTGCCGGGTATAATCATCGGTTCCTCTCTGGTGTTTTTCTTCTCAGAGCAGCACAGAACGCTCTGACGTCCGCTGATCATGAAGTCCAGGAAGTGTGAGAGTACACGATTCCTTTGGTTTCTCACCGCCCGGCTGCATCCTTTCAGAGGACTGAAGTGTTAACTGTCCGTGGCAGTTTTACGGCCCTGCTCTGTGCTCGCTCTGGACCGCTTTAACTGGGAATTGATTGTGGAGGAGAATTTGCTGAGATATTTTTGGTATCAAATGTCATTAAATCACAGCTTCTTCCCGTTTTGAAGCTCTCGCTCATCGTGTTGCTCTGCAAACGCCTCCTCTTTTTGCTTTTGGCGAATTGTTTTTGTGAAATTCGACTCACTACTCCGGTGGTTACTCATTTAACACGAGTTGTTTAGTGTTATGTTTAATGACATTCAGCTATTTAACGGTGCTGATAAGATGATACAAATGTGACTCTGACACATCAGCATGCTTCACAATAAAAAAACAAATCCAGGCTTTCTCTGCCAGCAGCGCTGAGTAACATGCTTGGATGTCACACTGTTCCACAATCATGGTAAAAACAAAACATAGATGTAGCTTCCAGGTCGCACAAATAAAACGTGGAAGTGCTTAAAAACCTGCATTCTACTTGTAGCCCACCAGGGGGCGATTGCAAAACAACTATAGACATCTATGAGGAAACAGCTTTCTGTTCATGGACTGAATCATTTGTTTTGGGTCAAACTGAATAAAAAAATTAATACTTAGTAAATCTTCATCGTTCCACGTTTCACACAGGATTAGCTGTGGTCCTTTCCAATCACTTATTGACTAACGTCTTACCTATCACATATTACAAAGTTGTTTGATACGTAGACTCGCCCCTTCTGGTCACATTAGTTCCATGCGGCCAAGATGGGGTTGGCATAAATGCTCGTCTTGAGGCTTATAAACAGGACTTAAGACACCAGAGGATGAGGTTACGGTAGCTACATCCAGCCATCCATTTTCTGTGATCTGGGTTCAGCTCACTGGGGCAGCAATCTGAGCAGAGAAGCCCAGATGTTCCTCACCCCACCACCTCCTACAGCTCATTAGGATGTTTCCAGCCCAGTCGACAGATGTAAAGAGTCTGCCCTGGGGCCTCCTGCTGGTACGACATGCCCGAACACCTCACCAACAAGGCATCCAGGAGGTATCCTAGTCAGATGCCCAAGCCACCCTAACTGCCTCCTTTCGATGTGGAGGAGGAGGAGCTCCACTGCTGATCCTATTTCTAAGGGAGAGGTCAGCCACCCATCAGACAAAGCTCATTGCGCCGCTCATATCTGCAATCCGTCTGTTAGTCTCACGCTCCACCCAGTTCTGGCTGATAGCCACAGTCTCAGACTTGGAGGTGCTTATCCTCGCTCCATAAGAACTATGAACAGAATCGATGACAAAGAAGCAGCCTGGCGGCGTCCAACACCCACCAGGAACGAGTCCGACTTCCTCCCGCTGATTTGAATTTTAATATCATCGCGATTTTGGCTTCACATGAATAAATGTCTTGTCTCCCTCCCCTCACCCCCAACTGGTCTTTGCAGATACCCGCCCCTCCCTGAGGCTGGTTCTGTCGGAGGTTTCTTCCTGTTAAAAGGGAGTTTTTCCTTCCCACTGTCGCCAAAGTGCTTGTTCATAGAGGGTCTGATTGTTGAGGTTTTCTCTCTTATTTTACGGTCTTTACATTTGAATTGAAAGTATCTTCAGAAATCTTGAATTGAATTGAAGATGAAGAGTCGATATTGAAGTTCTGTCAAAAGAATCAAATCAAAAACAAATCAAGTGCTCCTTAAATCAGCTGATGATGATGCGCCCTCACGAGCCAATCACAGATGCCCTCTGAAGCTTCCTGTATGGAGCCTGGATGATTAACACCACATTAAAATACAACAAAAATCAAAGTTGGCTATTCAAACACAGCACAAAGTGCAGGATAAAGAAAGACATGAGCATGAAAGCGGGTATCGGTCCAGCTCACACAGAGGCTCTGAAATAAAAAAATACACGACCGGTAAACACAAGTAACAACGGCTTCAGGACAACAGTCGCCATCGTGGACAAAAGATGTTTTTGGTTTAGAAGCAGACGTCACAGACGGCTCACAGCTGCTGAAGCACTTACAGGTCGGAGAACACCTTTAGTGTCTGCAGAGGTTAAATGACGGGAAGTGAAGGTGAAAGCAGCGTAATGTTTGCGTCACAGTGCCGTGGAAACGTGCCCGTCACTGAAATCAGTAAAAAAAATAATCATGTGACCTCAGGATTGATCAGGATATCGATGATAGTCGTGCAGCCGCGGCGCTCTGTGGGGAGGAGAGTCTTCTTCTGAAGTCGTCACGGAAACACACACACTGACTCTACACTTGGTGTGTGTGTGTGTGTCTGTGCGTGCGTGTGTGTGTGTTTTGCCCTTCAGCTCTCCTTCACCCCCCTCCTTCCTTCCTGCCGCTGCTGTCTTTACATCGATGCCCCCCTCAGGTCACTAACTGCTGTTACTCACATAATGATGGGGGATGCTGCCTGGTTGCCATGGTGATACTCACATTGGGGGTATGTGTGTTTGTTAGAAGGAGAGAGATTTGTCTTGGCAACCTCTTTGTGTGTGTGTGTTACAGTCAGAGCAACCGAGCTGCTGGACAGGATAATGGAAACAGCGGCGTCCTCTCAGAGTGGCGTCCTCTCAGAGCTTCGTGCTCGTTTCCTTTTTTTTTCACCTTTGAAACAAACAAAGTTGCGCTGTCACATCACTCTGTGTTTACTGGACCATGTCACACACCTGTACTGCACCTCCTCCCTGATCCTGATCATTTATCTTCCCCACATATCGTCAGGGTTTTAGCTTCATGTGAGCATCTGTGCTAATCGGATGAAGACGGCGTCTCCTCTGGAGCTGCTTCCTGTTTTAAACATGTTAACGGAGCACTGCATAACCCCACTGTTGTTAATGACAGCCGTGGCTCTTCAGTGAAAGACCGTGATCAGCCTGGGCCTCATGTTTGCAGTATAACATCTCATATATGTCAGCCTTTACAAGAGCTAGGACATGGACATGTGTCCTGTGCACCATATATACTCTGTATCATATAACATATACTGTTTGCCGTGTATAAAATATGTTATATATCTATATATTCAGTTATTTTAGGAAACTCTTTCACAAGTAGAAACTACTGCAAACACCTGGCTAATGTACTCTGATTAGGGATGGGTATCGTTTAGGTTTTATCAGATACCGGTGCCAAACCGGTACTTTTGAAACGGTGCCGGTGCTTAAAGAATGGAGAACACAAACTTTGTCCTAAAACCTCTCATGTTTAGCTGTTTTTTTTCTGTAAAAAAAAATCATAACAAGTTAGCCTTTTCTGCAGCTATACGGCATATATGGTATCACTCTATCAAACAAGAAGACAGCCGCATGTAGCTATGATGATGTTTGCTAGTTCACCTTACATGCATTAATGTAATAACATGGTTAGCCTACTCAACGTAAATTACACACGAACAACATTAAGCTACTCACGCAGAGAAGAACGGCTGCTGCTGCATCATCATCATCATCATTTCTGCTACACTGGCAGGGCTAGGGGCCAGGACTCTCCTCTTCAGGTTTTTGGGGGATGTTGCTAACTCCGGGTCGATAACAGGCACCACACCCGCAGTAGATGTGCACGTCTTGTGCATGTCTTGCAGCCAGCTATCAAATACGGCGCATTTTTCGGCTTTTAAAAAAACGCTATGCGTCGCCAGGTGTTTCATCAGATTTGAGGTGTTACCTCCTTTGACAGCATCACAGTATCAGCTTAAAGCACTTGTTGCAGCTGCTGAGTTTGCATATTTTGCTGTGAAGTACAGCCAGACTTTGACCGCTTCGCCTTGGGCATTTTTAATCTGTAGCTTTGCTCTAAAAGAACGTACGTACTTGGACCCGCCTACTATCCTTGGAAAGGTAAAATGATTGGCTGGAATCCAAAGTGTATCACATCTCAGGGAAGGAAAAAAAAGCACCGAAATGTGCGCTGATTTTCGGTCTGGTTGCTACCATTTATGTGCCATAATGGCACCGGATACCAGTACTCATCCCTAACTCTTATTACATTAACCATTTATAAATTAAAGATGGTGGCCAGCTAATGAGGCTGGTAAGAAGAACATTTTTGAGATAAGGTCAAACATATTTACTCTTTTTAAATGATCTTAGTGATTAACCATTTATAAGGTGACTTTAAGAACCATCTCCTATTTTTATTCCTGGAAGATTTTCTGTTAAAAATAAGACAAAGAAGTCCTGATGTCCTTCTTAGGTCTTAAATTTGGCTTCCCTGTTGTTAAAAGCTCTGAAATGGATGCAGTGGTTGAAATCGTGTGATAAAATAGCTGTTTACTGTGATGGATGTAAATCAATCTTGGAAAATGATGGCCATTTTTGAAAATTCTGATGTGATATACCAAATGATTAGCTCTGTAGGGAAAAACAGTGACTGTTTTTAAGAGCTCTGGTTCTTTATGTGTCCTTTCTGATAAACAGTTTAAAGAGTCGATCCTCAAACCAAAAAATCCCTCCAGAAGTCCAAGCCTGGCCAAATAATGGGAGTTTTCCCTGACAGCTAATTCCCATTTGGCTAAGCGGGCTGCATCTGACAAAGCTGGATTTATTCTGGCATGTTAGCTAATGCTAGCTAATGTTTGCTTGATACCCAAAGCAGCAGTTAGCCAAATGCTACGTCCTATTTTTCTTGGAAGTCAGACTTCAGAGCTTGGAGTGATGGCAATCCCAAGTTGAGTGTCTCCACTAGTAAAGTTGGAAAAGCAGGATTTATTTTGCTCCTTAGCGACGTGCAACCATTTGTGCATCGCTAGCAATCCAGCGATAGTTCGCTAGCAATGCTGGTGATGTTTTTTTTATGTTAATCAGTAAAAACGCTGCTGCAGCACGTTCAGGGAAACACCCTGACCCACACTCTGCGTATGTCTCACACAGCCACAAATACACAACAGTGGCAGCACGGGTTACGTGTTTTACAGTTTTGCTAATGTTTACGTGCACTGCCGCCATCTTGGATTGTGAAGTGGGGGTTGGTGGGGCTGCTCCAACACTCTGAGAGGGAAGTCTATTTTCAGTTCCAGTTTAAAATTCCAGTTGAGAACTTAAATTAGGCTTAAAAAGTAACGGCTTTGCTGTCATTAGCATGTGAAGCCAGGACGCTGGTTGATTTCAGGCTATGAAAGGTCTGTTTGTCCTTCACACTCTTCCTTCCCTGTGCATTGAAATTTCCATGATGAGATGAGAGCTTTCTCCTGATTGGACACGCAGAGAAAACTGATGTTCTGGATTGAATGTGATTACTTGATGAGCTTCATCAGTCCTCTCGTCATTCATCCCCTGCTGCCTCTTCATCAAACATCTTCTCTTTTCCTCTCCCGTCCTCGTGCATGATAAACCGCTCACACACAAACGCACGCGGAGCTGTTTCTAGGTCACGGGGGCTTATATGAATAATAAACAGCTGTCTGCTTTAAAGAGAATTATTTATAGAGGCCTTGAATGAGCGACTCTTCATCGCTTTATCTCCATCTTAAACGCCTCCTCGACTTTCTCCGTATTGTTGTCTTCATTATCTGTTATCGCTTTATTTCCCGGCCTCGCCGTGTTTGTTTCTGCCTCCAGGAATTCTCTCTGATGCTGATACTGCTGTACCTGTCATATACAGGAAGCTGTAGTAGTAGTAGTAGCTGTAGTATCAGACTGTGTTCTTACACCTCCCATCTGTTTTTCATCTGGATTTCCTGGTTCAGACCTGAGTATCCAGGCCATACACAGCCCGGCAGTTATGAGAAAATAAAATGTTAACCCCAGCAGCATCGAACAACAAGTGGAGGAAAAAATTAGTGTCGGAGTCAATTAATATCAGCCAGCCACGTCGCCTAGAGCTGAATCCGTGCCGAGATGCTGACTCTCCTAGTTTACAGCGAGAGAGCGCCACATTAACACATACATCAGAGTCTGCAGTCATTCATAATTAGCGAAACTCATTTTCCCCTCTTGACCGACATGTGGTTGCATCACCAAGTGTCTCCAGTGGACGTTAGAGGAACTGTGGGTTTTAGTTGAATCTAATCTGCCTCTGATGGTTATTGAGTTCCTGTTTCTCTTTATTCTTTATTATTCCTCTAGTTGCTTCCGTACGTTTTTTGCTGATTAACTACTCCCTCAGTTTTCAGCCGATTTTCTCCATTCAAACTTTAAAAAATTCAGCTCTTTCTGCTAATGCCAGCTATGACTTTTGGTGCTAATAACTTCTATACTTTTTGAGATATTGAATTTTTTTTTGCAATATTTTTTGCCCATTTCTGCCATATTATCAGTGGCGTCACTGATTTTCCTTGCCGGGCTGAGCTGTGTTTTAGCTCAGTGAGATGAGCAGCTGTTCTCAGACTGGGAGGCCCGGGTTCAAATCCCGCTTATGGCAACATTTCTTTCAGTTAACGGTTAAACTTTTTTAACTCTTTTCAGCAGAAATTCTGCTCATTCAACTCTTTTCTGCAATATTTTTAGCCTTTTCACCTCTTTATAGCACAATTCTCAGCCGCTTCTGCTCATTTCAGCAGAATTGTCAGTCTCTCCACCTTTCCTTTGTGAGAATGACTTTGGCTCAGTGAGATGAGTAGCCGCCTTGAGACCAGGAGGGCCAGGTTTGAATTCTTCTCAGGGCAGCTTTTTTTTTCACCACTTTTAAGCAAAAATTTCTCCGTCTTTACCCCTTTCAGTAGAATACTTTGCTTTTCACCACTTTTCAGCAAAAAATTCTGCTTCTTCACCTGTTTTCAGCAGGATTTTCAGTTCTTCACCGCCATGCAACTTTTTACAACTTTTCAACTTTTTCAGCGTTTTTCAGCAGACATCTTCAGCGTTAAGGCATCCACACAGCATTTTCGCAGGAAATGCAAATTTTTCTAGTTCTTTATTATTCCTCTAGTTGCTTCCAGACGTTTTTTGCCGATTAACTACTCCCTCAGTTTTCAGCCGATTTTCTCCATTCAAACTTTAAAAATTCTGCTCTTTCTGCTAATGCCAGCTATGACTTTTGGTGCTCATAACTTCTATACTTTTTGAGATATTGAATTTTTTTTTTTTTGCAATATTTTTTGCCCATTTCTGCCATATTATCAGTGGCGTCACTGATTTTCCTCGCCGGGCTGAGCTGTGTTTGAGCTCAGTGAGATGAGCAGCCGTTCTCAGACTGGGAGGCCTGGGTTCAAATCCTGCTTATGGCAACATTTCTTTTAGTTAATGGTTAAACTTTTTTTAACTCTTTTCAGCAGAATTTTACATTTTTTCACCACTTTTCAGCACAAATCCCAGCTTTTTCAGCTGTTTTCAGCAAAAACCTCTTTTCAGCAGAATTCTGCTGATTGAACTCTTTTCTGCAAAATTTTCAGCCTTTTCACCTCTTATCAGCATGTCCTGCTCACGGCAAAAGAAACTTTCAACACTTTTCAGAAAAAATTTCTCCGTCTTTACCCCTTTCAGTAGATTTTTTTTGCTTTTCACCACTTTTCAGCAAAAAATTCTGCTTCTTCACCTGTTTTCAGCAGAATTTTCAGTTCTTCACCAATTTTTTACAATTTTTTGCAACTTTTCAGCTTTACGGCATCCACACAGCATTTTCGCAGGAAATGCAAATTTTTCTAGTTTGTTTGTGTAATCATGAACTCAGCAGGCACTGGGGTTGGATCGATCCCAGTATCGATATTAGTATTAATACCACTGTTGGTATCGGTATCAGATCGATACTGGTGTCATAGGACCGATACTTTCTGTTCAGTTTAGCATGTAGCCGTCTGAACTGTTAAATATTTTTTTAGCACCTTCCTGTGTTGACTGTCACGTCTATTTAAAGCCTACAGCACATTTAAACAAAGCTGACCCAAAAACGTCAGAGATGGGCTCAGTTTCAAAATCCATGAAAATCCGAATGATGTGTTTTATTGGGTTAAATGATTATTGTGGAAAGTAAAAACCGGTGATATAGGGTTCAGAATTTGACAAACCGATGATGACTCATCTTATAAATCATGACACACTGCTCTCCCCTAAGTTGCTGCCCTTATAGGGTAAAAGTCATCGGTATTGGTATCGGCAGAGCTGGCCCTGTATGGATGGAAGATGGAAAAACTGACCTTCCAAAATAAATCTGGAGTCCTACGAAGTCACGCGCCGACCGGCACAAGTTTAAAGAAGCAGTCTTACAGCTGGAAGATCTGCTGACAGGAGCTGTAATCTGTTAATCTGTGAGGAAAGTGAAAATGTAGCAGTGAGGAGAGGAGATGTGGTGATGCATGAACAGAGAGAGAAACAGGAAGCGGAGAGTGACTCTGCAGAAACAGACAGGATGGCGGGCGGGGAGCTGAGGTCAGCAGGAAGTCAGACGCTGGCCAGACTAAAGCTTTGGGCTGAAACAGCATGATGTCATGTGGACTGAGCCCTCGTGGTAATCCCAAACATCCACACACACACTTTAACAGAACACACACTCACCAAGGCAGCTGCAAATCCACCAATCGAACTAAAAGTATCTCACATTCAGGCAGGTGAGTGCGGCTCACAAACTGACGAGATCAGGCTCTTAATCCTGAGGAAAATTAAAATTATTTAATCTGCGTCATATGTTGCTATTATTTTTGATTAAGGAAACCTGATAAATTTCTCAGCCCAGCATCTCATATCCTTCAATAATCTGTTTCTGCTGCTTCCTGCTGGTTCCCAGTTTGTTCGCCTCACGCACAGGTTAGCTGGAAGTGGTCGGGCATGTAACACAGCAGCTTTGCATGACTCACAGTTCAAAAAACCCTTCTTTATCTGACACTCAGCCCCTCAGTTCATCCTCTGTCCAAACAAGCTGTTTTGAGTCCTCCCCCATCTTTAAAGTGACTTTCTTCTGATTGGCTGCCCCTCATAAACAGTCTGAACAGCAGGTAGGCGGGGCTTCTGTGCACAAAAAGACCACAGTTGGGACATTACTCACCGCCTGATGTCACAGAGGGGTTAGAGTAAGAAAAAACTCGGCGTTTGGAGGAACGTTTGGCTCACTGTGATTCTTTGGACTTGCCTCAAAAGAGTATAAGCTCTGCCCACTGAAACAGGTCCTTAATGTCTACACGTCTGCTTCCTTTTTATTTGTCAAACATGTTTCACTACAGTTATTTTCTCTGTTGTTATCGTATTTTTAACAGGGGCGTGTAGCACATGGATGTTTTTGGATGCAGTACCGTGATTGGCCACTAGCACTGCTGTGGCGCTCTGCTCAAAGATGAATTTAAACAAATCGCAGCGTCGTGGAAACAGCAGTGTGGCTGTGTTTTATGCAGTTGGTTCTTTCTGACCTTTCGTGCAGATTACTGGGTTTTATTTTATTTGCTTCGCTGCAGGGTTACAGCAGGACTTTCAATCTGGAGATGCAGGCTAAGCTGTAATCTCTGTCACCTTCATTCAGCCTCAGCGGAGAGGTCAGAGGTGGCTGTGAGGAGGCACCGGTTTAATTTGTTTTTGTTGTTGTTTAATTCGGGGAGTGCTCAGTGCACGTTCGTGTCTCTGCAGCTCCTGTGTGTCGCGTGTATTTGAGGAAAGCACAGTTTTAGAAGCAGACGGTCAGAAGATGCATTATCTCAGCTCTTCAAAGGGCGGCTCCTCCGTCAGTCAAGCCAAATAATCAGGACGGTCTTTGAAGCTGTGCTGACGGCTGGAGTCGCCGGCCTGTGAACCTCCCTCGTCGTGCAGCAGCTCGTCTGTTATCTGCTGCAAAACTGTTTCGGGGGATGGGGCCTGTCTGACGGGACTCGCCACAGAGAAGGCTGATGGGAGTTTTTAAGAGCACTCTGGTTCATGCAGTGGCTGGAGGTTTGTGCTGCGAGTTGTTTTGGAAAGAAAGTGTTGCTGCCTAACAACAGGCTGAAAAGCAGCGCGAGTGTCTGCGTGCACGTGAGCACAGCGACCAGTAAACACAGCTGTGAAGAGACCGGACGCCGAGGTCTCGATGTTTTTACAAACCCAAACAAAGAGTTTGAGTCGTTGGGTTCAGACTTAAGCAAAGAACAAATGAAAAACTCGAGTTTTAACGTTGCACAGAGAACAGAAAGGCCGGACTCAAACTGTGCTTCTCTGTTCTCCTGGAGAAACTTCACCGAGCGTGCACGGCAGGAAAAGCAAAGATAAATACTCGAGTAAAATACCTGAACATTGTCTTAAGTGGAGTAACAAAGTATTTGTACCTCGTTACTTGTGTCTAATTAGCCCTCTGTCTGTGTTTCTAACAGGGCCTTGTACACATACGAGGATGAAAGCAACGACCTGACGCTGGCGGCGTCCGGAGGTAAGTCTCTGCTCATGTGACTCCCTCTCCCGTCCCGTCGCTGACGTCATTTCTGTGTTTTTAATGAAAAAGGTTTTAATGGCGAGCGTTCAGATTGGCTCCAGTTTGCTTCTGCAGAGCGGCGGCTGCAGCTTTGGGGGTAAAAACAATCATGCTCTTTGTCTCCTGATTGTTACTGAGCCATCAGAGATTCATTATCATTTCTGCTAATGATGCGCTGCAGGATCATTACAGAGTAATGGCACCCCTCCTGATTCGACGCTCGCTGTCACTGTTGTGTGTCGTTTGTTAGTCAGGATTTAGCAAATGTGCGCACGGTGGTTAATGTTAAACATCAGAAGCAGAGTGAAAGTCCAAATCTGGCTCGATTCACACGCATCCATTCAGAGACAGCTTTGACCTGTGTGCATGTTTACTGTGGCAACACAGACTCAGCAGTTTGTGAAATACTCACCATTTTATCTTATTTTAATTGTTTCATATTCTTGGGCACGAAAATGCTTCTTTATTCTCAGTTAAATAAACTGAAAAACCCACTGATGTGTGTCCTTGTGCACAAAGCAAACAGGAAAACGTTCACATATGCGGGGCGGGGGGTGGGGGGTAGTTTGAGCCCATTGCTGATTGGATTTGTTTACACTGGTTTTGGTCTACACACTCACCCAGAGAGTAGGCTACAGTTAAGTAATACAAACTGATCCTTTGAATGTAGCTAAACGTCTGCTTAAAGCACAGCTGAGGACCCAGATTAGACCAAATAACACTACAGGCTGTCCTTAGTTTGCCTGACTGGGAATTTGATACAAAGTAAATACATGTAAAGAAGGAAAAATCATTTAAATTAATAAATACTTAAAGAAAGTGACAGTGGTTTAAAGGATGAATCTGAATATCAGTCATAATCTACGTGAGACTCGGTAACCTCCTCTGCTCTGTTTCACTCTCTCGCTGAGCTCAAACAGGAAGAGCTCAAACATACATAAAAATAAAGTTTTATCTGTGAACGTCTCGTCTGAATAACCCTCTGCAAGTCTAATGTAATCATCAGTGTATAAAAAGAAGTGCTAAAGTGAAGTGTTTGCATCACAAATGCTGCAGGGACGACGACGATGATGATGCTTGAGACACTTCTACCCAGGAAACCTTCAAACCTAAACAAACCTATAAGCTGTGGAATAAAACCAGTAAAATTAACCCAGATTAACCATTTAAGCTCCATGTTTTAGTTCTTGCATTTGTTCAGCATAGCTTTGCATGACTCACAGTTCAAAGTCATTCTTATTTATCCTAAACCGAAACAAGCAGGTTTAGCTTTATTCACGCCAACTCTCTTCTGATTGGCTGCCCCAGCAGGCTAATCTATCCCACGGATTGGTTCAAACCACAGGACAGGGCGCTGTCTGGATGAGAGCGAAGTTTCATAGTTTTCCACCTGTTTTCCGTAGATGACGGTTGGAAGCGAGTGTTGGAGTATGTGGAGATTTTCTCTGTGAAATAAGCAAGACCTTCAATTTAAAGGATGTTTGCACCATGGCAACTCTAAAATCTCAAAATACTATATCATTCAGCATTAATGGCGCCGTCACTGCTGTGATAGTAACCTATGCTGTTTGTTCTTACATCATTGTGGATGCTGGTTTTTAATTCTGTACTGGTTCTGATTGGTCAGACCACAGGATGGATTTCCACTAGGGCTGCCACAAACGATTATTTTGATAGTCGACTAATCAGATCATCATCCATTGGGCGTAAAACGTACAGCTTACTGCACCAGCAGCATCTGCTCTTATATAACTATCATTAGCTTACAGCTTTAAGTGTTTAAGGTATGTGCTAACTAAAAATAAAGACAAGATGATAGTTTATTAAATTTTAATGACATTTGCAGATTGTTTTGGTGAAGTTTAATAAACTCCTTGCTATCTAAAATATAACAGGACACCGGAGTAAATTCTCGAGCATCTCACACTTCTGATAATCAGCTGCCTGCTTGACGTTTATTCAGCTGTGTAAAAACTATAACTTTAATCTCAGCCAAACCGATTTACTCAGGAACAAATAAAATACTGAAAAAAGCCAAACAATAACATTTTTAAGTTATCTAAGTGACTTATATATCATGTTTAACCTGAGTAGCGAAAGACAGCGGTGGGTTTGGAAACGATTTGCGGGAGTCCGGTGTTCTCACGGCTCTAGTTAGCCTAGCCCCCGGCTAGCTATCGAGCTAGTGGCTAACAGACGTGTCCGAAAACGTCGGAGCGCTTTTGAAAATATGTGGTGTCTTGATAAACTGAGCAGATATTTGAGGTTTACACAGCTACATTCTCGCCTGAAAATATGTTAACCGTTTATTTTGTGACCCAGAAAGAATAATAAGAGTAATATTAAAACTAACTAGCTGCCGCCAAAACTGAGCTGGGCTGCACTATGAATTCTGGGACACAGCTTCTTCTTCTTCTTCGGGGTTTAACGGCAGCTGGCATCCTTGTACATGCAGTGCTGCCATCTTCTGTTTCAGTCCGTTATTACACTCTTAAATCCTACTACTTATTCCTGCGTCTTTTGTGATCTTACAAAGCTTCAAACGACGCGTCGACTATTAAATCAGTCGTCGACGATTTTGATAGTCGACGTAATCGTGACTAGTCGACTAATCGTGGCAGCCCTAATTTCCACTCAGGCTGGTTCATCTCCTGAGAGATGGTGGTGGCTTCAGTCTGTTGTTTTCTCTGGACAGTAGAGATTTAACTAAAACTGCTGGATGTAGTGAGCTGTGCTCACTGACAGAAGTGTCCGTTAGTCTCTGCTGAGATTTCTCCGAATCTTTGGATTATGCTGCCAAAGATGATGAAATCTCCATTCTTTGCAGTTTCATCTTGTTCTTAATCAAACATGTGGATCATCAAGAATGAGATTTCCATCACGAATCATCGAGGTCCAGATTAGCCAACACAGCGCTGGTAGAAACTGTCGCTGCTGCTGCTGCTGGCCAAAGAGACGAAGCAGAGAGGGAGATGGCATGTTAGCAGGCAGCGAGAGAGAAGAGAGGCAGGAGGGTGGAGGCGAGAGGGGGGACACTTAATGTGGGGACTATGTAAGGACATGCAGGTGTGACAGAGGAGGATGCTGGGATAGGGTGAGAAGGAGGCAGATGATGAGCTGTGGTGACCCCCCAAGAAAGATCTTGTTCCTAAATGAATTATGCAGTACGTGTGATCTGTTTTATCACGAAAGTTTAAAGAAGTTTCTGTAGCATTGTGAACTCCAGATGTTTTGTGTTTGCTGATGTGAAGTTGACAATGATCTGAATGGTCCTGTGTGATGATGAGTCTTATTCATCTCTGTGTGCAAAGCCTGAATGTTCCCAGACAGGATCTGCTTATTTCCACTGAGTGTTCATCAAGTTCACATTGTTATGCTAATCTAGAAGTACAGAGAGAGTGATTCACTGAAAACTTCAGATTTCATTTTAAGGAACGACTCTACAACGTTTTTTTATGCACTCGTCACTTTAGAGAATTTAATCTGTTTTGCTTTCATGACATGTTTTTTTTTTTAATCGAGAGAAAAGGTCCAAAAGTCAGAATTAGCTGTTATTTTACTGCACTTTGTCTGTGGGATATTTATGTAAATACTGCACGTCTAATATCTCATTTACATATTTAAAGGTCAAATTAAACAAAATGTGTCTGTCTAATGGCTAAGTTTTATGGTGATATGTTACTTAAGTACTATTTTCTACTCAATAAGAACCTTTTGAAACTTTTGAGGCTGTTTAAAAGTGAATTTTCTGGTTTACTGTGACAGAAATCTCTAGTTCAGTATTTCCAGTTTATACTGGGAGATTTTCTCAGAGTCTGACTTATCTGACATTTTATACTGGAAAGTTGACCGTTTCTTATGATCTCTAAGTTATTATTTCAGAAACGAATCCATAGATTAGTGGATAATCTGTGGATTCGTTTCTGGAAAGGGAACTAGGGCTGCCACGATTAGTCGACTATCAAAATCGTCGATGACTGATTTAATAGTCGACACGTCGTTTGAAGCTTTGTAAGATCACAAAAGACGCAGGAATAAGTAGTAGGATTTAAGAGTGTAATAACGGACTGAAACAGAAGATGGCAGCACTGCATGTACAAGGATGCCAGCTGCCGTTAAACCCCGAAGAAGAAGAAGAAGAAGCTGTGTCCCAGAATTCATAGCGCAGCCCAGCTCAGTTTCCAACAATGGCGGCAGCTAGTTAGTTTTAATATTACTCTTATTATTCTTTCTGGGTCACAAAATAAACGTTTAACATATTTTCAGGCGAGAATGTAGCTGTGTAAACCTCAAATATCTGCTCAGTTTATCAAGACACCACATATTTTCAAAAGCGCTCCGACGTTTTCGGAGACGTCTGTTAGCCACTAGCTCGATAGCTAGCCGGGGGCTAGGCTAACTAGAGCCGTGAGAACACCGGACTCGCAAATCGTTTTCAAACCCACCGCTGTCTTTCGCTACTCAGGTAAAACATGATATATAAGTCACTTAGATAACTTAAAAATGTTATTGTTTGGCTTTTTTTTTCAGTATTTTATTTGTTCCTGAGTAAATCGGTTTGGCTGAGATTAAAGTTTTTACACAGCTGAATAAACATCAAGCAGACAGCTGATTATCAGAAGTGTGAGATGCTGGAGAATTTACTCCGGTGTCCTGTTATATTTTAGATAGCAAGGAGTTTATTAAACTTCACCGAAACAATCTGCAAATTTCATTAAAATTTAATAAACTATCATCTTGTCTTTATTTTTAGTTAGCACATACCTTAAACACTTAAAGCCACTATCAAAATAATCGTTTGTGGCAGCCCTAAAGAGAACAAATATAAACACTTCCACAAGTTAACAGTTAAAAATTTCTGCACATTTTTAATACAGAAAATATTATTCTTAGTAATCACCTTAATAGTCTGTGAACATTGACTAACTTGTACTTGCACTGGAAGTGTAGATTAAAAAGTTTTATTCTCAGGTGTCTGAGCAGTGACGCTGGTGTCCCGTGGAGTCAGCAGAAGCTGAAAAAACAGGCATGGCTGCGACTGTGCTGCAGTCATAATGAACTCTTGTCCTGTGCTGCAGGAGGCGGCCTGGCAGAGATCACGCTGACCTTTGACAGCGGCAGGGTGATGTACGGCTTCTGCGGCCTGAAGGAGCCCACCGCCGCTCTGCCACGATACATCCTCATCAACTGGGTGAGTCGCTGGAACGAGGGGGAAACGGGAGGGGGCACGCTCTGAAATGTCCTTCAATGCTATAAATGAGAATATCAGAGTCATCGAGGGTCGCTGCACATTTTCAATTTAGTCGTTTATTTGACAAGGACGCGCTGATGAGAGCGATCTAAAACTCGTCGTCGCTGCAGCCTCAGCAGCTGGAAGAAGAGTGACATCGGCAGACACGCTGATGTCACCAAATGCTGCGATTGTAGTGAAAGTGTGAGAAGCAACCCGAGTTCTGAAACTCGATTAATGTACCAGATTTGTTTAGCAGTGGCCAACCAGCCCACCAACTGTCAGTTGGACAGGAGTTCACTGAGGCATCATGTTTTTCCATTTGAGCTTAGTCCATTAAATGTGTGAGAAAGACAGTTATAAAAATCACTTAATGAAATATCCAGAAATGCTCTTACTTTGGCAGAAAATGTTATATTCATGATTTAGAAAATCAGTCTGTGTATGAAACAGTGTGCTTTTTATATTCTGTGTCAGATGTACTTTAGTCTTTTATGTTTAAGCCTCTCTCTACTTCAACTTTATCTGAATCTGAGCTTTCGTTACTTCAAAAATTAATAGTTTTAAACACAGATCATATGAAGAAATGATAAAACATAATTATGCTAATTAGAAGATTTAGCTTACGTTACGCACTTTAGGTAGAACTTTGATACGTCAAATAGCTAGCAGATTGTCACATTAGAAGTTATGTTAAGCTTAACTGTTTTTATTTCTTCAAAGCAAACGGTCTTTACATAAAAATATCTTTATGCAGGGTAAATGTTAGCTTAATATGTTTTTATTTATTCTGTAACGACAAAAGACTGTCTGGCCTCTGCAAAAAGTTTGCAAGCACACAAGCTAGGCCAGGTCACAAGCTAGGACCTTGGCTAACGTTGGTCAGCTAGCTGTAACATCTCTATGAGCATGAATGTGCTGTTAGTTACTCCTTAATTTTAGCTGAAAAAGTAATGTTCTAAAAAGAGATATACCATAATAGCTGTTGTTATCCATTGTGCTATGTGAACTTTTATCTGCTATCTGCTAGCTATTAAACATGTTGCTAAATTACGTACCTAGCAATTTTTCTCATTAGCAGTGAAGCTGATTCTTTCTAAATTAGCTAAACCTAAAACAAACTTAAGTGTATCCATGAATCAGAAGGTGTTTATTTTGCTATATTATTAGGGCTGTTCGATATAACGATATATATCGGATGACGATATAAAAACGTTATCGTTTCATTTTACGCTATCGTTTGTTTCGTGGTGTCGCAAAATAAACTGTTTACGGCAATATTTTTTCATCGTTTTGATGTCACTGTAGTTATTATTAATTTCTTAAAGTTCTCTCTTTCTCTTATATTTAATATAACCACACTACGGACAGACAAGCGCCTGTTTTTATGCGTTGTCATTAGCAACAACGACGGTAAAACCATCGCGTGTCTGCTTGTTTATGTTCCACATAAACCTTTCACAATAAAGCTCAAGATCCTGTTGAGACTTTTCAAAATAAACTGATTCACGTGAAAGAGCAGATTATTTACGGATGAGAAGTAAAAAAGAGCCGCCAGGTGCTAAAAAATAAACATTAGACTCAAACGTTAGAACAGGCTTTTACCCGCAGCAGCCGTGTAATAAATACTCACAAAAAAAACAGCGCCGTTACAACTTATGTCTAAAAATGTATCGTTTCATGCATCGGTTAAAACACTCGACTCCAGCTACATGACGCGCAGCTGGAAACACTTCACGCAAGTCGAGCTGCACAAGATTCACAGAATTTACAGAAAATGTTACATTTTTGTGATTTATATCGTTATCAGACGATAGAATTCTTATATCGGGATATGAGATTTTGGTCATATCGTACAGCCCTATATATTATAGATATTTTTTTTCTTAGACATGGGTCACTTTCTTTTTTTGGTTACCTTCTACAAGTAACCGACCCAGTGACATCACGTTCTGTCCTGACACAAGGTGGCGCTAAACATATTCTAGAAGCTTTAACTTTAAGCACATATTTGGCATTTCGGAGTCAGCAAGAATAGGAACAAGATGCATGTTTGGAATTATAAAAATTGACTGTTTTTATTGTTTTTTAACTAAAAAGGAGACCTGCGGGTAAAATGATGATGAAAATCTTAAACACTGCTTTTAAAGCGCTTCATGTTGTGGTTTTAATAGGAAAGCAGGATGTGGACTTTTCTGCCTCACGCTGTAATAAGTGAAAACCTCCAGTTAAAGTGCGGGCCAAACCAGAGAGGAAGGAAATGGAGTCGTAGCACCAGGCATGCTAACGGAGCAGTTACCGTTTAATTCATGATGAAAAGGAAGTGTAGCAGGAAGGGGTGAATAATTTGTGATGTTAAGGTTAGTTATACACACTGAGAGTCTCCAGCGACGTGCGCTGAAAGCATTTAAGCAAAGTCTGAATCCGTCTGAGAGCCTCATGATGGATGCTTTCTTTTCTGAACCTGACAACAGCAGGGGCGCCCTGAGCTGAAGCTTAATGACACAGTGCAGCGAGAGGCAGACTTAAACAATCCGTCCTCTAGAAATTAGCTATAATTGCTGCTTTTTCCCCCCATAACACAATTCCAGAGGTAAATGGAAGGAAAATAAGAGATATGGTCATTAATGCAGCAAACAGAGACTGAGAGAGAAACAAAAAGGTATTTAATGGTTAAATGAGACTGGGAGAGGAGCCACTGGAGTCATCACAATATAACAGAGCAACATTAGCAGCCAAAAGAGCACCAGACTGTGGCTACCCGGGCCAAACCAGGCTCAACGGTGCCAAAAAACGTCCCAAAATGGGAATAAAAGGTCTTCGAAATGCTCCTCTTCAAAAATGCTGCGAAAGCATCCAAGCAGCGGCTCCTTCTCTCTTTCTTCATCCGACGCTCACTCACAGACAGATAAGAGATGAATGGCTGTGAATGCAGCTGAGACGGGGCTGTTTTCCTGTGTAATTGCTGTGCACTGCGTTTGTATTGTGTGGGAATGAATTAGCTGTGATTACTGAATCACATCCTGTTATAATACAACTGCTGCAATAACCGAACATGACCACGGCTAAACAAAAGCCCTAATGAGACCAAAGGGAGGGAGAAACTGCCCTTCACAGTTTGGTCACTTGGAAGACGAAATAATTGGTGGATATTTGACCAAATGTAACAAAAAGCACAAAAGAAATTAACATGTGTATCCTGATTGGTTGATTTAGCATCCTTTTACTTATTTTTTGCCAGTTTCTTCATCCAACTCTTCTTCACGCCGTCCTTTTTACTCTCGTTTTTGTTGTATAACACCATCTCTCTCTCTCTTTCAGGTTGGAGACGATGTGCCAGATGCCAGGAAGTGTGCCTGTGCCAGCCATGTCGCCACCATCGCAGACTTCTTCCAGGTCAGACCCAGCACCGCAGTCGTACATAGTCCCAGAAAGAAACCATAAACACGACAGTTCATATTCCTCTTGTGTGTAAGACATGTATTTTATAAAAGTTGAACATCTGAAATATGAAACCAGTGTAAAACTGCTTTTAAGCTGCACTCTTTTCAACGTCCACCAGGGGGCGGCTCCTCTGTCGTTTTCATCATGGGCATGAGCTTTTAATTATTTCTTTGAGCTCTTTTTAACCCTTTAAGACCTACCATAGAACCAAGTCCGCCAGAGCTTATATTATATTTTTACATGCTGTGGAGCCATTTTTGGGAGCATTTCAAGTTGCTATACATCAATACAACCATTATAGCCCAGATTTTAATAATATGTCTGCATTAAGTGCATAGTAATTACATAAATTGCAAAAAAGTGCAATAAACTACAAAAAAATAGAAAATCGTTTTTGTTTTTTTAACATATATTTCTAGTTAGAGAAATTTAAGAGGCTTATCCCTCAAAACTGTAAATACAAAAAAGTTGCACAAAATAGTTTCCCACCACAGGAAATTTAAGTGTCTTCATAGTTTTATTTTTGAAATACACCAATTTTTATACACTGCAGGAAAAACAAAAATAAATATTATAATGCAAATTTGCAAAAAAGCAGCATCTGCATCAAAATAAACTATTTCCAGCAGTGCAATATGAGTCCTAAGCATCCCAGAAACCACACAGAAAGTCATAAAGTCAAACATAACTTTTAAAAACACCAGTATAGGCTCATGAGGCCCTGATGGTAAAAAAAACTAAATTTCCGCAAAATGACGTCACTTCCGGTTTCGGGCAGGTCATGGTGGACATGCGATAGTTCGTGCTGATGGACGTAGGAAGTGTTACAAACAGCTGATCGGATCGGCAAAGCGTGTTTCTGGAATATTATGTCTTTGTTGCTGCAAGTGCTTTTTATGCAGTTTTTGCAAAGCTATATGTGGAAGGAAACTGTGACCGAGGACAAGCTGATGGCATAAGATGTAAGTACAACTCCTCCGGTTTCATATGCAAAAAAATTATTGCACTAGCTCACGTGGTTGCAGAGCTACCGGGATTTAAAAATAGTTACGCAGAATGGAGCGTGTCCGCTCTGACCTTTAATGGTTTAAGAAACAAGAATTGGTGCAAATTCAATGACCACTGATCAATGGCCATGAGTACCATTCACAGTGAGTTGGGGAATGGCTGCAATCACAGCATTGTAAGATGGCGAAAGATGTACCCTTAGGCCCCCTCCTCCATTCAGAGATGGTCTTTCCCTTTTCACGTAAATGGCCTCCTTGACGCCGCCCTCAAACCAGCGTTCCTCCCTGTCCAGGATGTTACATCCTCATCATTGAAAGAGTGTCCACTGGCCTGTAGGTGTAAATAGACTGCAGAGTCCTGGTCTGACGAGGTAGCTCTTCTGTGTTGTGCCATCCGCTTCGCCAGAGGTTGTTTGGTTTCCCCGATGTATAAATCCTGGCAATCCTCCTGCACTTAACAGCGTACACTATGTTACTCTGTTTGTGTCGGGGGACCCGATCCTTGGGGTGGACCAATTTTTTGGCGCAGCGTGTTTTGGGGTTTAAAAGCCACAGAGACCCGGTGTTTCGAAAAAAGGGGTCTCAACTGTTCCGATACTCCTGACACATATGGGATCATTACGCTTGGGCAGCGGTTGTCCTTCTCTCCTGGATCGGCTGGAGCTTTCAACTTTTGGAGATTTATTTTCCTGGATGATTGACAATGCATCAAGATGTTCTAAAGAAAAGGTTTATTGTCCAATGAGACAAAGATCGAGCTGTTTGGCTGCAATGACAAAAACTAGTTTGGAAGAACAAGGGTGAGAATTTCAAACCTACCCAACTGTGAAGCATCATGATGTCGGGCTGTTTTGGTGCCAGTAGTATCGGTACATCGCACCAAGTTCTTCAACTTCATCTTACATCAGCAGCTTGACGGTTTAAACATGTTCCAGCAGGACAATGATCCCATCGTGGCTGGTTCAGGAATGAATAAAGCAGGACAACATTGAGCTTCACAAATCAACAGCTTCAACCTTGTTGGAACTTCGTAGGCTATATTCAAAGCCAGGTCAATAACAGGAAACCAACCAATTTAAATGAATCCTAAATAAACATATGGAAACATCTGGCCACATCTGTAGTAGGGCTGCTCAATTAATCGAATTTTAATCACGATTACGATCTGGGCTTTCAACGATCATTAAAAATGACTGCGCCGATTATTAGCCCCTCCCTCGTGCTTTACTCTCGCGCTGCTCCGTGTGGCAAATCGAGCGCACCTCTCTGCATTTCGAACACGTGTCACAACAATTAAGAGCAGCGGTCTCCGACCTTTTTTGCGCCACGGACCGGTTTATGCCCGACAATATTTTCACGGACCGGCCTTTAAGGTGTCGCGGATAAATACAACAAAATAAAACTAGTACCGGTACCGAAAAAAAGAAGATTTATTCATAACACACGTGAAAAGACCCAGGAAAACTGAGTTAACGATAAAAACAATAACAAAATAACGCTGAAAACCGATAAAAACCCTGAAAACCATACATTTCACACCTGAGCCTCAACTCTCGCGGCCCGGTACCAAACGACTCACGGACCGGTACCGGTCCGAGGCCCGGGGGTTGGGGACCGCTGATTAAGAGGACCCGAGGGAAGCTCGGAAAGCTGAGCAGAAGTTATTTGGAGAGGAGAGTGACTGCTGTTGGTTGAAAAGAGGTAAAAAAAACTTGAGTGGTGTGGAAACATTATGGGTTCACGGAGTCAGACGTGGATCAAGTAGACACAGTGTGTAAACTTTGCTACAGTGTCGTAGCTGCACCACAGAGCAACACTGCAAACTTCACTAAACATAGATGTTTACATTTTTCATTTATTTCTTATATTGCAAACATTTGCACTGTTATCAGTATTTGCACTATTTTATATTATTTTTTGACAATCTTTAAAGTCATTATTCAACACATTGTTATTGTTAAATAAATATCGTCAAATAATCGAGATCTCAGTGAAAATAATCGTGATTATCATTTTTGCCATAATCGAGCAGCCCTAATCTGTAGGTCCATCTTTTACTTTCAGTCTGTTAGATTTCTGCTCAGATGAGTTTATTAAAAGCTCAGTTATTTCACTGTGTGTGATTCTGTGGATGCAACAGCGTCAGAAGCACCAGAGCTGTTCAGTCTAAGAGGCCTGACATCCACTGAGAGGGAAATGATCTCAAACCCCGATCACGGCAATCGTGTGTGAAGTGATGTCATGTTCGTTTCGTAACCTGCTTCAGTGTTTTTCAGGGTTTTTTATTTTAATTGTGTCACATAAGGACCGTGTAAATGTTTTCCCAACGCTCGGTTGGAAAAAACGCTTAAAACCTGTAGGAGGATCACAGAGGAGGAACAGGTGAGTGTGACGAACACCAGCTCTGAGCCGAGGTGTGTGTGTGTCACACAGCAGTGTGTTCACAGCTGGCTCAGTGTGTATTTTTGGATTTATAGTGTAGATAAAAAGATTGAGATTAAAGCGGAGGTGATGTTTTATTTATATATTTCTGTGTGTGTGTTTGTGTGTGTGTGTGTGTGTGTGTGGAGTGTCATTATTCTAAGTGGCGGTTCTCTCTCCCACACAGCGTCGACTTCATCACACCGACGGGCTTTAAATGACCCTTTTAGTCACACACACACACACACACACACACACACACACACACACACACACACACACACACACACACGGCTGTGTTTCCATCACTTCAGAGGACATTAAATTGATTTAGATTCATTTCCTCGAGTCCAGAACGTCCTCACTGCTATGAATGGATTGTAATGAATGTTTCCACAAACTCTCAGAGCTGATCGTCGTGTTTCTGTCTCTGCAGGGGGTGGAGGTCATCATCAATGCCAGCAGTCTGGAGGACATCGACCCAATGGCCATCGGGCAGCGCCTGACCAATGGGACGGCAGCGGTGGCGAGCCCGGTCCTGAGCCGTCTGAAGACCCGAGATGAAGAGCACGCAGACGTGGTACAAAGAGAGACTTGCACACTTTTCTCTTATAAAAACAGCGTTTTTCTCGTGACGAGAGCTTTGATCTGTTCCTCTGTCTGTCCTGGTGCAGGGCACGGTGTACGAGAAGACCAACGCAGAGGTGGAGATGAAGAAAATCAATAGACAGGAGTTTTGGGAGCAAGCCAAGGTAAAGGAGGAGAGGAGGGGGGAGTGAGTGGGAAAAAAAAGGAGATATAATGCTCATTTATTACAACTCATAAGATGAGAGCTTCCAGCCCAGGGGGTCAGATGCTGTGTTTTCTTTTAGCTGATGACAGCTCATAGATGCCAAAAGGCGTCCTTTGAATTGGTGCTGAGATGCTACAGATTTATAGCAATGATGACGCTTGTAAAGAACCCTTTGGCATCCCATTTGAGGTCTTTGATGGCCTTAGACTAAGTTTTATTGACAGATTTCACAAACAAACTGTCCTCATTACACGGCGCTGCCACGCAGTCAAAGCTGGTGGCATTTCAGAGATCTGCACACGGCACTTTTGCACGTTGCTCACAACAATCCCTCATTAGGTCGGATATCCTTCGCTATTTCCATGTACAAATGCTTCTTCAGTTCCCAAACCCAAACAGAAAGACTACGACTTTAAAAAGTTTCACGTTCTTTCAACTCGAGTATATTGTTAGCTAACAGTTGAGCTGTTAGCTATGCTTTCAGCAAAATTCACAGCATTTCACTCATATATTAGCTAGCTACTGCATTTATAATATTTTGTCATTCTTTCTGGCTCACAGTATTTGTTTTAACATATATCTAATTCATTGAGTTAGTGAATAATTCAAAATCAAGAAAAATAATTCACAGCTCTTTATGTGTGCTAACTAGCGGTTTGTTTTTGTTTTAGCTTGTTTCTTTAGTCAGGTTTTACCTTCATGTTCAGTTATTTGACTGTATTTTTTGTGCTAATCTTACTGTCGTGGCTCAAGAGTTGGGAGTTCGCCTTGTAATCGGAAGGTTGCCGGTTCGAGCCCCGGCTCCGACAGTCTCGGTCGTTGTGTCCTTGTGCAAGACACTTCACCCGTTGCCTACTGGTGGTGGCGCCAGTGTCCGGCAGCCTCGCCTCTGTCAGTGCGCCCCAGGGTGGCTGTGGCTACAATGTAGCTGCCATCACCAGTGTGTGAATGTGTGGATGACTGGATGTGTAAAGCGCTTTACAAATACAGGCTATTTACCATTTACTTGTACCCCTGTGGGGAGTTAGCTAACCTGCTAGGCTAACCTTTATATTCATTATCCAGACATGGTATTTTATGTAGCATTTAACAACCATAATGTCAATATAATGCGAATCACATTTACATGTGGTGATTTTTTTTAGCTAACAACTGTATTTGTTTAGTTATATATTTGTTTCAACCATTTTTTTCTGTTGCTTGACGGTTATTTTACTTGCCAGCTGATTAAAGCTAAGCTAACCTGCTAAGCTAGCAGGTATATAAGCACTTATATTATATATAGTATATAGCGATTTCAATAGTCTTCTTACGTATTCATTACTTTTGCCAACTTTTCTGATCAAACATGTTTAGTTCTTTAATTAAATGTAATTGTTGTACTTATTTTCCACATAGCTCCTGGGGTTTTCTACCCCTGGTTGTTAATCAAGACCGAAGGTGTCAGTTTGCAAGCTGATTCAAGCTAAGCCAGGCTACTAAGCTAAAAGATAAGCGCATATATGTTTTGCTGAAATACTGTAAAACAAAACTTTATCTCACACTGTATTTAATAAACTGTGTCCTTATATGTGACAGTTATTTAGTATAATGTGAATCACAGATATATTTGGGTAGACGTGAGAAACGAAGTCAGATGTCGCTGCGTCCTTCGGCTGTGTCGCTATTGTCTCATTCAAGTTAAACACGAAATGACAGCGAGCGTCACCGAGCCGCGGGATGTTTGCCAGATTTGCCCTTCACTGTTTCAGACATTCAGATAAGACCTGGCTTTATTAATTAACTGATCGAGAGATTTATTACAACTCTGAAAGAGGTCATTTGTGTGTGTCCGGTCTCCAGCGTGAAGAGGAGATGAGGAAGGAGGAGGAGAAGAAGAAGTTGGCAGAGGAGCGGCAGCGCTTCGAGGAGGAGCGAATGGAGCTGGAGAGGAAAGAGCAGGAGAACCGAGAGAAGAGGTACCGCGAGAGGGAGCGGCAGATCGAGGAGCACAGGTGAGGAGCGACGGCACAACAATCATGGTCAAAAGGTTCACGTGTGCACGAATGACAGGATGACGCTACATCGTGTTTTCCAGGATCACAGTGATCTATAATCTGTGTTTGTGTGTGAACAGAAAGAAGATGCAGGAGGAGGAAGAGGCCAAAGAGAGGTTGCGGAATCAGACCCCCGTAGTAAGTATTTGCTAAGTGAAACTAGTAATCACCAGTTTGTTCATCTCCAGTTGGTTTCTGTTATTATTTCTGCCTCCAAACAGAGCCTCACGCTGCCCGAGTCCACAGCCACACAGATATGAGGCTAATTTGTGTGACAGCGAAGCGAGTGATTAGACGTGTGTTACTTTTCAGATTATCTCCCAATCAGCCACCTGATGGCTCCTGGCCTCCGAACATCTTAACGTCAGTGTGGCACAGTAAAATCTAAACACCTTTCTTTGAGTGTAAGATTGCAAATAGTGGAAAGTATCAGTGGATACAAACACAGTCTGTGTCGCCCCCTGCTGGTGGGAGCGTGCAGCTCATTTGTCTGCTGTTTCAGGACGTCTGATTTATTCACAGGTGAACGAGCTTCTCTCTGCTTTGTGTTACATGTGAATCACTGGATTCTTCTCCTCAGGTAGCAGAGCCGAGCATCGAGGACCTCAACCTGGACAAGAAGGAATCTGAGGTAGAGGTCAGTTTGGAGAATGATGAAAGAGCGTCTCCAGAAACGGCCGCAGAACATTTAAGAGGAAGAAAAGCAGCACTCTGTATTTATTTTCTGTTTCCAGGAGGCGAAGGCCATCATCGCTCAGCGGTCAGGAAACCCTCGAGAGTTTTTCAAGCAGAAGGAGAGAGCCATGACCATCAGTGTGGACACCTCGCCCGTCTCCATCCACCGGAGCGGTAAACACTTCAAAACTTCACCTGACCTTTGTTCTCATGCTGAGCTTGAGAAGCACTCGAGAGACTCGTGGAAAATATGATACAGTATCTTTGAAACGGCAAATGTATTTTATTCTGAAAAATGATTTACTAATATTTGACTTTAAAACATCTGAGGCTGTTTCCCATCAAGGACGGTTTGCTTCGCCAGTTTCAGAACATCGTCCTCGATCTGTGGACTCTGACAGTTAAGGAACTGTTGATTACATCACCCAGCAACTGCCTCCCACCACATGTTGTCACTGGATAATTACTCTTCCTTGTTTGGCCTGTAGCATCATTTGTCACAGATGCATCCTGTTCAAATCGATCAGATGTTTGCAGAACTGACAGAGTGGGAGAAGCTAGACATGTTTCCTCTTTAACCTGCTGGTGAACGCACATTTTTTACTTTATTAGTTTTCCCTGTCACAGTGTCACTTTTAGAAGCAAAAAAACAAAAACACACTCATATGTGGAGCACCTTGTTGGGGCGCCCGCGGACCATAAACTGTGTCGATAGCAGCTATGCTCTCGATTTTAGCAGAGCTGTTGAGTAAGTCACCAGGGGTTCAGAATTCGGGTGGTTATGTGGGTCGTGCAGTCTTCAAATAGTTCCTGTGGACAGTTGGACTGTGTGCTGATGACATACAGACTGGTGTTGAACTTCTTACCTTTGAAAAATTCATCTCAAACTTCCATGCTGCTACACCTCTATGCCACAGCTAGCCTATGCTAACTTACGATATTACTGCTCCATGATCCACCATTGCTGTACAAAGATGGTCCATTAGAGTGAATGGAGATGACGCAACTCTTCCATCCAACGGCTCTGGAGTTTAGAACGGCCACAGTTACAGTTAGCTACATAGAATTCCATCACCATGGCAACGTTGGGTGCTGCTTCACTGAAACAGGTGTGGGCTGTTGCTATCCAATCTGTACCGGAAACCCGATTTTTCGTTTTTGTCTACATTATATTAAGAGATACTTATTATTCTTAACATCTTAACAGATACTCTGACCCGTAACTATCGTAAAACGCTTCAACCGGAAGTAGACACCTTTCGCGCATGCGGGGTACGGATCGGGTTTCCAGTACGGATCGGGTAGTGACAGCGGCAGTTAATGTCAGTGAGATCAACTCATAAGGGTTGGAGCATTCTTACTGGTGGATTTGATTCACCTCGTTCTCTGATTGGTGGATTACTGTTAACCGGCTTGGGCCAGCTGTGGAGCCCCAGCATGTCTGGTTGTATATGTTTCAGAGGTATGCCTCCCCACAGCCTCTACAGGAGCAATCATTTGGTTTTATTTATAATCTTTATTTATATTTAAAATGATTTATAAAATGACGTTTTCTGCAGCGCTGCTGCTGCTTCAACAGCTGTAGAGCGTGCAGAGGTGGATACATGAACAAAATATAAATTAACCACACAATCTTCAAAGTGATCCACAAAGTTCAAGCTGTAATAATATTGTAATATTTAACATTTGTTTATATATGTAGTTGCAGATAAACATATTTTAATTACAGCAACAATAGTAGTGAGTTCATCTTTCCATCCCCGGATAATTACGTCAGCTCAGCTTTTCCTGCCAAATATGCAAATGTGCTTTCCAGCTTTCCCGTTTGTGCTGTTTTCTCAGAGTTTCCAAAGGTTTTCTTTTCATTCAGATAAATGATAGAAATGAACCTTTGAAAAAGAAGCTCAGTTTTCATGGAAGTGACGCTTCACTGTCAGTTTGCTGCTGTGCGTCGTCCATCCAGCTGTTAAACTGGAATGTTTTATTCTAGAAAGGTTTTAATCGGGTTTCTTTGCTGCAAACCACAGCCCTTCTGTGTGACCTTTGACCCTTTGCGTGCTTGCATCATTTTATGTTGTTTGTCTGCAGGGTTTGGCGCGGCATTGGTTAGAACAAACACAGACAAACCTGAATAGCAAACGTTTAATTTGAGACCTTTTTTGTAAGTCGGTCTCATTTTCACAGTGACGTTAGCTCGTGTAGCCAGCTTGGAGTCTGCGGGTGCTCACTTATGGCATCTAGTGGCCACTAGAGGAGCTGCAGTTTGGGCTGGGACGATGATTGGTTACAACTTAAGACTGCCAACGCAGCCCCGCACCGAGACCCCGACACATTAAAGTACAGGAGCGTGACTGAAGCGTGCACGGCTGTAAACGACTGCAGGATTTCGACACGATGTTATTTCTAACAATCAAAGACTCGTCCACAGATCCCGAAGAGTGTTTTCTGTTTTCGGGTTTGAATTATTCGACACTTTCTGGTTCAGAGAAAGTCGCCATCAGCTTTTTCTTTCTGCCTAACTGCATGCTGTCTGCAGGCGGTGTGTTCAAACCACACTAACCTTTCTCTTCTTTCTCTCCATTTTCTGCCTCCTCCTCCTCCTCACCTCCTCACTTCATTCCTCCTCTCCTTTGTCTTTCATTTTTCCACTCTGTGAAATTTGGTGGATTTTTTTGACACCCGTCTCTTTCATCTTCTTCCCACAATCCTCTCCTCCCTCTGTTTTTCTGTCTTCCTCACGTCTCTGTTGTGGTGCGTCGCTGTTTTTTTTCTTTCTCGTTTGTTGTGTGTTCCCGTCTTCGCTTTTGTGTCGTCCCGACCGCCAGGCCGTTTGGACAGCCCGTTCTTGAGGCAGCAGCACAGTCCCAGCAGCCCCAGTCCGACCCCCCCGCACCGGGGCATGTCGCCCCTCCGCACCCCGCCACATGCACGGACGCAGCCCACCGCTGCAGCCGGTAGGTACAGCAGAAGAAGAAGTTAAAGAGGAAACCAGCAGCCTGGTCGAGCATCTCTCCCGACACACGAGTCCCCTCCACAAACACACAAACACTGCAGCAAAGCCAACATGAGAGGATGAAACTGCGCGTGGTTACACCGGTACTCCAGCTTGACTGGTAAAACTCACAACCGCAAACAATCCACTTCCTGTCTGCAGGATTATGTCGCTTTCAGGGTAAAAATGAAAATTAAACTTTTCAGGATCAGTTTTCCTGTCATTGTACAGGAACTGAATCCCTGCTGGAGCCTCATACAGTAACATTTATAAGGACATTTAAACAGAAGAAAGCTGTCAGAATGATGTACAAGATAATAAAGAGTTATTCAAATACTATAAAATTACAAATATAATATAAAATACATTAATATATAAATACAAAATAAAATAATAGCCCCCAGGAATGCCGGAGAATAGAGGAACATTTCTAACCTGGATTAAAAAACAGGAATATTTGGAACGTGGCTGCCTGCCTGAGGTTACTTCCTGTTAAAAGGGAGTTTTTCCTTCCTGCTGTCTCCAACTGCTTGCTCATAAGGTTCGTCTAATTATTGAGGTTTTCTGTGTTAATGTAAGGTCTTTACAATATAAAGGCCTGAGAGTTGATCCCGAGATCTTGGATCTCGAGATCAACAAAGGATCAATCATGCAAAGGTGAATAAAAATGTTAATGTAGGAGGTTTTCCACTGAGGGCTTTAAAAACCATTAATTCTGAAATTAACAGTAAAGCAGTGAAGCCACTCGCTTCCTTTTAATTTGAAAGAATAAACAAAGAGGAAGTATTAGTGGTAACTGTAATGCAGGACTTTAGCATCTTCGTTTTTTTGTTTTCTGTGATAATAATAAAAAGTTTAAACTCTGTGACGTCAGGAAAGTTCTGGACAGATTAAAAACATTCATAGTTATTTCAGCCAACATGCATTTTCATCCTCTCATCTTCAGCACTGTGACGGCCCACACATCTCAGCACCAACCCATTAAACTTCCCCATCACCTCCCACTTTAAACACCCCCCGAACTCCTTCCTCCTTCCACTTCCCGGTACTGAACGAGAGCGTCTAAAATTCCCCCAGTTCCTTCATTTTTACCTTTTACTATCAGCTGATTAAGGCAATAACAGGGACAAGAGCATCCAAGCATCAAGAAAAGCGACAGAAGCTGGAGTTTGGTTTGCGTTCACTGTATCGTGCATGCTGGCGGCGTTAGCTGTAGGATGACGAGGCCGCCCTCCCACCTTCCTCTTCGCCTCGTGCACTTTAACCCCCCCTGCAGGCTGACTCTCACACAGCAGGTTTGCACTAACTTGTGGAAACAGTGAAACAAAGCAAAGCTGTTTGTTGCTTTGTGTGGTAGATGTCGAGTCTGTCGTCCCCTCCAGTCTTCATCCTTTAGATGTCGTCCAGTCGGCTGCTGATTTTTTTCTGTAAATGTTTCTGTATTTTATTTTTCTACTTCTGATGTTTTACGCTTGTAAAAGTGATTTCACTTCTCTCGAGAGCTGAATCTCAGGGATCTGACAGGTTCTCTCCTTCCACCTTCCTCCTCTGCCTCTGATCCTGGACTGCACACAAACACACTCATAAACACACTCCTGCTGCCATCTTTAATCCCGACTGACCGACTGTGAGTGTTTGAGTGCGTATGCGTGTGTGTAACACCGTCGAGCCGTCACTCGGTCGCCATTGCCATCAGTCGGCCTGTGAATGCTTGAATGTTGAACTTCCATGTCATTCAGGTTAAAGACCATAACGGTGGTTTTTATATGGCAGAGCCAGATTTCCAGAGAGCCTTTTTAACATCTTAAGTTTAGTCCAGAAACCTTTGATTTTGCCGAGGGCACGAGGCTATTTCAGCACAGCTTTGGAAACTCTAATATGAGCGTCCACCACAGGAACAGGAAATAAGGAAAATCATTGGAGGTCTTCCTTAAAAGCAGCAAATCCCTTCGCTGCTGGTTGGCTTTACCAGTGTCATCATCAGTACATCAGATATTTCAATAATGGACCCTCAGAGTACCAGGCTTACAAGAACACATGAAAGATAAAGTCGATTCACCTGTTCAGTAGATATTAGAAATAAAATCATGCAGACCACCTTCATGATCTTCACTGTGTGTGTGCATGTGTACGTTATTATGCTCAGTGAAAGTAAAACACTGTTTACCTCCCGCCTGTAAAGCAATGACACATCAAACCTCTGATGATGCAGTTTGCAGGTCTAAGCTGGAGTTCTCGTCTTTACACTTAAATGCCGTGTTTGTTTTTTTAACAGGCAGATTTTTTATTCGGTCGTCATTCTCTGCCTCTGAGAATTTTTATTAGCATCATGTGCAGCACGTCGTTCAGCTCAGTGTGGGCATTAACATCCCAATGAGTAATCCAAATCACGCAGCATTGTGTTAATGATCTTGTGGTGTTGACAGATCATCTCAGGCATTCTCTTGGCTGAAGTTTGTTCTGTTTTTGGCGTCTTCTTCCTGTCACAGGATGGCGCCCATCGGAGAGCCTCAACATGAACTTTTATTTTATTTAACCATCATTCTCCATCCTAACTGTGCCAACGTATTTATATTAGCCTCGCCATAATCGTGTACGCTGTGCACACCACGGAGATGAGGTGAAGTGTATATTACACAAGTGTCAGCAGGATAGCCGTGTTTTAGATGTATCTGCACTGAGTGGAAATTACATTTATAGTGTTTAGCAGTGACTGTAGAGCTAGCTACAGCATTTTGTGAACATTTTAAACGTATCATGGCTGTGACTTCAGGAAAATACTTAATTTTTCATACAAGATAAAAAATTAGGCAGCAATGTCTAAAAAACCAACCTAGCTAGCTGTTAGCTAGTTAGCGAGCTAACACTGGCTATATGCTAAAGACATATTATCAGTCATTTACACACAGTATAAAAAAACCAACCTAGCTAGCTGTTAGCTAGTTAGCGAGCTAACACTGGCTATATGCTAAAGACATATTATCAGTCATTTACACACAGTATAAAAAACCAACCTAGCTAGCTGTTAGCTAGTTAGCGAGCTAACACTGGCTATTTGCTAAAGACATATCATCGGTCATTTACACACAGTATAATTGGTCATTTGGTTTAAAAACTGTGCAGCCTAACTTTGGTAACACTAACACAGTTTGTTGGTATTTAGGTTTTCATCTCCATGCTGTACCCATCATGTTTAGATATCAGCTAGCCAGCTAACCTGCTAACTTTTGACTAAGATCTCAGTCACACAGGGCAAGAAACTGGTCAACAACCCCCTCAACAACCACTGGTTGCTATGGAAAAGTGTGTTTTACCTGACAGGTTAGCAAGTAGTTGCTGGCTGTTGCTAGATGAAAATCAAAAAGAAGGATTTTTAAATACAATACTGATGGCAGTTATTTGGTTTAATATTATACTGTAGGTACAGATTTATTTTTTCATTCAGACACAAAACATGAACAGATTTGTCTAACTTTTGTTACGTGTAGTTATTCATTCACTTTTTATATTCTGCCCGACTCCGATGGTTCCCGTTTGTGGCGTTCCAAAAGTGTTTTGGCAGCAGAGAATTTGCAGAGTGCCCTCTGGTGAATAAACTGTGCAGTATGGTTGAATTCTTTCCATGTGTCTTTTTGTTAATTGGTCGTTATAAATACCTGATACCAGTAAAACAGCAAATAGTTACTAGCCAAGCCAACTTTATTTATAAGAGCTTGAAAAAAGGTAACCACTGACCGAAGTGCTGAACATAGGAATAAAAATACAGCTGATAATATCGTCATCAGGGGTTGTTCATCAGGTTTTCTACCTCCAGGTGACATGAGAACCCACCCATTTAGGACTCTCAGTCATTTATTGCCTCTCAAATTGTTGTTCCTCATTGTTGTGGGAAGTCTCGTTCTGGTATTTGAACACAACACGAAGCTCAACATCATCAAACATCTGGAGAAATTGTGGCATTGTGGACGTGATTCTCGTGATTCTAACTGACACTGTGATGGTGTTTGTTGTTGGATGTGTGTACCTGACGTAGCTGTGACTCACCCACAATGTGTTGGTATGTTGTAATGACATATCAGTGAGTTTTTGTTAGATACCTGCTCCTGTTTCATGACCCATTGGATCATTGTGACTGTGTCTTGGTTTCTGACAGAGGTCCTCACTCCTCATTTGCTTCAGCTGTCCAGAGAGGCAGCATTTGGTCACTTTGTTGCCTGAGTTTGTAAGTGCCTCATTGTTGCACCCCAACTGCTTCTGTCTCACGCTTCTGGCATTAAACAGCCGCATTATAAGATATTAAACACCACAAAGAGGAAGCACTCAGCCTCAAGGAAAAAAGACCAGTCCGTCAGTGTTTTTCACTCACTGTCTATTCACTTTTCATCAAAACTTTCAGACACACTGAGCTATCTCTGTGGACGTCTCACTGAAATAATGGCATTCACAACTGAGTGCATGATGCTGCCTGTACATTAAACATAACACAGTGAGGGAGCTGACTGAAAACAGAGTTTTGGAGAAGCTTACTGTTTACCCGACAACAGGTTCAAATCTGATTGGCTCAGCTGATGATGTCAGTTTGTTGACAGAACAGACGATGGGTCTGAAACCGGGCGCAGTGACTGAATCTGCCTGTCTGTTGGTCATGTGACAACAAAATTCATGTGGCTGCTGCGATTTTGTGCAATGTTTACCGTGTTGAAGTAACACAGGATGTGACTGTGGAGTTCACCTGGTCACAATCACCTGCTACCCTTTAGCTGAACTAAGCCTTATACAAAGTGTGAACTTCAGATAAAACCATCAGATTCTGTGTTAGTTCGACACACCTGCTCGTGGGTAAAAGTCTTGGAGGATTTTTGGTGACGCCTGCCAAAGTTTTCCTTCAATAATCCTTCTTTTTGACCCTTCAGCGGACAATGACGATGAAGTGAGCACAGAGCGCAACATGGCCACCGTGTCACCCATTCCTAAAATAGTCACCACGCCCATCAGAGATGACTACAGCAGGGATGAGAAGGAAGACCACGCAGACGAGTGGGGTAAGACTTCTGTCGACCAATCAGACGACAGACCATGGGGTTGCCAGATTTCCACAAAATAACAAAATTTTAATTTCATCCCTCCAAACTCCAAATGTTGACATTTTCACCCTTTAAAGAAGGGAAATATATCCACGGATTAGAGGTCGGAGATATAAATAAATATAAATAACTATTCTGACCATTTATTTAGTCCCCAGAACCTGACAAACACTGGTTTTAGTTTATTTTTGTTAGCCACGGTGCTCCATTGGGTCTTTTTCCAAAACAGAAATCCACTAAAAATCTGTTTTTCTGTAATTAGAAAGAAACTGATCATCATTAAAAGTGACTCTGTTTTTAAAATGAAATTGTTCTTCTTGTTTTCTTCAGATTTGGTGCCAAAGCAGGAGCAGAAACCCCCGGTCCAGGAGTCGACGCCCACCAAGCCCGTGCAGAGCGTCGCCCCGCAGGCCCGCGACTCCTCCGCTGTCTCTGCGTGCGAGTCTGGCACAGACAGTCTGGTTGATCTGTGGGACGGCAGCTCCGCCCCTCCAGCCAACGTCGCCCAGTCCTCCCAGTCCTCCAATCTGGTGGACCTAATGGGAGATGTCCTCCATGACAACATCCCGCCCAGCACCGCTGCCGCCAGCGGCCGGCCTCAGCCGCTCCTCAGCTTTGACGAGATAATGGACGGGACTTTCTGCTCGGGTACTGGCGCCGAAGACGACCCGTCCAGTTTGGTGGACGTGACGGGCTCTGATCAGATGACCCTCAGCTACCAGCATGCACTGCAGCATGCATCTGGGGAGGGCCAGGAGCTGGATGACGGACAGCTGCTGATGACCAATGGGGAGGCTCTGCTGAAAGAAGGCACTCAGGTGAGCCAGGTGATGCTCCTGGTGCTCTCCAGAAACAACAGATCAGATTCTCGGTTGATTGGTCGTCGTTTCGCTCATCTTCTATCTCTCTGTTGGTGTTTCAGGCAAGCGAGGGCTACTTCAGCCAATCACAGGAGGAGGAATTCGGGACATCAGAGGAGTCCTCGGCTAAACCCGCACCGGTCTTTTATAACAAGCCCCCAGGTGAGACGATCAGCTGAAATAAAGCTGCTTTTGGCCACGTCCTTATTGCCTCAGCATATTAGATTTGGTAGATTTTTAACACCCTTTGAGGGGATTTGTTTTCTACTGAGACTCAGCTAGTTTGGAAAACACATTTTTCCCTCGAAACACGAGGTTGCCAACCAGTCTCAAAGTCTGAGTGACTCTTTGAGTCTTGACAGGATGGATATCCTGAGACTTCACAGCCTTTTTGGGCTCGATTGGTCAGTGAATTGAGCTCCATTTCTAATTGGTCGGTTTAGCAAGAGAATCACTAACATTTCGTTTTTGCTTAAAGCACCAAAAACTCATATCAGGCTAAAATAAACCTCCTAGTTTTGCTAAACACAAGTTTGATGTGTGTGTAAACATCGGTGTGTGTGTTTACTCAGAGATTGACATCACGTGCTGGGACACGGACCCCGTGGTTGACGATGAAGATGACTAACCGGCCTATATGACGCCCACACCACCACCGCCACCGGACCAAGAGGAAGTAGGAAGTGTGCTTCATGAAGAAACAGAATTTTTTTCTAAAAAATAAAAAGAAACAAACAAAAAAAGTAATAATAACAAGTCTTGCATCAAAACTACTTCTGTATTATCTTTTAGAATCAGTAGCCACAGAAAAAAGACAGGGTTGGTGACGGTTTGGAACGATTTTCTTTTCTGTGTTTATTTTATTTATTTGCTGTTTTCTTTCTTTTTTCTTTTTTCTTCTTTTTTTTTGCTATGCAGATGTATTAGCTGGGTGTGGGGGGATTTTTTTTTTTTGTGTACATGATAATTACACGTAGCGCACTGCTGCATTTTAGAGACAATGAAGCCTGGCGTGTGGCCGACACGCTTAGTCTGTAGTATTTCAATAACACCCTATAAAACTAATACAGCCGATCAATACAGCTGCCATGTATAGCTTCACTCTGTTCTCTTCTTACCTCGTTTTCACCACCCTCCTTCTTCCCTTCCTTCCTGAAAATATTCACCTCTGCAAGTCAGTTAATCTTGTATTTAGAGCTCACTTTACAGAATCAAGGTGAAATATTTTATTTATTCTGGTGTTTCTCAGCTGCAATCTGTTCTCCAAGTCAAACTGTGGCTCCTTTTTGACCTTTTTCCACACCTTTTGTATGATTTTACTGAATGAATTCAAGATTAAATGGCTTGTGAATCTGATTGCTTTTTTCAGCGCACTTTTCTTCTTTCGTGACCTTGTTGAAGATCTACAGCTCGACTATCAGCCGTCCCCTCTGATTCCATAAAGCTTTGTATTTTTATCTCACTTATATATTTACACAGCAAAAATAATAAAAAAGAACCATTTTTGCAGCTAATCTAGAGAAATTTACTGTTGCTATTTTTCCAGTTTTTTAGGAGCATTTGGCTTTAAGGTGTGAATTTGTATGATTTTCATTCTCTAGAATATTCTCCCAAAATCTTTACAATGAGACGTTTTTAGGTGTAATAGAAGTCGGGATGGATGCTTTAATTCATTTTTGTAAAAAAACAGTATCAACAGTGAGCAGTGCTAGCTAACATTAGCTGAAGAGTCAAGGAGTCGTGTATTTTCAATCAATAATCAAATTGCACAACAAAGTTTCACTTGAGGATGGAAAAAATAAACACTGTGACTTAAGATAGGATTTTAGTATAAAAAAGTTAGCAAGGAAGTAGCTAACTAACTGTTACTGCTACTTTAACAAAAAAAAGTCTAGTTTATTAAAAAAAATTCTAGCCAAACATTAACGTGACTGAAGTTGAGCCAAAACTAGAGATAACATAATGGTTTGGGGAATTATTAGCAGGCAAGCTAGCTTGCCTGCTAATAATTCCCTGCTGCAGGCTAACGTCATTAGCCTCCCTGCTGCAGGCTAATGACGTTAGAAGGACACTATTTTCAGTTGATAGTTCAAATAAACATTGAGGACAGAGTAGCCTAAGAAATAAGAAATACCTGGCCTACCTTTACATTTTTATTTAACTAACATTTCTATCTAACTGTGGTAATAGTTTGTGTAGCATATCTAAGTTATAGCTTGCTTGCTAACGCTACTATTAGCTAAACGACATTTCAGTGCAAATGCTAGATAGCTTAGCATACATTATTTGATGGATTCCTTTTTTTTTTCAGCATCAACGATAGCAGTGCTTGCTAACCTTAGTCAAATAAGTAGAGTTATTTAATATTGGTAATCGGTAATCAAATCATCGGCTCCCAGCACAACTGTAATTTGAAATTAGAACAAAAAAGAAAGACAAAAAATAAATACTGAATTTGACCATTTTAGTAACAAAGCAAGAAAAAAAGGTTCTTCAGCTAACTGTTCGGTGGCCAGTAAGTTAGTAGGTATCCTAATATTGCTATTAGTAAAAAGAAAGTCTGTTTAATTTAGTTGTACTTGTCAGGCCAAATGTTAATGTGACCACAGTCAGCCCAAAATCGGATATAAATGAGACTTTTTAGGGTTAAAACATGACCCACAGCCAGCTCTTAATGACTGTTAGCTAAGGCTAGGTAAAAAGCACTAGCTTGTAAATGCATTATTGGATTGATTCCTTACTTTTAATTAATTTTAACCGTAATATTAAAATTGATTTCAGGCAGTTAGGTGTTACAGGACCTTAAGGGCAATCACAGGAGGAGGGCCAAATTAAACAGCTGATTAATTTGGCTCAACAAGCACAGATTATGTCACCTTCTTATTGAGAGTACAGATAATTATAATAATATAATAATTATACACACCCGACCTGACCTTGTTTAATTAGCGAATGAATGGAGCAAAGCCCGCAAGTCAGTCCAGACAGACTCAAACATAATACGACTTACGCTCCTCAGTCATAAACACTTCCTCCATGTGCTGAGCTAAAGCTCCAAAATTTTATATCACTGCTGCTTTAAATAAACAAATAAATAAAAGGTTACGCTAACTCACTGCACTCTCTTGTGGTACAAAGTGGTATTACACAAAAGTGCAGCGCAGTCCTGGTTCACCTTCAGTTGATATCTCTTGAACACAGTGCATAGATGTCTTGGAAATGAAGCCAGCGCAGTAGTTTATTCTCATTCTGAACAACATTCAGGATTTGTGTGGAAACCTTCCTGATGTCTGGAGCAGCTTAACCCTTGTGATGTCCACGGGTCATTTTTGTCCTCTAAAGAAATCTTTTGCTATCAAAAATGTGTTTTTTATTCATTAAATGGTCTGAAAATAACAGAAGTTATTCATTACTATACTATGCGTGATTGGAATAAGTTTTAAGTAATTTGATTTATTTATGGGGTTTTTATTGGATTTTATAACAGCTGCTGTCCTCAGGGGTCAAAAATGACCCCAAAGTACAAAGTGTTGCAAAGAGCCGTATTTTCACAACATACTGCTTTCAAACATCTTTGATCTTGGATCACTGATGTGTGGGGTCAAGCACTGGTCATAACAACCAAAACAACAACAACAACAGGCAGCACAATGAGGAGGCAGGTGCTCTATATTCAATGAAAGTTTATTTACACAGCACCGAATCACAACAACAGTCGCATCAAAGTGCTTCGTATTGTAAGGTCGACCCTATAATAATACATACACAGAAAGTAGCTCACAAGCCTCCATTGCACTAGAGATTTGCATACTTTGATGAGCATACATTTTTTTACCATGTTGTGCAAAGCAATGAGCAGCAGGACAAAGCACATATTGTCCTCTAGTATAATGAGGAGGGAGAATCAATGTTCAGGAAGATCCAGGGTTAGAAGATAATGAAAATATAGCCAATATTTAGAGCACATGTTAACCTTTCTCTGAAAAAGCACATCACCCACCTGCAGAAGTGGAAGAAGGCTATGAAGTGAAGGAAAGTGATGAAGAATCTGAACTATGTTCAAGTAGGTTCTCAGGCCTCCAGGGCTTGGTAGTCTGAGGAGCTTGGAAAGAAAGTGACTGGGCTTCTTGAAGTTTCTTGAATTTTCAGGATGTGAAACTGAAATAGAAGATGTGTCAGAGGACTGCACATCTTCTATTTTAATTATGATGAAGACAAAGAATCAAGCAGGAAAGAGGAGTCAGCTGAGACAGAGGAATATTTGCAGTAATGTGAGGAAACATTGATCTGGTCTTCTATCCTTCCCAGTGTCAGACGATGCATGACTCTCTCATGTGCCTCAGAGAAAGACGATCTACCACAGTCCAAGCACATGTGCCAGGTCCCATACTCCTTCAGTTACTTTTCTACTCGAGTACTGAAAGCATTACACACAGTGTATTCTGCTTGTATTCTGCCTTTGAACGTTTACATGCCAATGGATGCATCAGAGACCAAGTTGGGGTTCAGTAACTTGCCCAAGGACACCTTGGTAAGAACTCCAGACTAGAGCACACAGAGATTGAACCAACAACCATCCAATCAGCAGATGACCTGCTCTACAGCCAACTCAATGACGAACAAGGAGGGACAACGAGAGAGGAAGAAAAATGGACCGAATGCAGCTGTAGGCGTATGTGTGTGTGTTGATTCTTACTGCCGAGCATCCAGTAGAGTCGCTACGGCCAGTTTATGACATCCTGAGTCTGGTAGAGTAGTTTTAAAGGTGACACAAGATTAATCATAGAAGCACAAAAAGGATATCATTTCTTGATAAAGACACAATAGATGATCATCGTTCATGACACAAACGTGCTCCCATTTGAGGTGTATGGAGCAAGTGGGCGTGTCTCCTGCTGTGATGTCAGACCCTGGTACTGATCTGACTGTATGAGCACCAAGTCCCCTTCAGAGGACTCTGTCCAACAGAACATCCAAGTAAACCAGGGATGAGATAAAAACATGGGCAGCATGTGATGCAGGTCCAGCTGTACATGGAACATGCTAGTGTACGATGGCAAACAGTCTCCTGCAGTCAGGACACGCCAGTTGTCCCTAACATTGCAGAAGGTTTCCAAAAGAAAACAATCACCTGTAACAACTTGTTTACTGTATATGACCCTTGGCCTGCAAGTGCAGAAAGAAAGCTGTCCATGATGGGACCAGTGCAGAGGAATAAACCTGAGCTTCCTCCTGATGGGACCAGTACAGAGGAATGAACCTGAGCTTCCTCCTGCACTTGGGTAAAACATGGACACGCCTTTGTTCTTGCTTCAGGCTCTCATGTGTTCACTCAGACTCATGCCCTGGTGTCCTATCATGCCAAAATATAGAAAACTGTCAGGTAATGAGTTGGAATAAAGTTGAATAAAACCTTGAAACACAGAGATGGATGATATTTTATACTTCTTGCTTTATAAACAGTCAAAGCAAACGGGGTCATTTTTGAGCCCAGAGGACAACAGATGTGATTATTTGCTGCCAGTAAAAAACTTTAAGTAGTTTAAAAACAGCTTTCTAAATTAACTTTGACATAAACCCGTCTGTGATCATCTGTTAAAGCAACCGACTCTGGTTGTGAAACGATAATCACGATAACTGATGATTTAATTTATTTTTTACCCAAAAACAAAGAAAAAAAATCATTTTTATGAGGTTTTTATCAGACTTAAATTTGAAATGGAATAAAAAAAAATGTTTAAAAATGTTTGAATTAAGTTTTAATTAAAAGTGGGGGAAAAAATCGACTTCATATTAATTAAGTATCAATCAAACCAGATGGGGACATTTTTGACCCCTGAGGACCACAGGTGTGATTATGTGCTGCCATATAAAATTTATAAATGGTTCAAAAAAAACTTTCTCACTAAAGTTCAACATACAGCACTCTGTAGTTATTCAGATAGTCAAAATTATCTGAACATTTAAATATTTTATTTTCTCAATTTGTTTTTGCTCAAAAACACAGTGTACTTTATGTAAACAAGGTGTGGTGGCCCTAAAATGTAAAATGTTGGGTAAATTTTGTGTTAATGTGTTGGTCTTAAATAAAACTAAGGTGTAACACTGAATTGATTGACAATTTATACTTTATATTTTAAAAAACACTCAAATGAAGTGGGGACATTTTTGACCCCTGAGGACCACAGGTGTTATTATGTGCTGCCATTTAAAATTTATAAACGCTTGAAAAAAAACTTTCTCACTAAAGTTCAACATACAGCACTCTTTAGTTAGACAAATAGTCAAAATTATCTAAACAATTAAATATTTTATTTTCTTGTTTATTTACACTCGAAAACACAGTGTACTTTATGTAAACAAGGTGTGGTGGCCCTAAAATGTAAAATGTTGGGTAAATTTTGTGTTAATGTGTTGGTCTTAAGTAAAACTAAGATGTAACACTGAATTGATTGACAATTTATACTTTATACTTTAAAAAACAGTCAAATGAAGTGGGGACATTTTTGACCCCTGAGGACCACAGGTGTGATTATGTGCTGCCATTTAAAAAATTTAAATGGTTCAAAAAAAAAATTCTCACTAAAGTTCAACATACAGCACTCTGTAGTTAGTCAGATAGTCAAAATTATCTAAACAATTAAATATTTAATTTTCTTGTTTTATTTTCGCTTAAAAAACAGGGTGTATTTTTTGTAAACAAGGTGTGGTGGCCCTAAAATGTAAAATGTTGGGTAAATTTTGTGTTAATGTGTTGGTCTTAAGTAAAACTAAGATGTAACACTGAATTGATTGACAATTTATACTTTATACTTTAAAAAACACTCAAATGAAGCGGGGACAGTTTTGACCCCTGATCACCCCAGTTGTATGGAAATCGGGGGGACATTATGAGGGTTAAATCCCTGAAGATGACTTTGAGACGTTCTCTAACCCATGTCTGCCGCCCTTCTGCTTTTCTTCTGTGCCATTTCATGCAGTATGGTAATGTCTTTGGTTGTTATTTTTTTTTATTATGTTGTTCTGGAAGCTGTTTGGAGTCTGAGACGGGGCACGCTGAGACCGGAGGCGTGTGTGTTTTTAATACCTGTTAAAAAAGTGTGCTCGAGTTGATTTTCAGGACATTTTTGGATATTAGCACTGACAGTGTTAGTCCTTTTGCTGTACATCCCTGTAGGAAATAAAAACTCTGAGGCAATAAGAACAACTCTGTGTGTGTGTGTGTGTGTGTGTTGACCTGTCGTGAAGCAGCTGACTTCAGGAAGTCTTAATGTTCAGGTTAAAGTGGGTTGAAAGTTTTTGATATTCAACAAGGTGCTGAAACCTTTCCTGAGACTTTGTCCATGTTGACATGATCAAATTCAGGAGTTTGTCGTGTGTTTATGAATCCTTTCTGAAACTTTATGAAGATACTTCACTTCACGCATGTCCTGCTCTTCCTGATGTAACCTGTCAAAGTCAGAGGGTCAATGTTCCAATAAGAGTTATAATACAACACAAATATTTGAGCTTATTTGTGAATCATTAATTGATACAGGATGTGTGGAAACTTCACTTTTTAATTTGAATCTAAATAATTTTAGTTTGGAATCATTAAAAGTGCAGCTTTAGATATCAGAGTATGTCCTTCTGACCATATTTGGGTTAGGGTTAGCGCTCATCTACACTCTATGACTTGCAGGTCATATATCCATCACTAGATGGCAGTGCTGCACTTCTTTTACCCTGCTTGGCCTCCTCTGGGGCCCCTGAACTGAGAGGATGTTTGTCTTCCTCTTGTCTTCCTCGCTCTGCTTCATTTGGTTTGAGGTGAGATCCCATCACGTCTGCAGCTGCTCGCCTTCTGCTGATGTTTGCAACAGATGTTTTAACTCCACCCGTCCCGAAATATGACGTCAGACTGTTCTTCTTGTCTCGAGAGTCTCACAGCAACAAGCTCGCTCTGTTTAATCTTATTGCTGATGTCCTGCAGACATTGAGCTCACATTTCAGTGTTTCAATTATAACAGACTGTTTAATAAAATTCCAGGGAGAAGTAGAAATGGATGTTCTTTTTAAAAATATGATCAGTGTGAGGAAATATAAGACGAACTAAATGAGTGTTTTATTTTTCAGCAGAATATCTAAGAGTCTCTAATGCCTCGACCTCGTGACTTCACTGCTGCAGAGTTAGGAAACGCTCAGCTGCACACAAACACGTTTGCATGAGTCACAGGTCATCATTTCCTCAGTTTAAAACATTTCTGTTGTTCCTACAGAGGAAACCTGTCTGTCCAGCATTAGCATTAGCAGTGCTTGCTAACATTAGCCAAAAGAGTGCAGTGATTACATATTGGTAATCAATAATCAAATCATCATCCCAACTCAAATTTCGTATCAGGACAAAAAAGAAAGACATCAAATAGATACTGGTTTTGATCATTTTAGTAAAAACAAAGCAGAATAAGTTATGGTTATTAAGCTAACTGTTATGGTTATTAAGCTAACTGTTGTGTTTGCAGCTAGTTATTAGCAGGTATGCTAACACGAGGCCCTGGATGTGTCCTCCTTGTTCTGGGCTAACATCTGATGATTTTCACAACAACAGTAAACCACATTTTAATTCGTGTGACGATGTTTGACAGGAAAAATCCCGTTTTAGCTTTTTGGTTTGGATCTGGGGAGGAGGGTGGGTCACCATCAGCTGGTAAAGCCAGTTGGTGAACAACTTCCTCTAATCATGTATTAATAATTGGGAATGAGTTTTGATTACGCTCTGATGGCAACTCTTCGAGTGGCAACAAAACCTGTGAGGCTGCAGAAATAGTTGATGTGGTTTCCAGGTTTCATTTAGGAGAGCAGCAGCTCCACTGTTCAAAAATGTGAAACTTTTATCTCTCAAAGACACAAAGCAGAGCGGCTACGTGGGACTGCTCCCCACTGTGGAGGTAAATCTCATCGTCCTCAGTCCAGCACACGATGTCCTCAGTCTCATCATCTCCTTTTGTTAGATGAAGCTTTTCTGTTTTTTGGAGTTTGCCTGTCTGCAGTTAATTGCTTTGTGTAGATAAATACGACTGCCAATAATTTTTCACTACCCGTCTTTTTCTCCCACAGTGCTGTCTGTAAATAGCTCTTTTTGTACAACCCACAGACCAAAACGAAAGGAAATCGTTGGTTTGTTATCACAGCAGACAAAGACAAGCAGGCACAAACAGACGTGTGGTGGGTTCAGTGGAATAGTGACTATTGTCTAAGTAAAACAAGTAAATCTGTAATTGTAGCTGTTTCTCAGAAAGCTGGAAATTAAATTCAGAGCACAGAAAATGAGATCTTTATTAGCGAACAGGAAGGAAGCTCTTCGGAGTACAAAACAGTCGGAGAGATAAATGATGACATGGAAAAATGTCCGTAACAGGGTGTCTCTGACACCGAATAGATGGAAGGTAACGCTTCAACATGATGAAGTTGGAAGACACAAATCTTCACAGGTGTTTCTCTGCCTGCTCGTAATGAGATGGATTAAACGAGCAGTTTAGCTCTGCGTTTGCGTGGAGTCAAATATACCAAAGATATCTGCAGGATGAGTAACATCACCCAAGACAACAAGAAGTGCGGGGAGGAAGTCAGAGCATATCATAAATATGATAAATCAAGAATTTTTAGCCTTTTATTTACATAAAAGCAAATAAAGAAGAAGCAGCTGTCTCCATGCAGAGTCTCTGGGCAGAGGCATCTATTACTCCCTTGATCTGTAGCTCCTCCTGATATTTGGCAGTATCGTCCATAATGAGGGTGATGATATCTCCCCCCTGCCAGTCCAGAGGCCTATAGTGTTACCACTACGCTATCCAGCAGCTTACACAGGATAAACATTGAACTTATTTTACCCACAGGTTGACCTAATATGGACCAGAAGTCAGGTTTGTTGAGACATTTGGGCCACAGTAACTACTGTACATGTGAAACAACATCTTCTGGGTTAAAACTCATCACGGTCAGCCATGTCTTCATGAAATCCCAGCGTCGCAGTAAAAACGCAGACATGTTCAACTGCAGAAAGTTCTCCAAGTGTACAACGTGAGGAAAAACCAAGACGTGCAAACCAAAAAGCTGAATAAAAGTAGTGAAACATGGAGCTGCTGAAGTGTTTCCACATCTCAGAGAGGTTCCAACAAACTTTCACACTTTTGCAACAGAGAATTTAAATACATGTTTAGTTACAGTACTGCTCAAACATCTTGAGCCTCATTTCTTCAGCCTCCACATTGGCACCAGGTGTGGGAAGCTTCTAGATCTGACAGCTGCTTCCAGCTTCGAAGCTGCAACAGTGGGCGTGGCCAGCAAGACAAGAAGATGCTCCAATGAGAGGACAGCAATGTGGGACCGAAGCCAGCCCGTTCTCCATCGTTGCTGTGGCGATGTGATGGTGCGTTGGAGGGATGTGCCGATGTTCCCATTTTACTACATGTAAGCAAGCTCAAGCAGGTTTCCAGGCAACACTCAAACAGTCGATGGTGGAAGGCTGCGTCAGGCTCGACGGAGGAGAAAATGCTGCTTTTTTCTGTAGCTGCTTTTGTGTTTGGGTGGAAAATTTTCAGCGCGCGCCAACAGAAGGAGTCACACCGGGGTGTCCGGCGCTTCTGCCAAGGAAACGTCATCATTATGCCGTCACTGTCTTGACCTTGTCGGGTTAATAGATGGCTGCAGGCGCCAAGGCTTCACACACACATACATGAATAGAAATGTGTATGTCAGGCACACTCAGCAACACAAGTTCTACAATAAACACTGTCACGCTTAAAGGAGTGTTGGTACACTTTGCTTGTACTGTAAAGAGTGCTTTTAGAAGACGAGGTTCTGGGCCATCTTCCCTCAAGCGCTGGAGGTGCAGCACACCTAAGTCATTAAAATGTAGTGCCATCGCTTTTCTGAATAATTAAAATGACATAATGGGAACTTTAGCGTACGTACATCGATAAACACCTTAAACATCTGTTTCAGGTCATAACAGCATGTGCTCTTTTGTATAACATCTGCCTCGGTGCTGGTGATGTCGTGGCCCCGGAGTATGAGCCCGAAGATGCTGTGCCAGATCAGGGGGAGAAAGGTTTGGAGGCAGTCAGTGGTGCTCTCTGGCAGGACCAGCGATCTGCCCTGAAGGTACCACGATGATTGTGAACAGGTAAGTAATCTGCTTGTACAATACTACTTGTTACAGCTCTATTAACATGATTGTTTGCACCACTGTTTTGCAGCCATCGATTACATCCGCCCTGTAAACCCAGATGATGCGTGGACAGTGGAAACAAGCATCCCTAAACACCTTCTGGAGACCACCCTGTATGATGCTCCACTTACTGGCTGGGAACACAAACCAAGGTCTCACTTGTGGCACCTCCATCTCTCTGGTCCTGGTCCAGACTTCCTGCTCAGCCAAAGGTTAAAAGTACCTGTGCATATTGGGACACTCAGGTTAATCCTGGGCTTTAATAATAATTACATGTGTTGAGTTTTTTCATGTTATTTACTCTGTTAATAATCAAATTAAAATGTTGTACATAGTTTGAAAAAAATAACTCAAAGTTGAAGCATTCACAGCGATTTTTATTTACAGAACCTTACACATTTCTTTTCAACAAGTTTTTCCAATAACCCAAACAGCCTGTCCATCCTGTGTCGTGCTTCCTCTGCTCTTCTTTCCTCAAGTTCCCTCTGCAATCTCATATCCTCTCTGATCAAATCCAACAACTCGCTCTCCCAGTTCCTCTTTCTCTTTTCCCTTCTTGGCTCCAGCTGGCCATCCTCCTCCTGCTCTTCCAGATCCCACACTTGGGTTCCTGCTGCTGAACTGGGACCCGGAGTGTTGTCCTGGATGGAGGTAATTAGGACTTGAGGCCTGGTGGAAGGCCTCTGTCCTAACACTTCATCCATAAGGACAAACCAGGGCCATGTAGCAGCAGTGGGCTTCTCAATCCCTCCCTCGCCTGACCCTGGATACTTGCAATCCTAAACGCAGAGGAAATGAAAAGTGGTGTTAAGAAAAACAACAGCAACAGTACACGTTTACATGAATACGTTTAATATCTTATAGTTAAAAATCCATGTTTGAATACGACTGTACATACTTTGTATTTCTTTTTTAAATTGTCCCATTTTTTTTTGGCCTGCAACGGGGTGATTTTTCCCAGCAGGCCCATCTTCTCAAGAACTGCCCTAACAGACAGAAAGCACAGGAACACGTCAATCACGTTAATCCCTGAACAGCATCCACAGCAAAATGTACTAAAAAGCACTCTCATGCCTAACAGATACTGTTACTGTACCTCCAACCCAGAGCGGCTGAGTGTTTAGCACCGGTGAAAAGGTGCTCGTTGTCTCCACGGAGTTTAATAAACTCAGCCGTCTGCTCTTTGCTCCCTGAAATATAAAAGGAATGAATTCTCGAGCATCTCACGTTACTTTTTAACGTTTATTCAGCTGTGTGAAAACTATAACTGTAATCTCAGCCAAACCGATTTACTCAGGAACAAATAAAACACTGATAAAGCCAAACAATAACATTTTTAAGTTATCTAAGTCAGCGGTCTCCAACCTTTGTTGCGCCACGGACCGGTTTATGCCCGACAATATTTTCACGGACCGGCCTTTAAGGTGTCGCGGATAAATACAACAAAATAAAACTAGTACCGGTACTGAAAAAAAGAAGATTTATTCATAACACACGTGAAAAGACCCAGGAAAACAGAGTAAACGATAAAAACGATAACAAAATAACACTGAAAACTATACATTTCACACCTGAGCCTCAACTCTCGCGGCCCGGTACCAAACGACTCACGGACCGGTACCGGTCCGAGGCCCGGGGGTTGGGGACCGCTGATCTAAGTGACTTGTATATCATGTTTAACCTGAGTTTGAAAACGATGCGTTTAAATAGTTTCAATATTACGCTTTCTGGGTCACAGAATAAACGTTTAAGATAAGTTAAGGTGAGAATGTAGCTGTGTAAACTTCAAATATCTACTCGATTTATTAAGATAGCACATATCTGCAAACGCGCTCCGACGTTTCCGGAGACGTCTGTTACGACCCAGCTCGATAGCTAGCCGCCTCAGTAGAGCCGGAGAGAAGAGCGAGCTCCCGGTACATCGTTGTCAAACGCCCCGCGGTCTTTCGCTCCTCGGGTTAATAAACATGTTATATTAAACTCCACCGAGACAGCTGGTGACGCAGATGTAAAACCAGACCGTCCAATTTCACAGCCTCGCACTTGCGGCCTCATCGGTCTTCGGAGGACCCGGCCCACATGGACCGCGAAAGCCGGGTCCTCCGAAGGATGCAGCCCCTGACTTTGGACACAGCTCACATCTACGTTTATTTTGTGACCCAGAAAGAGTAATATTCAAACTAACCTTTATGTTAAAACAGAGCGGGACTGTCATCTACAGTCACGTATGTTCAACGACTGTAAAAAACAACAACTTCACCTTAACATTTAAAATGAAACTCACATTAACATCTTAACATCGCTACTTCAAAAATACCTTACATTTAAATATGTAGGTTTCCTCCGATGCCATCTCTACCGACTCTGTCTCAGCCGCCATTGTTGGAAACTGCTACTGGCTGGCCCGCGCTATGAATTCTGGGATAGGATCCGGGGAAATGGAGCAGCCTTCGTCGCCTGGCTGTGACGTGTTAGACCTTCAAACGCGGTCTCCGAAGGATGCGGTCTAGGAATTGGGACCGGTGGATGACGTGATCAGCGGCAGGTGAACGCGGATAAAGCTCATTCATAAGCTGCAGGGACGCATTTGAAGGGCGATTACGTCACAGCGACGCGAGGAAGGCTGTTACAGATGCTCCCAGAGAGAATCTCTGTTCCACAGGCGATTTCTTATTGCAATTCCTTTGTCAGTGACATTACTTGGAAAAGAGTATGGACAACTCCTAACAAGTATCTTGTGACGAATAAAGCAAAATAAGTTTCATTCAAAATACTTCATAAATATTATCCTGCTAATCATTATATGACAAAGTTCAAAAGGGACATAAATGTGATCTGTGGATTTTGTGGAAGCCAAAATGATCTTCTGGATCTGCTCACATGCTAGAACGTTGTATTTTGAATGTTGTATTTTGTTTCTTTCAAAGGCAAAAAAGAAGATCTATACTTATAATAATAAACTTGTTAATTATCTTAGCTAAATTTTATTTCCACAAATGCAAATACAGTAGCCAAAAGCCTAATTTTAAACACTACTATAATGATACTCTATCTTACATAAAATTGATTAGTAGATCACTGAATAAAAAGGCTATAAAACAATTACTATTTGTGCTAATTACAAATTATTTGAATGTCTGTAACTTTTTACATTACACCCCTGGCATATGTTAACTATGTTCCAGTTTGTGTACATTCTCTGTATACTGTTGCTTAATAAAGTTCAGGGGGGAAAAGCCCAAGGAAAAAGGATTGCATTTTTCGGGACAAATGCAATCACATGGCAGGATGCTGTAAACAGACCGAATGTCAGTCGGGAGAATAACTGAGATAATCCATCCACAATACGAGGTTAGTCATTAATGTACTGCTGCATGGGCTGAGCTGTAGTTACATCGTAAGGTTTTAAAAACAGCTTTAAAATGATTAACGGTAATAAAAACCGAGAGAGGCCGACAGTGATCACTGACTGTTTTTAGGGTCTTTCTGAGATTAAATAGAACAAGATACAAAACATTAAAACATGTAAAAAAACACAACAGCCTTAATAAACGTTGAGTGTCCTGGGCCCAGAAGTTTATTATGCTAACATAGCTGTGTAGCTAGCGATCACGTAGCACATCATTATATACCAGCTAGCCCAACTTCAGTAACCCTACAAACGTCACTGCTGTTTAGTTTCTGTCTTCATTTATGTTGGAAGTGATAGCAGAGCTGTACGTTTTAATTTGTTTCAGATATCTCTTGGTCAGAACATGCTATATCATGTTTAGATGGAAGCTAGCGAGCTAACTTCCTGCTAACTTCTAACTCTGTTAGATTTCATAAATGCGGTTTTCATGGATACCTGGATATTAAACTTAATTGTTACACCTGGCAGAGCCGCCACACTGATCATTTTATTACGGATGAAAGAACTCAGACAGTTTTTCAACTCTCAGTGATCCCGCAGTGTTTGTTTGAGTTTGGGCCCAGACACGGCTAATGACGTTGGACTTAAAGACCAGATTGGGCTCCAAGTGTCACGAATGACAGAACAGACTCAAGTGCAGATTTGAAGGAAAAGGCAAAGATTTATTTAGACACATAAACACTTAGTGACTATATGCAGAATGTGAGGCGAATCCAGGGGCTCCATGCTTAACGATCCACTCTCTGCACTCCACTCGCTCCCGTCTACTGTGCAAACTTGCACACGTTCAGGCAATCCAACGGAGAGGTTTAAGGATGGGATCGGGGAATCTATGTACACAACAGACGAGAAATCAAAACCGGAAAAAAAATACAAGAAATCACAATTAGGTTGACCCGAGGTTACGGTGACGTGTGTAGTACAACGTTCGAGTGATCAGAAGAACTGAGCCGCCTCCTCAAATAGTGGCAGGGAGTGGGGGGATAATAAGCTGCAGCTGAGTAACTGCTTCCAGGTGTGTTGGCCAAAAGTGGGAGCCCACATTGAGCTCTGCCCAGGCGAGGAGAAGAGCGAGCGAGAATCGAAAACAATAACAAATACCTGCAGCCTCACTGAGCCAGCCGGGTAGACGCGGGGACTGTGACACTAAGTTTTAATTCTTACCAGATACAAATGAATGTTTGGTCCACATGTGCAGTTTTCTGTAGACAACATTTGGTCTTCATTGAACTTATTTTACCCACAGGTTGACCTAATATGGACCAGAAGTCAGGTTTGTTGAGACATTTGGGCCACAGTAACTAGTGTACATGTGAAACAACATCTTCTGGGTTAAAACTCATCACGGTCAGCCATTTCTTCATGAAATCCCAGCGTCGCAGTAAAAACGCAGACATGTTCAACTGCAGAAAGTTCTCCAAGTGTACAACGTGAGGAAAAACCAAGACGTGCAAACCAAAAAGCTGAATAAAAGTAGTGAAACATGGAGCTGCTGAAGTGTTTCCACATCTCAGAGAGGTTCCAACAAACTTTCACACTTTTGCAACAGAGAATTTAAATACATGTTTAGTTACAGTACTGCTCAAACATCTTGAGCCTCGTTTCTTCAGCCTCCACATTGGCACCAGGTGTGGGAAGCTTCTAGATCTGACAGCTGCTTCCAGCTTTGAAGCTGCGATGTAACAGTGGGCGTGGCCAGCAAGGCGACGCCGGCAGATGCTCCAATGAGAGGACAGCAATGTGGGACCAAAGCCAGCCCGTTCTCCATCGTTGCTGTGGCGATGTGATGGTGCGTTGGAGGGATGTGCCGATGTTCCCATTTTACTACATGTAAGCAAGCTCGAGCAGGTTTCCAGGCAACACTCAAACAGTCGACGGTGGAAGGCTGCGTCAGGCTCGACGGAGGAGAAAATGCTGCTTTTTTCTGTAGCTGCTTTTGTGTTTGGGTGGAAAATTTCCAGCGAGTGCCAACAGAAGGAGTCACACCGGGGTGTCCGGCGCTTCTGCCAAGGAAACGTCATCATTATGCCGTCACTGTCTTGACCTTGTCGGGTTAATAGATGGCTGCAGGCGCCAAGGCTTCACACCTCAGACTTTCTACTTTTATTTGCTTCTGCATACATGAATAGAAATGTGTATGTCAGGCACACTCAGCAACACAAGTTCTACAATAAACACCGTCACCCTTAAAGGAGTGTTGGTACACTTTGCTTGGGCAAAGAGATTATTAGAAAATACAGACGTAACACGGCAGCTTGAAAAATCCAATTTAGATGTCAGTCAGTCCTCAGAGAGGAAAACTGTGAAACCAGAGTGCGACACAGAAAAACGCCCCCGCTTCCTGTTCCCAAGGAAGGACCAATGCTGCCACAGAGTTTGCAGTTTTACAAAAACCAAATATTTTATTAATCTTGGAAGGTAAGAAACGTTTGGGTGGGCGTGGCCAAAACAAGAAACAAAACGCTCTAGAAATGAAACAGAACTAACCTATCAGGAGAAATCCAAAGTAAAACACAGGCCTCATAACCTACACAACAACCGTGTACAACCTACACGGCCTTCCTAACCTACAGGAGAAAAAAAGTCATGATGTCGTGACGCTCCGGTGTCAAAAAACCCAACACGCTGCTTCAGAAGCACTAACTCGAGGCTTCATTTACAACGTAGCTGCTTCCGTGCCTGATTCAGTGGTTTATAAGGAAGTGAATCATTTGCAGGATTTGTGTTTTGATGGCGAGAGATGGCGATTTTGGTCAATTGGGTGGGTTTGCCAGGTTTTGTTCTTGTTGTTTGCCTTTGTTTTGTGTAAATATATATACCTGCATTTCTACCAGTTTCTATGCACTCCAGCATCATCTGTTCCATGTGAGAGGATTTTCTCTAAGGCAGGAGAAATTATCTCCAAGAAAACAAACAGACTCGGCCATCGCACAGTGGAACAAATTCTCTTCGTAAATAAAAACCAAACAGGATAACCTTAAATACACAAAACATGGTGTATTTAAGGTTATCCTGTTTCTATAATGTGTTGTACATTATTATATGTATATTATATGTATTTTTCATCTATTGTATTTACCAACATCAAGAAGTCACAAGCAAAGAAAGACCAAACCACAGTCATGTTTAAATAAGAAATGTTCATTGATCATATTTATTTATTAAAGAAATAGACATAATTTTTTCACCCAACAAATACATGTTCAAAGCAACATAAGGACGGCCCAATATCAGACCGAACTGTGAACTCTGTAGAGTGGGCGGTCAGAATCAAGCAGTACACTTTAATTTGTAGATTCAAGCTGTTCCTCATACTTTTGGCCACCAGATGTCACCAGAGATAACCGTGTTGAAAAGCGAGTAATGAATAGTTTTTAAACTCAAGCTTCAAAGCTAAAAGCTTCGTTTGGCCATCACTAGAACAAAGGTTTGGAAAAAAAACAACCTTCCCCATCCCTAAAACTACCAGCTCAATCAGAAAGGTCTATTTACAATATTTACCAAAACAACAATCTAGTTCTTCGATCACAGAAACTTCAACACACAGGGTCACCTGGTCCAGCCCTAACTATATGCTTTGTTAAAAAGGAAAGTTTTAAGTATAAGTAAAGAGGCGGTCTGTCTCCCGATCCTAAAGTGGAAGCTGGTTCATAGAAGAGGGGCCTGAAAACTGAAGGCTCTGCCTCCTGTTCTACTTTTAAATACTCTAGGAACAAGTAAGCATGGCAACAAGTGTGGCAGTGTCCCCCAAGAGGGTAATGGACCCCCTATTGATCCTCTACCTCAGTGGTCTCCAACCTTTTTTGCGCCACGGACCGGTTTATGCCCGACAATATTTTCATGGACCGGCCTTTAAGGTGTCGCAGATAAATACAACAAAATCAAACTAGTACCGGTACCGAAAAAAGATTTATTCATAACACACATGAAAAGACCCAGGAAAACCGAGTAAACGATAAAAACTATAATAAAATAACGCTGAAAACCGATAAAAACCCTGAAAACCAAACATTTCACACCTGAGCCTCAACTCTCGCGGCCCGGTACCAAACGACTCACGGACCGGTACCGGTCCGAGGCCCGGGGGTCAGGGACCGCTGCTCTACCTAATCAAAACGGGTATCAGTCACAATCAGGCAACGTTTCAGGTGAATCCATTGTGAAACCTGGCCCCACCCTATCATGTGATTTGCTGAGGTCAAAGGATGTGAGTGGGCGTTAAGGCGTCTGGAAAGGGATCTGACAACTGAAGGAACGCTAAAGGACACCTCACATGATGTAACAGCGAAACAGGAGGAACCTGACAAATAGCGAGTTCTGAGTGGACATAGATGCTTCTTTCACTCCTCTCTGTCCAAAATGTGAACATTGGCATCCTCGAAAGAGTGACCTTTGACCTTTAGATGCAGATGGACCGCTGAGTCTTGTCCCGTCGAGGTGGCTCTTCTATGTTGTGGTGTTTATGAAGTGGCTGTTTGGTCTCTCCGATGTAGAGGTCTGAGCATTCCTCGCTGCACTGCACAGCATACAGTATGTTGTTAGCTTGTGTTTAGGAGTTTTGTCTTTGGGATGAACCAGTTTTTGTCTGAGTGTGTGGCTCGGTCGTGCTTGGAGTGTACTTCAGACCCAGCAACACACTCAGACAAAAACCAAGGGGGCCAAGCCTGAACCGTCAATACAAGGCGAGATGGATGCTTGCTTTCATATCTTTTACACCCAGTTCTGACCCCACCATTCAAACGTTGCAGCAGAACAGACTCCTCTCACTCTGCAGCTTTGGTTTTAATCTTTCCTGATATCCTTCACTGCCTTCAGAGTGATTTTAGCGTTATTAAAATTTCTGTATCACAAATGAGCCTGTTTTATATACATTATTCTGAAAAGTAATATGGAGAAAAAATGATGTCATGCTCAACAAGTGGATGTCCAGTGATGGTTTCATAAGAATCCAGGCATGTGGTACAAAGATATCTCCAAATATCACATCAAAATAAAAATACAGAACAAGATGAAGTGTGAAGCATTCGAGAAGTCTGTTTTGTTCTCTCTCCAGAGGTCTTTTCATTACTCAGGAGCACATTTGTAGTTGTGGAGACGGTACTGTATGGCCTCCCTCTCTCTCTTTATATAACCTCACAGGGTGAATCATCTCCATCATCAAGGTGTTTGTCTCCGTGCTGAACTGCACGTCTTAAAAGCCACATACTCATACTGTTACACAATCAATGTTCTCAGTTTCCTTTAGGCCAAGAAATATTTCTCTGAAGGTGTGAGGATGTCATGTTTGTGCATCCTAAGCCTGGAGGTACTGCTGTGATCATCCTTTAACAAGATGGTCACCGAGTTGACTGTCCGCTCACTCGGGGGCATCGGGGATTGCAAATAAAGTGCAGGCGTGACTGAGCTCAACGGGACACGAGGAAAGTCTGAGAGTTGGTCACAGGCAGCATGTTGCTGAGCCTGCAGCTCAGGATGAAAACAAAATCTGAATCTGTTCTGAATGACTCTGCCGACAGAGGTGGGAGTGTGCCTTCTTTTTGCAGTGCAGGTAAAGTCGTGAGTCCTGTGCTGCTAAACAGAAGCAACACAGGGTCCAGACTCATAATTGGACGGTGGTGCAGTGGCAAGCTCTGTCACCTCATAGCAGGTGCTAACATTGGCACTAACAGAGATGCCCTTTCTTTCCCAACGCAGCTGAATGTGATAACGAAAACCGTCTCGAACCAGTAAAACTGGATATCAGTGGTTATAGGAGGAAACGCAAGACACTGTCCACCACAACTGTCTTATACCAGCTTCTGCCAGTATCACTGTTTCATAACCTGGGATACAGTAGACTGGAACTACCCCAGTATTAGTGTGTAGGGCTGGGTATCGTCACTGATTTCCAGAATCGATTCGATCCACGATTCAATTCGGTTCGATTCACTTCGATTTGAATCTGGGAAATTCTGACAGAAATATTATAATTCAGATTAGTGCATTTACATATTTTTGTATCTATAAAAAGGAAGCTGACACACGCAAGACTTTATCAAAGGTGTGAGCGTCACAGCAGAGGCCTTTGTGTCAAAGTAGCTGAAGATAACACACAGAAAAACATGAAGGTGATTTTCCTGTCCTGGGATTTTATAAAAATATTCTGCAGTAGATCAAAAATGAAAGAAAACCATTAATCAACATATGAACGTTACCTCTGAAGTTACAGCGGTTTTATTAGAGACACAGCTAAGCGTTTTGCATTTTGCATAATTTTAAAAAGTTTAAATTTGTTCAGTATTGAACGGCAGAAATTAGGTTTTCTTTTCAGAAGAATGTAAAACGAAAAAAAAAACCAAACAAACCAGCGGCCGACAGCCTGTAAACAACGGTAGACTTGTGCGCAACAAGCAAGCGAATAATGCAGAAAACAGATTTTTAGGCGGGAAACTGTTCTTGAAGTACAGAGAGAGAGAGAGAGAGAGCTGTGCATGAAGTGTGATTTTTATCGTGGTCGAAGCAAAACAGTAAAAGTCGGAGTGAATTCATGACGATGTTTATGTGAAGCTAGTTTGCATCTTCTTTTGCTGCTGGTTCGGTCAATATTGTTTGGAAAGACATCAAACTAACAGCTTTAGAATCAGCGCATAAAGGGCGTGAACACAAAGCGCGGACCGCCGACAGATCAGAATCAGCGAGCTGTCGGCTTTCAGCCCCGACTGTGAGAAAGGCAACATCGAACTGATTTGGGTCTGCGGGTCGCGCTGTGTGTTTACGTCTTTGTGCAGAATCCGTGTTCCTGCTCTCATTTACTGTTTTAGCTGTTTGGTGGTTGTTGAAATTTTGTGAGATTTCACCAGAGATTCTGGCATTTCGGGCAAAATAAATTTATATTAAAAAATCGATTCAGATTTTTAATGAATCGATTTTACGTTATCCAAGCCAGAATCGATTTTAATCAATAAATCGATTATAAAAACCCCTATTAGAGTGTAATAACCAGAGGATACAGTAGGCTGGAACTACCCAGAATGGCGTTCAATAAATGAGTAGTTAAAGCTGATTGGCAGATTAGCACACAATACTGCAGAGTGAGTTTGGCTCAGTAATAAGAAGGATGATGTCATTGCCCCGCTTACACCTCGAACCCTTATTCCTGTGATGCATTCATGGTGTAGACATGAAAGTTATATAACTTTGCACCGCTGTGCTGCACAGTTTCACTGCCGGGGTTTGATCCCTCGATGGGGAGTGAGAGCTGGCTGCTGTTGTCTTTTGTCAGGTGGCTCAGGAGGTCGAGGAAGGTTGGTGGTTTGATCCTGGGCGGTTTTAGTTTGATGCCAAAGTATCCTTGGGCAAGATAAAACTAGTCCTGATGCATTCATTAGAGTGAATGTTAGACAGAAAGCTCATCTGACCTCAGAGACACTTTGACATATTCGTCAGGCTTGTTTCATGTTCTTCTGCAAACTTTAATCTTGCAGTTTTATGCCAAAGTGACAAAGCAAGGTCTTTTTCCCCCTTGGATGCTGTCTGCTGTATAAAGGTTATGTAACGTCCTTTGGGCTGTCTGGGCTGTCACCGAAGCTCTGATTTCCTTTAATACTCCCTGCATCGCGTCAGAAGCACTCTCTCAGAGACAGGGAGTACATGGTGCCTCCTACGAGTCAAATTAATGACATTACGTTGAGTTTTGTAGCTCTGATTTCTGCGGCAGCTTCAACAATCCCTCTCCATCTCTAGACATTTCCTGTCACAGTTCAACTGAAATGCCTTTGTCGTGTGTCAACAGCACTGCCGGGGTTGGGTTTTGCTTTCAGACAGATTTTACGTGAGTGCTGCACTGTCTGTCCTCAGTGTCCTTCGACAGCTTAACACATCACTGAACCGAGGCCTGCCTCTGTGATGCATTAGTGAGAACATGCTGTAAACAGCCAGGTGCTCACCAGGAGCTCTGTCCTCAACAAATCAAGTGTAACTTTAAGAGACAGCTGCAGTCCTTTCCTTTTATTGCTCACAGTTAAATGACTGGTGATGACCATGAATTGTCACGACTATGACACTGAATCGTGTTTCCAGACACAAGTTTTCTGGCTTTTTTTGTGTCCCTGAACAGAAACGTTCGTCAGACTCGTCTCTTTTACACAGAATCTCGTAAATCAGGGGTCTTGAACTCCAGTCCTCGAGGGCCGCTGTCCTGAAACTTTTCCATGTGCTGCAACACACCTGAATCAAATGAGTCGGTCATTAGCAAGAGTATAGAACTTGACTGCATGCTGAGGTGGTGACCTCTAACCCTACTCAAGTAAACTTAAGCAAATGTAAGTGTTTGGAAAAATGTATTTCTAACAGTACTTTTATTGCACCGTGTTCATTCAGTCATGCTGCAGTCAGGTCCTATAGAGTCTTGCTAATGACCTACTAACTGTATTCAGGTGTGTTGCAGCCGGGACACATGGAAACATTTCAGGACAGCGGCCGTCGAGGGCTGGAGTTCGAGACCCATGTTGTAAATACATGAACACTTTCCCCTTTAAAGGACAAACAAGGACATTTTCATCTATACTTTTAAAGACTGGGATTGGGGCTGCAGCTGCAGTAATGTGGACGCTGCACCGGTCCGTCGTGGTGAAGAGGGAGCTGAGTGTAAAAGCGAAGCTCTCAATTTACCGGTCGATCTACGTCCCTACCCTCACCTATGGCCACGAGCTGTGGGTAGTGACCGAAAGAACGAGATCGTGGATACAAGCGGCGGAAATGAGCTTCCTCCGAAGGGTGGCCGGCCTCTCCCTTAGAGATAGGGTGAGAAGTTCGGCCATCCGGGAGGGGCTCAGAGTAGAGCCGCTGCTGCTCCACATCGAAAGGAGGCAGCTGAGGTGGTTCGGGCATCTGACAAGGATGCCCCCTGGGCGCCTCCTGGGTGAGGTGTTCCGGGCATGTCCCACCGGGAGGAGGCCCCGGGGCAGACCCAGGACACGCTGGAGAGGTTATATCTCTCGGCTGGCCTGGGAACGCCTTGGTGTTCCCCCGGATAAGCTGGAGGAGGTGGCTGGGGAGAGGGAGGTCTGGGCCTCTCTGCTTAGGCTGCTGCCCCCGCGACCCGGCCTCGGATAAAGCGGATGAAGGTGGATGGATGGATGGATGAACTTTTAAAGACTACATACAGATGTAGGCGTTAAAAACTACTGTTAGGTTAAGTTAAGGCTTAAGCTGCGCAGGTGTTTGGTGATCACCTGGTAATCACTGATGGTTGCTGGAGGGTCCTTGTTGTTCAATTCACTTTTATCTATCTAGCATCAAATTACAACAGCAGTCGCTTCAAGATGCTTTTATTTTAAGGTCAAGTAACTTATACATCTGATGGTTGGTCAGATGGTAAAACTAAACACAAACAAAACTCCATAATTTCACTGAACATGTACAATGACAATAAAGGTCTATTCAGTTCTACATCCATGAATTAAACTCTTATATGAAGCTACATTATTGTTTAAAAGTCTTAAAGGTGATCTCCTCCGTCCAGCGTCGATCATGTGAAAGTGCTGTTTGTGTGTGAGGTAGTTGTAGTAACTTTAGTTGTCTGTCCTTTCACACCCAGTCTGGGATTTTGTTTCTATACCACCAAAAGAAGAAGAAAAGGGGAAAACTGAAGACTTATCTTCCAAATCTGCCTCTCATTAAGATAATCTCACAAGTTGGTATTTTTATCTTCTTGGTTTCTTCTTTGATTTTGTTCCTTTTTGGGTTTTTTGTCTGACCTTAACATCAGCTGCCAGTCCCAACCAATTCATCATTTATTCTGACATTTTTATTGAGACTCTTTACCTCGATGAAAGCCGGAGCTGGAAATGATTATAATAGCTTAAAAGCGTCATTAACATTGTTTTGTGGCAGCAGGGAATCAGAAGTGCTCAGAAAAGGTGACATTTAAACAAATTGCTCCATTTGTCCCTGTCTGGCTGAGGCTCTTTAATCAAATGAGCCTTTGTGGTTTAATAAGAGTCGTTCATAATTGATATTCCTTCTTTAAAAAGAGGCTAAACCAACAAAGATACACACCTGCACCAAAACACCTTAACTCTCTACAAGCCTTTTTCAAATCACCGTCAGGGTTCTGGTTCGTCTTATGATGCTAACTTTAGCTGCTGTCTGATGTTAGCTTGATAGAATTGCTGTTTTACCTTGAAACATCCTTATGGTGCCAAAATCTGTGTAATAATTGGTATTTTTTGCAGTCCCGTAACATGACCTGGATCAAGAAGCATCCATTCATCTTCTTCCTGTTGTGCAGGTCAGGGTCACCGTGCTGGAGCCTACCCCGGCTATCACGAGGTGAGAAGCGTCCTGGACAGATGAGCAGTCTGTTGCAGTCGTCGCTAAAAAATAAAAGTCTGCAAATCGAAAAATTAAACTTGGATGTTCAATAAGAAAGATCTGTATTCACTCCTGTGTCCTGATTCTTGGTCGTTTGGCCTGATGGTCTATTTTTTTACGTTCCCTTTTGTCGCCCTGTCACACTCGATTCTGCTGTCATCACTTTGGTCCAATCGTTTTCCTGCCTTCTGTTGACCACCCGATCTCAGCTCTCCTCTCTGCTCCAGCATATCTACCTGTGGCGCGGCTGCAGAAGGCAGACACACCTGAGCAGCACGAGCAATCACGCCTCACCTGCTGAAAAGAAGAAAGAGCTGAACTGTTGTTGTTGGTGAGGCTGTGAGCTGCAAAGCTGCAGACGAGTATTGTTGAAACACCAACCGTAAGAATAAAGTATGATGAAAAGCATGAAACCATGTGGAGTTATTACACCTTCGTATCCGCAGCTCCACAGCTCCTCCTTAGACTCCACTCTACTCTGTGGCTTCCTCAGAGTCTACAAACAGTTTACTAATCTGATGGTTTCTCATTAGAAACCTTACAGCTGCTGGTTGTGACACTGGGACGAGTGTTTCCTGAGCACGCGCTTCAGGCAAACGTGTTCAGCTGCTCTAAATTAACAGTCCTGGTTTTTACCAAAGTGGGTTTTTAAAATTTCTATAATGTTTAATTGACCAGTGAGTGCAAGCTCCTGAAGGAAAACCATACTTTTTCATTTTAAATAGAATTATTTTAGTTGGCAGCACAGTGGTTAGCACTGTTGCCGCACAGCAAGAAGGTCCTGAGTTCAATTCCACCATCAGACCGGGGTCTTTCTGTGTTTGCATGTTCTCCCCGTGTTTGCGTGGGTTCCCTCCGGGTACTCCGGCTTCCTCCCACCGTCCAAAGACATGCAGCTTGTGGGGATAGGTTAATTGGTTAATCCAAATTGCCATTAGGTGTGAATGTGAGTGTGAATGGTTGTCTGTCCCTGTGTGTTGGCCCTGTGACAGACTGGCGACCTGTCCAGGGTGTACCCCGCCTCTCGCCCTATGACAGCTGGGATAGGCTCCAGCGCCCCCTGCGACCCTGAGAAGCGAATGGATGGATGGATTATTTTAGTTATCTACACATTTTCTAATTTAATTTTAGAGAAAAAGCTGAAAAAGTTGTAAAGCACAATATTAGTTTCTGATTAAATTATTTACTTGCATTAATGAAAAATAGCTTTTTTATATATAAAAAAAGGTGAATTCAGTTTATTATGTGGCTCTTAAATAATAGCATAAAAAAAGTGTGTTTTGTTGTTGTTATGGAAGGTGGTCTAATAAACTCCACTGGCCTTGAACCACGACACACCTCCACCTGTGCTACAGCTGTACCTCTCTCCTGACCTCCTGACGTACATACTGATGAAGGTTTGTCTCATTTGGACTCATCGCTCGCATCGTCAGAAACTGCTGCCACTCATTTTCTGTCCACTCTTCTGTAGTTTGCCTCACCTGTCCTCCCAGTTTCCCTTCCACTGAAACCATTTCTGGCTTCAGTGGTACACGGATCAGCTGAAGCTCCAGATGTTGACTCAGGTCTTGTGTCCTCGGATTCTTAAGGACGTGACTTTCAGATACGAATCATCTGCTGAAGATTTTTGCAGTTTCCTTGATTTTTGATGACGAATCTGTTTTTGGGAACAGAAATCCTGTTGTATGCTTGTTTACTGATCAAACGGGCAACGACTGCAGATCTCTGATCTTCAGACTTCCTGTCCAGCTGCTGGACTTTAGTAGTTCAGTCAACACTAAACGGTACATTTAGATTTCCTGACAGCTGTGAGGTCAGTCAGTTTTCATTAAATGTGTGATTGTTGGCAGGAAGTAGTGTTTGTGCCCTGGAGCTGTTAAGATTGTTAGCCAGGAGCACCAACTGACAACTTAATGGCAGAGTAATTACGTTCAGTCTTAACAGGCTCTTATTTACATTTGCCAGCGATACAAACTTCACATTAGCTGCACGTCTACAAACAGCAGGAATGTTTTGAGCCTAAACAACTCTTTGAATTTTCACTAAACATCAGCGGCGAGCTGCGTTTCCTGAGGCTTTGATGTATAAAACAAACCAGCAAATCTGTCCCAGCCAAAGGCTCCTCTGTGAGTCTTTTAAGAAGCAGCTCTCGGTAATTTTACACATCGTAGTTGAAGAATCGGAGGATTCTGACTGTTTTTAATCACAAAATATTTCACAGAAACTCATCTCCGCTGCACGAGGCTGAGGAGATGAAACAGACTCGCTGTGAGCTCGTAAAGAAAAGAGAAGACGTGAGGCTGAGATGATGGATTTGTCATTGCAGCAGATTTCATTTCCACATCTCTCACTGCGTCTGCATGAACTGTGTGTTTAAGGTCCCACCAAAGCATCTCGGTCGGGTTTAAGTCCCAACTTTGACTCGGCCAAACCAAAACCTTCATTTTGTTTTCCGTCCCTTCAGATGGACGTGCTGGTGTGCTTTGGATCGTCGTGCTGCTGCAGAACCTGAGTGCTCTTAGCACATAGCCGGATATTGTCCTGCAAGATTTTCTGTTTGAGAACAGAATTCATGTTTCCATCAGTTACATCGAGTCGAGAAGCAGCGAAACACCTCGGACCATCACGACCACCATGTTTCACTGTTGGGGTGATGACCGTTTGATTCCAGATGTAACGCGACTCAAACCTTCTGAAAACTTACGCTTTTGTCTCGTTTTTCCCCAAAACTCTCGGTGATCATCAAGTTGTGTTTTGACAAATGTGAGACGAGCCTTTGTTTTAGTCAGCGGTGGTTCTCTCCCTGAACTTTGTTTTTGTTGACTCGTGACCTCTGACCTTAGCTGTGAGGCCTGCAGTTCTTTAGATGTTGTTCTGGGTTTTTTGTGACCTCCTGGATGAGTATATGTGGTAGGCCGGCTACTCCCGGGAAGGTTCACCACTGTTCCTACATCACCTTGTTCTCAAGTTATCACATTCACAGGATTTTCATGTAATTTGATAGTAAGTCTCCTGAATTTTCTTAGAGGTTTATTTCTTCCTTTCCTCTATTTTCATACTTTCAGCTGTACCTTGGTTCCCTCATGTCTCCATTTAGCCCTCGGTGTGTATTAATTTGTAGTCCTATCTAGGGATGGGTACCGGTATCCAGTGCCATGATGGTAACCAGACCGAAAAGCAGCGCACATTTCACAGCTTTATTTTCCTGAGATGTCATGCACTTTGGATTCTAGCCAATCATTTTATGTTTCCGAGGATAGTAGGCGGGTCCAGGTACGTACGTTCTTTTAGAGCAGAGCTGCAGATTAAAAATGCCCAAGGCAAAGCCGTCAAAAGTCTGGCTGTACTTCACAGCAAAAGATGCAAACTCAGCAGCTGCAACAAGTGCTTTAAGCTGATACTGTGATGCTGTCAAAGGAGGTAACACCTCGAATCTGATGAAACACCTGGCGACGCATAGCGTTCTTTTAAAAAGCCGAGAAATGTGCCGTATTTGATAGCTTGCTGCGAGACCTCACACCGAGCACATCTACTGCGGGTGTGGTGCCTGTTATCGACCCGGAGTTAGCAACATCCCCCAAAAACCCGAAGAGGAGAGTCCTGGCCCCTAGCCCTGCCAGTGTAGCAGAAATGATGAGGATGATGATGCAGCAGCAGCTGTTCTTCTCTGCGTGAGTAGCTTAATGTTGTTCGTGTGTAATTTACGTTGAGTAGGCTAACCACGTTATTACATTAATGCATGTAAGGTGAACTAGCAAACACCATCATAGCTACATGCGGCTGTCTTCTTGTTTGATGGCAGATACTCCCTTCACCCTGGACAAAAAGGCTAAAATGACCAAAGAAAAAGTGGAAAACAGTTAAACATGAGAGGTTTTTGGACAAAGTTTGTGTTTTTTCCATTGTTTAAGCTGCTTCCAGCCAAGAGTGATCCCATATATGCCCCATAGCTGCAGAAAAGGCTAACATTGTTATCTTTTTACAAAAAACAGCTGAACATGAGAGGTTTTTGGACAAAGTTTGTGTTCTCCATTCTTTAAGCACCGGTTTGAGCACCGTTTAAGCACCGGCACCGTTTCAAAAGTACCGGTTTGGTACTGGTATCGGATAAAACCTAAACGATAGTCCGATCCTTCTCCTTAGTCTGTTTCCAGTTGTGGAAAAAAGGTTCACTCCTGTTTGTTTCAGCCCTGCCTCAGTAATCCTTCCATCTGTGTTATATTAATAAACTATTATTTTTTGGATCTTTTCACAAAGCACAGGAAGACTCGTCACAGATGAAGATGTTTTTATTTTACAAGGCATTTGTCACAAAGTTTAAAAGAATGATTGGAAGTTTTTACATGGAAAAATCTTTTCTTTTTCATATCAGAGACCCAGCTGACATCAGCCGGTGACCATCAAAAGGGCAGTGCCAGCAGTTTGCAGTAAAGACGACACTGAAAACAACAAAACAGCGCGTTACAAAATGAATCCAAGCGTCTCTGTGGCGTTCTTGTACTCTGCACAGCGGAATCCAAACAACTCTGAAGGTAAACCGACCTTCAGCATTTCCCCTCTAATATCAGAGACGTGCTGGCCGCAGGTCACCGTGTGCTCTTTTGTAAGCGTTAATGCTCACAGTCCTCGAGGAGGAGGCAAGCTGTGAACAGTCTTCCTAAAAATCAGCACGGATAAAAGAAGAGAGGTCGTCGTGGGCTACAGACGGTTTCCCGGAGCCATGGCAACAGCAGCCTCGTACAATAGGTTGTTCGAGTGCAGCGAGAGGAGGAGCGATCGGGGATGAATGAGAGTGCGCCACGAGAGAGGGTAGTTAGGGCTGGAAATGAAGGCGATAGTAAGTCTGCATGAAAGGCAGGGCAGCCGCTGTGCTTACTGCTCGTTTTGATCCTCGTCCTCTGCCTCCAGAATACCTCTGACTCGACAACAGCGCTTTGAAACAGTGTGTAATATACCTACATAGCTGAAAGCCTCGGTCCTGGCAGAGTTAAGTGGCAGCTTTTGCCCACTGCAAGGGGGAAATTAACTCCTGACGCCTCTCCAGCCCTAAAACCCTCTTTGGACAATTAAATCTCTACTTGTAGCAGCGTTATGATACCAAATGTCCAGCTTTTTAGTTGTTTATCCTTTTTCTGACAGGATTCGAGCCTAAACAGCAGTGCTCCGGCCCAGCAAGGGGAAGGCTGTTGGCATGCCACAGCTGGGCTCCAACCCCCTGAGTCCATGGACCCCCTGAAGCCCTTGCAACCCTCCTTGGAACCCTTGAATCCCTCCTTGAAGTCCCTGAATCCCTCCTTGAAGTCCCTGAATCCCTCCTTGAAGTCCCTGTATTCCACCTCTAAGTCCGTCATTATGAGTCCTCGGGTCTCTGCGGGGCATGGTAGCCATCGCGGCTGTAGCCTGAAGGGATCGGGTTGCAGGTGGGGTGAGGTTATTGTGGTTCAGATCCATGTTGGACAGGAGGTGACCCAAAGAGTCCCAGCGCTGAGACGAAGGCAGGCGTATCAGGGAGGAGTAGCCTCGGTCGGGGAACACGGTAGCCGCAGGAGGCTTGCTGGTCTCGGATGTGAACACCGGGGCGCGATCGTGAGGTTCCCTTAAAGACGACGGCGCGGCTCGGAGAGGGGCGGGCTTCAGGTACGTTCCCCCCCGCGGGTCAGCCAAGACCTCGCAGTAAGGTGGAGGAGGATCATCCATCAGGACTGCCTCCTCGTAACAAGGCGGCTTCCCGAACACATCCGTGTCTGGAAGAACGAGAAAACGGGAGTTAGCATTACGGACCGATAAGCTATAAACTGCAGTTCCCCTAATGGCCACTGGAGGCTGTTTCCAAAAATGAGTCAATCCTTATAGACTCCCACTTTAAAATGTCCAATCTCAGGCCAGAGCTGCTTAATTATATCCACAGCATAGTTTTAATTATTTTTATTCAGCATCGTTATGGATGAATCTAAGAATTACTTAATCAAAGCTCTTCCTCAGTCTTTTAGTTTAGCTCCAATCCTCTTGGGTGGAGCTAAACTAAACAGCAGGTAATGGAGTATTAGTTACCTGGTGGCTTGCAGTGCAATAGCACCTGTCGTAAAAGGGAATCAGCTGCCTGAACTAACACTGTGTTCAAATTTAAGTAAAAAGCAGAAACTTTTAGACCACGGCTATTAATTAACACCATTGTGATGAGCTCAGTGATTTTGTGTTGTGTGTTTGTTGTTATCCCAAAGTAAAGTCTGTAGGACCAGGAAGCAAAACACTAATGAGCTTCTTCCCTGAAGCAGACCAGAGGGAAACCTCAGCTTTCACTGCAACACAGCATCCATTTATCATAATATGCCTGATGCAGTGTGATGCACTGGAATAAAGCCAACGTGCAACACACACACTTCATTATCAGGTCACAACCCAAACAGCTTGTAATTACCGCACGCCCGCCGCGACACCTGTGACTGTGCTCGGCGGCAGGAACAAAAGCCATCGCAGGACTTCTGCTCCGAGTTTGCGTTTCTTTCTGTCCCTCTTACATCACTCACTCCTATTTCAGGCCCGCTTGTTCTCCAGCTTTCCGCCTCCCTCTCAAGACTTCATGAGTTCGAGCGGAGAAACTGCATTGCAGCACGTTGTGCAACAAGAGAAACACGAGCTGATGGCACACAGAGAGAGAAGAGGTGACGATTCTCCGGGCTGGTGTCAATGGTCTGAAGTTTGTATACATTAAGATTTAAAACCACTCTCTCTTTGATAAATCAGATATTCCCCCAATGCAACAAAATGCCAAAAAACTCACAACAAACCAATCAGGCAACACGAATGTGAGAGATGAGGAAAAGCAGCGATGATTCATCCGTCTGAGATTTCAATTTACTACAGAGGAAATACTGCGTGTCGCTTATGTACACTTGGCAGTGCTGAGTGAGGGAAACATGGAGGCATTTCAGTTCATCTGTGGAAAACTGAGTTAAAGTTCAGCCCAGAGGGAGCTCGGAGCCTATTCAGTATGGGCGGCCCTGATGTACCCAGAAGTCGCTGGAAAGATTATATATCACCAACACAGAGGCGCATTTGTCAGACACTTCCTGTTTTGCCGTTAAATCATCCGAGGTGTCCTTCAGCGTTCCTGCAGTTTTCAGATGTGCAACGTCTGAGATCCTTCCCAGACGCCTTAACGCCCACTCACATCACATGACAGGGTGGAGCTAGGTCTCACAATGGGGTCACCTGAAACACTGGCTGACTGTGACTCACACCTGTTTTCACAAGTAGAGGATCATTAGGGGGTCCGTGACCCTCTCGGAGACACTCCACAGGGCTTAAACTAGAGCTGCACGATTTTGCATAAAATGAGAATCACGATTTTTTTGCTTAGAATTGAGATCACGATTCTCTCACGATTTTCTTTTCCAGTATAAATATTTATTGCACTTATTAACTGCACATCAACTTCGTAACAGTTGAGACTGAACATAAAAACAATAAATAAACATAAAAACAACAAATGTCTCACGTTTTGTCGTTGCTGCAAAATGTTGTACTGCTTGAAATTGCGTCTCCACCGTTGCTCGACGCTGCGTGTGTAGAGCAGGTAGAGCAACAATAGAAAAACAGTTGCGGGACGGCACTGTGTAGCGTTTGTCTAGGGTGTTGATCGTTTTCCTAAATCCCTCGTTTTGCACAGTGTTGATGGAGCCATATCTTTGGTCAGGTGATAAGTAACAGCCTCCGTAATTTCTTTGTGCCTGCGGGAGGTCGACGTGTTTAGGGAAGCGCTGTATAAGGTTCCCGTTATTGATGTTTGGGTGGTTGACCGGGACGGATTTTCTCCTGTCACTTTCTCGTCATCCCTGACGTGCTCTCCGTTGTTTTTCCTGCTAATTTTAGCAGCCAGCTTCTGTATCACGTGGTATAAGGCTCCGCCCTCGTCATTTGTTGAGCAGGAAGAGTGAGCGCTTGTTTTCATGCAGATTACGTCCCGGATCAAAATGCGGTACAATCGTCGTCGTCTTTTTTTTTTTTAAATCGTTGTCATTTGGATATGAGATCGCACATAAGTATGAATCGAGATCGCGATTTTCTAACGATTAACCGTGCAGCCCTAGCTTAAATCCACCAGTTGCTCTTAAAACTGAAGAAGCTTCTTGGATGAAACATCTATAACAAACAAGGCCAGACGCTTTTCTTTCCGAGCTCTCAGACTACGACGACCTGGATGACTGAGAACCTTCACAGACAAAAAGAGGTTGGCGGCTGGCGGCTGTACCGATTCCTGGATTAACAGTAAGGAAATTACATTTCAATACATCACAAAGGCTCTTTAGTTAATCTGCAAGCCGAGCGGATAGAAAGGAAAAAAGTAAGTGTAAACACAAAGCAAGCCTCAGAAAAACAGCAGCGCAGCCGATGTGAAAAGTTCATACTTCCAACACAACACAATGTTTTTCACAGTTTAAACAAACTAAGGCGAGTTACTTGTTGCTAGAGCGTCACTTTGACCATTACAGGCATCAAAACTGATTCTGGTTCCTGCACTGAATATATTTATTTAAGGTTTAGAGTCCACAAACTGAAGCAATCACGAGGCTGCAGTTTGAAACATGTCTGTCTGAGCCTGCAGAGATTTAATCACCGAGGATGAGAAGCTGCCTGTGGATCCGTGGAGATGATTGTAATTTGGTGAAATTGTCTGAAACACCTTAATTTGCTTTTCTCTTCCTGATTTCCTTTCTTGCAGGATGCGCTCTGATTATGCTTCACAACAGGAACGCGAGCTTTTAGATGGAGTTGAGAACGTCTCTGTCAGTTCACGCAGGTTCGTTTTTCCCCCATTGTTCTCTCTCCTAATTGGCTCGTTCACACCTGCTGCTAATTACACTGATGGACTCGTCTGTTTTACATTTGCGAGAATCTCAAATCTCTGCAGTGAAATGTTGACACGCAGGTTCAGCACCTGCACAGGTTTCTGCTGTGCTGCTTTCAGGGAACGCTGGGACATTAATCACGGTCAGCACTCGGCTGAATTCGTGCTGAATGGTTTCAGCTGACGTGTGAGATGAGTGAAGGGAGCAGCTGCAGTGTGGCTGAAACAACAGAAAACAAAGTGCTGAACTGTTGTGGCTTTTAAGAGGGGTGTCTGCTACCTGACACACATTACTTTGACATTTTCTGACATTCGAGAAAGAAGCAACTGGAGGTGGTTCTGCTGCAGAGAGCACAGCAAAGTACGATTCAGGAAAACCTGACCGGCGAGAGCCGAGTCTATATTTCAATGACTCGTCAGGAACAATCTAACCCTCAGGCTGCGAACACACATCAGTCGAACAGCAGATTTCTGGAGCTGAAAGACATTTTTATATCCAGGCTGATGAATGTTGCCAGATCGCGATCAATATCTGTCGAATGTTGCACAAGCTGCCGTCCTCCTCGTTCAAACACGGAAGAAACTCGGCTCTTTTTAAAGCAACTGTGCGACTTCTTCAGCCAAGAAATCAACTATATTTACACACACACTCAGGTGTTATGTTTATAAAACGACTGATGGGATCGCTCCACAGTTTCTGCAGAGCTGTGAAAAGACCGGCTCTAAAGATATTCAAGGACAGTTTGCCTGCAGCTCAGTTTGTGTAATCATGTAGACACGATCGAGACAAGTTGCTGAAGTTCAAATGGAAGCATCAAAATCAAAAAAGGTGATTTGATTGACTTCGTCAGACGAGCTGGTCTGAGTCTGTAAGGTTTGGGCGGCAGTTCTTCAGGTGAAAATACCTTGTTGATGGCAGGAGTCAGAGAAGAATGGCGAGACTGCAACAGTAACTTTCACTGGTTAGAACCACAGTCTACAGAAGAGAATCCCTGAATCTGCAACGTACGAAGCAGATGGGCTACAGCGGCAGAAGAGCACGCCGGGCGTCAGTCCTGTCGGCTAAGAACAGCAAACTGATGCTACGAGTCAGACGAGCTCACAAAAACCGCCCAACAGATGGTTGGAGAGACGTTTCCTGTTCGGATGAGTCGATTTCATCCAACATTCAGATGGCGTTGTCTGAATTTGGTGTAAACATCATGAAAGCATGAAGGTTTCCTGACCACAGCTTAGCTGACCACATCCATCTTCTGATGGGTGCTTCAGCTGGGATAACACACTGTGTTGCTTAAATCATCTCATATTAGAGCAACAGAGGGGAAAAATAATAAACTTTTCAGGGGTGAATTTGAAGTTCATGAAGTTAAAAAGACCTTTTCTGTGAAACTGGCTCAATCTGTAAGCCAGTGACGAACCACGACATGAAAAGTGACTAAAATAGGATTAATTGGGTTTTTTTGTCACAATCTAACAGCCAGGGATCAAAACGCATCCAATTACTTTTCCACAAGAAGTGAGAACTGACAAGAAATGCTGCCATAAATACTCTAATCAGAGAAAGGAAGAGAGGAGGAGGCTCTGAGAGAACCGCTTCAGCTGAAGTCCAAAATCTGTCCACCACGCGAGTGTTTTACTGCGATCACTGACGAGTGTAGCACTAATTTGGGTTTGTAGGCGTCACCCTGAGAGGTAACAGCAGCTGTATGCAAGATAAAACCTATTGGATGGCGTTAAGAACATTTTATCCATTAACACGTTTTCACAGGTGCCTGAAAAATGACCCACGCCCGTCAGCAGCAACCCACATACCAACCAACAGCCTGTTTACAGCCACCACAGCAAACAGCAGCGCTGGAAACCTGCAGCTGTTTGGTGAACTGTTGCCATGAAACGGGCCGTACTGATCAATGCAAATGTGTTTGTTTATACGTGGCCAGAGTCCATCGAACATGGCTCACAGATACCTGCGAGATCAGGTTGCTATTGTTTCTCAGCTCTGCACTAACTCCCCCATCAACACGGCAGCTGTAAACAACACAGCAGCTGTCAGGACGGCTTTAAATACCCAGCGAACGCTCGGCAGGACGTCAGCAGAAACACGCGGCGTTGATGTTTCCACCGGAGGGTCGGACGGGTCCGAAGCTGAAACCGCTCACAGGATTAAGCTAATGGGAACCACGGTGGCATCCATTACCAGTGCAGCTGCTGTGCCTAAACCATCAAAGCTCACAATAAGAACCTTTGACTGAGGGCTTTCATTCATTTCTGATCTTTTGATGATTTTCCTGTTAAACTCGAGTCTCCATCAACAGCTTTACTTTGACAGTTTCCAGCTAATGAGGAAGATGTTGAGGATTATAAATGAGTCATAGAAGGAAGAAGGATTTGTAGTTTTCCTTAACACAGCTTCCCTTTAAAGGAAGAAGGAAAAATCCCAAAAGCCTCGTTTATTTTAATGGAAAACCTTTTTTTGATTTTTGCAACTAATCCTGTAAATTCATGAGTTTAACACAAATTATCATTTGGTTCATTCATGATTTGTCTACATCAGCGCTCCCCAACCCCCGGGCCTCGGACCGGTACCGGTCCGTGAGTCGTTTGGTACCGGGCCGCGAGAGTTGAGGCTCAGGTGTGAAATGTATAGTTTTCAGGGTTTTTATCGGTTTTCAGCGTTATTTTGTTATCGTTTTTATCGTTAACTCGGTTTTCCTGGGTCTTTTCACGTGTGTTATGAAAAAAAAATTCTTTTTTTCGGTACCGGTACTAGTTTTATTTTGTTGTATTTATCTGCGACACCTTAAAGGCCGGTCCATGAAAATATTGTCGGGCATAAACCGGTCGGTGGCGCAAAAAAGGTTGGAGACGGCTGATCTACATCATTACTATGATGACAACCACAGAAAGCTTAGAGTTACTGTCGCCATCAATGAATGAACTGACACATTTACAAGACCAAAACTAGAACATGCTAAATTTATGAACCAAAACTTAAAAGGAAAAAAACATTTTCAAAGGAAAAAAACATTTTTAAATGAAAAACTAGCAAATTTAAAGACAAAATCTGAAGAAAATGCAAGAAAAAAAAAACTAGTCAATGTGAAAATCCTTTGACCTCTGCCCCTTAAGCTACTGGGATTCAAAGTCATCTGAGATTGTTAGTAGATGCATCTATGGTATCAATTTAAAAACCCCGCGTGACCTCGTTCTTCAGTTATATTGACAAACTGCTCACACCGCCCGGCCGGCAGGGTGACAACTGAACCCCATCTGCCTTTTACGGGTGAAACAACAAACGTTTAAGGGGGAAAAAGGAAAAAGAGCAATTTATGATGGGGAAAAACAACAACAACGACACCTTTTAAAAAAAAGGTCAAAAATTTATGATCAAATACTACAAAATTGACAAGGAAGTGTTAAATTTAAGAAGAAAAACCACAAATTTATGATAAAAAAAAAGTGATAAAATAGTAAATTCATAAAGGATCAACCAGCTAAATTGAAGGATGAATAAACACAATTTTAAAGGGAAACAATTTGGTAAATTTGGTAAATTTGCAAGACAAACACTGGGGAAGTTACAAGAAGAAGATCTGCAAATCCAAGAAGAAAGTGCTTATTCTGTGAGGGAAACAAATCCAAGAGGAGAAATGGTGCATTTAAAAGGAAAACTGGTGATTGAGAGGAATCCTGCTAAACGCAGCAGGAAAAAGGCCAAATTTTTATCAACAAAACTGAAAGTCAGGGAGTGAAGTTTCTTTGACGGCTGTTGCTAGAACATCATTAGCACCTCTTTCTGTAACTGGTTTTCATTATGAGTCTCCTCCACCTGCACAAACACATTAATAACAGCTAATTTTAAGAACACCGCTCGCTTTGCTCTCAAATAGTCTCATCTTCTGTGTTTTAGCAGATACCCAGTAACGCTATCAGCAGCTGCTTCACACAGAGCTGCAAATGGACCGAAACTGTTTGCTGAAAGAGGCTAAAAAAAGCTTCTTTCCACTTTGCTGTAAAACCTGCTTTTACCACCTCCTCTGCTGCTGAAGTCGACTGAAACAGCTCCTCTCGGGTCTCAGCTGCCGAGCACCTGCTTCGCTTTCAGCTCTGCTGCTGCCTGGATACTAAACCTCTTCATCAGTCTGCTTTGAGGCCAAGACTCCAGCGATCTTTTGTTTCATCCTGTACTGTCTGTCTCCGCTCATTAATCGTCTTTGAGAGCAGCTGATGCTCTTTTACCCCTTTAATTCCTATTCTTCTGTAGATCTGTTCGTTTTGTTCCTCCGTCATAAAGCAAGCTGCTCATTACGCGCATTGTTTTCACTCTATAGATCATTGAGATTTTCCTGCTTTAGAAAAGAAAATCAAGAACAGAAATGGGAGTATTCTCACACAACCATGACACCAAAATAAAAAAAATAATTTTAAAAATATTCAATTTAACTGGAAGTTAAATTCACATCTTCGAGAGAAAACCTGGGAAGCAACCACAGCGAGAACAGGGTCACTTTTCAGCCTTTTTTTCATCTCTTGGATCTGCATGATATCACAGAGTGAATAGTCCTTATATGGTTATATCAGGCACAGAAGCCACACCCCTCTGCTGTTCTAAATTTCTGCTTATGAGGGGCATAAGCAGATTTATTTAATTATTTTTTAGAAAACATGTCAGTGTGAAAACAAAAGAATCTGTCGACACCAAAGCTAGCAGTGACGCTTCAACCCCAATGTTAGATTTTGACATCAAAGTCTCAGTTTTCTAACATCCTCACCTGCACGGGAGTTTTTAGAGCTCAGTCTTCAGTGGAAACACTCGTGTACGTGTGGATATAGCCATGAAATGCTCCTCGGGTACAGCGAGAGGACAGAAATATAAAGCAGCATAACTCACATACTGCAAATGACATGTACTATGTGGGTTTATTAAGACCTGAGCAACATTTTTCCTGTTCGGAGTTTAATCCGTGCGAGGCAAAGGGGAGTTGCACAGTCTCTGTGATTACAGTGATTCTTTGCGAAGCTGCACCTCTCGGCCTCTGAGTGTCTCCTCCTTCTAATCACTCTTATTTTATTGTTACCTACTCCGTCACCGCACGGCCTCCGCGGCTGTTGCCTACGCCTCAGCGGCAGCTGTCACCATGACACCATGCGGGGGAACGCTGGCCAGCATGGAGGGAGGGAGGTGGAAGCTGGGAACTAAACTGGGAACTATAAGAAATGCTGCTGCACTTTGCTTCTCTGTCTGAATCGCATCAGTTTTGTGTTTCCTGTTGAGCTGAGCTCAAACCACGAGGCGTAAGGATGAAAAACAGCTTGTAAATACAGATCAAACACGGCGTGACAGGTTTGGTTATTTGCTCAGCAGCAGAGACGAGTTCTGCTTCAGAAAGTGAGTCAAGTTTACAGAAGAGACTAATAAATGCAGGAGGAGGTGTTATGAATGCTGACTGCAGCTCTGCTCTCCGTGGAAACTCTTATAAGCAGTTCTGGATCTGAAGAGCTTGAAGCTGGATTTTTCAGGTTATTCCTGTGAGGACGTCTGATGGCTGAGAGTAAAATGTCCAAATCACGAACACGGTGCAGTCACGAACCTTGTGGATCATGAAGCTGGGATGAACCTATGCGACCCATATCCGATCATGGTGTGACAGTGTGAACGGCACAAATCCGATATTTTCAAATCCGATCTGGGTCACTTTCGTATGTGGTGCTGAATCCGATACATATCTGATGTTTTAGAAAGCGACTGCTGTTTGATGGTCACGTCGCATTAAATCCGTCTTTTACGTCACCGACACAAGACAGACGGCAATTATCAGCGCCGGAGAAGACATCGCGAACGCTTCCTGACCATCCAGTGTAGATGTTAGTGAAACTGTTGGGAAGACAATGTTGGAGAAACGTGAACATTTTATTTGTTCTGTATAATCTGCAGACTGACAGAAATCTGCAACTATCCTTTGAAGCAGCGCTCCTCTAAAACAGCAATAAGGATCATTATTAGGTTATTTACATTATTATGTAAATAACAAAATAACTTAAAGCAAAAATTGGGAAACGTGAAGTCCGAAGTCTTTATATTAAGGTCATCAGTCAAACAATACTGTTGCTCTGGGTCTAAACAGAGCGCGTTGTGTGTGACGTCTTCTTTTGCGCATGCGGCTGCTTTGAGCGTTCACACTAGAGCGCGTTTGCTGTCGCATTTTATTTGTAGTGTGAACGAGCAGACAAAAAAATCGGATTTGATCAAAAAACCTGATTTGAGCATTAAGACCTGCAGAGTGAACGTAGCCTATAACTGCCTTTTCCATACTTCATGTCCCCATTAATTGATCTATTGCACAAATAACTTTTTGTGCTGTCAGCGTTAATCTCGTTAAAATGACGTTAACGCCATAACCGCATTAACGCGGCAAATCTCCGTTAGCGAGTGAACGAGGATCGCTGCGTGCGTGGGGCTGGATGTCGCTAACGCGTTAAGGAGCTAACCGTGCTAAGGAGCTAACCGCGCTAAGGAGCTAACCGCGCTAACGTGTTGACCCTGTGCAGCCCCACGATTAACGCTGACAGCACTAAATATTTTCTAAACTTTAATTTCAATGATTAAAGTTTAGAAAATTTAAAATTTAAAATTAGTTCTCATAAATGTGAAGCAAGTTTCTGCTGCAAGTCTCAGTCGCACTGACAGCTTGGCAAGATCCAGAGTTCATAAAGCCGTGACAGTGTGCGTGGAGAAGTCGGAAGACTGAATTACATCCATGAACTCTTTGTTTAACAGCTGATTAAATACTAAGATGTCACCAAACTCCATATTATTTGTTCGATACCACTGAAAACTACAGAAACTCACTTTTGCTCTAAGTGGCCGTTAGAGGAACTGCAGTTTTTGAAACCTGAGGTTGCGTCTTAGCTCGCGAGCGTTTTGTCACCTGTGAAATAAAATGATTACCTGGCATGCTGACCCAGGTCGCTTGAGGCAATGGATGGGGAACAGGAAGCGGAAGAGGAGGCGACAGAGTCTGAGGAGGGCTGAACTGTGGCGGCTCTCTGGGCAGCTGTGGAGGCTGTTGCGGCGGTGGTGGTGGAGGAGCAGCAGGTGGGTATCCGGCGGGGTGGCAGCTGAGCGGCTCCATCTCTACAGCACGCAGACACTGCTCCCTCAGCCTCTCCTCGCGCCGGCGCTTCAGCCGGCGCTGCAGGAAGCTGCAGAAACAGCAAAGCATGACGACGAGGGCCCAGACCAACCAGAAGCCAGCAAAACAGGCCAGGAAGGTGTAAGTGCCCTGCGACATCACCATGGCGGTGACGGGATGCGCAGCGAGTTCCCCCCAAGACAGGAAGAGAGGATTTCAGATGGGCGAGTTCAGCGGTCGTCTTGAAACTCAGCAGATCACTTAAACACGGGTCGAGTCACAATCCTTCGCCAAACATCAGGTGGCTTCAAGTTTCTTATTTAAATGTTAAAGAAAAGTGTGACAAGACCCTTCAAGCCTGAAGAAGTTACAAATCATGGGAGGAAAAAAGATTAAAAAAAGAAAAATCCAGTAAAATTCAGTAAAACTGAAGCTTTTCTGAAACACAGCAGTGACATGGCTCAATATTTAGCCGCGCTCGTTACGCTTATAAAAGGCTGGCAGGTGATAAAAGCTTCGACAATAAGACGTATAATCACACACATTAGTGTCCTAATTACATAAGATCACTTAGAGATAAAATAAATCAGAGAAACTGAAGAAAGCAGGTGGAAAATTTAGATTTTTGTTCTGCATCAGCACCAAAGTCATTAAAAAAAAGTATAAATAAATCTTTGTGCTTTAAAAAGTAAAAATACTGAACATAAACATCAGTAATCAAAACCGCCTTCGTCTCTGTTTGTGAGTCTCCTCCATCCGTCCAGATGTTTCAGATGATAACCCTCTGCTGCCTGAAATACGCCTCATTTAGATGGAAATCTGTGTGGATCCCACACAGTCACACACTGTTATTCCAAATGACTACAGATGAACTCCCCGGTGTTTCCACTGCAGCAAACCTCCATTTAAATTCTCCGAAAGGCTCGAGCAGCCTGCTTTCAATAATCCTCCCTCTCAGGAAGCTTCTGCTTCGTTCCTGCTGGAGGATAAAGTTGTAACGGTTCCGTCATTGTCACATTTTGAAGCCGATTCTAGAACTAAACCAAACGGAGAACGTTTTCCGAACCAAGGCAACATCCGGTCAGAAGCACTAAAAAGAAACGCGGCAGTGTCTTTGTTCACGTGAAGTCAAACAGCTGGTCCCTTCGGGGCCGGGGGTCCTCAGATTTCTTCCCCTTCAGATCACAGCTGGACTCCTCGGCCTCACGCCGCCCTGCAGAGACACACGGGAGGCCTTCGTCAGGACAAAATCAGGCAACATTTTCCACACAGTGAGAACCGAGAGCAGGAAAAACAGCTCTGAGGCTGGGCCGTTATAAATGTCAGCTGCTCATGCAGGATATAACACCAACATCGGGGGTCCAAGTATCAGTTTCACACTTCAGAGAAGAAAAGACCTTCACAGAGGTGAGATATGCAGAACGAGACAGGATCACTGGGAGTCGAATAAACACGTCAAATAGAGAATTAATTTATTACTTCAGTGTAAATCAGAAGACTGTAACAGACCTTCAAAAGCACCTCAGCGATAAACATGAAAACAAATGTTTAAATTCTGGTGACTTTCTACATGAGTATTTAAGAAAAATGAGAACGTCACACATTTAATATTAACACAAAAGTTCATCTGGATTTGGCACACGGTGTAGTGATGGTAAATTCAATTCTTTTTACTGAATCGAGTTTGAATGGGTCACTCACCAAAGTGAATCGGATTTTTTGAGTCATTTGAGTCACTGAGTCAGTTGCCCAGAGAGTGCAAAAAATGTACATTTTCACTCAAACTTAATTTATTTCTCTTTTCATGTAAATCCTACTGCTAAGCTGAGTGATTGAAAGAGAAAAGCAACTGTTTTTATAGATCAAAAAAGAGCAAAAAATTTTTTATTTATTTTATTTTATTTGTATTTTCCTCAAATGTGTCAAATATATATTTTTATATATATTTAAATGTCCTTTGAGCTGTGAGCCAGGGGGCGGTAATGCGCCTTAACATTGGTTGCCAACCAAGAAGAAGAAGAAGCTGTGAGCCAGGAGGGAGGGGGTGAGTAACTCAAATGTGCTGTTAGCATGTTAGCTGAGCGATGCTACTGTGAACCAAGGAGCTATGCGATTGTTAAGTCTGACGTCACTAGCCGTGTCTGGGCCTAAACTCCGCTGCAGGTCCATATGTCAAACGATCACTGTGGCATTACTGAGAGTTGAAAAACTGTCTAAAGTCTTTCATCTTTAATAAAATGATCAGCGTTCTGCTCTACCAGGTGTAACAACTGAGTTTAACATCCAGGCATCCATGAAAACGGAATTTATGACATTTAACGGAGTTAGAAGTTAGCAGGAAGTTAGCTCGCTAGCTTCCATCTAAATACAATATAGCATGTCCTGACTGCGGGGTTTTGGAAACAAATTAAAACGTACAGCTCTGTTATCACTCCAACATAAATGAAGACAGAAAACTAAACAGCAGTGACGTTTGTAGGGTTACTGAAGTTTGGCTAGCTGGTATATAATGATGTGCTACGTGACCGCTAGCGACAAGCTATGTTAGCATAACATAAACAACTAACTTTTTTCCCACTCGATAAAAGTTAACATGAGTGTTCTCGGTGGTCAGGAACAAATGTAATCGCATGGCAGGATGCTGTAAAAGGACCAAACTTCAGCCAGGAGAACGACTGAGATAATCCATCCACAATACGAGGTTAGTCATTCATATACTGCTGCATGGGCTGGGCTGTAGTTACATCCTAAGGTTTTAAAAACTGAGCTTAAATAAATGATTAGCGGTAATAAAAGCAGACGGAGGTCAACGGTGATCACTGACTGTTTTAGGAGCTTTTTGAGATTAAATAGAAGAAAATACAAAACATTAAACATGTTAACAACACAAAAGCATATTAAACGCAGACTACTTTAGGCCTGGAAGTAGGATTCGTCACGTCATCACTTAACGACCGGATAGTCTTGATGTGAGCTTCTACTCAGGGTTTTTTCTTCCAGTTCAGAGCAGAAAAGTTTTTGTTAAGAAACTGGCTGTTTTTTTCCACACAATTTTAATTTTAAGTTAGATATATTTCTACTAATGAAATTAGCTTGCTAACAGCAACAGGGATGAGTCAGTGAGTCAGTTGGGCTTGTGAATCATGATTCACGAGTCAGTAAAGTGATTCTTGAGTATTGAACGATTCGTTCATGATTCGCACATCACTAACACGGTGTCATATCTGGGGAAACACTGAGGTCAAAAATGTGATATATTCTTTAGCGTTAACAGCTGTGACACCCTCACCTGGTTGGTTTCTTTCACAGACCCATTACCTGCCTTGTATGAGAAGCTGTGTGTAAAAAACTGTTTCTGCAGGCCTCCAAATCTGCTGCCAGAGATCAATCATCCAGATACTTTAGGAAATTCAAGCATCCATGTTAAACTGAGCTCCACGTCTGAGTCTATACGCACAGAGCCACAGTACCAGAAATATACCCTAAAACATCCAAAGGACCTAAAAGCAGATTTGTAGATAATTCAGTGCTAAAACGGCCAATAAAGTAGGACTGTAGGGACCTGAAAGTCTTCCCTCTAGGTTTTTCCAGGATTGTCTCTGATGGTCGATGGGAGGCATTTGACATGGAAATATAACTTAAAAATAACGAGTTTAAACCTTTTTATATAAACATATAAACACATTACTGTAACTGAGTGATTGGGGTTTCTGTGCATGAACTTCTCTCAGTACACGATTAGTTTTTTTAGAAAGCTCCAGCACATCGATCCCACGCTCATTCCTGCAGCTGCTGAAGGTTGCAAACTGAAATCATGATTTTCCCCTCACTGCGATGACAGGAACAAGTAAACAAGTCGTTCCCAACAATGATGCAGACGCTCCTTTGGACATGTTGTTCCTTCAGATTTCACACTTGGCGAACAGAAGATCCTGCAGGGCTTCGTGTCAACGACCCCGAACAGACAGACAGACGTTAGACGCAAACCTCCATCTGGAGAGATCTGACTAGGAGAGTACTGCAAGATGGTAGGAATGTAAAAAGATTTACTGTGTTAAGGAAACATTTTTCAGTAGTGTTACATCAAAAAGGGTCTTTATGAAATGAGGGTAGGATGAAGTCATATGTGGGTATTTTGGTAACTGGTGCTTTTTTTAAGACTGCCTTTTTATTCCCCTTCCTGGTTCATGGTGCCCGCTTCTTGTGGAGGATTTGCTAAGTTTTAATTTTTACCAACTTTTTGGTTTCTTGTTGGGTTTTTTTCGATATAAGCTCAGTGTCATCTCTGTTGCTTTCTTTGTCCCCTTCTGTCTACATCCATGTTGCATCTTCTTCCTTTTGCCCACTTCCTGTTTTAGATCGGTAATTGCTTTTCTTTCTGCATCTTGTGTCTTCTTCTCTGTTTCTGTGTCTCCGAGTAACCAAGTTCTCTCTTTTGTACTTGTCACCCCATCTTACTCCACCTGTTCCCTATTCCTGTTTCTAATTCTAGAAGAAGGACCTGACACGTCTTTTTGTTACCTTTGTTCGATTGTCACTGAATATTTGTTTTAAAGTGTTTTCTTGGATATTTTCAGGGTTATTTGATGCAAAAATCAAAAAGTTCTTGAAGGATCTTCTCGTTTATAATAATATTCCTGTAAAGCGGAGTTCTGACGACCCTATGCAATCAGAATTTGGTTTTGTTTTTTAGTTATCTTTGTAGATTTTTCCAAAATGATCCATTTGATCTTTATCCAACATTCAGAGTTAAAGTTACCACCAATAATTTAGACCTTAGAGGGTTTAAAAGGCCATGAGACATCTGAAATTGTTTCCAAAACCTTGCATTGAGAATCTTTTCAAACTATTACCATGCAACATTTGGGAATGTTTTAAAAGAAGAGTTTATAACCTGAGGCTTATAGTGTCAATGAAGTTCAACAAATCCAGGCCTTTATTGCTTTAGCTGGCTCAAAAAAACCTAAAACCCCAGTTAAATATAAGGGACGTCATGAGTGTGTTGCACTTTTAGCAGTGACGGGGACGTGGAGCATGACGTTAAGTGCAGAATTAAGACAGCATGGGCAGCCTTTCAACGATTATGACCTATATGGATGACCACCGCACTGCCTTTATCAACCAAGTTGCGGCTCCTGAAGACCATTGTTATACCGACGGCACTGTATGCAGCGGAGACTTGGAAATCAACTGCAAAGATCAACCGCCATCTTGACGTTTTCCAACAACGTTGTCTTCGACGGCTGCTCAAGATCACATATCGGGATCGCGTTACCAATGAAGAAGTATATCGCCGTGCGGGAGTAGAGCCGCTCCATGTCCAAGTCACCAAGCGTCGGTTCAGATTTGCCGGTCACATCCTTCGGCTACCGGACCCGAGACCTGCCCGTGTCGCGGTTCTGTGGAACCTGAAGAATGGAAAGAGACGGCGAGAAAGACCTAAAATAACATGGAGGAGGACTTTCCTTGAAGATTTACGTTCAGTCGAACTGTCATGGGATGAAGCAACAACTGCTGCGATAGACCGAGTTCAATGGCGTTCTCTTGTCGCCCGATGCGCCGATCGGCGCGGGAGGATCTAAGTCTAAGTAAGTCATGATTGTGGTTATCAGCTCCCATTTCACTCTACTTCAACACAAAGTTGATCAACTACTCCAATCAGTTACATTATCAGAGGAATGGTGAGAGTGGCGTGTAAAGAAAGGAAAATATACCAGTAAAATCAAAAACTGTAGAAAGTTGTTTGTCTGGTGATTTGATCACAAGATCAGGGCAGCTTTCACTCAGCCAACTGTCTACCAATTTAAAGACCTCTAGTAAAAAGTGCTTTCACTGCTCAAATTGAGTAGAAAGCACCACTCCATCTACGATCCTGTGCTGCTCTTTATTTTTAACATAACAGCTGCGCCTTAAAGCATTAAAACGGCCCCATAGCCTAATAAAGGAGAAATCACTTTTGTTCAAAGTGCATTTAACTTCACTGACTCTCAGGTAACACCTCGCTAATCTGTGTTCTAGCAGCTCCAACTGTGTGAAACAGACTTGGCAGCAATTTAGGAGCAAGTTACTTCTTTATGTTTTTAAAAGAAAGAAATCGATGCCAACTGTAAACTGTTGTCTCCACGTGTGCACTGCAGTCATTAACAACAGGATACATTTCAATTTTCTACAGTTAATTTCACATTTCTGGGATAAGTCTGTAACTTACATTCTTTCCATTATATTACAAAATGTTGTAGTTTTACTCTTGACATCATGTAGTTAGACGTTAAAGTAAATTTGAGCATTTTAACACGAGAGTCTGTGTCTGGATGCATGCTCAATCAATCAGGTGTTTATCAGGTTGTTGCATTTACAGCAGGGGTAACGTTTAAGCTCAGCTGACTGCAGCTTTCCCAACCTTATAAACAATATATACCAGCAGCGCTGACTAACAATGGACCGTGAGTATTGATCAGCGGCCACGAGTAGCATTCACAGAGAGTTGGGGAGTGGCTGCACCATCATTGTAAGATGGTGAGGCTTCCTGCTCAGTTCAGTGATGGTCTTTCTCTTTTCATGTAACTGGCCTCCTCGACTCGCCCCCCAAACCAGCGTTCAGCACGTCTACATCCTTATGTTGTGCCATCTACCTTTGGGCAGACCAATATTTAGCTTGGGGTGGGGGATTGAAAGCCACAGATGTAATGTTGCGAAAGAATGCATGTCAGCTGTTTGATACTCCTGACAGAGGGATCAGGAGAGGTTTTCGCTTAGGCAGCAGTTTGCCCGTCTCTCCGGGGTCGCCTGGAGCTTTCTTTAGGGGCCTTCCCAGCTTTGACAAATGTCCGGCTGAGATAACTACATTTACTCTGGGTCTTTGTGATATGATGATCTGCTCCCCTGTCCCCTGTTGTAGCATCCTGATAACACCCGATTTTTGCTGCACTGGAGGAAGCGAGTCAAACCTTAAATACGTTCCATTTATGCTGGTTTACACATTACTGATGGAAATGTCACAATCTAAGAAAGCCAGCCTGTCATTTCTCATTTCCTCCCTGATCAACTATAAGTGTTTGCTCAAATGACCAGGATCAACTTTCTGGGAGAGTCACTGACTCACTTTTGTGTGGACATTAACCCTTTAAGACCTACCATAGAACCAAGCCTGCCAGAGCTTATATTATATGTTTACATGCTGTGGAGCCATTTTTGGGAGCATTTTAAGTTGATATACATCAATACAACCATTATAGCCCAAATTTTAATAATATGTTTGCATTAAGTGCATAGTAATTACATAAATTGCAAGAAAGTGCAATAAACTACAAAAAATTGAAAATCGTTTTTGTTTTTTTAACATATATTTCTAGTTAGAGAAATTTAAGAGGCTTATGCCTCAAAACTGTAAATACAAAAAAGTTGCACAAAATAGTTTCCCACCACAGGAAATTTATTTTAACTGTCTTCATAGTTTTATTTTTGAAATACACCAATTTTTATACACTGCAGGAAAAACGAAAATAAATATTATAATGCAAATTTGCAAAAAAGCAGCATATGCATCAAAATAAACTATTTCCAGCAGTGCAATATGAGTCCTAAGCATCCCAGAAACGACACAGAAAGTCATAAAGTCAAATATAACTTTTAAAAACACCAGTATAGGCTCATAAGGCCCTGATAGTAAAAAACTACATTTCTGCAAAATGACGTCACTTCCGGTTTCGGGCAGGACATGCGATAGTTCATGTTGATGGACGTAGGAAGTGTTACAAACAGCTGATCGGATCGGCAAAGCGTGTTTCTGGAATATTATGTTTTTGTTGCTGCAAGTGCTTTTTATGCAGTTTTTGCAAAGCTATATGTGGAAGGAAACTGTGACCGAGGACAAGCTGATGGCATAAGATGTAAGTACAACTCCTCCGGTTTCATATGCAAAATAAAATTATTGCGCTAGCTCACGTGGTTGCAGAGCTACCGGGATTTAAAAATAGTTACGCAAAACAGAGCGTGCCTGCTCTGACCGGCTTGAAAGGGTTAAGGGACTGCAGATTTTGGCACTTAGCTTGTTTTTCTTTCTTTTTTTAAACAACTGTAAATGTTTATTATGTCTTGTGTCGCTCAACGTGTTTTATTGTTGTGTTTTTGTGGTTGTTGTACTTGAGAAAAACGACAGAGAAGAATGATGCAGTCATAAAGCGATTCTCAGGGACTTCTTCTTTCTCTCCAGTCAGAACGACTCCTGTGGGAATTCCTCTCACTTTGAAATACACTCAGCAGTCGGGATTACCTCATGAGTCTAGCTAAAGTGAAAAACATTTCTGACTTCATCATGCTGCGTGAAAAAACATCTAAATGAGCTAAAGGTTGAGGGCTGTGTTTTCTTCTCTGAATCGGACACTTGTGCTAGATTACCGTTTCATTTAAGCCGTGTATTTTCCCTCCATCCTACAGCACCTTTGGGAGTCGCACCCTTGTGTCTGTTGCAATTTAATACTGTTCAGTAGCGGTGATTCATCAGCTGAGGGCTCGATGAGGTCGCACAGCCACTGATATTTCAATCTGCTGTGAGCGCTGATATGGTAGAAAGGCTTTGTTTACTCCCCACGCTTCCTGCCTGTCCGACACAGTCATCAAAGGGAAGCGATACACACTTGAACCTCCACCTTTACACCTACAACAATACACCTAACACTATTTTTATTTGCTCTTCCTTTTGTCTTCTAATGGCTCTCACTCGAACCACAGCCTGAGATGAGGCTGATCTCCGGGAGCTGAGAGGCAGTAGTAAAAGCACCTCTTTAAAAAGAGATGTTTCCAGATAATACGTTCTAATTGTGCTTTTATCTGCAAAGCTGTTACAACCTCGACGAGGCAACTTGAGTGCACCGTCAAAGCCGAGCAAATCAAAGTGCTTCACAGAGCGAGGGAAAAGAAAGCAGCTCATTAGATATTTCATTTTCCATCACGGTTGAGGTTTGGTAACCGCACATACGCGGCCTTTCTGCGGTGCAATTTAAGTAGAGCCTGATGGAAATATGATTTCAAGGACTGATATCGATATTTGGTGATTTAGAAATTCGCGATATTGTCTGTTTTTTTTCCTCAGACGCATGAAAATAAAAACACTTGTTATTTGTAGTTATTTCTGAGTAGTTACCCAAATGACAATAATACTGTTTTATTGGTTCAACCAGTTGTGGATTTCTTGTTTACGCTTTGTCCGACTGCTCAGGTCAGTTACTCTTGTAGCGCCCAAACATACGATGTTAACAGGGAGGTGGGAGAGTGCGCTGCTAGTTAATAAACTACACAATATCAACACTAACTATAGTGTTTCCATTAAACAGCTGTTATAAATGCTGATGCTGTTATTGGCCAATATATGAGCCCCAGCTCTAACTTTAAGTCATATTCTGAAAATTAAACACTTTAAGAATAACAGTAACAAAAACAATATCAGTGGTTTTAACCACATTTTTTTTAAAATGATACATTTATTATTATTCATAAATAACATTTCTTTGTAAAATTATTTTATCTCAATTTGTGTGTAAGACCTTGGGCAGATTTATTAATTTATTATATCAGCTAATGGCACATGGCATAAAGTCACATGTCTTAATAATCACACTTTCCCTCTGATAAACACTTTGATTATATTCTCTCATTGTGTCAGAGTTTATTCACCACCTACAACAATGTTAGATCCACTTCAAACAAAATGCACTAATACTAACAGCAGCTAACAGAGGCTAACAGCAGCTAACAGAGGCTAACAGCAGCTAACAGAGGCTAACAGCAGCTAACAGCAGCTAACAGAGGCTAACAGCAGCTAACAGCAGCTAACAGCGGCTAACAGCGGCTAACAGAGGCTAACAGCAGCTAACAGCAGCTAACAGAGGCTAACAGCAGCTAACAGAGGCTAACAGCAGCTAACAGAGGCTAGTTGCAGTGAACAGGCACGAGTGTCACTGACTCATCGACTCGTTTGATAGCCTTCTCTAAAACAAACAGGAGTTGACACCTGGCTGATGTAAACAGTGGACTAACAGCCTACATTTACTATAGATAAATTGCCATAGTTGATTGTCCTTCATCAGCCACTGTAGGATGATACACTTCAATTGGGGAGTAAGAAAACAGAACAATGACACTAATACTAGCTCTGTTTGTACACCAAGCACACATGATGACAGATCTCAGAGCCAGCAGCAGCTTGTCTAACATGCTAATAAAGACCACAGGTTTATCCATAATGTGCATGTCCAAACAACCAGCTGAGAGCTTCTCACATTGACAAACTCTAGCAATTGTTAAAAGGAGACGGACACTCCCTGGGGAATGCAGCAGTGGCCCAGTGATCAAGCGGCATTAATTCTGCTTCCAGAGACAATAGCAAACTGTGGCAGTCGTATAATAATATATTCAAACGGGCATTAGAGAAGCTTTACAGCTTGAGATAAAAAGAGGCAGATCGCATTAGGTATGTTTCAATTGATATCTCTTTTTTTAGATTTCACTGCCTACCCTGACACAACACTAATGAAAAACAGTTATGAAATACCTACGGATGCTGTAACTAAACGTTTGCACTTCCTCAGAGGTCACAAGCTGCTCTAAATTCTTAGCCGTCTATCAAAACCAGCTATGTAAACGTTAATAAGGGTTTAAAAGTGCAAACTCATAATTGTACTACAAGCAGTCTGTTTGAGAACAGTCAAAGCCAAAAAAGCTCTTGTTGTCAATTTCAGCAGCTGAAGACTTTCCAGGAGTTAGGAAGATTTTCTAGCTTCTGGAGCTGGAAACCTTTCCTGAAAAACTGCAGCTGAGGCATGTGAGCATCCCACATCAGTTTAAACCACTTTAGCTACTTCATAGCTGGAAAGAGTTTAAACCACATCCCCCAACATGAACAACACAAAACAATCCTCATCTGCAAATGCTGCCATCATCACTTCACTCTGCAAGCACACCTTTCTGCATCTCTGTGCCTGTCTTTAATTCCATCTTTTACCATTTATATAGCACAACAGTCACCTCAAAGTGCTTTCTATTGTAAAGTAAAGACCTTTCAATTACACAGAAACAACCTGAACATTTAGACAGTCCCCTGTGAGCAAACCCTTGGTGACAGTGGGAAAGAAAAACTCCCTGTTAACAGGAAGAAACCTCTGGCAAAACCAGTCTCTGGGATGGGCAGCCATCTGCTGCAACCGGATAGGGCTGAAGGGAGGGAGACAGGAAAAATCCTTGGAAATCTTAACAGTGAGACAACACTGCCACCAACAGGTCAGACTTTAAATTACCAAACAGTTCTCATTGAGCAATTTTTTAAAATCGGAAAGAGAAAAACTAAGGCGTCAAGTATGCTGTCATCATCTATTTTCCAAAACTGCACAAAACCAGGTGAAAATCATGTTGGAGAGCTGGAGCAAGGACAGAAGTAAAGATCTGCTACATTTGCTGTGGTTTTGAATCTGACCAAAGTCCAACAATGTCAAGAAACAGGTCACCAGCACATCTGGCTATTGCTTGTCACTAATGTATGTTGCAAGCAACGCTTAATTCCTGGAGTCATAAAATGCATGAAGGCATTCAAAACATGAACACAGAAAGACTGAAACATTCACGAGTTCATTTGGGTGAAAGCTTGGGTGTCATTCTTGACACATTATCTTTTAATTCACATATCAATAATGTCACACGTGCAGCATATTTTCAACTCCGTAATATCAATCGCCTCCGCCCTTTCCTCACTCCTCATGCCACTGCCATTCTCGTCCATAATCTTTTTATTTCTCGAATTGATTACTGTAACTCACTATTATTTGGCCTTACACAAAAATCCATCAACAAGCTCCAACGTGTCCAGAATTCTGCTGCTCGTATTATTACTAGGACTTCCTCTACCCACCACATCTCCCCAATCCTGAAGCAGCTTCACTGGCTCCCGGTTAAATTTCGCATCCATTTTAAAATAATCCTTTATACATTTAAGGCTCTTCATTCTCTCTCTCCACCAGACCTCTCCAATTTAGTACAGATGTACTTCCCATCCCGGTGCCTCAGATCTTCATCTTCTCTTTCTCTCTCTGTTCCTTCCGCTCGTCTGATTACAATGGGGACCTCAGAAACATTACTTCATTCCCTCTTTTTAAGTCCACCCTCAAAACTCATCTGTTTAAAATTGCTTACGTTTAAACCTCTGTATGCTCTTAACTTTTATCTGTTATTTTTATTATTGTGTATATTTTCAGTTTTTGTGTTTTTATCTGTTGTACAGTGTCCTTGGGTGCTTTGAAAGGCGCTATTTTTAAATAAAATGTATTATTATTATTATTATTATTATTATTATTTCTACGCTGTGACGACACACTGCACCCCGCCTTCCTTTTGGCTCACGTGTGTCTTGTTTGCAGGCGTTGGAGAGGCGGAGCTCCCGTTTACAATCAGTGACACTGGCAACACCTGGGCCAGTGAGCTGGGACTCTATATAAAAAGCCTTTAGGGCGGCGTTTTGGTCGGCTCTGAGACACCAGGTTGGACTCTGGCTGCGTTAGGTTTGGTTTTTGCTTTTGACACTATTACACACATCACTGTTTGTTTTTGACAGTAGGGTTTCTTTTCTGTTTCACTTGCTTTAAAAGAATAAAGCAGCTTGGGATACATTCCTAACCATGTCTGTGGTTTAATTGTCATGACCGTACGGCTGTTCGTGACAATGCTCTAAAAGCAACGTCTAAATTTGGCAAAATCATATCTGGTCTAGTTTTAGAAACGAAAGTGATCATGTGCGATTACAAATAAAAGAAAAAAACCCTTCAGGTATCCTGTTAACATGGAAAATTCCTCCCAGCGTGTATTTCCAGCTTTAAGATTTCCAGCTCGGGTTGATCTCTGTCAGGATTCAGTGTTTCTGCTTCAGTAGGTCACGCTGTCTCCTCTCAAAGCAACACATCCGTCGTCACTTTTCACTCAAACGTCCCTCATGATCACCGGATCCACATGCTGAGGGTGTCGGATAAAATCTTAAGACCTTTTTCCTGGAAACGAGCGGTTTTTCCTGCTGGTGTCCTTTAAAAGTCTGCAGCACTCGCATTTCTCAAAGGTCACTGAGAGAATGTGGCTGAAAGGACAAATGAAATCGTGACTATGAGGTGAACATTTTCTGCTTCATGTCTGTTTTAGAGACATTTTCTGACTGTTTTTTTTTAACCTAAATTTTTTCCTACAATTTGTGTAAGCAAGTAAACAGTTAGAGCTGTTTATTGCTGTTTCATGCCCTACAGATCACCACTATCAAATCTGAATATCTCCACAGGGTTAAAGGGCACTTATCTGCTTTTCCTTATTTCCTGTCATACAGAAACTGTATGACTTCAAATAAAGTAATCATAAAAGTAATAAATAATAGTAGTAGTAATAAAGTAAAAATAAAGGAGTCAGTCGATCCACAAGTAATCCCTGCGAGCCAAAAGCACAGACTGCTCACTGACCTGCTCTTCGATCTGCATGATGTCATAGAGTGGGGCTTTCCCTAAGATCACTTTAGGCACAGAAGCCCCACCCCCTTGCTTTTAAAACATTCTGTTTATGAAGAACAGCAAATTACGAGTAAGTTGTATTTAAGGGGGAGGAGCTAAAACAGCTTGTTTCAGGCTACGTCCACACGTACACGGGTATTTTTGAAAATGGAGATTTTCCGTTTTCGTTTTAAAAAATAATCCCGTCCACACGTAAAGGCAGAAATGAAGGAAAACGCTGCTAGGAACATGCCAAAGCAGCAGGTGGCGATATATTCCTAACCGTGTAGAAATGTTGGCCAATCAGAAGTCTAGAAGCCTCGGTGGGAAAAAGTAAACAAAGCTGGGGCATAGAAGCAGAACCGAGTGGTATGTGTGGAGGGACAGTAACTGTGTGTGTATATGTAAGCATTTAAACACTGCAGAGACAATTAACAGTAACAGTATTGTAGAAATTAATTTCACCGAAACAATAACGTGGCGCACAGTGTGACGTCAAAAAATGCGCACACCTTTGACGCTGCGTTTTCTCCGTTTTCTCCGTTTTTCTCGTCCACATGTAAATGCAAAAACTGAGTTTTCAAAAATATCCACCCTGGCCGGAGTTTTTAGAAATCTCCGTTTTCAGTGACCAAAAACGCCGTTTACGTGTGGACGAAAGGTGCAAACGCATAGAAAAATCTGCGTTTTCAAAAATGTGGACGTAGCCTCAGAGGATGAACTGAGGGGATGATTATTTTGAGCTTTCAACCATAATAAGCTATTCTAGGAGAGCCCAAGAATAAAACCACTGAGGTGTGAGCAGAGTAAGTCCACTGAAACAAAAAAGGCCTGTTTTTGGTTTTTTGGGGCCATAAACCAGCTGAGTCACTTCTAAGGACCAGCCTGAGTCACGACTGAGGCTGCAGAGCAGCTTCACATGCAGATGCTTCACATGCTCACTGAATACAAAACAATCAGACGTCACATACTAAACACGACGATGGGGTACTTTACGTCTCCGCAGCTCCACAGGTGTCCAATCAGGCCTAATGTTGCCCTCGTCTCGGCCTCAGCAGCAGGTTCCCGAGCTCCTCGGTCTGATAAGAAGGTCTCTGCCGTATTCTGTTCGACGCCTTCTTGCTGTTTGTTGTGCGGAGGGGCTGCACGTTGAAACCAATTTAAATGAGCTCTGCTTTGATCCCGTCTCACCGGTTTTGTGTCCATAATGAAGCAAACTGCACATACCGATGAGCGTCAGCTCGATGCATTTGTACTTCAAAAGGCCCGCCTCAAAACGACGCGAAACACATTAGTAAAGCTGCAAGTTTCCATTCGGCTCATTTTATCCAGAGGCAGCACAACGACAACAACACGAGGTCGAGACTTTCTCGCGTTAGAGAGGAAGCTTGTTGGGAGGAATGACTCTGTGCAGTCAGTGAATGCAATCAAGTCCAGAAATGAGAAGTTGCCTCTTACAATAATGCAAACAAATTCATCTCAATACCATCAAATTTAGAAACATCCAGAGTAAAAATTAGTCCAAACATTTATACCTCTAAGCTGAGCCGTTGTAAAGAATTATCAGGCTGCTCCCTGAAAAGCCTCAAGTTGATCCAAAATGCTGCAGCAGAGTACTGATGGGGCCTAACTAGCTTCTCTTTAATTAAATCCTGAATTTAATTCTAAATCCTTCTCCTGACAAGTCTGGGACAAGCAGCCCATGTCTGTCTTAAAGACCTCACAGGAGCTTATCCCCCTAATAGCTCGCTGCTTTCTCTAAAAGTAGAAAGGGAGGCAGAGCCTTCAGCTTCAGGTCGCTCTGTGGGAGCAGCTCCCAGTCTGGGTTCAGCAGACATTACTCCCTCGTTACTGTTCACACTACGATTGAAGCTTTCCTTTTAGGTCGGGCTGGATCAGGTGACCCGGAGCCCTGCTGCTATTGGCTCAGGGTGCTGGTTGTTTAGTTTGTGTTTTTTTTCTGTCTCCCTGACTCCGCCCCCGATGGGTGCCTCTCCCTGATCCTGCTTCTATTATTGTCCTCTTCCTGTTAAAAAGGGCGATCGTGGCTCAAGAGTTGGGAGTTCGCCTTGTAATCGGAAGGTTGCCGGTTCGAGCCCCGGCTTGGACAGTCTCGATCGTTGTGTCCTTGGGCAAGACACTTCACCCGTTGCCTACTGGTGGTGGTCAGAGGGCCCGGTGGCGCCAGTGTCCGGCAGCCTCGCCTCTGTCAGTGCGCCCCAGGGTGGCTGTGGCTACAATGTAGCTGCCATCACCAGTGTGTGAATGTGTGTGTGAATGGGTGGATGACTGGATATGTAAAGCGCTTTGAGGTCCTTAGGGACTAGTAAAGCGCTATATAAATACAGGCCATTTACCATTCTTCCTCCCCGGAGTCTCCAAGTGCTTCCTCAGAGTGGATCACCTGATTGTTGGAGTTTTCTCTCTGATACTGACTGTTGATTTGATCTGTCGCTACATGAATTCAACTGAACTGAATTAAACTTCAGAGTAAAGCCAATAATAAAGCAGAGTTTGTTTGTGATCGTTGCTCCCCTCAAACTGTGAGCGAGCAGAGCTGGTGTCTCAGTCACACCTGTTACCTTATAAAAACAAAAACTGTGGCAAAGTCCAAATGTATATACAGTCTGTGGTGTTGAGACCAAGAGAAGTGAAAGTCATTTAAACAGTGCAGTAATAATATCATGTCCATCATGACAGTCCAGAGTTCAGAACATGGAGAAAAACTACAACAAAGCTGGTCAGTAAATATAAGCACTGAGTCCTCTCAGCTGCTGAAACGTTCCTGCCCTGTGATCATTTAGGGAAACTAAATGCATCCCAACTTACAAATCTAATTCTTCTTCTTCATTCAACTGTTCGTCCATCAGTCGCTGCTCAAGCTTCACTTTAAGCTTTCTGCGATAACGGACACATCTGACGTCAGTCTGGGTCATTTATAGCACAGTTACAGCACCAGGAAGGGCTCTGTGGATGTAGCCCAGGTGTCACAACACACCTGAAGTTTGGCCAAATAAATCTTCACAATCGTTTATTCATCTGCTTATAAATCACTGCACCCACGTGACCTCTAGGCCCCCTAAATTGGACCTTCCTCTCAAATAGAGGACACGTTTTAGGGCAGCAGGTGTAGGTGTCACCAAGTAACTGCACCTGCTTCTTCTTGGCCACTTTTGGCGTTTATGACTCACTTTGCGCACTCCAAAGTGTTCAGTGGGCCAGATGTGTTCCAGCTGTCACCCCTGACATCGAGGCTGTGTTAGGTGGAGCTGCGGCTGATCCGAAGCAGTCCACGCTCAGAGCTACCTGTGCGTCAGGTGCAACCATGTGTCGCTAAAGAGGCTCAGAGCGCGCAGCTGGCGCTAAAAGTGCGCGGGAAAGTGTTTGTTTTGTGTTTAGTGACTCTGCGTTAAGCGCAGTCGTGTCTGTGAAATCATCCCCAAAACACGCTGATCGGTCTCCACATTACGCAACCGCTCAGACGCACTGCTGCTCTCCAAAGGTCTCTGCTTTAATTCCCCAGCAGCAGGAGGGACCTTTGCAGAGCAGCTCCGAGGAGCACCGATGCCAAAAACACGGGAGTGTCTGCGCACAGACACGCCAGAATAACGTGACAGCGCAGGTAACAACTCCACATTATCGGAAAAAAAACAAACTCACCTTTAATTCCTGCGCTGGTTCCGACGGGCTCCGCTCACTGAGCCATTCAACTTAGAGTCCACAATTTAAAAACCAAAAAGGTAAACACAGTTTCTCCTCGGTGAAGATGGGAGCTCCTCCGCTCCTCTCTCCTCTGCCTCCTCCCGGCAGCGCTGCGCGTCGTGTTTTGGACGTCAGGCTGATAAAAAAGAGGTTTATCGGTTCACCTTGACATCCTGGCTCCGCCCTCCTCCTCTCTCTCCCTCTGTCTCTCCTTCACTCAGTCCCTCCCCTCCTCTCCATCAGCGGAGCAGCAGCAGGAGTGTTTCGTGACTCTCGGCCCAGCAGTCTGTCTGTCTGAATGATGAGAATACAAATCAAGCTGCCGGGTTTTTCCAAGGACGCACGAACTGGCAAAGGAAGACAGAAGGAGGAAAGGAAGGAAGGCAGAGAGGCGTAAAGCGTTAGAGAGACGTTTCCATGTCAGACAGTTTAAACTGGGTGGATTTTACTGCTGTGGGGTTTTCTCAGACTCATGCAGGAGAGTCTGAGGAAGACTGCACCTGAGATCCAGCTGGAGGAGTGGAAGCAAATAAAACACAAGCTGCTTAAAATAAGTTCAAGTTCCTCACAGCATGCCACGGAGCCGGACCGATATATCAGCAGATATATGCAACATATATCTGCTGATATAATAGCTGATAACTATATTAAAAGTAAACATGTGAAAGAGAAACACCCTTCAACCAGTGTGAGGGCTGTTGTTGCATAGTTTGTCCACCAGGTGGACAAATGAACAGGTGTTTGCTGCCCCAAATATGAAAACCAGCTGATCTGAGCAGAGACTGAGAAAGAGAGCATATTTCTCTCATGCTGGCTTATCAGAGAAGCACTCACATTCACTCGCACATTCACACCTATGGGCAATTTACATTTTTTAATTAACCTATCCCCACATATTAGTAAAACTAAATTTTACTAATTGAGTCAGGCTGAGCGTGAGCTACAACTTATTTTGACATTAAAACTAAATTTCTTTTAAACTGCACTATCATGTTATCTGAGCGAGAAGTCGTAAATAACGGCACATAACAAATGTTAAGGAAATCTTTGTTTCATGTGTATGAAAGAAAAAATATCGGCTGATATATCGGATAGCTAAATCACCAAATATCGGCATTAGTCTGAAAAATCCTATGCCGAGGCTCTAGTACACAGTGAACCACAGGCTTTGAATAAAAGATGAATTAAAATAAGACGTCAGGTGTCCTACCTGTGCATTTCCAGCCATTTCATCTTCTTTATTCTAGCCAGTGGTAGCTAACACCATTGTCCTTTCTCATTTGTTAGCTACGTCACTTAGCATGAAGTAATAAGATCAGCTAATCCATCCAAACTATTAGGGGCTGATGCTAACTTAGCTAATGATCTAATTTGAAAGGTTACATCACAAACTAACCCTCTCTGGATTAATGCAGCGTATAACTAGCATGCTAACCATAGCTTCCTTGCTAATATTATTGCTAGCAAACTCATATCTAAGTGAAATGTTAACTGGCTAGCTTGCCAAAAAATAATTCACCAGATAACATGATCCAGCATTTATTTATAATGTCAAACTGATGGATAATCAAACACTTTTTATTTTAGCCATCAGTAAGTCATGTAAGTATAGTTGTATGGCTAACATAACTTCTGTAGCAACAGTGAACTCAGAGACAGTTAGCCAGCTAGCTGTAACTCAGATACACAAGGTGTACCTGATAAGCTTTGTCATTACATCAAGGTAGCATAAAGTCTGATGTACTGCAAACAAGGCTGTTTCAAAGTAACATGTGTTATGGTAAATGTAGTCCCCAGTGTTTCTGAGGCTTGCATTTTTAAAGCAGTGTCCTGTGAGCTGAGCAGTAACTTAAATTAACTCAGTTGTGGTTTCCTGCTTTTAATATTTAACACGATGCTACAAACCAGTGAGTTCGTATCCGGTGACTGTTTAACACACCTGCACCTCCTGAACATTAAATATTTACATTGTCATTAGTGGTAAACTTACCTGTAAGGCATCAGTGTGCCGTCCGAGTCCATACATAAAAAGCTCCAGCTAACATAATGGCTCCTCTGCATCAGTGGTCAGATTTCAGGGGCTGAGCTCAGACTACCTGCAGCTCATTTGACTTTCAAACTTCTTCATTACACTAGATTCAAATCACATCTAGCATGCTGCATCTCTAGTTAAAAATTTCCAGCTTCTGAGACAGTGTTTTGTGCCAGTTTTCCTACTGAACAACGAGTTTTCCTTATTTCCTGTTCCAGTGGTGGCTGTTCATGTTAAATATGGGCAAAGTTTCTAATACCGAGGTTAGTTTGTGCACATCCCTGTGAGCTAAAGGCCAGGCCTTACACTGCTCTAAATACCCAACTTTACACGGTTTCTTTTCTATCATTGCACCTATGTGATGTCAGAGAGGGGATATACCCAACTGCTGCACCAAGAGCCCCAAATAATTATTCATAGCAGTCTTTTCAGTCTCGCTACATTGCTGCCTTTGTTGGATTTTAGTGAAATTTCATGCCTTTCTTTTTCCTCTGTTATAAATTTTATCCCCACCAGAGATGAAAGGCAAATACCGGTGTGGGCCCCCGAGGGCTGATCCCGGGAGGAGAAACAAATCGCTTTGGAGATCTGTTATGAATAAAGGAGCAGCTGAAAGAAGCTTCTGACTAAGTTACTCTGAGGTGTGTTGGTGTAAATTATGTAAATTATGTGCGGTGTGTATTTTATTACGTGCGAGACTCCAGGGACGTCCGTTTAATTCTCTACATTGGAACTATTACGATACAATTTCAACTCTACAACATTTTTATGTTATCAGAAAGTGTCTTGAACATTCCTTTATTACATTTTGTCAGAATCGTTACTTTCTGGCAACAGCAGCAACATGAAGGGTAAGGGGCCCCCTCAAACTGCCACTTTTAATTGATCCTACTAGATGTGCACCCAGCATCCACTGCAGGAGGGGCCCCCTGTTCATTTTTGCCCAGGGTCCCTGCAGACTCTAGAATCTCCACTGCTTCCCACCACAGATGTGAGCAGAGGTCTTACTGGGCCCACTGCAGTCAAATTGGATCAAATTAAAGATTCGTCCTCCCTCCATCGTTTGTGTTCCACCTGTGCCTCCTGACTACACCTCCTTCATCAAACCTCCTCGCCCCTGCAGATACATTTCAGGTGTTGTGACCTTTCAGTATTCTGTACAGAGACTGATTTCTGGGTTATAGGCAATAAAAAAGCCTGCTTACATCTGGTTTTCCTCTTAATGATTTGAGTTTAGCTTCTTTTTATTTTGGCTTGCAGTGAGTAAAGTTTCCTCACGTAGACTTTCCAAAGGAGGTGCTGAGAAGTCCTTTATGTGCGAAGGTAAGGATGGAGGTGGATTAAAGATGAGGAGAGTTGCACAACAAGTTAAAGGCAGTGACTTTCAAGAAACCTTCAAACCCATCACAGGCCTTCTGTTGCAGAAAAAGGAAAAAGAAGCGTCTTTGAGGGCCTGGTGATTGATCTTTGAAACGTGTAAACACCAGAAGAAATGCACAGCTCCTACGTTCCTGCTTCCACGTGCTCAGATATTTGAGGCTTTGTGCAGCCCAAACGGCCCCTCATATCAGTTTTTGCTCCCGTTTAGATGTCCTGCCTTTACTGTGTGTGAACTTCTGCAGCGTTGATGATTGTCATGGTCCTGCGGCTGGAGTTTTATACCCCTGATTGTTTTGTTCCAGTCCTTCGTTCTTTGTGGATGTATTAGTTGAAACATCGCTCGATGGCTCCGTCTGTTGTGTTTTCCCTGAACTCCTGGATGAGTTTAGACTCTCTAGGAAACCAGGAAAAGAGGGAATCGTCTACTCTGAGACTGGATTCAGTGACTGCTCCTTTGCTGGTTGCACTCATTTCCATAAACAGGTCAAACAACAATAGTGTTACATAAAAACGTGAGGTTTCAGCACAAGATCTTGCAATTTGAAACCACCTTTAATCAACCGTGTCACTGATTAGTCGATTAATCAGCACAGACTAGATTTGATTTTAGACTTGCTTGTTGCTTCATTTCTTTCTATTACTTCCTGTCAAAGTGGAGCTGAAACACACAGCAGCTGATTGGTTCATAAAAGTACAAATCATCCAATCAGAATCAAGAGTCCTACAATCAGCACACACACACACACACACACACACAGATAAAAACACAGCCTTTGATGAGTAACTTTCCTCCAGCTGGTCCCTTCAAGAGGCTTTTCAGATGAACACTGAGTCTGTTGTCTTCATCGCTTCCTTCGTCATAAAGATCAAGCTGTTCATCTCACACACACACACACACACACACACACACACTGACCCTCTCATAGCAGAAATCCTCAGTCTTTTCTGGGAACAGAGTATTTCTGATCCAGTTAAAGTCTTTGCAGAGGTGTCGCGCGTCTTTTCCAGCTGCTGTTAGCGGGAGACGATCTGGAGCTTTGTTTCACTGTTTTCTTACAAACACACGTATCTGTAAGACAGTCTGCGTGTGCGTAGGAGTGCGTTTTCAGTTTGCTTTTGTTTCCTGCCATCAGCACTCGGAGTAGTAGGAGGTTTTTATTGCTATTGTTGTCATTTTTTTCTCTTTCTAAACCGAACTGAGGCCTGATAGCATGTAGTTCACCAACCTGTCGCTCCAGTGGGCAAAGAGCCTGGAGGCCACACTCTGAGACACAAAGGAACTAAAAGAGGCTGTCATAGAAACCTGTTAGTATCCCCCAAGAAACCAGCTGATTTGTAACGGCCTCTTCTTTCTGAAACTCAGAGAACATACTGGAGTTTTAATCACCAAGCAGTGATGGTCTTTACCAAACAGCCGGCTGTGTTATTGGTCAGATAGCCAATTAAAAATGCTCCAATAGCACAAAAGGCCTAGCAGATGCTACACCTGCTTGGGTTGGCGCAGCAGTCAGTCCAAGCAGCCGTGCTCAGGTATCCAGGCGAGTCATGAAAAAGTTCACCTCACTCAGTAGTTAAAAAGTGTTGCTGTAAGAACGTATTAATGCTTTAAAGTTGGCCATTTTCACACAGAGTCACTTCGGAAGCCTCTAGTGGATATTAAAGGAACTGCAGTTTTTTAAACATACTTCACTTCCATTTGGTTATTTGCTGACTATACTGCTTAAAACATGGTGTTCCACAGGGCGCTGTTCTTGGACCCTCACCACTTTTAATGCCGCTTGTTTAGACACTTCCATGTTTCGGTCTCTCCTCTTTAGCTGTAACTCACGTTTACAAAGGTAAAACATCTCCACATGTTTGTGTAGGCTCTCAGTCATCCAGGTCACGCAGTCTTAGGAGCTTTAAAAGGAAGTGACTGGACTTCAGTTTTGTTGAAGACGGTTCACCTCTGAGCCAAGAAGCTTCAACAGCTCTAAAACATTTTAGAACGGAAGAAGTGAAGTCGCCTTCTTCTTAAACTTCATGACTGTTCTGCTCTTATACACATTTGCAAGATTGCAAGACATTTTGTCCTGCTGACGGGGACCTCCCTCATATACCGGAGTAATGAATAAACAATTACATATTTGTTTTTTTACTAACTACAATAGTATTTGTGTAGATTTTTTGTGAATTAACAAAAACTTTCTTCTGTAATTTTACATGTTTATTTTTTATAATTTAAGCCCAAAAGTCGTGCTGACAGACTTTTTTCATTTACTACAGCTGCATTTCTTTATCATGTGCTAAAATTGAGACATGCTGTTGACATTGTGTTTCTTTTTCTTGAATAGGAATATCGTGAATGTGCAGGTAAGCTTACACTGAGAGAAAGGGGATTTTTAATGGTCCGGCTCCGGATATGAAATGAGTTTGACATTCCTGCTGTAGAGGTTTCCTGGACCCAGACTTTTGCATGGTATGTAACTCTTCAGCTGAGGTTTCTCAGTTGAATGAGCTGTCCAATGAGCACCATGACAACACTAATGATTAACCAGGCACTAATCCACTGGCAGAACTAAATCAAGCCTCCCATGATCGTATACAATTGGCCAACTGAAAGTTTGGATAGAGACATGATACAATCTCACCACTGAATATGCTAAATTTTTATAGTTTTATTAGATTTAGTTAGTTTACAGTTCTGGTTACAAAGTATTTTATAGGACTGTGTAACCTCGCGGTTCCTCTTAAAGCTTTGGGTTGGGTAATGTGTGGAGGATCTGTTGCAAACACGAAGGTTTCATTATGCAAATCCTCATTATGACAAACAACACTTTCTGTTTGGGTATCAACACGTGGATTTCATCACCTACACAAGTCAAACTGAACCGTGTGAGACCGTGTTTAGACAAATGAACAATCTGCTGTTCCATTGTGCTGCAGTTTGTCCCGTCCATATTTTGTTGTGTCCTGTGGTTTGTAAATCTTAATGTAGTAAAGTAGTGACCTCCTCATTTCTTTGCATTTTGCTTCCAAGGATCCAGAGTTACTGATCAATTTTAAAAACTGGCCTTGAGTAATAGCTCTGGGGGCTTTCTGGGTCTTTAGAAGGGGTGTTGAACTCCAGGCCTCGAGGGCCGGTGTCCTGCAGGTTTTAGATCTCACCCTGGGTCAACACACCTGAATCAAGTGATCAGTTCATTACCAGGCCTCTGGAGAACTTCAAGACATGTTGAGGAGGTCATTTAGACGTTTAAATCAGCTGTGTTGGATTAAGGACACATCTATAACCTGCAGGACACCGGCCCTCGAGGCCTGGAGTTGGAGACCCCTGGTCTTTAGTCACTGGTTAGCGAAAATCACCCCCCACCATTGGAAGTCAGATGGAGTGGAAAGAAAGTCAGCTGTTTGGATGAATCCTGAGAAAAGTGATGTCAAAGAGCGCCTGATAAATAAAAAGACCAATGGGCTCGTCCACCTGTTGTTCTTCTCCCGTAACCTGACTGCTAGCATCATGGCTTTGATGTTTCCTTTGTCATCACTCTAGTGACGAGCTTTGTTTAGAGTTTATGTCCCCGACTGTTCCTCGCTCGGGCTCAACATCATGTTTAATGCAGTCGTGTCTTCTTCTGTGTCTGTTTCGTTTTGGCCTTTACGTTATTTCCTCTTTTTACCATAAAAGTAAGTTGTTTGTTTTTAGTCCCTGATTTTTCTCTTACTGTCAGCTCTTCTCCCTCCTGGTCTTTGTTCAGTAATTAGTCTTTAGTGTATTAACAGCCCGCTCTTCCTGTTGCCTTTTGTCAGAGCTAAGTTTTTATATTTTTTGTAGGCTTTAACACACCACACTACTGCTCTCATGGCTTTTTATTCTCTGTTTCTTTTCTTGAAAGCAATAAAAATGCTGGTTGGAGGCCAAACTGCTTTCTTGGTCTTTCCTATTTTCTCAGCAAGTAAATCTGATTGCTCTGGATCGAGGAACTAAGAGGCTCGCCTGCTGGGAAACAGAAATGTTTCAGGGCCACGGCTCTCCTTCCAGTTCTCTGTTAGAAGCCTTTAACAAAAGCTCATTTTACTCTTTGGAGAAAATGATGTGGGCACATCGAACCGGAAATGCCGCTGGTGGGATTTCAAAAGTCTTAATAAGCACATTGTTTGCCTCCTAAACCTGAAGGTGAGTTTGTAGCAGGCTGTGAATGAAAGTGTGTCGACTGTCATGAAATGTATTTCTGTGAGAGTACAGGACGCCACAGCATTACAAGCCGCTTTATGGCATCCTCCGTTTTGATTTGGGACGTGCAAACACGTTCTTCTTTAACACACATCGAGGTTTCCATTGAGATTCATCTCTTGATATCTGGTCATCGCTTTGAAATGGGCGCCACGCCATCAGCACAAGGCTTCATAAATCAGCTTCTCTGTGAGGAAAACTAAAGGACATGAACACTGACTTATTTCAGTTAGAACCAAATCTGCGCTGCATTTGCAAAACGTACGTTTTTGTCGAGGAGCAGGTGTAAACGATTATTTTAGCTGCTCAGCTTCCTTCACTCCTGCAGTTTTCATTAGTCGTCGACCTTCACTGGAGGAACTCGTCAGCGTGAAAGTCGTGCATATTAAAGCGCGAGTCACTGAATTAATAACCTCCGTTATGTGAGTTTGGTAAAAGTTTCCTTATGAAATGTCAGTTTTGAAGATCCCCTGGAGGTGATTTCATTAATGCCGCGACTGAAAGATAATCAGCCTTGTTTCTCTCCGGGATGATTGCAGCCCAGAAGCTCTGCTGCGTTCCCATGAGGCTTTGAGGCAGCTTGCTGGAGGCAATGGTGCATCATTAGTCCTGGTTCTGTATTTTCCATTTCATTGAGCTGTTTTAGTGTAAATTGTTACATTTCTGACAGTTTGTGATTCTATTTTTTTATTGAACTGTTATTTTTCATGAATCACCTTTATATAAGTAAAGCATTATTTTATTATAAATACTATAGGGAAGCATATTAAAAACATAATACTACTAATAAACTTGGGTTTATTATTATTTCTAATGACGGTGTTGTTTTGTAAAAGCAAATCAAACCAAACATTCGATCATCAAGTATCGAGGTGTTGTCATAAACTCTGATGTTCTGCTTTTAAGCTTTCATGATCACAGTCACCGTGGTTACCACACAGATCACCAGTCAGAGCCCACTGGATTGGTTAGCAGTTAATTCAATTCAAATGTATTCATGTAGCACCAAATCAAAGCAAGAGTCACCTCAATGTGCTTTACATTGTAAGGCAGAGACTCTACAATAATACAGAGGAAACCCCAACAGTTAGATGACTCCCTGTGAAGAGGCACTTGGTGACAGTGGAAAGGAAAAACTCGCTTTTTAACAGGAAGAAACCTTCAGCAGAACCTGTCACGGTTCTGGGTCAGTTTTGACCCAGTATTTAGAGTTTCTTGTGTCTTGGTTTAATTTTGTATTTTGATTCTTTTACATCGTCGACCATTATGAGAATTATAGGTTTCTGTTTATTCATGTTTTAGGATGATGAGGTTGTGTTCTCATGTTTATTGCAGGTTTAGCACAGTGTCTCTCAGTGTCGTGTCTGAGTCTTTGTTTAGTGATTCATGTTTCCTGTTTTATTGTGAAAGTCTATGTCTTATGTTTATTGCAGGTTTAGTTCAGTGTCTAGTCCAGGGGTGGGCAATCTCAGTCCACGAGGGCCGGTGTCCTGCAGGTTTTAGATCTCACCTCGGGTCAACACACCTGAATCACATGATTAGTTCGTTACCAGGCCTCTGGAGAACTTCAGGACATGTTGAGGAGCTAATTTAGCCTTTAAATCAGCTGTGTTGGATCAAGGACACATCTAAAACCTGCAGGGACACCGGCCCTCATGGACTGAGATTGCCCACCCCTGGTCTAGTCTGTCTCTCAGTGTCGTGTCTGCGTCTTTGTTTAGTGATTCATGTTTCCTGTTTTATTGTGAAAGTCCAGTCCCTCTCAGCTGTGTCTCCCTCCTGTTGCCCATTCCCTGATTACCACCCTGTGTTTTCCCGTGCTCGTCGTACCCTCAGATTCTGCCTGTGTGTTTCCGGTTCTCAGTATTCATTGCTCTATTCATGTTTTGTTCATTGTCAGCAATAACGCTGTGGTTTTCTGTTGACATTTGGCTTCACGAGTCCTGCGTTTGGATCCTCACCTCCACCTGCCCGCACACAGAGCCCTGACAGAACCAGACTCAAGCTGTGAGCCGTCCTAATCACAGAGAAGGAAATCTGATTTGTTACAGCACTGCTGAAAATAATCTCTCAGTGTGAGAGCCAGGAACTCTCGAACTTTCACCATAAAATGTAAACTATGGCTTGAAAATAGATTTAATGAATTTAGTCAGAAATCTTTGTGAACTGTTTCTGTGGTAAACTGTGTTGGAGCACCAGATCGCCAAAGTGGGCGCCGTCTGCTGCCTCTCAGGTTGATTTCCCAAACATCTCAGTGGGTTTTTGGTTTATTCTTAATCATTTCAAGCACATCGTTCTTTATCAAGCATGTTTGAACCCAAATGTGGCGTTTTTATCAGAAACGATGAATGAAAACGGAGGTCGTGATGATGTAAGAACCTGCTGTGAGGCTCATTTCATTGCAGCTTTTGGGTTGGCACACAGCGTTTATCTTTGGTTTGCTGAATAGAAACATTTAAACCATTAATCACAGATATTGAATAAAGGGTTTCCCTTCAAAGAGCTTAAAGGTAAACACCAACATCATCGATGTCACAGTCACCTCTATAATACGCTGATTATTACTGCTGGCGTGTGATGTGGTTTGAGCCCTCAGTGGTCGTTTCCCTCCGGCTGAGAGGAGAAACGATGTAGTAACAGTTTGTTTTTAGCCGCTGACGGTCTATAAATGGACCGGGCTGTTTCTGCAGCTCCCAGCGGGTGGATAGACGCTCTGAGTGGAAACTCCTTCAGTGGTTTTACAGCTGACGTGGTTTCCACCCACACTGAGCCGCTGAGTGTCAGAGAGGGAGGGAGAGGAGTGGGTTTTATATGAGGGAGCAGGAAAGCAATTACAAACAGTTTGAGTCACCCTAATCACGTGCACAGTGGTTTCCCCTGACACACTAACAGTTATTCACTTATACTTTGTGTTTCCCTTCATGTGTGTGTGCTGTCGATGTGGTGCATTTTTATATTAAACATGACCAGAAAGCTTCAAAATACTGTAAATACTCAGCGTGATAGTTTTTCACTCTCGTGTACGATATGCTGAGAAAAAGAGCGCCGAATTATGGTTTGTCTGAAAAATAAAATGGAATCTAATCTGGTGATGCTACAAAATTCATACAAAATTAACTGAGATCTAAAAGCATCGCCAAAGTCGTCCTTGTTTAAAGTAGCGTCTTGGTAACGTGGCCATCTCGGTCTGCAACTGGTTGGTGAGCAGTTGCTGGAGGTTCCTGATAACATGAACTTATTTCCAAAGACGCTTCACTAAAAACTTCTTTGCAATTGCTTTGGTTGCTAACAGGTTGCTGCTGTTACATATTGTTTGCATGGCTGGTGCCAACTTGTCTGCAAACAGTTGAAGACTGCTCAGCAAGTAGAAGTCAAACATACAAAAGTACAAACAGGAAACAGAGACCGTTTGCTTTCAAAGTTTAAAGCTGCACTTGTTTAAGTGTTGCTGCAGCAGTAAAGCACGGCTTTTATTTTGAAAGTGAATGTTTGTGATGCAGACAAGTTGACACGAACTACATGTGACCACAGCAAGGAGGTTTTTGGCATATGTTGAGGTTCAATTCTCGACCCCACCTGGAGAAGAAGAGTCAGTTGAGGCTGAAGTATCCTCTCATCAAAGCTTTGTTACCAGTGCGCATTGGGAGATCACACTACATGCAGCCACAGCAAGCACCAAGTGAATCCGAGGAGCAGTTCCTCCTTTTCTATTCTTCTTTACAACCTACTGCTTATCTCTGCACGTCAGAGGGGAACTGAAACATGCCACCTGCTCTAATACTTTCTCACATATAGCGCCCCTTTGCGACTGATTTCACCCAGAGATAGTCACCAACTTCCGGGAACCACTCGAGGACCAGTTAGCATCCGGTCCTCTGGTCACCTGTGTGTCTGATATTTACTAAACATGAACAAGGACATAAAAACTGCTTATACAGAATCAATAAAAATGTTGAAACTCTGCCAACCTTTTTTTGTTTTTTCATGTTTCCCAAGTTTTCTGTTGTGGAACTGTCCTGTACAGTGCCAAGCTTTTTAGTTTTATAATATTTGTTTGTGCACTTAAGTGATGGTTAATTGGAACTATGAATAACTATGAAGTAAAATTACTCCAGTGTCCATGAATAATGATATAAAGGTGGTAATGAGCAGAACAGGACCCTTCAGGTGGAACTGGATGACCTCAAAGATGGAGCTCAGGAACCTAAATGAAATGTTTTCAATATTTCGTGTAGTGCTCGTGCTCATTAAGCCAGTGTGCATTATAAATTAAAGTTACAGAATCATGAACGTCTGTGCAAATCTCACCGCAAAACTGTTAATCTGATGCTTGGATGTTTCAGTGCTGCGTCACAGGTGTAGAAGAAAGAGAGACGCTTCACTGAGACACTGAAATTGTCCCGAGATCTGAGCAGATCGAGTCATCCAGCCTACTGACTCATGAAGGAAAACGTAGGAAATAAACAATGCCACAGTGATGATCCAGCGTGGGATCCGACCCACAGGACGGGGAAGCAAGACAACAACGACAGAAAAGACAAAAGTGTCGGTCTGAGTGGGTTCAGGCTGACGTCGCTGCGCTGAGTCTGCAGGAGAAACTGTGTTTGATCCAGTGACACACAGCGCTGACAAGTGTGTGCGTGCGGGGGTGAAAGTGTGACGGCGTGACGTCCGATCCAGAAGTGACACACACACACACACACACACACTGACTGTACACACAGTGGAGTCTTTGTGCTGTCGGCTCTGGACGCGTCCCATCCCGTGACTTTTCTGGAAGACGCTGCATGACGGCATTTTATATTAACTAAGGATCAGTGTGTTCTCAATGCAGTCAATCCAGAACCACACAGTGACATAATAAACCTCGGGGTGTGGATGGACGTCACAGACGGTCTCTGAGCTCAAGTTTGGTCAGATGTTAGTGTCTACTTCCTGCCCGTGATGCCATTGAGGATCATTGAGGATCCTCAACATGAACTCACCTGAATTTGAGAACCTTAAAAATATCGCTGCGACTAGTTTACATCCAGAGTTATAGCAGTGCTACATGTTTTTTTAGTATATCATCTTTAAATATAACCTCTTGCTAACTCAAGTTTCAGAACTTTTTCTTGGCTGCCTGGACTTTCCTGGAACACCTATACAACAAAACAGAGATAAACTCAAACTTTCAGCAGATCATGTCTCTGTTTCACACACTGTCCTGAGATCACAGCATAGACCAAGAAACACGATGAACTTGAACCGTTCTGGCCTTTCTTTTACTTGGAGTCATGTTTGGACATTAACCTGTAAAGAACAGAAGCTCAGTTGGATTATTTAAAGTCTGCAGACTGCTACCCAGCCTGGCTCATGATGACCCGAAGCCTTTGCACAGGATGTTTCAGGTTCTTCCCTCAACATTAGGGATTTTTACCGGTATCTGGTGCCATGATGGCACCGGTTCTGACATAAACGGTAGTAACCAGACCGAAAAGCAGCGCACATTTCGGTGCTTTATTTCGGTGCTTTTTTTTCCTGAGATGTGATATAGGGCTGGGTATCGTCGCTGATTTCTAGAATCGATTCAATTCCGATTCACAAGGTCCTGAATCGATTTGATCCACGATTCGATTTAATTTGATTTGAATCTGGGAAATTTTGACAGTCAGAAATATTATAATTCAGATTAGTGCATTTACATATTTTTGTATCTATAAAAAGGAAGCTGACACACCCAAGACTTTATCAAAGGTGTGAGCGTCACAGCAGAGGCCTTTGTGTCAAAGTAGCTGAAGATAACACACAGAAAAACATGAAGGTGATTTTCCTGGCCTGGATTTTATAAAAATATTCTGCAGTAGATCAAAAATGAAAGAAAACCATTAATCAACATATGAACATTACCTCTGAAGTTACAGCGGTTTTATTAGAGACACGGCTAAGCGTTTTGCATTTTGCATAATTTTACAAAGTTTAAATTTGTTCAGTATTGAACGGCAGAAATTAGGTTTTGTTTTCGGAAGAATGTAAAACAGAAAAAAAAAAAAACATCGGCCGACAGCGCTGTAAACGACGGTAGACTTGTGCGTAACAAGCAAGCGAATAATGCAGAAAACAGATTTTTAGACGGGAAACTACAGAGAGAGAGCTGTGCATCGTGGTCAAAGCAAAACAGCAAAAGTCAGAGTGAATTCATGACGATGTTTTTGTGAAGCGTAGTTTGGATCTTCTTTTGCTGCTGGTTCGGTCAATATTGTTTGGACAGACATCAAAACTAACAGCTTTATGATCAGGGCAAAAAGGGCGTGAACACAAAGCGCAGACCCGCCGACAGATCAGAATCAGCGAGCTGTCGGCTTTCAGCCCCGACCGTGAGAAAGGCGACATCTAACTGACTCTGATCCGCGGGTTGCGCTGTGTGTTTACTTCTTTCTGCAGAATCCGTGTTCCTGCTCTCATTTACTGTCTTAGCTGTTTGGTGGTTGATTTCACCTGAGATTCTGTCATTTCGGGCAAAATAAATTATATTAAAAAATCGATTGAGGATTTTAATGAATCGATTTTACGTTATCCAAGCCAGAATCAATTTTAATCGATAAATTGATTATAAAAACCCACCCCTAATGTGATACACTTTCTTCTTCCTTACATTTGTATTGGCGGTTGGCAAACAACTGAAAGGTGCATTACCGCCACCAACTGGTATGGAATGATACACTATAGATTCTAGCCAATCATTTTACGTTTCCGAGGATAGTAGGCGGGTCCAGGTACGTACGTTCTTTTAGAGCAGAGCTACAGATTAAAAACGCCCAAGGCGAAGCGGTCAAAGTCTGGCTGTACTTCACAGCAAAAGATGCAAACTCAGCAGCTGCAACAAGTGCTTTAAGCTGATACTGTGATGCTGTCAAAGGAGGTAACACCTCAAATCTGATGAAACACCTGGCGACGCATAGCGTTTTTTTTAAAGCCGAAAAATGCGCCATATTTGACAGCTTGCTGCGAGACCTCACACCGAGCACATCTACTGCGGGTGTGGTGCCTGTTATCGACCCGGAGTTAGCAACATCCCCCAAAAACCCGAAGAGGAGAGTCCTGGCCCCTAGCCCTGCCAGTGTAGCAGAAATGATGAGGATGATGATGCAGCAGCAGCCGTTCTTCTCTGCGTGAGTAGCTTAATGTTGTTCGTGTGTAATTTACGTTGAGTAGGCTAACCACGTTATTACATTAATGCATGTAAGGTGAACTAGCAAACACCATCATAGCTACATGCGGCTGTCTTCTTGTTTGATGGCAGATACTCCCTTCACCCTGGACAAAAAGGCTAAAATGACCAAAGAAAAAGTGGGAAACAGTTAAACATGAGAGGTTTTTGGACAAAGTTTGTGTTTTTTCCATTGATTAAGCTGCTTCCAGCCCAGAGTGATACCATATATGCCCCATAGCTGCAGAAAAGGCTAACATTGTTATCTTTTTACAAAAAAAACAGCTGAACATGAGGTTTTTGGACCAATTTTGTGTTTTCCATTCTTTAAGCACCTGTTCGGGCACCGTTTAAGCACCGACACTGTTTCAAAAGTACCGGTTTGACACCGGTATCGGATAAAACCTAAACAATACCCATCTCTACTCAGCATGAAGGTTTGATTGAGCAGCCATCGCTCACATGAACCCATCATAGCTGTGATGTCCCATGTATAGTTTCCTTCATTAACTAGTATCAGGCTTCTCTGTGCATGTGAGGGTGGATGACCCGCCCTCTGCAGACCTCAGGTAAACACGACTGACTGCAGTCACTCTGCAACAGGTTTGCAAATAACCGTCGTCTAAAGTTTGAAGCAGCCAGTCTGAGTCGGTCTGCAGCACATCTCTTTGTAGCTCGACTCAGGTGTTTGTACTGGATATAAGACGATGCACCTTTGTGCGGTTAAATTGCTGCAATGCAGCAACTACATCACTATTTGTGGAGCAGTTTCTGTTTCATGTCTCTGGATTCTGAATGTAAATAGTTCGTTTGTGGTTATCGCTAATGTCTCTCAGATTAGATGCTGACATTGACCCAGTTCAGCTGACTGCGTCTTATAGTCGTTTGGCTGCACCTCTCAATACAGCAACTAGATTGCAAGTAGTTGCAGACCTGTGCCCTATATTCAACACAACAGTTTGTTTGTGCCACCGTCTCCAACCAAGTCTTAGCGAGCAAAGAAAGCAGCTGCTCGAGTTCCCAAAGAGCAGGATGTGATGATGATGATGAGGCCCTGCATTTGTGCTTCTTTTCATTTCGCTGTTTGAGCATTTTTAATTTCCTTCTCTGAAACCCGCTCTGCATCTTCCTGAGGAAAAAGTGCTCTAAAAATAAAGTTTAATGATATTTAAAGTCAACAGCCTACATTTATCTTGTCTCTGAGGTGATGGGCTGGCTTTCCAGCCCAGACTGCTGAGCTTGGCGTCGTGCTTTAATCACAGGTTGCTCGCAGGTAGATTTTCAGGGTTTTGAAGTGACAGCGAGATATGAGGCGCTCCTCCCCGCCGCTCGAGTTTGAGGACTCTTCACGCAGCTCACGACCTGATTGCTGAGAGGACGCGGAGCCTCTCCTGCTCTGCCTCCTTCTCCTCGTTTGCATCTTCATGAAAGACAAAGTGGCTGCAATCATGAAATATGCGAGCAATCATCTTTTCCTCCTCTGCGTGCCACAAAGAGACGAATACAGAGCGGCGGCGAGCGTACGCTACGGGTGTCTGCGTGGGTGACAACACGTGTGGGCGTGTGTCTACTTACAGTATAATCGCTTCATTGAAATCCTTCCTGATTCCGAGTTGCCGTGGTAACGCGGGTTAAAACGGAGGATGGATATGTTGACACTCGTGCATGCTGCTTGTTTCTGCACCAATTTCATTTTCTAATTTTACTTTATGGGGCTTTAATTTCTCCCCGTGTGATCGAGACAGACATTCTCATTTTCTGAACAAAGATCCCACTTCTCTCCTAACACGTGGATATCTGCCCTCTGCCGTGATTAACTTTCATTATGTGGAGCAATGTCAGCCAATAAGGAACGATTAGTAAACTGTTATGATGGAATATAATGAGATGAGATGGCAAACGTGTCAGATGTGGGTTTGTTATCAGCCTGTCTGCAGCAGCAGACCCACCTCAGTGAATTGAGTGCGTTAATTATTGTTCTGAGCCTGCAGGTTCAAACTGGGCATGAAAGCAAAAACTGAACCATGAAATAAGTAAATGGGTCAGAAAATAAATGCAGCTGTCTTTGGTTTTTAATCAGGCGACATTTGATTGTGAGAAGGGAGCCGGAGATCGACAGACGGATTGGGGCTGCAGCTGCAGTAATGCGGACGCTGCACCGGTCCGTCGTGGTGAAGAGGGAGCTGAGTGTAAAAGCGAAGCTCTCAGTTTACCGGTCGATCTACGTCCCTACCCTCACCTATGGCCACGAGCTGTGGGTAGTGACCGAAAGAACGAGATCGTGGATACAAGCGGCGGAAATGAGCTTCCTCCGAAGGGTGGCTGGTCTCTCCCTTAGAGATAGGGTGAGAAGTTCGGCCGTCCGGGAGGGGCTCAGAGTAGAGCCGCTGCTGCTCCACATCGAAAGGAGGCAGCTGAGGTGGTTCAGGCATCTGACAAGGATGCCTCCTGGGCGCCTCCTGGGTGAGGTGTTCTGGGCATGTCCCACCGGGAGGAGGCCCCGGGGCAGACCCAGGACACGCTGGAGAGATTATATCTCTCGGCTGGCCTGGGAACGCCTTGGTGTTCCCCCGGATAAGCTGGAGGAGGTGGCTGTGGAGAGGGAGGTCTGGGCCTCTCTGCTTAGGCTGCTGCCCCCGCGACCCGGCCTCGGATAAAGCGGATGAAGATGGATGGATGGATGGGATGGACATTTGATTGATAACTTGCACACGGTCACATAACAACCGCCCCAAGAGCTCAGATCAGTATCACCAGAGCCTGATGGGTATAAACAAAATGTAAGACGTTTGATGAGCTTAATGCTCGACTCAATAGACTGATCTGCAAGGCCAGCAATGTTGTAACCAACATAATTTCTCTAGGGATCAATAAAGGATTTTGATTTTAATTCTGATAAGACTGAGTCAGCCTGCTATCAGTCTGTGACTGAATCAAGTCACCAATTATATGCAATCTGTTTGTGATGAAGTTCAATGAAGTTAGAAGTACAACCAGTCGAGTTTCCTGAATGTGGTCGTCCACAGGTTGGTGGTGTTGCCTGCTGATCCTCTGGATGACGAGCAGGACGCTGCAACTGAATGTTCACCAAATATGAAAAAATTAAATTCACCTGCCAATCTTTCCTAGTTACAAAGAGGTTTTATTTTGACAGTAACATGTCAAACCAGCATAACCATCGCCTCTGCCGGCATTAATATGGACCTATGATGTCAGCTGTTCGCATTCAGAGTCTGTTTGGTTTAATTTTGTTGTAATTAACCAACATATCAAACGATTCTTGAACTTAAGCTTTCTTTGCTGGAAAATTTAAGAAGGACATCCAGGAAATGTTCAAGACGTCATGCTAACAGCCAGCCTGTGTTGAAATGTTTGCTGGGAAATCTTTTAAAAACATGAATGTGCATCATATTTGTGTTGGTTATAATTTCAGTGGTTAATGCAGGAACTAGTACAGGTTATTAATATTTGCAGCAGCCATGTGCTAATTTGTTTAACTGGTAATTTGGTGTCGTAATTCAATTCAATTCAATTTTATTTATATAGCGCCAAATCACAACAAATGTCGCCTCAAGGCGCTTCATAGATACAGAGAAAAGCCCAACAATCATATGACCCCCTATGAGCAGCACTTTGGCGACAGTGGGAAGGAAAAACTCCCTTTTAACAGGAAGAAACCTCCGGCAGAACCAGGCTCAGGGAGGGGCGGGGCCATCTGCTGTGATTGGTTGGGGTGAGAGAAGGAAGACAGGATAAAGACATGCTGTGGAAGAGAGACAGAGATTAATAACAGATATGATTCAATACAGAGAGGTCTATTAACACATAGTGAGTGAGAAAGGTGACTGGAAAGGAAAAACTCAATGCATCATGGGAATCCCCCGGCAGCCTACATCTATTGCAGCATAACTAAGGGAGGATTCAGGGTCACCTGGTCCAGCCCTAACTATATGCTTTAGCAAAAAGGAAGGTTTTAAGCCTAATCTTAAAAGTAGAGATAGTGTCTGTCTCCCGAATCCAAACTGGAAGCTGGTTCCACAGAAGAGGGGCCTGAAAACTGAAGGCTCTGCCTCCCATTCTACTTTTAAATACTCTAGGAACAACAAGTAGGCCTGCAGAGCGGGAGCGAAGTGCTCTAATAGGGTGATATGGTACTACAAGGTCATTAAGATAAGATGGGGCCTGATTATTTAAGACCTTGTATGTGAGGAGCAGGATTTTGAATTCAATTCTGGATTTAACAGGAAGCCAATGAAGGGAAGCCAAAACAGGAGAAATATGCTCTCTCTTTCTAGTCCCTGTCAGTACTCTTGCTGCAGCATTTTGGATTAACTGAAGGCTTTTCAGTGAGTTTTTTGGACATCCTGATAATAATGAATTGCAGTCGTCCAGCCTGGAAGTAATAAATGCATGAACTAGTTTTTCAGCGTCACTCTGAGACAGGATATTTCTAATTTTAGAGATGTTGCGCAAATGGAAGAACACAGTCTTACATATTTGTTTAATATGTGCGTTGAAGGACATATCCTGGTCAAAAATGACTCCAAGGTTCCTCACAGTGTTACTGGAGGCCAAGGTAATGCCATCCAGAGTAAGAATCTGGTAAGATACCATATTTCTAAGCTTTTCAGCGCCGAGTACAATGACCTCAGTTTTATCTGAGTTAAGAAGCAGAAAGTTAGTGGCCATCCAAGTCTTTATGTCTTTAAGACATTCCTGCAGTTTAACTAATTGGTGTGTGTTATCTGGCTTCATGGACAGATAGAGCTGGGTGTCATCTGCATAGCAGTGAAAATGTATGCTATGTCTTCTAATGATGCTGCCTAGGGGAAGCATGTATAATGTAAACAGAATTGGTCCTAGCACTGAACCCTGTGGAACTCCATAATTAACCTCAGTGTGTGAAGAGGACTCTCCATTTACATGCACAAATTGGAGTCTATTAGATAGATATGATACAAACCACTGCAGCGCAGTACCTGTAATACCTACAGCATGTTCTAATCGCTCTAATAGAATATTATGGTCAACAGTATCGAATGCTGCACTAAGGTCAAGAAGGACAAGCACAGAGATGAGTCCACTGTCAGAGGCCATAAGAAGATCATTTGTAACCTTCAATAAAGCTGTTTCTGTGCTGTGATGAACTCTGAAACCTGACTGAAACTCTTCAAATAAACCATTCCTCTGCAGATGATCTGTTAGCTGTTTGACAACTACTCTTTCAAGGATTTTTGCTATGAAAGGAAGGTTGGAGATTGGCCTATAATTAGCTAAGACTGCTGGGTCTAGAGATGGCTTTTTGAGTAAAGGTTTAACTGCAGCCACCTTGAAGGCCTGTGGTACATAGCCGATTATTAGAGATAGGTTGATCATATATAAGATCGAAGAATTAATCAATGGCAGGACTTCTTTGAGCAGTTTTGTAGGAATGGGGTCTAAAAGACACGTTGATGGTTTGGAGGAAGTAATTATTGAAGTTAACTCAGAAAGATCGATTGGGAAAAAAAGAGTGTAACTTAACATCAATGGTACTAAGAGTAGCTGTAGATAATATTACATCTGTGGGATGATTATTGGTAATTTTTTCTCTAATGATAAAAATTTTCTTTGTGAAGAAGTTCATGAAGTCATCACTAGTTAACGTTAAAGGGATGGTTGGCTCAAAAGAGCTCTGACTTTTTGTCAGCCTGGCTACAGTGCTGAAGAGAAACCTGGGGTTGTTCTTATTTTCTTCAATCAGTGATGAGTAGTAAGCTGTTCTGGCTTTGCGGAGGGCTTTCTTATAAAGCAACAAACTATTTCTCCAGGCTAAATGATGATCCTCTAAATTTGTGACACGCCATTTCCTCTCCAGATTACGAGTCATCTGCTTTAGGGTACGTGTTTGAGAATTATACCACGGGGTCAGGAACTTCTGATTAGAGACCTTAGTTTTCACTGGAGCTACAGTATCCAGAGTCGTACGTAGTGAGGAGGTGAAATTATTAACAAGATAATCGACCTCTGTTGGGGTAGGAGAATTATAATTAATTGTCGTCAGCACTGAAATAGAAACTCACACTGTGTTCTTCAATAACACCAACAAGCATAACAGAAGTGATAAAGGTCCAAGAACAGCTCCCTGTGGAACACCACAATCAGCAAACAGCAATATTCAAATCATTCGGCTTCCTGTTACAAAGTGTTCTGTGTCTGTTATACCCACCAAATATAATCACATCTGGTTCTGACCAGAGATGGGCGCGTTACTGTAATCTGATTACTTTTTTCAAGTAACGAGTAAAGTAAGGGATTACTATTGCAAAAACAGTAATTAGATTACCGTTACTTTCCTGTAGGAACGCTGCGTTACTGCGTTACTAAAACCGTGATTTTTTTTTGCGAGAATGTCTCATGACAGTGACATAAGCAAGTGCGACGTTCGTGACAACAGCTGTGTGCAGATCAACAATGGATCATATATCGAGTGCGGGAGAGAGTATGAGCGTGCAGCGTTTAAAGCGTGGAAGTACTGACCTTACTTTGAGTTTGATTCCATAAAAAGTGACAAAAACATTAGTGTCCGTTGTGCGTGGGAAGAAAACTTCTTTTTACAGAGAAAAAACCCTAAACTTCCGAGCAAGCACCGAGTAGCTACGACGTAATGGGAAACTCACAGAGAAACTCGCGGATTCTTCCACTGACCGCTGCACACCTGCACCAGGGTAACCCTCCGCCTACCCCACTCCTGCTTTACAGGTGAAAATAGAGCAACAGGACCGCTAGTCTGTGACTTTATTTATTTTCTGCTGTGTTTTACTTGCATCTATTTGAAAGACTGAGTGTAAACACAAAAAAATATTTATTTTATGTGCTGGAATGTGCAGAAAATAGGTTTAAATGTTAAACTAATTTCTTCCAGTCAGAGAATGTTGCAGATAATTTAATGTTTGCTTGATGCATAAAGTTAAAAGATTCAAACTAATAAAACAAGTTTTAAAAAGAGACTTTTCCATTTGATTACATTTTGTATGATGGATTATGCAGAAAAAGTAGAATTGGGCTGAAAGATCTATCACTTTATCACCTATTCAGGTTGTAAATCATATTTTTAAAAAGTAACTAAGTAATTAATTACTTTTGAAAATAAGTAATCAGGAAAGTAACGGGATTACTTTTTTGGGGAAGTAATCGGTAATTAGTTACTGAATACTTTTTTCAAGTAACTTGACCAACACTGGTTCTGACAGCAGCCAAAACGCATTAAAATCTGTGAATAAGGTTCCCAGAATCCTTAAAGTGAGAAAGCTCCTGTTTCACATTAAATGAGAATATTGATGACAAATATCAGTGTCACACTTACAGCAGCATGTGGAGGAATTAATGAGACAACATTGACCATTTTGTGTTGGAGAAAATTACATGTTTCACACTAATTTCACCAAACGCTGCGCTGTAAGCCTTTAATAACTTGGGCTTAACATTTCCACAGCTTATAGCTGCAGGCTTCGTTTGCTTTGGCATTAGCAGAGGCACTTTTGTTATCAGGAGGGATGAAAAATGGTTTGAAGGAGAACAAAGAGGAGTTCAGAGAGTAAAATAACAGGCTTGGTTCAATAGGAGGAATGTATTAAAGCTGTGAAAGCATTCACAGCAGCATCACGGACAGACGTCACTTCAGTCTGACTCAAACTGACTTCTTTATACATGAAAATGATTCACTCGGCCGGATCTCGGCCCTGCTAGCTTATTACAGTTAATTTTACTCACCTGGTGAGTGACTGTCACTGATTAGATGGTGAGACGAGGCCCAGCAGGACTCGCCGACACCGCCGCATCTCTGAAATAATCTGTAGCCATTATTTCCAAGGACAAGCTGTTCATATTTTACATACTTGTGCTGTTTGGTGAAGATTAGTTTTTCGGCGCGGCGTGAACGTCACGGCAGCTAAATCACAGGCATGAGCCATGAGGGTAGGACGCCTGACGAATCTTCTTATGCTGGACTTCTGGCAGGTCGCAAATCCTGGTCGGTGGTGTTTTCATCTCAATCTGGTTTCTACGTGTTTATTACTGCGAATATCTGAATGCACGAAATGAGCAGAATGTAATAAAACATTTTTTTACCCTGACTCAGTAGGTTAGTGGAAACACCTCTACAGTCAAAAGTATTTTCCCAGTTTTGAGTTTTTAATGTTTGTCACATTTACATGTTTCACATCATCAAATGAAATGTTAGCTAACGCTTCATTGGCGTATCAAAGGTTTAACCGAGTTAAGGGTTAGCAGGATGTTAGCTAACTAGTTTATATCTAAAAACGTTCTGCACTCCTTCGATCAATCACTCCAGAAAACTAAACATCAGCCACGTTTGCAGGTTAGTACTGGGTTGAAACCTGCGTTTAGGTCCAAGTACTGGGTTGGACCTGCGTTTCGCCGCAACTCAAAGGTGATCTACTGGGCTGAGATCTGGTGACCAGCCATTTGAGTTGGACAAACCAGTTTGAAATGATGGAATATTACTTGCTGGAAGCAGCCATCAGAGGATACTCTGTGGTCGTAATGGGATGGATGTGGTCAGTAACAACACTCAGGTAGACTGCGGTGTTTAAATGATGCTCAGCTGCTGCTAAACGACCACAGATATGGGCAAAAATACCCGACGCACCGTTACACCACCAGTCTGAACTGATGTAAGCCAGGATGGATCCATGATTACACCAAATACTGACAAAGCTGTCTGAATGTCACAGCAGGAAGACTCATGTGACCAAACAATGTTTTTCCAGCCTTGGCTTCCTGTCGTTAGCTGACAGGAGTGACAGTCTGAGTGTGGTCTTCTGCTTCAAGCCCGGCCATGCTGTGCAGTCAGAGATGCTCTTCTGCAGACCGTGGCTGCAGAGAGTGGCTCCTTGACTTCCTGTTGCTGTCTCATCAGCTTGTCTAGAGAGGCCATTGTCTGCTTTTATTCTCCATAAACTTTACAGATTGTTATCAGGGACAATCCCAGCAGATCATCAGTTTCTGACACACCCAACCCAACAACCACGCCACGTTTAAAGTAACTTAAATCTCCAGATCTGAGTTGCTGCCATGTGATTGGCTGATTAGAAACTTGCATTAGTAAGATGTGAATGGGTGTAGCTGACTGCAGACTGTGGTTCGGCTGATATAAACACACCGGCACAGAGATGATGGAGGATTTGTTTGTTCTTAATAAAGGTTCGTGTTGAGGGTCAGACTGAGAATGACGACTGATAAATTCTGAAGGCTCGTGTTACGTTAAAAAGACGAATCTTCAGCAGATTTCGTGATCTCGTCTACATGCAGTCAGATTCTCCATCACCGCTTTCCTTGAAACCATCACATTTTTTATCGAGGTCAAAAAACAGAGTTGGAGAGACGTCATGTTTCTAACGATTATTTGACTCGTCTGAATGTGTGCTGAGGTCACTCCACAGCTTTTATTTCCGTCTGTATTATGTTTTGTTAAAGCTTTTCAGGGTTTAAAGGCGACGGTTCCCAGAAACATGCTTTTATAATCTATAAAGCTATAACAGTGTGAAAGCAGCCGGAGCAGTTTTCACTATAAATGAATGACGTCAGCGTGTTCCTCAGTGAAAGGCTCTCCGGGGTAATGAATAGTCTGTTGGCAGGAGAGCAGAAACGATGATGGACACATTCAGAGCTGCACCGCCTGAATCCTTGAATCACGCCGGCGGCGAGAAACTAACAGACCATTAACACACCTGCTGTCCTCATGTAGGTCATTTAATTCAGGATAACTCGAGCTGGATTTAGTAACTTTGGGATTTGAAGATACATTTTTAAAGAGCTCCTCAGTCCAACCCAGTTTTTGCTCTTTTCTTTTTCTCCTCACGTTATTCTGGAAGTCCAAGACGAACAGAATCAACCTTTTGGGATTTACTTACCTGGACGAGCATCAAGACATTTATTCTGTTTGTAGGCGCCTTCAGATGATGAACATATGACTCGTAGGCAGAGATGGGCAGTAACGTAATCCGATTACTTTTTTCAAGTAACGAGTAAAGTAAGGGATTACTATTGCCAAAACAGTAATTAGATTACTGTTACTTTCCCGTAGGAACGCTGCGTTACTGCGTTACTAAAACTGTGATTTTTTGCGAGAATGCCTCATGACAGTGACGTAAGCGAGTGCGACGTTCGTGACAACAGCTGTGTGCAGATCAACAATGGATCATATATCGAGTGCAGAGAGAGTATGAGCGTGCAGCGTTTAAAGCGTGGAAGTACTGACCTTACTTTGAGTTTGATTCCATAAAAAGTGACAAAAACATTAGTGTCCGTTGTGCGTGGGAAGAAAACTTCTTTTTACAGCGAAAAAAAACCCTAAACTTCCAAGCAAGCACCGAGTAGCTACGACGTAATGGGAAACTCACAGAGAAACTCGTGGATTCTTCCACTGACCGCTGCGGCACACCTGCACCTGGGCAAACATCCGCCTGCTATATAGGTGAAAATATATTATATTATATTATATTATATTATATTATATTATATTATATTATATTATATTAACCTTTATTTAACCAGGAAGATCCCATTGAGATTAAAAACCTCTTTTTCAAGGGAGACCTGGCCAAGATAGGCAGCAGCAGGTGTGTCACAGTTACAGAAATTACTCAATTAAACACAGGCAGCAACAACACACAAAAATAAATGAAAAAAAACAAAAACCCATAAAATAAAATTCAATAAAATTCAAATAAAAATAAAAAACCTGTTAAAATGATAATCAATCCTATTGAAACAGTTGCATGTTATGGACTTGGCCTCAAGGATTCGTAGTTTAGATTTAAAAGCACTTAATGAAACGAATTCAGTCATTTTCCAGTCGTTCTGCAGTTTGTTCCAAGCCGAGGGTGCTAAATGGACAAAAGCTCTTTTACCAAGTTCAGTTCGGGCAAATGGAGCAGAAAGCAACAAGTAACCATGCGGACGAAGAGAATACCGACCAGTAGGGATAGGTACCGGTGTCCGGTGCCATCATGGCACCGGTTCTGACATAAACGGTAGTAACCAGACCGAAAAGCAGCGCACATTTCAGTGCTTTATTTCGGTGCTTTTTTTTCCTGAGCTGTGATACACTTTGAATTCTAGCCAATCATTTTACGTTTCTGAGGATAGTAGGCGGGTCCAGGTACGTACGTTCTTTTAGAGCAGAGCTACAGATTAAAAACGCCCAAGGCGAAGCGGTCAAAGTCTGGCTGTACTTCACAGCAAAAGATGCAAACTCAGCAGCTGCAACAAGTGCTTTAAGCTGATACTGTGGAAAGGAGGTAACACCTCAAATCCGATGAAACAGCTGGCGACGCATAGCGGGGGTTTTTTTAAAGCCGAGAAATGCGCCGTATTTAATAGCTTGCTGCGAGACCTCACACCGAGCACATCTACTGTGTGTGTAGCCGTAGCCCTGCCAGTGAAGCAGAAATGATGAGGATGATGATGCAGCAGCAGCCGTTCTTCTCTGCGTGAGTAGCTTAATGTTGTTCGTGTGTAATTTACGTTGAGTAGGCTAACCACGTTATTACATTAATGCATGTAAGGTGAACTAGCAAACACCATCATAGCTACATGCAGCTGTCTTCTTGTTTGATGGCAGATACTCCCTTCACCCTGGACAAAAAGGCTAAAATGACCAAAGAAAAAGTGGGAAACAGTTAAACATGAGAGGTTTTTGGACAAAGTTTGTGTTTTTTCCATTGTTTAAGCTGCTTCCAGCCAAGAATGATACCATATATGCCCCATAGCTGCAGAAAAGGCTAACATTGTTATCTTTTTACAAAAAAACAGCTGAACATGAGGTTTTTGGACCAATTTTGTGTTCTCCATTCTTTAAGCACCGGTTTGAGCACCGTTTAAGCACCGGCACCGTTTTAAAAGTACCGGTTTGGCACCGGTATCGGATAAAACCTAAACGATACCCATCCCTACCGACCAGCATGTTTCATTACAAGCAGGGAACATAGATAAGAAGGCAGCAACCCAAGTATCGCCTTATATAAAAAACTGTATAAATGAGAGTTCCTCCGACTTACCAAAGCAGGCCGTCCTACCTGAGAGTATAACTCACAGTGGTGAGTCTGAAATTTATGGTTAGTGATGAACCTCAGAGAAGCACGATACACAGAATCAACCATTTAAAGACACTGAGCAGAAGCATTCATATATAGATTATCTCCATAATCCAGCACAGGCAAGAATGTTGCAGCAACAAGCCGCTGCTTTGTATTAAAAGAGAAACACAACTTATTTTGAAAATAAAATCTCAGTTTTAACTTCAGGTTTTTCACAAGATTCTCTACATGTGGTTTGAAGGTGAGCGAGTCATCAATTAAGATTCCCAGTCCAAATCGTACAAAGCAAGAAGGTTTTGAAGGTGAGGTAAATCTTTGTGTAGTTCAAATGATAAATTCATGTCCTGTTCCAAATACAGTGGAAATTGTACAGGATGCACAGCTGCAGTGACACATGTAGCTCTGGGACCACGTCTCACAGAATGGGGACACAGTTAAATGTGCTCATCTTAAAAAAACTGAGAGTCCCATAGTCCCCCACAGCCAATGAGCAAAGTAAAGTTATTAAGAAAGCCATTGTCCAAAACACACAATGGCTGTTGATGCTGAATTAAATAGGCTGCACAAACCTAGGATGGCAAGTAAGGCTCCAGCCAGAAGCCCAGATCCTGGTGGCTCGCTAGCAGAGGGGGCTTCAATCAACAGCACAGCGACCAATGTGCTGCAGATGAGCTTTTTCTAGCAGCACAGGCCTTGGTGTGGTGCTGATGTCTTCCACTAGCAACGCAGATGCAGTTGGTTCAGCCGGCAGCACAGGCCCAAAGACCACTTTCCAAGAATTTAGCGAATACTTTAAAATACTCTTTAAAAAGCTTGTTGGAAAAAACTAAAACCCATTTAAAATAGTAAAAAACAAAAAAAACCTCCACAAATTCAAAGCAGACGTTCAACAAGGAGACATGCTGCTGCCACCTTGCAGCAGGTGCAGAAAGTGCGACTGCTGTGAGCACAATAGAGCAACAGGAGCACAAAGTCTTTGATTTTATTTATTTTCTGCTGTGTTTCACGTTTCACTTGCATCTATTTGTGAGTGTAAACACAAAAAATATTTTATTTTATGTGCTGGAATATACAGAAAATAGGTTTAAATGTTAAACAAATTTCTTCAAGTCAGAGGCTGCATATAATTTATTTTTGCTTGATGCATAAAGTTAAAAGATTAGAACCAATAAAAGAGACTTTTTCATTTGATTACGTTTTAAGCTCAAAAGAAAATTTGAAGTTTTACACTGACTGCTGGGATATTTTGTCAGTGGCTGGGATAGTGGGAGTTTCTGAAAAAGCGTAAAGGTTAAAATCAAACAGTCAGTTTTGTTCCTGTAGGAATCACAGGATCAAAATTCTGGCTATTCAACCTGCAGCAGATGGAGGTCTGGATGCAAGTTGAGCTTTTCTCTCAAAGAGCCTGACTTTTAAGTCCATAATGTGAAACAGTTTCTTTGAAAGAGTCCTTTCTCCATTTGGTGTAGCTGTGTTTTTGTGGCCTGTATCTGTGTCTGGTCTCCTGTGAGTCATTCCTATCCAAGCACAGCGTCCTCAGTGACTCACAGGACAGGACGACGGGGCAACCACTCGCAAACATGTCCTTTAAGAGTCTTCTCCAAGCGTGACATCCTCATTGACACACAGTATCGGTCAAACTCGCAAACATGTCCCAACCTGTCCAGGTGTTGAGCTATAACCAGGTTTTAGAAACGAATCAGGTTTCATTTTGCAGGTTGTGTGTGTAAAACTATCATATGAAACAAAAAGCTTAAATCAATCAATTATTGTTCCTCGTGAGTCGTGCATCAACCTAAACTCTACCCAATCAGAGGCATCTAGGGCGGGCCGTCGCAGAATTTTGTAGAGGCTTTTCAAAGTAAAAGTGATCTAGAGCTGATGATCATGATGATTTTTTTGTCTTTTGTTTTGAAAAAAGATGAGTGAGGTCCAGACCCGAGTGACTTCACAGCTGGTTACGGTCATCCGAGCAAAACATCAGATAAGAACCGTGGTGACAGCCGGTGTTTGCTGTGCGATACAGTGACGAGCGCTTAGACCTTTATGGACATGAAACCCAGCAACCAATCCAGAGACGCCCTGTCGTCAAGGCGCCACTCAGCTTCACATCTGCACCTAATAGATCGAAGGTTTGAGAGGAGCGACGGAGGCGTCCACCTGGAAGGAGTCCAGCTGAGGGCCTCACAGGTGATTCAACCTTCATCGCGTCATTTCATTCAATGTACCTGCGATGAATCCCCGTCAGCTCTTATAACTCAATATGTCTGTATGGATGAGATGATCAAACATCTTGAATAACATAAAAAATAACTTTAGAGCACCGTGACGCTCTCCAAGAAGCAACAGGAAACCTTCCACAACAGAACAGAGCAAATAAGAAGAAGAGGTGGGGTTGCCGAGTGGCTTTCAGATGCACAACAAAAGCTCCTGTAAATACTTTCAGATTGAGACAGTTGAGATTTGTTGCTCATGAGATTATTTCCATCCATTTCTGTGACACTGATCAAGTCAGGCAGCGGATGAAATGAGGAGCTGTGGTGGAGGTAGGTTGCCAAGCGGTTTGCACAGTTATTGGTGTCAGCTGAACCTGATGTGGGTGGGCTCTGAGGTCATCTGATCTGCAGGTGAGCTGAACTTCCTCAACTGATACTTAAGATTAGCATCTCCTTCCTGGGACTCTTAGCAGCTCACTCAAACTGATGGTGGTCAGTCAAAGTCAGACAGCTTCTAACGGATCGCTTCAGCACGCTGGACTTCCTGTGTCATGGAAACATTTGCGGTAGTCCCGAACGTGACTCTGGAGCTGAAAAATGTAAATCTGGTGGATAAACTCTTTTGTTCTGGGTGAGGAGAGCATACAAAGTTCCAAACACCTGGATTTTAAATGCATTTCTGTGAGTATACAGGACGTCGCAGCACCACGAGCTGCTTTGGGGCATCCTCCATTTTTATTTTGAGCGTGAAGCAAGCAGCACAACAATCAGACGTCTCTTCTACACGCAAAGTTTCTGCTGTGGTTTACTGTTTAATGTGTCATTTGGAGCTGGACGCCACTGAGTCTGTCCTTAACCGACCAATCAGCACGCATTAGCAGAGTGGCTGTGTTTCAGGGGGAAACTCAGCTTTGCTTTAAGAAAAACCAGAGGACAAAAGTGTTGTTTTATTTAAGATTGGAGACTTCTTAGTTTCTGGGGCTTTATGGATATTTTTGTCTAAAACTGGTATAAATAAAACTTGTCGCATGTGCAGATCGGCTCTGGCTACATTCAGTGGAGGTGATGTGCTCCCTGCAGTGAATCTGTGTAACTAAACTTCAGATCCACAGACCCCTGTTAACGACAATGTGGTTGACATCAGGTTTCATCCTGTCATTTAGAGACAATAATATTATTATATAAATCACAGTGACGACAGATGCTGGTGTTCACTGCAACACTGAAGTTTCCAAACTCTGTCATCGAAGCATTTCAAAACTGAAGAGCAGGAGTAACAATACTGGTAGTTTGGGCCAGAAACTAAAAACTTAAGACTTTTGCACAGTGCTGTACCTCACAGGGTCGAGTCTTTTGTTTCTATTTTGCTTGGAAAATGTAAAATAGATGCAGCAATTTACTGAAACATGCAAATATACATGGAAATACAGCACGTAAGACCAAAGTCAATATTTGGTATGATCGCCTGTGTTCTTCAGCACAGTCTGAACTTTCTTTGGCAGAATTTCTTTCAGCAGTCTTCAGGAATCCTTCTCAAGGCTCGTGAAAGACATTTAAAGCTCTTCTTGTGATGTTTCTGCCTTTTGTTCTGGGCCGGGCTCTGGGAAAGCCGATCCAGGTATCCAGGTATGCTTTTAATGCACTGATAGTGTGTTTCAAAGGTGCACTGAAAATACAGGCTGCTGCCAATCAGATCCTTTTCAGATGATATTGGTATTAAATTCTTATGTTACATTTTGGGGTCAAAATTTCATCAGTTTTGACAATTACTGCGACAATGAAGCCCTAAACTGTCACACAGTGTGTTTTACAGATGGCTGTAGAAACTCACTGCTTCTCTTCTGTACATATTTCAAAGAAAAGAGTTACATTTGGATTCATCAGCCTTGTTGCCACTGATTTTCAGTCCAGCTCTGGTGTCACTGAGACTCCTGCTGATGACGCTCCATAAAACAGTAGATGGATCAGCTGAAGGTCACATAGAGGCCTGGATTTTTCCCTCTTTCTTAACGTGCTAATTTCAGCTAATCACTCTTTGAGAATCAGCTTGTTGGTGGAAAAATATGATTCTGTCTGTCAAACCGTGTTACCTTTGTGATTTTGCACAGACTTAACTAAAGAAATGGGAACAAATGATGTGTTTTTGCAATTGGATGCTAGTAAGTGCTTAAAGATACGATTTAAAATCGGATGTTTGCTAAGTTGTCTGTTAAATGTTGACAAAATGCTGGTTGATCCCTTGAGTTAGGTGCAAACTTTATACTTAATGATTCATAGGTCAGTGTTAACTGACTTAAGAAACAAAACAACAATCATCTGCAATGGTCAGGTGACAAACAGAGATGGGCAGTAACGCGTTACTGTAATCCGATTACTTTTTTCAAGTAACGAGTAAAATAAGGGATTACTATTGCAAAAACGGTAATTAGATTACCGTTACTTTCCTGTAGGAACGCTGCGTTACTGCGTTACTAAAACCGTGATTTTTTTTTTTTTTTTGCGAGAATGTCTCATGACAGTGACGTAAGCGAGTGCGACGTTCGTGACAACAGCTGTGTGCAGATCAACAATGGATAATATATCGAGTGCAGAGAGAGTATGAGCGTGCAGCGTTTAAAGCGTGGAAGTACTGACCTTACTTTGAGTTTGATTCCATAAAAAGTGACAAAAACATTAGTGTCCGTTGTGCGTGGGAAGAAAACTTCTTTTTACAGCGAAAAAACCCCTAAACTTCCGAGCAAGCACCGAGTAGCTACGACGTAATGGGAAACTCACAGAGAAACTCGCGGATTCTTCCACTGACCGCGCCACACCTGCACCAGGGTAAACCTCCGCCTACCCCACTCCTGCTTTACAGGTGAAAATAGAGCAACAGGACCGCTAGTCTTTGACTTTATTTATTTTCTGCTGTGTTTTACTTGCATCTATTTGAAAGACTGAGTGTAAACACATAAAAAATTATTTTATGTGCTGGAATGTGCAGAAAATAGGTTTAAATATTAAACTAATTTCTTCCAGTCAGAGAATGTTGCAGATAATTAAATTTTTGCTTGATGCATAAAGTTAAAAGATTAAAACTAATAAAACAAGTTTTAAAAAGAGACTTTTCCATTTGATTACATTTTGTATGATGGATTATGTAGAAAAAGTAGAATTGGGCTGAAAGATCTATCACTTTATCACCTATTCAGGTTGTAAATCGTGTTTTTAAAAAGTAACTAAGTAATTAATTACTTTTGAAAATAAGTAATCAGTAAAGTAACGGGATTACTTTTTTGGGGAAGCAATCAGTAATTAGTTACTGATTACTTTTTTCAAGTAACTTGACCAACACTGGTGACAAAGCAGCTGATGTCCAAAGAAAAACTTTAAAACACCTTCAGGAAGCTGAAGCCTGGAGGATTCCTGACCTCAGTGGCTCAGAACTTTAAATATCACGTTAACTTTTTAAAAAACTGGATCATTTGTCCTCGAACGCTAAAAGCAGCAGTTTTTCCTGCTGTCATGTAATCAGGATCCCACTGAAGTCTGAGATTTATGGAAGAAACCATCAGTCACGCTCATGTTTGTCTTTCCTGCACAGTGGGCATGCCCAGGCGTTTACGTAGCTGCATTTAATACACGATAAGCTCATGATTCACCTCAGTGATCAATCTCATTATCTGACTGGCTAAAGGAAAATTCCATTTATTTTTTAACATTAGAGACTAAAAGGTCAGGGGGTCAGGGGTCATGGAGGTCCATCCCATCACAGAGCACTTCCAGTCTGGTCTGCTGGGATACCAGCGGAGCCATAATTATAACAGCTCAGTGCTCCAAATACAGACAAGCACAGACTGAGAGCAAAGTGTCAAATCATGTTTTCTTTTATAAAACTTGGTGAAGAAACTCTTAAAAAGTGACCGTATTTATGGTACAGCTTTAATTCTGGAGCCTGTAAGCCGAGAGGAACGCTGACAGTTAGAGAAGAATTCCACACGCTTCCCAAAATCATCCGCTACGGAGGATTAACATAACAGCAGGAACAAACGGATGTTTGTGAGACTTTGGCGTCTAGTTGGATCCTAAAGGTCGTTCTGCAGAAACAACATGGCAGCCAGTCTGTACATTCAGAGGTATTTCATTTTAATAGCTTAGAAAGAGAAAGCCATTGACTGTAACCATCCGACTTCAGTCTCAGGGTTTGACCCCAAAGCTTCAGTTATTCTTGTCGTTTCAGTTTCAGAGTGACTGAGAGAGTTTGGACTGAGTAGAAAGAACCCAGAACAACCCTGAGAGAAACGCAGTCTGCAGCACTAAACGCTGGGACGAAAAGAAAAAAGCCTCATTGTTTTATCTGCAGCGATTTATATTTGGCAGTAGGAGTCTGGTCTGGGAGCTACAGCATCAGTGACAGGATCTGGGTTTGGCGGGGGGTTGCAAAGCAGCTTGCACCGGCTGCCAGCACAGCCAGTTTGTAACATGACCCGGTGCACGTAGATCAGTGTGTCGTTGGCCTACGTGATGATTTTAGTTTCCTTCACAATCACACAAGCCTTCTCTTGTCTCACGATGTGCAACAAAATAATTAGTAACTATTTGTGTCATAATTAGTAGTTTAATTTTTACCAACTAATTCAGATTTGTATCCACCTGGACTTCAGTCATATACGTTCATCTTTTATTTAGATAATCAATCATAATCACTGTAGATCTTTGTGACACGTTGAGTTTCATTCATCACTCTCGTGATTGAAACACAACATTTATGCCACTGGAAAAAAACGAAACCCGGGCTGACTGTTGTTATTATCAGGGGTCAAAGGTGGCAGTTTGGAAACTACCAGAGCTGGTGTAACAGTTTTCTTTGCTGCTGCTCTGACGTAATCATAGCTGCTTTCCAAACCTCGCCAGGATAAACCAGAGTGAGTGAAATGAAGGCACAATAAGGTGTGTTGGTCAATGCAGCTCTGAGTGACCAGAAGCGATTAAGGGTGATCATTTCTATCTCAGAGTTTCTGTTAAAACTGGACGGCTCATCTCCCATCACATCTGAAAGCTGATATTTTACTGACAAGAGTGACTGAAGCTGCGCCGACACACACGAGGCGTCGATTGTCTCATGAAATCCATCGGAAAAATTCTGAAAAAAACCCAAATGTTCAAACCCTGAATGTCCCAGCTCGCAAACAAGAGAATAAAAAAGCGGTGAGGTTCGTCTCAGCAGGATGGAGGGCAGAAGAAGTGGTCACAGTTCACAGGCTGAAAGTTTCCCTGGACAAAGACATGGAGGAATGTTCGGTCCTCACTTCACAGTGCCCTCAAGCAAGGCACTTCTACAGCAGGCGCTTGTTCCAGTGGAGCTGAACAGAAGCAGCCCTCAGTTCAGTGTGTGAGTGGATGAAAACAAAAGCAAAGTCTTCCCTGGACAAATAACAACAACAGACTAAAAATAAAAGGCAAAAAACCCCCAAAAAAACAAGAGTTCATTTTCTGTCTCCGCCTCCTGATTTGAAACAGCAGATATTTCACACTTTTAAATAACATTAAACATTATGGCTATGATGAAAATTTACATTCTGACATTTAGATAGGACTACCGTAAAAATACAAATGTGCAAAAGTTGTAAACAAATCAGATTGTATGTGTGTGGTTTGTCACAGCCTGGTGGGCTCCTCGTCACTGTCGCTGCAGTTACCACAGCAGTCCTGCAGGGGGAGGAAGAGAGCACCGATGTTACTGTCAGATCATTTTTCTATCGACTAAATTTTATTCTTTGTATTTGTATTGTATGTATTTACTGGTCTTTTTTGTTTTTTACCATCTTGCTGTTTTACCATATTAACTCCGCCTTACTGACGTCCGTCTGTCGAGTTAGCTTACACCAGGGGTGGGCAACTCCAGGCCTCGAGGGCCGGTGTCCTGCAGGTTTTAGACGTGTCCTTGATCAGACAGCTGATTGGCTAAATTAGCTCCTCAACATGTCTTGAAGTTTTCCAGAGGGCTGGTAATGAACTAATCATTTGATTCAGGTGTGTTGACACAGGGTGAGGTCTAAAACCTGCAGGACACCGGCCCTCGAGGCCTGGCGTTGCCCACCCCTGGCTTACACTATACAGTTTAGTGTACTTTGTGCTAGCTCACAGCTCGTGTGTGTTGATGTATGCTGGTAAATAAAAGAGCGGTGATGTTCTGGAGGTGAGGGAGGTTGCTCACATTTCTGCCGAACAGTCGCTGCAGGAGTCCCTGTTTGGGTGTCGGAGACGGCTGTCCTCTCCAGTCCAGGTCAGGAGGAACCGCCCCGTCCTGGTAGAAAACGTTGAGCTCTGTGAAACACTCTGTCTCGATCATCTGCCGAGAAAAACACAAAAATCTCAGGACCTGTGCAAAGACACGGGGCAGTTAGGAGTTTGTTCTTTTCACCACTAACATGGTCAAAAGGCTCGACTTGCTCTGGACAGCAGCCGTTAGTGAAGCAGGTGGCAACAGATCTGAGGTTTGACATGACATGAAAAGGGGATGAAGGCGGGTTGCAAAGCAGCCTGGACTGACTTTATGGCCTCCCTGATTAAAGCTGTGCTTGATTTCTGTAACATGTTTTACATTTAAGACTATTTTTTCAAAAGAATATGTTTGGTTACTTATGTAACCACGGTTCTCTGGAAATTGAGCACTGCCTCTAACTACTGGGGGAGTGTGAACCGTCCTGTAACTTCCTGTCTTTACAAGAACTCGTGCTGGTGCTTTTGGCTTGTTGAATGTACTTTCCTGTACTTAAAAAAATGTAATCTTTTATCAATTATAATTTAATTAGTTCCACTTTCAAGTTCCTTTTTATGTTTTGTTCCATCTGTTATTTATTTTTAAACTGAAATCTGCTCTAAAGGTCAGGCGACTTTTCCTAACAGCACCAGTGTGCGTAACGACAAAGTGAGGACCGTGTTTTTCCAATTAGGTATTTTTATCCTCCTCCTACTGAGATGGAGCAGCAGCAGCATGTTTAACATTTTCTCACTGCTGTTAGTCATAAATGTCAAAACCTCTAAAAATCATGATGCTGGTGGAAACATCATCAGGAGAACAAATTCCTTTTCCTGGGTTTTTTTCAGCAGGACGTTTTACAGCAGGAGTGTGAGTCTCTAACCTCGTTTTGCCAGGGAATGGGAACGCTGCCCGTGGACACTTTACTGTAGAAAGACTCGTCCTTGGGCTCCAGCTCCACCCCTTTAACTGTGGAGAACTGCTCGATGTCCAACACGTCTTTACAGTAGATGGCCTGAGGCTGAAACACACAAACACACACAGCCGATAAGGTCGTCAGTCTCAGCAGAGACAAGTCCAAACATCTCCAGTTATCTGACCCCACGCTGGCTTCCTGCCTTCGCCATCGTTTCCACGTGCATCACCCCGAGTCTTCGCCCTCCCCTCGTCAGACCTTCTGTTTACCTCCAGCACAAGTCTGCGTTTACCTTTTCAGTCTTCTTTGGCTTTTATCGGGAAGCTCCTGCTTCACCCCGACAGCGCCTTCAAAGAGTTCCTTTTTATGTTTTGCAACCTGCCAGTTTGCCTCCTCGGTGGCCTCTTTTGGAGGCACACCTGAAGGGGAAAAACACCTTGAAACCAAACTCTGCGTCTCTTTGATTAGATGTAAGCTCGCTCTGTACCCGCCCAACACGAAACCTGCTGTACGGATCCTTCCTGTTACAGACGCCGTGCAGCAGCTTCACAGAAATCACGCCACGGCCTCGGAGACGCACTCATTCACTGTGCTGTGGTCCTTCTATAACAGTTTTATGTTTTTATAGATTTTTAATCACCATCTGTGGAGTAGGTGGCGCTTGAGTCATGTGATGATGTATGAAACACCTTTTGATTGGTTAGACGCTGTCGAGTCTAGTTTTTACATTTTCTTGCCCCTCCCCCTCGTCTTCACCTGTCGCTGACTGTCAGCTGCTGTGGGCTTTGCTCCCTCATGCGCCTCGTTGTGTCATCACCGCTTCGTCTATAAATAGTCTTGTTTGTTAAGACTTCTGTTTATGATCCCTGATTCGCTCGCTGCGTCCTTCCTGATTTCTCATGTTTAGTTTTGGATTTCAGGGTTTTTTTTCCAACCTTTGAACTTTGTGACTTTGTACTTTTGACCCTTCAAAATAAAGGCAAACACTGTACGCACTGACAGATACAGATCTCATCATTTGTCTTCACTCCGGGAAACAAAAATGAATGTGTGACGGAGTCTCAGACTTCATCTCGGGTCACCAACAAACCTGTTTTCAGGCTCGTACCTGAACGTCAAGTCACAAACTTGTCAACGACTCTTCAGAAGCCGAGTTTTGTTCTAAATGATAAGAATTAAAATCTTTTTTTAACCAGTGAGCACGTCGGTGTGCTCGCTGTGGACTTACATCAGGGATGAAGGGTGTCTGCAGCATGCCGGCCTCCAGCCGTTTGAAGTTGATGGAGCGGAAGATGGGATGAGCTTTGACCTCAGTGGCTCCGCCCCCCAGGCAGCCCAGCCTGTCGGTGGGATCTTTGGCCAGCAGCTGAGGGGTTAAAAACACAGCGGAGAGTTACTGCTTCAGGTCAGGCGATAAAGCATCAGCGGTTACGCCTCAGACAAAAGTTGAGTTTCATTTTCCAGTGTTACAGAGTTTTAGCAGGAAGCTGTGTGTTTGTATTCAAAGCACGACGTGTCTGCGAAAAGCAGCCAAAGGCAAAGAGTTCTGGATGTTTGCTACCCTCTGTATTAAAATGAAGCAGACACAGTGCCAGTGATCCAGCTTTGCTTGTCTGGCCTCCACAGTCTGATCTTCAGGAGGAAGTTCCCTCGTCTAAAGCTTGTTTTCCTAAGCATGGAACATCTTTCAGCCAAAAGTATTGCAGATCATTACTTTAAGTGTACGCAGACCAGTTGAGCCGTGTGCACTCGCCCTCCAGGTGTCCAATTATGAGTCAGATAAACTCAGACTACAGGTGAACCGCAGATCTCACCTTAATCAACCTCCCACCTGACTTTCATTTAACCCTTTAAAACCAGAGCGGGCACGCTCTGTTTTGCGTAACTACTTTTAAATCCTGGTAGCTCTGCAACCACGTGAGCTAGCGCAATAATTTTTTTTGCATATGAAACCGGAGGAGTTGTACTTACATCTTATGCCATCAGCTTGTCCTCGGTCACAGTTTCCTTCCACATATAGTTTTGCAAAAACTGCATAAAAAGCACTTGCAGCAACAAAAACATAATATTCCAGAAACACGCTTTGCTGATCCGATCAGCTGTTTGTAACACTTCCTACGTCCATCAGCACGAACTATCGCATGTCCGCCATGACCTGCCCGAAACCAGAAGTGACGTCATTTTCGCGGAAATGTAGTTTTTTACCATCAGGCCCTTATGAGCTTATACTGGTGTTTTTAAAAGTTATGTTTGACTTTATGACTTTCTGTGTGGTTTCTGGGATGCTTAGGACTCATATTGCACTGCTGGAAATAGTTTATTTTGATGCATATGCTGCTTTTTTTTTTTTGCAAATCTGCATTATAATATTTATTTTCGTTTTTCCTGCAGTGTATAAAAATTGGTGTATTTCAAAAATAAAACTATGAAGACACTCAAAATAAATTTCCTGTGGTGGGAAACTATTTTGTGCAACTTTTTTGTATTTACAGTTTTGAGGGATAAGCCTCTTAAATTTCTCTAACTAGAAATATATGTTAAAAAAACAAAAACGATTTTCAATTTTTTTGTAGTTTATTGCACGTTTTTGCAATTTATGTAATTACTATGCACTTAATGCAAACATATTATTAAAATCTGGGCTATAATGGTTGTATTGATGTATATCAACTTGAAATGCTCCCAAAAATGGCTCCACAGCATGTAAAAATATAATATAAGCTCTGGCGGACTTGGTTCTATGGTAGGTCTTAAAGGGTTAAAAAAAAAAGATGCAGGTGGAAATCTGACCAATGAGCAAAAACAAACTGCAGTATTTCCTGTTGGGAGGTTATTCTGTCTTCTGTTTGTTAGCAGACTCAGCAAACATGGCTGAACCGCAGACGGACGACGCGTATCCATCAGCTCGCCGTCTGCGACGTGTTCCTGGACGTTTCTCTGCGTGAGAATTCGGTCGTTTGTTTCGTCCATTCACCAAAATCTGGGATGATGTTTATAACGAGGTTTGTGATTCGGCCCTCGACCGTGACGTGGTGCGGCGTTTTAAAATGTTTGCCTTTCACGCCAAAGAAGGCTGGAGCCTGGGGGGAGACACACCCCCAGCCTCGTGCAGTTATGAGCTAACGTCGTCTTATGTTCGGTTCTGAGTCTGGATGAATGGGATAAATGTATCTGGGTACAGCTAATCTGGATCCACACGTCCTCCTGGATCCAGGAATGTCGGACGATTACGAATAATCACAGGGAGATCTCGCCGCAACGTTTCAGCCACTCTGAAAAGCTGAGTCTAAAAACCGGAGTAAGAAAACATCAGTCAGCGATGGCGTGACTGAGGTGGCAGATGGGAGCTAAAGACGCCGGAGAGAAAGAAGCTGATTTGGCCGCTCGCCGCCGCGTCCACCCACCATTTTACAGACGGACTTGGCGTCCTCGGAGAACTTGCTGGAATATTCCTCCTCCACCTCCCTCACCAGCCGCTCCACTTCCTCCCTCTTGATCTTCTTCTTCCTCTGCTGGAACGGCGACTGGCCCTCGATCATCTCGTACAGCAGGCAGCCCAGCGCCCACCAGTCAGGGCTGAAGGTGTACCGCTCGTTTTTCACCACCTCTGGAGCTGGAGGGGAGCGAGGAGGCGGCGGGAGAGAAATTAGAAATCTGGAGGTGGATGTTTGTACTACAGTAAAAGTACAATTACCACTTTGTAAAAGTCCTGAAATAGATAAACTGAGTACAAACACACAGGAATAACCAAACGTTTCCCAACACTCGAGTGTGAAGTGTAAAAGCTGTTACTGTGAAATTAAATTAAAGTTGGTAAAAACATTTAACGTTCCTTTGAAATGTGTTTGATGTGAAAGCACTTCATACTTTAGTGCAGTGCTCACATAAATGTGCTCAGTAAAGGTCAGAGGTCACTTACACATGTATCCCACTGTTCCCACTCGTCCCTTGATGGTTTCTCCCTCTGGCACATGAACCGCTAGACCCAGGTCTGATATCCTGATGTGACCTGAAGTCACAAACGTTAGCACACATGAGGATAATCGGCTCATTAAAGACAGACTCCATCTGTCCATCCTATCCTGTGGTCCACTCGCTCTACACAGGCTCCTGTTTCTGACTTCTTGAGACTTTCAGTCACGGTGATTCAATGTTAAACAGCTTTGTAGGCCTGCCACTTCTTTTTTCCTCCACTTGTCCAGCATATCTCAGTACATGTTAGCATGCTGAGATCAGTTTTCAGCTAACAGTTGCTAGCTGAATGCAAAATGGCATTAAATACCTTCCAGACTGTCATTTTTATTGATTTATCTAAATAAATGGAAACAAATTATGTTTTTGTGTTAGTAACAAACTGCTAGTTCTTTGCAAACGTGTCTGTTATGTGGACACAACACTGGTTCATCCCCTGAGCTCTTTTTAAGATTGAATTATTGGAAAGTCAGAGTTAAAGTGGTCCAGGTCTGAGCGACTCTCAGCGAGCTGGAGAAGTATTGGTTAAGAAACTTAGTGACAACAGAGTGTGGCTCCCTGTAAAGAAAGGAGGGGTGGCTCAGGACTGTGTTTAGAAATCAGATTCCCATTGAAGGCTGAGATTCATGGAACAAACTAGGGCTGCTCAATTAATCGAATATTAATCTCGATTACGATCTGGGCTTTCAACGATCATTAAAAATGACTGCGCCGATTATTAGCCCCTCCCTCGTGCTTTACTCTCGCGCTGCTCCGTGTGGCAAATCGAGCGCACCTCTCTGCATTTCGAACACGTGTCACAACAATTAAGAGCAGCGGTCTCCAACCTTTTTTGCACCACGGACCGGTTTATGCCCGACAATATTTTCATGGACCGGCCTTTAAGGTGTTGCGGATAAATACAACAAAATAAAACTAGTACCGGTACCGAAAAAAAGAAGATTTATTCATAACACACGTGAAAAGACCCAGGAAAACCGAGTAAACGATAAAATAACGCTGAAAACCAATAAAAACCCTGAAAACTATACATTTCACACCTGAGCCTCAACTCTCACGGCCCGGTACCAAACGACTCACAGACCGGTACCGGTCCGAGGCCCGGGGTTTGGGGACCGCTGATTAAGAGGACCCGAGGGAAGCTCGGGAAGCTAAGCAGAAGTTATTTGGAGAGGAGAGTGACTGCTGCTGGTTGAAAAGAGGTAAAAAAACTTGAGTGGTGTGGAAACATTATGGGTTCATGAGTCAGACGTGGATCAAGTAGACACAGTGTGTAAACTTTGCTACAGTGTCGTAGCTGCACCACAGAGCAACACTGCAAAGTTCACTAAACACAGATGTTTACATTTTTCATTTATTTCTTATATTGCAAATATTTGCACTGTTATCAGTATTTGCACACTATTTTATATTATTTTTGACAATCTTTAAAGTCATTATTCAACACATTGTTATTGTTAAATAAATATCGTCAAATAATCGAGATCTCAGTGAAAATAATCGTGATTATCATTTTTGCCATAATCGAGCAGCCCTAGAACAAACCATCAATCATCAAGTTTTTTCAAACGGAGAATCTCAGATTTAGACGTTCATGCCGTTTGTCTTTAGCTTCAGTCACTCTGTTATGATGATGCGTCAGCAGAGACTGGCGCTGCCTGAGGCGAGTTTCCTGGAGTCAGAGCGCCCTCTGGTGTTTAACAGCAAACACTGAAACTGCAAAAGTGAATCTTGGAGTGGAAGCGGAGCTCGTGTTTACCATAAATGCTTTTTAATCTGTATTTGAGTCAGATAAATATGACTTGGTGCTTCCCAGAGATCTTTAACAAGACCTCATTTTCACCTTCCACCTGCCATATTTTTATTTTCCAAACACTGACTGGAATTACTGCAAAAGTTCATCGTGCAATGTTACTGAAAGATGTGCAGAATTAAAGATTTGATGATGTTTGTGGTGGCGATATCTCCTCCTCGGTAATCGGACTCACCGTGGTCGTCCAGCAGGATGTTTTCTGGCTTTAGGTCCCTACGCAGAAGATAAAGACACGGAGAGTGAGCAGAAAGGCAGGAGCCAATGAGACGAGAGGAAGGTGTCTGGGTGCTCACCTGTAGACGATCCGCTCCCGGTGGAGGTCCTCCAGGCCGCAGCAGATCTCCGCGGTGTAGAAGATGGCTCTCTTCTCATCGAAACCCGCGTCACCCATGTGATAGATGTGAAACTTTAAATCGCCGCCGTTCATGAGAGTCAGCACGAGGCACAGGGCGTCCTTGGTCTCGTAGGCGTACGCTAAACTCACCTGGAGATGGACAGGAGTCGTGTGTTTAAGCATTTGGAGCTGGGAGTGATTCGTGGACTGTTCTAGGGCGGCTTTGCATGATTCACACGACTTTCAGCCGTTTGTGACTAAATTGACGAGCTGATCTGAAAGCTGCTCTAAAGCCCTGAGGTTCAGCTGCTTACACACACACTGCCAACATGCTCACCGAGGCTCCAGCTCTTCATGCACACATGTGGATGTTAGTATGTGGAATCTGTAGGCAACCAATAAGATCTCTGACACTGACTGATGCAGGGGAAATGTGCGCACTGTCCTCAGATGCCGTGCTGACGATAATCTGAGTTTCGCGCCGTCGACTGTTTTCTTTTGAAAACTGTAATCCTTTCAAGTTTAGGAAGTTCAGCATGTTCTGTTCTGCACATAAACACAAAAACCTCGTGCCAAAGATTTCCAAACTGATTAAGATGCGTTAATTAAAGCCGTCTGTGAGTTTTCGCTTTAAACCCCGGGAGACCGCGTAGGCCCGAGAGCCCGGACGAGCCGACTGACGGGCGTCCAAATCAAATAAAAGCTGAACGAAGTCCATCTGGTCGAGAATCAAACCACAGCAGAGACGCTGCAAACCTCGGCGCTGCCTTTTAATTACTGCCACCGCAACGATCCCTCGAGCTGAAGCTGAGATGAGATACTTACTACAAATCTGCTGTTGACTTTCTCCAGGATCTGCTTCTCGTTGAGGGCCATAGACTCTCCTTTCCTCTTCTTTATCCTCTTCTTCTCCAGCTTCTTGCAGGCGTACATTTTCCCCGTGGCTCGTACCTGACACGCACACACCTGCAGAGGACGGGGTGGAAGAAAAAGGACACTTTAGGATCCCTGAAAATATCATCATTTAAAAAAGAAAAATTAAAACCAACAAAACTATGGAAGCCCGTTTCAACCACACAAAAAAGCATCCATAACTCAAAATTTCGAGATATTAACTCAAAATTTTGAGAAAATAACCTGACATTTTGAGTTATGGATACTTTTTTTTTTTTAGTGGTGGAAACAGCTTCTAGGGCTGCACAATTTTGCATAAAATGAGAATCACGATTTTTTTGCTTAGAATTGAGATCACGATTCTCTCACGATTTTCTTTTCCAGTATAAATATTTATTGCACTTATTAACTGCACATCAACTTCGTAACAGTTGAGACTGAACATAAAAACAATAAATAAACATAAAAACAACAAATGTCTCACGTTTTGTCGTTGCTGCAAAATGTTGTACTGCTTGAAATTGCGTCTCCACCGTTGCTCGACGCTGCGTGTATAGAGCAGGTAGAGCAACAATAGAAAAATAGTTGCGGGACGGCACTGTGTAGCGTTTGTCTAGGGTGTTGATCATTTTCCTAAATCCCTCGTTTTGCACAGTGTTGATGGAGCCATATCTTTGGTCAGGTGATAAGTAACAGCCTCCGTAATTTCTTTGTGCCTGGAGGTCGACGGGTATAGGGAAGCGCTGTATAAGGTTCCTGTTATTGATGTTTGGGTGGTTGACCGGGACGGATTTCCTCCTGTCACTTCCTCGTCATCCCTGACGTGCTCTCCGTTGTTTTTTCCCTGCTAATTGTAGCAGCCAGCTTCTGTATCACATGGTATAAGGCTCCGCCCTCGTCATTTGTTGAGCAGGAAGAGTGAGCGCTTGTTTTCATGCAGATTACGTCCCGGATCAAAATGCGGTACAATCGTCGTCTTTTTTTCTTTTTTAAATCGTTGTCATTTGGAAATGAGATCGCACATAAGTATGAATCGAGATCGCGATTTTCTAACGATTAATCATGCAGCCCTACGGGCTTCCATACAAACCCTCGCTGGAAACTGACTGAAAAAAATCATGAAAACTAAAAAAAATATCAAACTATATTAACTGCAGCAAATGAGGAGGAAACGAGTTCACATTGGATTCTATCACATAAACACACAGTTAAAGGAAACTTAATGTTTCAGCTGCAGTGTTAAGGTAAGGAAACAACTCACTACTGACAGGCTGAGAAACACAAGCTGTGGTAAAAACAACCATATTTAAGCTTTTTTAGGGGCGATCGTGGCTCTAGAGTTGGGAGTTTGTCTTGTAATCGGAAGGTTGCCGGTTCGCGCCCCGTCTTGGACAGTCTCGGTCGTTGTGTCCTTGGGCAAGACACTTCACCCGTTGCCTACTGGTGGTGGTCAGAGGGCTCGGTGGTGCCAGTGTCCAGCAGCCTCGCCTCTGTCAGTGCGCCCCAGGGTGGCTGTGGCTACAATGTAGCTGCCATCACCAGTGTGTGAATGTGTGGATGATTGCATGTGTAAAGCGCTTTGGGGTCCTTAGGGACTAATAAAGCGCTATACAAATACAGGCCATTTACCATTTTTTTCTTTTTGACACTGCAAATACAATTATGTTGTATTTGTTACAGTGACGATACAGACATGATGATGATCTTATCCAACATCTTTCAGAGTAAAACTGTTCGACACAGAAGAACCGAAACAAACCCTGGATTTTGTTCTGATTTTGCCAAACTGTACCAGAGGAATGAATTTAAATTCAGACATGCTTCATGGAGCTTGGACGCGGATCAAACATTGTTTTTCTTTCCGGAGAATGCACGGAGGGTTTTGTGATCTTTGCGGTTTGTTGCTTCATTGTCTGCTCTGCGTGTCCCTTTTATTAACTTGCACAAACTTCAGAGGAGAACCTCCAGCTGTGTTCAGTGCAGCGTCCTCCTCCGTCTGGTAGTATCAGTGCTCAGATCATCCTCTGAGCCTGGAGGTAAGATTTGCACGGTTTCATTAAATATACTGAAGTTACTGTACAAAAGCAATCAGCTGACTCTGAGGGGGTCAGATGGGAGGCACTGAACGACCCCAGAGCCCCTCATGCAGGTCAAAGACGGTCAGAAAATGTTAGCACTCCGAATTGCCTTTGTGTATCACTTAAAGGTGTCCCCTGTTTTCTCCTCACCACGACCTTCCTTGTGGTTCCAGTAAATTCGACTCACCGTGATCTGAACCGACAAAACTGACCCTGACTTGTTATCTCATGACCTGATGCGTATACGCCTAATCAGCTATCAGTGTTTGGAATTAAAAAAAAGACTCGTCTCATTAGACGAACAGAGGGCACAGAGACACCATTCAGTGGTGTGTAACAGGATTTAGATGCCTCGATAAAGACCTTCATTTCAGGGGCCAAAGAAAAGATTGAGTTAGGAACACTGAACTCCTCTGCACGATTAGACCGTGTAAAGGTTTCAAGGCATTTGTTTTAGTCTGACCTCAGTGAAACAGCCTGAGCACCCATTTCTCTGAATCTAATGACTGGAACGTAACTGACAGTTTTTCCTTCTGCCCTCTGTTTCTTTGGCCAGTGTTAGGACCCACAAACTCATCTACAGCCTCTGATTCTTAACGGTTGAGATTAAATCCAATAAAAACACGTCTTAAAGTCTAGAACTTTCTGACTTACCAATGCATAACTTTCCATTCAAATCTTCACTGACCTCAAATTAGGGCAGAGCCTCTGAACTTTTAACTCAGGTAACGTTACCTGTATATACTGTAGCTGCTCAAGAAAGACTGTTTTAATGACATTATGGCAACATAACACATTATAATTAAAGTAACAAAAACTTTCAGTACTCACCTCTCCAAAACCACCTTTTCCTAAAACTCTGTACTGTCTGAATGTATTTTTCGTCACTGGTTGCCTGTTTGACAAAGAGAGAAACTCACTTTAACAAACGTCCAATTTAAAAACCAATGTACACGTGTTTAGAAATGAAATGAAAAAAGGATGTTTAGGAAGGCTATAATGATGATATAGCTGAACCAGTTTAAAACCAGTTTAAACTTAAAAAAAAAGCAGTGTTAAGTCTGCTCATTTTCCCTTTGTTTGTTTGTTTGTCTCCAATCAAGAAAAACAAAGAATTGTAAACAAACTTTAACTTCAGACACATAAGAGCCGTTGATGTCACACGAAAAACAGCCACGTTTCTTTTATTACTTTATTTTTTTATTTGTCAAGAGATAAAATTAGAGAGGTAGCCAGCTAACTGCTAATATGGTTAGCAAACAATTTGTAGGCTACTATTAGCATATCGGCTATCATTAGTTAAAAGAAACCCAGTTTTATCTATTAGAGCCTCGCTAGCCTGTTAGGAAATTGACTATGAGGAGAAAACTGGTCAGATGTTCAAGTCGTGGAGATTCTTTGTTTGGTTTTATGGACCAATTTTAACTTTTAGTCTTTGTCTGGTCAATGTTGGCTAATGTTAGCATGAGTGCTTATTTAGATAAATTGCTAAAATTTCATTTGTTTTCTTATTGGATGTGTCAATAATTTTTTTGTTTGATTTTTTTTGTCCTCTTAGTCTCTTTGTCAAATCTAATGCTAATTAGCTATTAGCTTGACATCAGATGCTAGCTATCAGTTAGCGATATAGTCAGTTTTCCTGGGGAGTAGAGAAAACCACTGATAACTTGAATTAGCAGCTATCATCTAAACTTTGTTAGAAGTGATCAACACTGAGTATCTACTTAATACATCTGATATAACAATAATTCATTACTTTAGTTTAACAAAAGTAGATTAAGGCTACGTTCACACTGCAGGCGAAAGCGCATCAAATCCGACTTTTTTGACCCTATGCGACCCATATCCGATCATGCTATGACAGTGTGAACGGCACAAATCCGATCTGGGTCACTTTCGTATGTGGTACTGAATCGATACATATCCGATGTTTTAGAAAGCGACTGCTGTTTGATGGTCATGTCGCATTAAATCCGTCTTTTACGTCACTGACACAAGACAGACGCCAATTATCAGCTCCGGAGAAGACATCATGATCGCTTCCTGACCATCCAGTGAAACTGTTTAGAAGAAAACGTTGGAGAAACGTGAACATTTTATTTGTTCTGTATAATCTACAGATTCTGACAGAAATCTGTAACTATCCTTTGAAGCAGCGCTCCTCTAAAACAGCAATAAGGATCATTATTAGGCTAAATGTAAATAACAAAATAACTTTATAACTTAAAGCAAAATTGTGAAACGTAAAGTCAGAAACAAGTCTTTATATTAAGGTCCATCGGTCAAACAATACTGTTTGGTCTGAGTCTAAACAGAGCGCGTTGTGTGTGACGTCTTCTTTTGCGCATGCACTTTGAAGGTTCACACTAGAGCGCGTTTGCTGTCATGAGCAGACAAAAAAAATCGGATTTGATCAAAAAATTGGAATTGAGCATTAAGACCTGCAGAGTGAACGTAGCCTTAGTGTCTTGTTTTGATCTTCAGGTGACCGTTACTTTAATAATGACATATTGTGTGAAAACTATAAGACACCAGCAGCTCTGCCACCTGTTTGAACAATGCAGTGGTTTGAAATACAGTTTTTCTGTTGACAGACAGTCGTTGGTAAATGGATTGCAGAGAACTGCACACTGTTGTAATAAACACCAGCACCACTGATCTGGACCCTCCTGGGATCAACACTCATCTCATCACCCCTTTGGGCATTTTGGTCATCCAACCGGGTAATTTAAATGGACCCTGGGGCACAGGCTCATGAAACCTGATGACTCATTTACTGCTTAATAAGCCATGGGATGAAAATTCTCCTATTTCTTTTTTCACATTTGCATTTTTTAATAATTGGCATTGGTTTGTGAATATTTGCATTAAGCACATGTGACCTTGGTGCTTTTATTGGCAAATTTCTCTGCCAACAATCATCTTATGTATTCCAATGGAAATCACAAGGAATATGGAAACTTACTAGCAACAAAAGCACCACTCTCTCTGCTGCCCTGCATATTAAAATGTGCAGTAACCCTCACTTTTAATGTGTTAATATCTTTTTATTGACAGTGTTGGAACAGACTAATGAAACTGAAAGATTTTCTCCATCTTTCTCTTTAGGCTTTAATAGCGTGTGGACTGATTTCTATGTCATAAGTTGATAAAGTCACACTGACGCTTACGTCCAATTCCCTTTCCTAATTTCCCAGCATCAACAATGAGCAACACTAGCTAGCATTAGCTTACAAACAGCATATTAATCAACACCAGCACAACAGAGACTCCAACACAACTCCACATACAGGTGAAAAACAATCACAGATCCAGCTTCTGATTTAAATTGAGACATGGCTAGCTAACAGGGTGGGAAGCAAATAATAAATTATTGACATTACTTTGAGAGCCAGTTTCCCCGTTTAGGTTTCTTCACTCTCTCTGACTGCACTCATCATCAGCTGCTTACTATCAGCCATTACCCAGCCCTGCTAAATCAGCCCCATTAGTCTGCGGGCATAAGCTTCTCTTGAGTTAGTCAGTCTCGTTCTTCCAGCAAGAGAGCAATCGGCCTGCACGAGAGAAGCTTTTAAGAAGTACTGACAGGGTAAAATTACTTCCCTTCTTGTCGTCACGTCTGACGCTTTTCTCTCCTTACTTGAAGCACAAAGAGTTTGTTCATCTTTAAGTTCACCAATTAAATCCAAATGTCAGATTTGTTTTGTCCCTTTGTGTCTTTTTGCCTAAGTTAATAAAAGGCAGAAATTCTGAGGTTTATTCAGATTGTGACTTGGCAGCTTTAGTTGAACATTAACTCAAATTTAGGCTCATTTATCAGTTTCTGGCCTCTGATCAGGAGGCTGGAAGAAATGGAGGTATTATGTTTTATAATCTTGTTGGAGACCAAAGGCAAGATGAAAATACCATAATGTCCATTAGGCATTTAATTATTTTCTATCTGAATAAAGTTTAGATTACTTTACTTTGGTTCTTAGCAATCCAAGATGGATAAGACTACAATCCTTGTTTTTGTTCTGATCATATTTCTGAGTTAAACTGCAAGAAGTCATTGAGTTTTTAATGGCAGGCAGACAGAAGTACAGGGAGGACTTTTTCTTTTCAGGACTAAATGAGACATAACTGGCAGTCATTAGTTTATTTCTATAAAGAGGTCCAAGGTCTAAGCCCTGTGGGACCCCACATGCTATCTTTAAGTGATGATGTGATAAATCCTGCTTCCAGGCCCAAATTATTCTGTGTTGTGTTTTTAAAGCTCAGTTTTTAAACCCGTACGATGTAACTACAGCCCATGCAGCAGTACATTAATGACTAACCTCGTATTGTGGATGGATTATCTCAGTTGTTCTCCTGACTGGAGTTTGGTCCGTTTACAGCATCCTGCCATGTGATTGCATTTGTCCCTAACTATCGAAAAGTTAGCGTTCATCCTCCAGCTTCACTGTGTTTATGCTATGCTAACATAGCAGTGTAGCTAGCTAACGTAGCACATCATTATACACCAGCTCGTCCAACTTCAGTAACCCTACAAACGTCACTGCTGTTTCGTTTTCTGTCTTCATTTATGTTGGAAGTGATAACAGAGCTGTACGTTTGAATTTGTTTCCAAAACCTCTCAGTCAGAACATGCTATCTCATGTTTAGATGGAAGCTAGCGAGCTAACTTCCTGCTAACTTCTAACTCCGTTAAATTTCATAAATCCTGTTTTCATGGATGCCTGGATGTTAAGCTTAATTGTTACACCTGGTAAAGCAGCAATGCTGATCTTTTGAGCTTAAACCTGACTATAATTCTTTTAGCCTTGCTGAGCAAAACAACTTCAGGTAAATTTTTTGACTACACTGAACAAATCAATGAATTATACTTCCGAACTATAAATGAGCTAAATTTTCTACTGCCCTCTTAGAGTGACTAAAAATGACATGCAGCTTTATGTAAAACAATTTCTTGTTTTCTGTCTCTCTGATAACTGCGTGGAGACATCTTGAATGACCACGACTTTAATCTCTGTCAGTCAGCAGCACGGCCTGGCTTCACTGCTAAAAGAGAACTTCCACTTATGGTGCTCATTTCTCATGATTTTGCCTCATTTAAAGGAAGGAATTCAGAGCTAGTACTCGAAACTTCAGTCGATGAACTGACAAGTTTGAGGTCAACAACCCTCCGCAGTTCCCGGAAAACCGATCATGCTTTTTAAAAAACTGTTAAACGGCATGTGAGGCTGGAACAAACGAGACTCGTGTTTTATATCTGCTAAACGTGGATCCCTGTAAGATTCCCTGGTTTCCCAAGAGCGTTGTTTCCGCTAATCCATCATGAGCAGAAGTTTAAACAATGAAAGCAAAACAGTCTGCAGGATCCAGAGTTTGTTTGCAGCATCGCTGAAGTTTTCAAAGTGGAGACTGGGAACCATCAGAGAAGCAAACAAACCTGACAAAACTGCCATTATGCCATTGTGTGTCGGCTTACTCCACCACAAACAAATTAACAAAGCACTCATCAGAGCGCGTTTACAGCTGAATACCAGGAATCAGGACCCTGGTGTTTCCTGGGAATCCTCATCAGGAGAAGTCCCTGTGGGAAGTCTGGATTTTGGCTTGTGGATATTTTTCTCAGTGTTGAAAGAAGAAACTATTTCTTCCAATTACTCTGTGTGCTAAAGTGGCAGCGCAGCCATGTGACAGAATATCCTAAGGGAAAAGTTAAGGTCGCCAGATGTGACCTTGAGTGGTTTTACTCAAGGTCCTTCGAGCAGCTGCAGGTCGCTTCATAATTAACCAAACATTTCTAAGGAAGCCACACTGAAATCTTAAAAAAACAAGTCTGACACACAAGACCAAAGAAGAAGAACTTCTTTCATTGTTGGTTCACAAAGATTTGCTTGATCTCAATTCTCTATAAACAGCTTCCCTTTTACTTTTCTTGCAAATGAGCGATAACAAATTAATTAAATACTAATGTGTGAGCCCTGCAACAGACTTGTCCAGTACGGCTGCTGTGATAGGCTGCAGCCCTCCCAAAACCTGAACTGGTTAGTGGAAAAATACTTAATTTTTTATTGTCAAATGTTTCTTTTTGCCAAACTGCAGTTCGTTCATAGACCACCAGGGGGCTCTGGCCCACACTTTGAGACTCCCTGCTGTGTCTATTTTCTGGTGTGATTTAAAAACGATCTACAGCGCCATCTGCTGTGCATAAAAACATGGACGTCTCTTACAGCCAACCAGCAGGGGCCGGCTGCTTGATTTTTATAGGAAGTCCAGTTGTTTAAGTACTCCCTGTGCCAGGAGCAGTTGGGTTTTTTCTGCTCTAGGATGTGTATGATGTCACAGAAGCCACACCCACCTGCTGTTCAAACCTCAAAGATTACAGGAATAGAAAAGTGTAGCTGAAGGTGAATCGCTGCTCTTCCTTCAGGTATTTAGGAGCTGTTTGCAGGACACGTTGGAGCTGTTTGGAGAGATTGTCATCCTTTGTTTTTCTGTAAACCTGTTATCGCTCAGCACAGCTCTGTGGAAGCGTTTATTTCTGAAGACGTGATTAGACACTGCATGATCGAGCAAACGCCCTCAGGTGTTGCTTGAAATTCTGCAGAACCCCCTTTAGGCTGTCTGTTCGAGTAGCTACCCCATAATATCCAACAGAAAAGTGAAACATCCCCATTGAGCAATTTCCAAATCAGATTTTTAAACGTGTGACGGTGATTTTGTTTGTAAAGACTGTTGAAGCAGCTGAGCGTGTTCATACTGGTCCTGTGGAGGATTTAGTGCCTCTGAATGCACCTGAGTTTGTTTTTTTTTAAGTTGAAGAAGTTGCTGCACACAGAGAGCAGAAAGAAAGAAGGAGAAAGAGAAAGTTGGTGTTTATGCTTAAATGTTACCTCTCCAGCCATTTCCACTGGAGGAACCTGTTGTAGTACATGCTGTCGAGGTAGTCTGCGAAGGGCGCCATGCTCAGGTAGTCGTGGATCAGTCTGGAAAACACATGACACACAACAGCTGTCAGTTTCACACTGAATTCAGCTTCATCACTGAGAGCTCTCCGATCATTTAAGTCATTTAAGTCAACAATCTAATTATTTCTGCGTCTCCTGTTTGCTGTGATTTGACTTGGTTAAGGTGAACCTCACACTGGACTCTCAGGAAAATGAAGGATTTTCAGTAGGGCTCGGCGATATGGCCTAAAATTCATATCGCGATATAATTTGAAGCATGTGCGGTAACGATATATATCGCGATATATTCTTTTCTTCTGTATAACGTATTTTCCACACTATAAGACGCACTTAAAATCCTTTAATCCTTTAAGTGCTTCATCTCTTTGCTATGACTGTCGGCATAATTTGCAGATGATAATAGTAGCCGCTGCGTTGCTTTCGACCAAAACAGGCGCAGCTTGATGACATCATCAACATGCGCTATCGCGATAGAGCGGTATAGTCAAAATCTCTATCGTCAGCCAAATTTATATAATTTCTATCGTATATCGTTTATATCGCCCACCCCTAATTTTCAGGTATTTTATTCCCTTCATGTGGACACAAACCCGCCGAGTTGAACATGACTTTGTTGTGAGTTGGGATGTTCCTGGTGACACTTTATTAGTGATTAAACGACTCAGAGGGGCTCAGAGCAGAGCTAATGGTCCTCCACATCGAAAGGAGTCAGTCCATGCTCAGGACACTGAGTAGGACACCTCCCAGCAGACCCCTACTAGGAGGAGGGACATGCTGCAGAGATGATATAACATGTCAGAGGCCCACACTGTCTCTGCGGATGAGCTGGTGGAGGTGCCGCTCCATCCTGCACTCAGATAAGCAATATGGACGGATGGCTGGACAACGGAGAGATCTCAGAGTAGTCGAGTCATCTAAAAGCCAGAAAAAAAAAGGTACTGTGCAGACTAACTCTGTGGCGAGGCGTGGTCTGAGTCTGCTGCAGGTGAGATGGACGCACCTGCACAGCATCTGCAATCACCTCGCCAGTGCAAACTGTTGTTAGTTTTGTTGTTGTTGGTGTGTGTCCGGCTGTGAGCTGCAGGCGAGGTGTTTGAGTCTACAGCAAACGTTAATAAGATGCTGCAAAGCATGCAAACATCGCTGGGGCTGTCATGGTTTTATCACAAACCCGTTTGCTTACTTCCTGTTTTGGATGCTCCTGAAATCCTGCAGGTCTCACAGTAAACCTCTCTTACACACCTCTTCGTCGGTCATCAGTGTCCTCAATGAGACTCTGCTTCGATGCACAGGCTACAGCGTTAGCCATAAATGTTTCATCCTTGGGTGCCCTGTATGCATCCTGCAGTAAGCCTCCGGTGGACGTTAGAGGAACTGCAGGTTACCCTCAGCCACAGAGTGACCCACACAGAGCTTTGAATGGTCTACTGTCAGCTGTAAGATGACGCACGATGGCTGCTTTTGCAGTTCAGAGATCGTGGTGTTGATTTTGCTTCTCTGCGCTGCGTCACGCCTACGCAGTGATGAAGAGTGATAGCACACCGCATCAGAGAAGCAGCATTAAATGTATTCTTATTATTTTTACAACCTGCTCAAGTTAGTTAGTTTTGTTTTACGTCATCTGCAGCCTGACAAACAGCCTCCGATACTGCAGATGTTACAAAGACTCAGGGCTTTAAAATGAAACTGTGATTATTGGAATTTCATTGTCACACATCTCTCTGTATGCTGTCGGCTCTTAGCCTCACATCCTGAAGCACCGTGAGGCGACTGTTGTTGTGGTTTGGCGCGATATAAATAAAACTGAATTGAATTATTGTTGCCTAACAAAAAACCCCAGAAACACGTTATTAGATGGAGAACTCTTCGGGCGTTTGGTCCTCCTCTGGGCCAATCATAGCCCCTCACACACACAACACTCAGGACACAACGTTGACTTTATCACCTTCTAAAAATCGACGCTGCTCTGAACTCTGACTTCAGTTGGACTCGAGCCTTGTGACTTTAAAGACTTCGCACGGGGGCGACATCAAAGCCCGGCTGCCGGTTTCTCTGCAGGGCCCTCGATGTTAACCAGAGATATTTCTGGATAAGCGCTAACGCCGACACCCTCGACACAAAGGGATGTTTTATTTCATGCAGAATGGATAAAGTCTGTCATATCTGCACAGCTGAATCTCTTATATTTGACATTAAGTGGCAATTTCTCTGCCGCGCCTACACAAACAGGGCATTGTTCAAACAAACGCTGATTCGTTTCCAAGCTCATCACACGCTCGGAAAATCTGCAGCTTCTCAAACGAAGATGTAATCAAATTTCCCTTCATGTGTCCATAAAATGAAGCGTCTGAGTAGGAAGATTCTGGGGGAAATATTTTTTTGTGAAACGGAGACAAAACGCACATCACTGCCCATCCACAGAGTCGGGTTAACCCTTTAAGACCTAGAACCAAGTCCGCCAGAGCTTATATTATATTTTTACATGCTGTGGAGCCATTTTTGGGAGCATTTCAAGTTGCTATACATCAATACAACCATTACAGCCTAACTTTTAATAATATGTCTGCATTAAGTGCATAGTAATTACATAGATTGCAAAAAAGTGCAATAAACTACAAAGAAATTGAAAATCCTTTTTGTCTTTTTAACATATATTTCTAGTTAGAGAAATTTAAGAGGCTTATCCCTCAAAACTGTAAATAGAAAAAAGTTGCACAAACTAGTTTCCCACCACAGGAAATTTATTTTAACTGTCTTCATAGTTTTATTTTTGAAATACACCAATTTTTATACACTGCAGGAAAAGCGAAAATAAATATTATAATGCAAATTTGCAAAAAAGCAGCATATGCATCAAAATAAACTATTTCCAGCAGTGCAATATGAGTCCTAAGCATCCCAGAAACGACACAGAAAGTCATAAAGTCAAACATAACTTTTAAAAACACCAGTATAGGCTCATGAGGCCCTGATGGTAAAAAACTACATTTTCCCCGAAAATGACGTCACTTCCTGTTTCGGGCAGGTCATGGCGGACATGCGATGGTTCGCGCTGACGTCTATTCCATCGTAGGAAGTGTTATGAACAGCTGATCGGATCAGCAAAGCGTGTTTCTGGAATATTATGTTTTTGTTGCTGCATGTGCTTTTTATGCAGTTTTTGCAAAACTATATGTGGAAGGAAACTGTGACCGAGGACAAGCTGATGGCATAAGATGTAAGTACAACTCCTCCGGTTTCATATGCAAAATAAATTATTGCGCTAGCTCACGTGGTTGCAGAGCTACCGGGATTTAAAAGTAGTTACGCAAAATGGAGCGTGCTGCTCTGACCGGCTTTAAAGGGTTAAATGAGGGGTTAAAGGGTTAAAGCGGCAGCAGGCGAAGCAGAATATTCCAGATCTTGTGATCTTCCCAGTAAAGTGAAGGTTGGACTTGAGATAGGATCTGGATGTGGCACATTCATCTTTTTGTCTGCTCGTCTTATTTTGTCGTAGTCAGCTGTTGGTGCCGTTACTCGTGTGTTTGACCATCATCAGGTAAATGCTGACGCCATAAACGAGTCGTAGAGTTCAAAGGCTTTTTGTGAGAAAGCATGGACAAAAAGAGCAGCTGTTGTATTTTAAATATTTCGAGGTAAAAGAATACATCTGACTCAGCTGATTTAATTTATTTACCCTGAAACTGTTTCTTACTCCAGTTTGTAAATGGTGCTGTGGATCCCAGCTTTACTAAACTGCAGTGAAAGGGAAGGTTAAAAGTACAACCAGATTATTTTGGTTTTATGGGTTTCCACTGTGGTTTGTAAACTGATGTCATTAGATGTACATTAGAGTCAGGAAATAACACCTCGGCCTGTTCATCGGTTTCCTAACAATAATATCTGGTGACGTCTTTGGTTGGCGGATGGTCTCAGCTCTGAATCTTTTTCTGATTTTCTTTGAAAACAGTTTGTTATGGACTGGTTTCACTGGTCTGGATCACTGAGATCAAACTAAAGGAACTCGGTGTATCGTTTCCAGTTTGAAGCGCACCTGTTTGTGTGATTTTTGGCTCTTAGGGCGCTTCAGGAGGCTGGGTCAGGTTCGTGTGACCCGCGGTGCTGAACAAAGACCGAGGATTCTTGTTTCAGCCTTAGGGCTGCTTACTCCTGACTGTAAGGTGTGTGGGGGGGTCTCAGATTTAATTTCTTTGATTTATCTAACAGCTGAGGTTTTGCATTTGTGTTACAAGTAACTTTTTGTTTATGTTTTTTGGTAGTATCCCCTTGCCCAGTGAAAACCTCTCAACCTTAATGTTCCAGGGTCCGAGGTGAGCGAGAGTCCGAACAAGCCTTAAAAAAGCTGATCTGATTAAACTGGGGAAATATATCCTTAAAAACCCTGCAATCTTACTTGGTGCAGTCCTTGAAGAGGTCTTTGCAGGCCTCCTGCTGCAGCCTCTCTGTGCACTGAGCCATCATGGCCTCCTCCACCTCAGGCACGTGGTCCTCTGACTGCACAGGAAAAAACATGAAATCCAGGTGAAAACAGTGAATCAGCTCCGACTGTAACTCTGACAGAGAGAGCCGGGCGGATGAGGTTTGAGACGGAGCTGGGAGGTGTTCGTGTTCGTCTGCAGGTTCAGACCTGCACGTTCACGCTCACACAGAATTAGCTGGAAACATCAGGGCGGAGCTTTAGCCTGAACTACGAGGCGAGGCCAGGATTTCTTTCTGATCTGCTTCACTGATCCTGACACAGGCAATGACCAATCAGAGTATCAGAAGCACTGATGCTGGTCAGGCATCAGACTACCTATCTCACCTGGCCTGGAAACACCTGAGGTAGAGAGAAAAGACTTTTGACCCTCTTACTATCAAACACAGAGATCTGATTGGTCAGCAGGCGGTGATCTCTTATGTCAAACATAACCTTCGCCTGCTGAGAAGTGAACCACCTTCATGACACTGAAACTTCAGGATTATCCTGAAGTTAACCTCACAAACCCTGCTTCATAGTTACATCATCATAAGGTCAGCCAATGAGCAGCTCTGCTCCCGTCATCAGCTGATTAAATCTGATTCTCCATCAGATTTCCTTCTTGACGAGCCGGACTGAGTGCTTCCTCCTGAGTGATGCGTTCAGGGACGCTCTAGAGGCAGGTGTTTTAAAATTCAACCACAGTGGCGGCTTTTAACAGAAGACAGTCGAACCTTCTGCTACAAAACTGGCTGAAAAAATAATAACAGTAAAAAACTAAAAAATACAAATAAATTTAGCACTTTGTCCAAAACTCAGTGACTCTATTCAGTCTGCTGTGATGACGAGTTTTATTAATTTACTCCACTGGGCAGGTCATGTATTTTGAATAAAATTATCAAATAAATGTATAGTGCACACTGTCACAGCACACTGGTACCTACAGACAGAAACAATGTAAAACATGGAAAAGATTTGACGACTTTTGGTCTGATATTTTTGTCAATGAATGCATCATTAATAAAAGTTTAAATCACTCCTACAGAGCTCCTCTGCTACTTTGACAACAAAACTGATGTTTTGTTATCAAATCCAAGATCGTCCAATGCAATAATTTTCTTTAAACATCACAGTTTGGACACTTTTCAGGTGATTTTTGTAGATATTTTCTTATGTTTGTGACACATTTAATGACCGCCAGTGGAAACCTTTTGGTCATTTGATGGTCGTTGGTCTTCTGTTTGGGCTTGTTTCTTCTTCCTGCTTCAGAAGGAAATGAGCTTTGAGCTATCTCTGATCCTGTACATGTGGGCAATAAACAATAAAAATACTAACAGATATCATCCTAATAAAAATACAACGATGTCAGACCTGACAGGAAACATCAGAGAGTACCTTTGGGTTGAAGTATTTTTCGATGAGCTCCTGTCCGCACTCCTTCCTCTTCTCATCCGGTGTCACCTCGTAATCCGCCTGCAGAGAAACGCATACATCAGCATGCTGTTAGCAGGCACTAATACTTAAATAACACAATCTGAGGACAAAACCGTGCTCAACTTATTTCAGTGAATTCATTTACTGCCATGACCTGAGTTTACTTTTTGTTTGTGACATTATGTTCTAGGGCCTTTGTATTTCTTAGTACGAAGAAAGTTTAACCAAGAAGGCTTTAGCGCTTGAACCTACCCAGGTAGCTTTTAGCATTAAATCCAAGCAAGTCAATTTTAATGTTTGAGGCAAGCTAAGTAACTTATCAATTATTGCTGAGTATTTTTTAATCACTTGAAATAAAGTCGTTTTTGTAATTAGGGTTAACCAAGTAATTCTTAGCAATTAACAATAATTAATTAGCTTTTAGCTATTGATGCTAACAAAGTAGTTTTTAGCAATTGATGCTAACCAAGTAGCATTTAGCAATTGACGCTAACAAGGTTGCTTTTAGCATTTGAGGCTAAGTAGTTTTTAGCAATTGATGCTAACCGGGTTGCTTTTAGCATTTGAGGCTAAGTAGTTTTTAGCAATTGATGCTAACCGGGTTGCTTTTAGCATTTGAGGCTAAGTAGTTTTTAGCAATTAATGCTAACCGGGCTGCTTTTAGCATTTGAGGCTAAGTAGTTTTTAGCAATTGATGCTAACCGGGTTGCTTTTAGCATCTGAGGCTAAGTAGTTTTTAGCAATTGATGCTAACTGGGTAGCTTTTAGCATTTTAAACTAACTAAAGAGTTTTTAGCACTTAAGACAAACAAGGTAGTTTGCGGCATCTCAAGCTAAATAAGGAGTTTTGAGAATTTCTGCACTACAATGTGACACTGCCAGACCTTCAAAAAGAGAAGAGTACCAGGATGTGGTTTTCAGTAGCTGTATTTTTTTTTAGCATCCTGTCATCAAAACACCTGACTAATAATAATGGATTGCATTTATATAGGGCTATCTAAACAGAGTTAGAGAAGTGTTTGGGTTAAAGTGAACTCTTTTCTTTTTCGATATAAGCTCATTTACATTTTACATGCATTTCTGCATATGACCACTAGATGTCATTTCATTTAAAAACATAACTCAGTCATTAATTTGGACAGAATCTGATAAAACTGTGAATATATGATGACAGTATTGAAGGCACACAATATTGATTGCTCAGCTGAACTACCAGCGTCGTGTGTGTCCCCTGCAGCCTCCTCTCGGCTTCAGAAAACCCACTTTATGAGTTAATTGAAGACTTTTTGCAGCCCTCCTCCCCCACACCTGAACCGATTGCATCTACTCCTCCCTGTGAATGACCTGCAGTAAACTGAGCCTGACTGGAAAACCCCAAAGTGCTTCCTCTCCCCTCTGGCAGCGAGAGCCTGTAAACTAATGCTAAGTGACAGCGGAGACGGTTCAAATCTCATTTTCCCCTCTCCATCTCGTCCTCTCGTAGGGCTCTCAGAGACGAGACGGGAAGCGGTTGTGGGGTAAAAGGGAGCATAATTGCTTCGAATGCGAGTTGAAAACTGCAAAGCCATCAAGACTGGAGTCAGCTGAGCAGAGCAGACTGTCTTCATCAACCTCCTCTACCTCAGCAGATAGGACTGCAACCATTACCTGATCCACTTTAACAAATCATTTCTACTGTTAATAACACCAAATTGGCAAAACTTAAAGAAATGCAGGCTTAAAAGGTTAATCTGACATTACCTCACACTGATGAGCCTCCGCAGTTACAACCTTCTGACAGCTTTCATTTGTTTTTACTACTTTCCCATATTAGCAGGTGAAATTTGACTTACCCTTGCCCTTACCTAAGATCAGACAGGATTAGCCATGAACCAGGACAGTTAATATTAAAATAATCCCACACTTCCTGTCTGAATGGGGCTTAATGTTTGTTTTTGTTCTGAGTGTGATACTGTCTGACAGGTCAAAGAGCTCTTAATGCTTCAAACCCTCATTTGTTATGAACTTTTGCACAGAGATTCATGGTCTCTGCAGAGTGAACCCTACAAACACTGATTATCCTCTGACTTATCACCAGCAGGTGGTTTCAGATCAGAGTTTAAGATTTTGGACTTGTTCAAACTTGTTATTGCACTGACTGGATAGATTTCCCAGGGGATGAACCCTCAACTCAAGACAACGTGCAGCGGTTTTGGACTCTATAAAACTGAAATACCTTGAGTGTAATCACATGGACTGGATTTTTGTAAACACATCCCGAGAGGATAATCACAGATGACAGTGATGAATTACTGATATTTAACACGTAGGGACATCTAGAAATCTGTGGTCTCTGGAGGACGACCCCTCAATTCTTTAAACTGCTGATTTGTGCTCCTCTTCATCTTTTGAGTGGTTCAAACCAAAATATTTCCAGTATAATTTGGTAGATTAATATTCAATTTGTATGCATATCCCCAGAGGATAAACACAGATGACAGTGATGAAGTAATACACAGAGTAGGGATGCAACGATACCAATTTTTTCAAACCGATACGATACCGATACTTGGATCTGAGTACTTGCCGATACAGAGTACAAAAAACAATACTTCTACCACACACACAAATACAATTGATTGGAAGACAGGTTTTATTATATTCCCTGCCGATAAAAAATAAAATCTTAATAAAAATGACCACAAAAAAATTTCAAGTGAAAAATAAGCACTTCTGTTAAATTATTGCAGAGTCTCCACATTGTAATTTAACAAAATATCACTGAACTATTGGCACTGTCTCGAGCTTTCAGAATAATAAATAAACACTTCTGTTTGGGATAAAAGAAATACAAATTAGGTTTGCGAATAAAATAAACTTTTAAATTATTGCAGAGTGTCCATATTGTAAACAAACAAACAAAATAATTATTATTAAATAAATAATAAAATATAAAAAAATTATAAAATAAATAATAAATAAAATAATAATTGGCCCCCTAGTGGCCAATCTAAAAAACTACAACAGAAATGACAAGCCACCCTCTGATTAATGAAATAAGTTGGTATCGGTTCATGGTATCGGTTAACTTTTACGAGTATGAGTACACACACATTTTACAGTATCGGCCCCGATACCCGATACCAGTATCGGTATCGGTGCATCCCTAACACAGAGGCACCAAGAAAGTCGTGGTCCCCAGAAAGTCCTCGTTCAAAACAATCATCAACAAATTCATGACTAAAAAACCTGAACATCAGGATTCCCAGCTAAACCCTTAATTCCAACCTTCCCCCTGACGAACCTGAAGTTGTGAGGACCACTCTGAATGACCTCATAAAGCAGAAATGTCCCCACTGTAATGGTTTTAGATACAGAAACACACTGTGCGACCTCATCTGCTGCAGTAAACGAGTCATAACTCGCTCCGCTCACTTCAGGAATGCTTCCCTCACACTTTGTTTCATTCCCACCGCAGTGTGTGTGTGACGGGGATACAGCATGGGAGGTAGGAAAGAGCGACTCAGTGACGCAGATTGTTCCCAGAAGTCAAGAGTTCCTGTATTTCATTAAACAGATATTAAACCCTACTTCCTCCTCCTCATCTTCAAGTGCTCCATTTGGGCATTCAGGGTAATTAAACTCGCCAATCAGGGTCAGTTCACCCGAAGAAAAAAAAGAACATTTTCCCACAGCTCAGCGTTGGCCTGCTCGGACAGTTGGACATTTGCATTTATTTTGGGCGACTCGAATCCTGAAAAAACTGTTTATGTATCACAGCAGAAAAAAGCATAAATAGGCCACTTTACCGTGCTCTGTTACTGTGTGTTACTTCCTGCTGTAAACTGAGAGCAGCATTTAGCTGATAATGAGCTAACTTCCTTTATCAATGTGAGTCGTTGGAGGCTAAAAACCAGCTAAAAGTGAGTGGATATTGTGCATGTAGTGCTATAATCACAACGTTTAAATGTCAAAGTGTTTGTTTCCTGTTAAAGGCCTGCTGCTGTATATTCTACCTCATTTCCTGTCATATATCGGGTGCTTGTATTAAAGCTACTAAATAACGATGTTACACCTGGTCCAGTTTAGAGAGCACTGCCTCGTTCTCTAACGGTATCAATGACAGAAATGACCCAGGATTTCTTACAGGAGCGCCTCCTCCACCTCCTCACACAGCCCTAAAACACAGTGCTGAACAATGAGGTCTTCAAACTGCCTGAAGCAGATCTAAACAACACATTAATCTAACGGATTAATTACAAGCTGCAGTTAAATGTCAGATCCGTACTAACACTGATAAGTGTGCTAACTCACTCAGTCAGCCTCTTTCACTGTTGCAGCCACACTGAACTCACAGCCAGTGTAGCCAACTCCTCAGTAAGGAAAATCGCTATTGGCTGTCCTAAAAGTCGCTAGAAGTCGCTAAATGATGTCATCGCCTAATTTGCATAATTAGTCATGCTAATGTAATTGTAACCTACGTTGTTGGAGAGAGAAATAACATCGTGGAAGAGACATAAAGTGAGTAAAAAACGTCCTAAATGCATTTAGAGTTTATTTAGAACTACAAATTAAATTTCTTTTAGCAATTATTGGTTTTTTGTAAGGTCACAATTCCAACCCTGCTCCTTTACCCGGGCTTGGACCGGCAAAAGTGACCCGAAATAGGCATTCTGGTGGAGTTACTTTGTGTGCGTGTGTTTATAAGTAGTTTTAAACCTTGTGATCCACAAAACAGCATAAGAGTAAAAGAAGAACTGACTGCGTTACAGCACCCGCTGCTTGTTGAGAGTAAAAGCGATATGTGCTTTCACGTCTTTAGGGGGTCTGAAAAGTCGCTAAATATAGCGACAAAGTCGCTAAGTTGGCAACACTGCTCACAGCTTAAAGCAAACACACATTAATAAACAGCTGTATCAGTTTTCCTGCCACACAAACCCTCAGATGATACTTTCAGTCTGTATTAAGTGTTTAAACTCAGAAACAGTTTAATCGTGTCTGTTCCTCTCTGCTGTCAGCTGACCTCTCCGTGTCTGATTGGTCACGCTGTTTTCACGTTAACGCGTACGTGGGGAGGCTGATAAACCCTGGGCTCGCAGGACAGTCTGACCCCTGCAGAGAAAGATGCTGAGGCTGGACACACACGAGCACACAAAGAGAAGAGGTCAGACGAAGACGGCTCCGCTTACCACGGCGTCCAGGAACTTGACGCAGCGCTTCAGCTCGGGTCGAGTCTCGCAGAACTGCCTGAAGAGCAGCCGTCCGATCGGCTGCCGCTCGCAGAGGCTGCTGTAGTCCTTCTCTGCAGAGACACGGAGGCAAGCGAGGTCATCGTTACACAGATCTGAATCACAGGAGGCCTGCCTACACTGATGGAAGAAACTATTCTCACATACTTCATTTATCTGGACACAAACGTGCACGTTGTTTAATCCAGAATCAGTCTGTGAATGCTCTCAGGTTAAGCCCATTGCACACTGAGCGTGCTGCGAAAGAGCAACACAGAACATTTCAGATGCAAACTTATTGCGTAACATAAACGCCTTTATGCAGAAAATAAAGCTCAAAGCGAGCACACGGATGTCTGATTGATCAGATCTGTTTATTGGATCTGAAAAATCGAGCTTCATCCAGAAAACTCACGTGGAGTAAAAGGCTGGATTAAGAATAGGCGAATCCAAATGCAGGAAAGATTTACATGATTTAACATGTTTGGTGTGTAGAGGTCTTTGAGGCGCCTGAAGGACACAGGAGTTTAACTTTGGTGCTTTTTAACATCTTTTTCCATCATTTTTAATCCTCAGAGCTTCAGAAGCTCAGGAAGCAACTTTCAGAGCTCTGATAAAAACTGCAACCAGATCAATCCAACACCCACTCCAAAGGTCACAATCTAAACACAAACTCTGGGTTCTTTTCTATAACAAACTTCAAGCTTCAAATTAGGGCTGCCACGATTAGTCGACTATCAAAATCGTCGACGACTGATTTAATAGTCGACACGTCGTTTGAAGCTTTGTAAGATCCCAAAAGACGCAGGAATAAGTAGTAGGATTTAAGAGTGTAATAACGGACTGAAACAGAAGATGGCAGCACTGCATGTACAAGGATGCCAGCTGCCGTTAAACCCCGAAGAAGGAGAAGAAGAAGCTGTGTCCCAGAATTCATAGCGCAGCCCAGCTCAGTTTCCAACAATGGCAGCAGCTAGTTAGTTTTAATATTACTCTTATTATTCTTTCTGGGTCACAAAATAAACATTTAACATATTTTCAGGCGAGAATGTAGCTGTGTAAACCTCAAATATCTGCTCAGTTTATCAAGACACCACATATTTTCAAAAGCGCTCCGACGTTTTTGGAGACGTCTGTTAGCCACTAGCTCGATAGCTAGCCGGGGGCTAGGCTAACTAGAGCCGTGAGAACACCGGACTCCTGCAAATCGTTTTCAAACCCACCGCCGTCTTTCGCTACTCAGGTTAAACATGATATATAAGTCACTTAGATAACTTAAAAATGTTATTGTTTGGCTTTTTTTTAGTATTTTATTTGTTCCTGAGTAAATCGGTTTGGCTGAGATTAAAGTTATAGTTTTTACACAGCTGAATAAACGTCAAGCAGACAGCTGATTATCAGAAGTGTGAGATGCTCGAGAATTTACTCCGGTGTCCTGTTATATTTTAGATAGCAAGGAGTTTATTAAACTTCACCAAAACAATTTGCAAATTTCATTAAAATTTAATAAACTCTCATTTTGTCTTTATTTTTAGTTAGCACATACCTTAAACACTTACAGCTGTGAGCTAATGATAGTTATATAAGAGCAGATGCTGCTGGTGCAATAAACTGTACGTGTTACGTCCAATGGATGATGATCTGATTGGTCAACTAATCGCAAAAATAATCGGTGACTAGTCGACTATCAAAATAATCGTTTGTGGCAGCCCTACTTCAAATTAAATCAGACCCTCACAGGAAGTACAAAGTAGCACGCAACCTTAACCTCACCTTATACCCTGTGGCTATTTACAACGTAGAAAATTCATCAGATGAAATTTGCTTTCGACACAGTTTTTCTTTCCCAAACATTTTTACTTCCTTCTAAATAAAAGCTGACTTTTTATAACATAAATAATAAAGTTCCTGCAAGCAAAACAGCAGGTTTATGCAAATACGCTGGTATTTGATTATTCCATGGATCAGTGTCGTTCCTGTTATGCTGCGAGCACCAAACATGTTCTTATTATCTTATTATTGTTGTTTCTGATGCACTGCATTATTAGAAGGCTCTAGAAAAACAAAGTCGGATGGGCGCTTATTTCTCCATGTAGAGAATGGAGGTTAGAAAATGTTTTCTGAGGAAGGAAACATGCTCAGCACATTTGTGAGGCAGGAACTGTTGTGAAAGACTGAATGTAAATGCTAAAGAGGCAGCGCACTTTCTTATAGCATTAAAGGAGCAGGCCTCGCTCAGTGAACGCTGGAGACCCTGTGACTGACGGAGGAGTAAACCTTTCTGTCACATCGATCAGTCTGACCTTTTCGCTCTTTTCCTCGTCTCTCACGCCGACCGCCCCGATCTTCAGTGAATCGCATTTGCTTGTGCGTGAAGCTTCCTGAGTTGTTTTGCATGCGTACGAGTCACAGATGCAAATCCACGTTTCCTTGTTAGCGTTTCTATTTTTTCCCCTCAAACACAGCTGGACAGATGAACTGAAACGACCCCAGATATCAATCTAAAACCTCCTCATGCGAGTGTGTTTTTGTTTTTGCTGTACATCTGCTGAGTCGTTTCCTGTTGATGACCCACTGACTGACGGTTACTGATGCCTCGTTCCGTCAGGTTCTCCTCTGTTTTATCCTACTTTGAGATTTTCTGCTCTAGTTGTCTCTGCTCTGCCCTTTGTCCCGCTCTCCTCTCCTCTAATGATCTCTTCTCTCTCTGATGTTCCACTTAAGTCCCGCTGCAGAGAGAACAGAGAAGCTAAGTGTGCGGCAAAGGGAATAAATCTGTGGATGACAAAGGACATGAGAGAGAGAACGACGAGAAAAAGGCTGATTATGGACGTTTTGAGACATGATAGTTGTGATATACATGAATGGAGATCCAGGCTGTAGAGAACATGCTGTACATTAACACGCAGAAAACAAAGAGGCCTCTGTCGGGTGTCCTGTTGGCTTCGAAGGCCCTGCAGTGAAAGTGAGTTTCACTGCAGGGCCTCCATCGCTTTATACAGCGTCACACTGATATTAAGTGCACCGGTTTGTTCTAGAATGAGCCGAACGACTATCAATAACCATCCAAAACATCTAACAGGAGGAAAGGTCAGCAGAAAAAAACAGAGTTACTGTTTCCTTCCTTTCAAACCAGCTTGGTAGGAAAATCCAAGCAGATTAGCAGCGTCTGAAATACTCAAACCGGGAAAATCTTCCTCATTCTGGGGCTCAGACTGAACGTCAGCAGGTTATCTCGAGCTGCCACCGTGTGATAGGATGTCTGTGTTAATGACCAGTTGAACAAGTGGATGGTGAGTGTATATATTGTAGGATGTATTTGGTAAAAGGAAGCAGTAAACCTCAGAGCAGCAGCAGCACAATAAAAAAGATTATTTTCATTAACCCTTTAAAACCGGTCGGAGCAGCACGCTCCGTTTTGCGTAACTATTTTTAAATCCCGGTAGCTCTGCAACCACGTGAGCTAGCGCAATAATTTTTTTTGCATATGAAACCGGAGGAGTTGTACTTACATCTTATGCCATCAGCTTGTCCTCGGTCACAGTTTCCTTCCACATATAACTTTGCAAAAACTGCATAAAAAGCACTTGCAGCAACAAAAACATAATATTCCAGAAACACGCTTTGCCGATCCGATCAGCTGTTTGTAACACTTCCTATGTTGGAATAGACGTCAGCACGAACTATCGCATGTCCGCCATGACCTGCCCGAAACCGGAAGTGACGTCATTTTGCAGAAATGTAGTTTTTTACCATCAGGGCCTCATGAGCCTATACTGGTGTTTTTAAAAGTTATCTTTGACTTTATGACTTTCTGTGTCGTTTCTGGGATGCTTAGGACTCATATTGCACTGCTGGAAATAGTTTATTTTGATGCATATGCTGCTTTTTTGCAAATTTGCACTATAATATTTATTTTCGTTTTTCCTGCAGTATATATAAATTGGTGTATCTCAAAAATAAAACTATGAAGACACTCAAAATAAATTTCCTGTGGTGGGAAACTATTTTGTGCAACTTTTTTGTATTTACAGTTTGGAGGGATAAGCCTCTTAAATTTCTCTACTAGAAATATATGTTAAAAAACAAAAACGATTTTCAATTTTTTTGTAGTTTATTGCACTTTTTTGCAATTTATGTAATTACTATGCACTTAATGCAGACATATTGTTAAAATTTAGGCTATAATGGTTGTATTGATGTATAGCAACTTGAAATGCTCCCAAAAATGGCTCCACAGCATGTAAAAATATAATATAAGCTCTGGCGGACTTGGTTCTATGGTAGGTCTTAAAGGGTTAAATCCTACTTAACCCCTGATTATGAACATCTATGAATCTTAGTTATTAGCACTTACATAGAAAAATGCTGGTTGTGCAAGTTGTGCAAAGTGCTTTGACGAGTAGAAAAGTGCTGTATATGAACCAGAGCAGTTAGCATCCTTTATTTTGTCGCCCTGGAAGTTGCTGCATGGTTACAGCATCACCACCCTGACGAAGCAGCCGGTTCCCTCTTCCTCTCTCTGGGTTGTTCGGTTCTATTTAAACCATAAACATATTCCTATGATTCAGCAGCTGAACACTGAAACCAGTGTGGACCTACTTTACTGTAATATCATGTTACTCTAATGGCCTCTTATGAGGACTGAGGGGGAGGCGGAGGCGGAGGAGAAAGCATCAATCGAGACTAAAGATGCTTTCATCTGTGCAGAGGAGGACGTGCGGTGAAACTCCCAGCACGTGTTTCTCAGGTTCGGCGAACAGCAGAGTCGCCGAGGCACAAACAGACAGAAAAACACACTTTGTGTTTTGCTGCCTCGACTCTGCACACAACAAGAAAGCACATGTCCGAGTGCATCGCAGGGCCAATCTTCAGTTTTTTGTTTTTAATCGGTGCTGGTGAAATGTGTCGTAACAAAGGGAGAACATCTGTAAGATCTCTGTTGTGCAACACAGAAATGTCTCACGTTGCTCGCGGCATAATTACATAACAATAAATGATGTTCGTATCAGGGGATGAGAGGAAAAGAGGCTCCTGAATAGCTTCCTCCCACTCGTCGTCGTTCTTCTGGTTACAAAAAAGTCTCGAGGATGAATCGTGACTTCCTTCTTCGTCTGTCAGCTCACTTTCTAATCCTCTGTTTTTACTTTCCTCCTTCTGGCCTATCAGCCCTGCAGCACCTCTGCTCCCCTCTGTGGGACATCAGCATTTCAAACTGTACTGTATGTGGTTTTAACGCTGAGCTTCTAACTTCCTGTGTGTGTTTGACTGAACTCATGCAAATCCAAACTTATTTGCATCGGCCCTTCCAGGGAAACAAAAGAAGCAGCATCTCGAGTGTAAAATCATCTTTATTTCCTTATATTTTCACATCAGCAGGAAGTCTTTAATTATGTTAAGTACGTGTCTAAAAGAAGCCAGATGCAGTGATGATTAGGAAAATTAGCAGATGAGCTGGAAACAGAGTGGTCATGTTATTGACCGCCACCGCTTCAGCTATATTCATATTAGCCTCTATTTCATTTGAAATATCGTCAACTGCTCTGTTAATAATATCTATATATAATATTATACTCTATATGTCCTGGTGCTGCTCTGAGCCTGACGGCCGTTACAGCTGCTCCTGTTGGTGGAGCGTCGTCACCGGACGATGGCCTGTAGTCCCCGAGCAGAGGCTACTCGGAGCTAAAAGGAAGTCTGTTCCTGCCATCATCATGTGGAAGAGCTGCATGAGTTAATTACCCACTGAGGTTACTAGGGGTGGGGGAAAAAATGGATACTGTGTAGCATGGTGATATTTTGTTTGCTAATAATGTATCAATACAGGGACAGCAGAAATCGATATTTTGTTACAAAAAGGTTTTTGTGCTCTGACTTCAGAGCATGTTGATCCTTTTTCTGAGCAAGAATCCTGACATTCCTTCACTGTCCAAATGTGTTTCACTTGTTTTATGGCAGCAATAAACATGACAGTTTACTTATTTTAATTTAAGACATGTTTTATTTTAATTAAGTTTAAAACTTTTTTATTGAATGTAAAATTATATTTTGTTTTAATTTACTTTCAAATTCTTCAGTTGCTGAAGGGGCTGCATAGTTTTCATAAACTGCATAGTTCAGAATAGCTATAATTGTACCAGATGGTTGATTCAGTTAAGTTGGACTAGACTGTAATACAAACCGTTCAGTTTGTCAACAATAAAACTGAAATGAGAGAAAGACTGAGTGTGAGACTTTGATATTAGAGAAAATGAATATTGATAAAGTTTACCTTTATGTACAGAATCTGAATATCGCAAAATATTTTAAAAAATTGCAATAATATCGTATCGTGCGTTAAGTATTGTGATAATATCGTATCGTGGGATGTATGGTGATTCCCACCTCTAGAGGTTACCAGACTGGAACTGCTAGGAGGGCCGTTCTGAGCCTGTCCTGTAACAACAGCACGAATGCTAAAGACGTCATTTCTCAAACTTTCAACTGTTTTTCTAATTTTAAGTCAGATTTGGCCAAATAATTATTTAAGGTTGATTTTAAAGGTTTCATCAGTGATTTAACACAAACACATTAGAATAAACTACTGAACAAAGAGTTAAACAAAGCACAGTAACTACAAATGGAGTTATTAAAGAAGAAGAACATGAATTGTGGGGTTGGCTGTATTAAAATAGAGGTGGTGTAAAAACAGAGCTGACCTACAAAACTATAAGCAACACATTTAAATAATTACTGTAAAAGCAGAACAGTCAAAGTTTATCATCTGCCTCTGATCATCAAACCTGAAGCCGTCTCAGCTTCACCTCCTCGGGCCTGACATACGTTTGGGTGCTGCTCTGGATTTCTCTCTTTATTTGCTCTGTTTAGTTCTCCACACTCTGGACTTCAGCTACTTCAGCTCTGCACCGGTCCTCCACCCACTCAGTCACCCACTCCCTGCTCTAGTGGTTTTATATTAACCCTTTAAGACCTACCATAGAACCAAGTCCGCCAGAGCTTATATTATATGTTTACATGCTGTGGAGCCATTTATGGGAGCATTTCAAGTTGCTATACATCAATACAACCATTACAGCCCAGATTTTAATAATATGTCTGCATTAAGTGCATAGTAATTACATAAATTGCAAAAAAGTGCAATAAACTACAAAAAAATAGAAAATCATTTTTGTTTTTTAACATATATTTCTAGTTAGAGAAATTTAAGAGGCTTATCCCTCAAAACTGTAAATACAAAAAAGTTGCACAAACTAGTTTCCCACCACAGGAAATTTATTTTGAGTGTCTTCATAGTTTTATTTTTGAAATACACCAATTTTTATACACTGCAGGAAAAACAAAAATAAATATTATGATGCAAATTTTCAAAAAAGCAGCATATGCATCAAAATAAACTATTTCCAGCAGTGCAATATGAGTCCTAAGCATCCCAGAAACGACACAGAAAGTCATAAAGTCAAACATAACTTTTAAAAACACCAGTATAGGCTCATGAGGCCCTGATGGTAAAAAACTACATTTCCGCGAAAATGACGTCACTTCCGGTTTCGGGCAGGTCATGGCGGACATGCGATAGTTCGCGCTGACGTCTAATCCAATGTAGGAAGTGTTATGAACAGCTGATCGGATCAGCAAAGCGTGTTTCTGGAATATTATGTTTTTGTTGCTGCAAGTGCTTTTTATGCAGTTTTTGCAAAACTATATGTGGAAGGAAACGTTGACCGAGGACAAGCTGATGGCATAAGATGTAAGTACAACTCCTCCGGTTTCATATGCAAAAAAAATTATTGCGCTAGCTCACGTGGTTGCAGAGCTACCGGGATTTAAAAATAGTTACGCAAAACAGAGCGTGCTGCTCCGACCGGCTTTAAAGGGTTAATGTGTATGGGTCAAAATGACGCCCTGTGCAGCTCCAGGTATACTTTCTCTTTCTTTTGATCCCACAGTATTTGATGACCCACTTTAGAAAAAATCCCAAAATATGAGACGATGGGAGTTAAACAGGGTTTAAAACGACTGCCTTGGCATTTCCAGTGTTAAACACAGTGTGAACGTATCTGTGTGGACGGGAATGTTAATCTGGGTAAAAAGAAAAGATGAAGAGTCCACGCTGTGATTAGAAAATGCCCGAACACGTTATTGAGACAGGAATGTTTCTGGACTGGAACCTGTGGTAACGCTTGGGGAAACCTGAGTGATGAAACGTGTCACATGGTCGTTGCTGTTGCTGAATCATGCAGAGTTTTGTTTACCAAATGGCTCAACTATCGGACCAATAGTGCTTACGTGCATAAACAAAGGCCCATTTTGAGCCTGGAGACGTCTTGAATGACTATTTGAATATTCAAAAATCATGACCATCCCTACAAGCAAAATAAATATGCTTTCTGTCTCTTGCACGCTCCACTCGGGTCCCACCCTTGCTTTAACCAAATTGAGTATTTCCAGTAGTGAAAACACATCTGGATCAAACTGTTTCCTGATACATGTGAGAAAAGTACAACTTTGGAAAATGTCCTGACATTTTAGCTCAGTTAGCTTCATGTGCTTTCATTGTCTTTTTGAACTTCCCAAAACAGTAACAGTAACAGTAAACTTCGCCAAGAACACGACCCTGGAGGCACGCCCCCGGGAGCTGGTGAAATAGAAATCTGTAAGACTTGAGCGTATGTGTAGTCCTTGACTTCTTTGGTGAACTTTGGTTTAGCAGTAACAAACACGTGCTGTGCTTTAGTCCAGCTTGCCCACCTGTCGCCGCTCTGAGCCTCGAGCCATATTACGTTTTATAACAAGTCATCAGCCCAGCTCCACTGCTTCTTCCTCTTCTTTCTTCCTCACAATGTGTCCCATGTGTCTGACTTGCCCCGCCTGGGTACCATGGATGCAACCATGCCTCTGTACACAAACACCCCCCCAGTAGGTGAACAGGAAGTCAGCTGTAAAAATCTTCATAATGCTAATAACTCACATCACACTGATATCACATGTTGCTGCTGCTGTTAGGCAGCAACTTAAAGCAATTGCTTTCATGCACATGACCTCGATTATTTGTTCTAATCAAACATCAGGGACTTTGAGATAAAAGCCCGTCTCTAATGCCGGACAGTGGCCTCCTGCAGCTAAGATAAATATGGGATATGGTTACTATTTAAGGAAATAAAGTCATGAGAACCAAACCAAGTAAACCACAGTTCATGCTTTGGTCACATATCTTCTGACCGTCCCATCTGGACATTTCCATCCAATTTTGTGAAGCAAAACTCATAAACAAGTTGACATAAACACAAAGCACGAGACGCACATGTGCCAGAAACTGCAGTTCCGCTGACGTCCACTTGACGGCAGCTCCAAATGTCCATCAGTCTTCATAGCGTCCCATTTTAAAATGTTCAACTTTAACAAGGAAACAAACATGTTTACAGCCTGATACAAGTTTGGGTATTTCCCAGTCAATGACAACGTTACTGTGGGCGACGTTTTATAAAGGCTTAAAGTTCGACAGGAACCATGTTTGAGCTCATCGTGTCTTTTGGGGCTTTTCAAACAAGTTACTGAATTTGTAGACGATTATTAGCTGGCGCTAATTAGCAGATATTTTTGTCTGTGTTGCACAGTTGCCCAAATATGGTCACTTCTGGGTGCAACAATCGAACATGACAGTGCAAACATCGAGGTTTCAGTGACGTTACACATCATTCTACTTTATGCTTTCTGAAGTAAACATGTACACGGGCTTCTTACCCCCAAAAATGTGAGATAGTCAGTGGACCTGCACTTTTTTGGAGCTCACTCAAAGCTCTTTACACCACAAACCACCGTCATTCATTCACACAGGACTTTATTCTTTAGAAAAAACTACTGTGTGCGAGTTTTATCTATCTGATGACCTAACATGCATGACTTCAGATTGAAGAGGAAACCTGAGCACCTGGAGAAAACTAGCCAGGCGTAGAGAAAAACATGCTCGCTGCTTTGACCTTTAATTTTATTTTGTAAAAAACTTAAGTGCAACCAATGACAAAGCACAACAACGATTATCTCTGAGTCTGGTCTCAGGTAGAGATCAGATCTTTTCCTGAGTGAGTCTAAATTTTATTTCTCCAACCAGTCGCCAGTTAAAATGAAAGTAATCAGTTGGTTGAAACAGTAGAAAAAAACAGGCTGCTTCCTCTTTCTGCAGGCGCCACAGTTTCCTCTGCGGTAGCACTTGAGCAACACTAGCGTTTTGTCTTCATACCACCCACACACTTTCAGACCCATCGCAGGTTTGACTTTTCAATGGATAGCATGCTATTAAAGTTCGCGCAGATTGTCGCTGCTTGTTGCCTGAATGTAAAAGACATTTTTATAACATGTTAGCTGCAGCTCTGAGAATACAACTTCAAAAAGTAAAGGACGCATAAAAACAGAAGTTGTAGCAACGCTTGATCCACAGTCTCGATGTGTTGGACAGGAAGCAGTGACAGTCTGGCGATTACAAAAGACGTCAACTGTCATCTCATAAGTGAGTCTTGGTTTGGGGGAATGGGGGGCAACTGTTTTTCATTCAGTTTATTCTGCAACAGTTTCCAAAACCTTCCATGTAACACGGTTACAAAGTTCACAACTCCAACAGAATATACAACAATCATGATATCATTCAGTTTAGGATTTAAGCCCATGTTAATGCACAACAACCTGACCTCTACCGTGTGTGTGTGGATAAAGTGGGGTTAGCGTGGGGCTAAAGTGGGGTTTGGGCAAGTAGATCCTCATTATTGACATCAGCATGAACGTGTGGCAGAGATGGGACGGTCATCTCAAATCATCAAGAGCCTTCTGCTTATAAAAGTCGATCGACGGGCTCCATGGAGCTCATATAACTTTTATTTGATAACTGGTCTAAATTTAAACTCGTCCAGTTCCTGTAGGAGGGAAATGTTTTCTACGCAAATGGAAATGTATGAAAATGAAGAGCAACGACAGCAAACACTCAGTGTTACGCTCAGTATGAAAGTTCTGCCAGATACATCTTATCTGTAGCTATTTTTATTTAATTTAATAACTGCACAGTACTCTCTGTTTATAGTAACCATTGTCCTTCATGTAAATATGTATGTTTCTGTTCTGTGTCCTGTTTGTATGTATATGTGACTTTTTGGCTGCTGTTACAACCAAATTTTCCCTTGTTTGACAATTAAAAGGATTATTCTATTCTATTCTATTCTATTCTGTTCTATTCTATTCTATTCTACATTAATCAGCATTAAGCAATTTCCCAACCGTCCGGTTAAAAACTGAGACAAAGTCGCAGTTATTGCTACAAATGAGGTTAATGCAAGCATAATGTCATGGATCATATCCAAAGTGGTTGGAAGTGAGATGTTGGCGTGTGACGGGTCACTGTTGACCTTGGAAAGAGTCGTTTCCCTTTCAAAATAAACGTCTTCCTCAGCATATCCACTCTGATCAGTTCTCACAGTGAGAGATATCTCGCATTTAAAAACTAAAACTGTTAAAGTTTGTTATTCACATGTAACAACTCATTTATTCAGTCGTTTGTGATTTATGGAGGTTTATGTGTTGGAACTAACTCTTGATGAGCAACAATTTTGTGATCACAGGACAGTTTTGTACACAACCTGAGGTCTGCTGGTGATAATATCAGCCATGTGGATGAATGAGAGTCTATTTCTGTACAGAATTAGGAAGCCGCCACCGCCGCTGCTGCTGTATACACAGGAAATGAAAAATCAACACTGATCGTATTCCCTCAGTGAAATGTCATGTTTAATACTGAGGATGAGTAGCTCATGTTTCACTGCAGCCGTGTGTCTCTACTTTATTTGCTTTTTTAAAGAGTTTTGAGCCTCTGGGCCACCATACCAGAGTGCAAAGAGACACTAGAAAGCACAACATCTTCTGAAACAATGAGGGGATTGAAGTCAGGCTTCAGATGAGCCACAAAGCTGCTGTGCAGCAATTCATAAATTAATATCTAAAACTGGACGTCTTTTAGGGGTTTTTCCCCAGTAAAGAGGAGTCATCTGCTTCTCACTAAAGACGTTTTAAGATATAACTCCCACACAACTCCTTTAACACAACTCCGGTGCAGAAACAGTTAGGTCTCTGTGGACAGTTTTAACCTTCATAACGACTGCAGGAGACTTTTTTATAACTTGGAACCTGGAGCTATACTGGGAGGGCTTTAGGGTAGGGGCGTGGCCTCTGACACGGCCTGTAGCTGCTGATTAAATGTTGATGTTAACGACTGCAAAGTCCACACCCGATAGGTGACTTAACGATGCGTCCATCTTTTAAATACAATCATTGAGGGATTGTGTCACGCCAAGTGGGCGTTGGTGGAACTGCAGTTTCAGCCCAGCTGGTTGCTGCTCGTTTCCCCACAGATGAAACTTTATTTATAAATCAATAAGGACGAGGACACGCCGGTAATCATGATAACAGTGAAAAATTCAATGATGATGTTAAAAACTTCGTAAATAATCCACCTGCTACAGATTCTTCCCTTTCAGTTTCAGTTCAATATATTATTGCATAATTACCCACTTAAATAATTTCTTGTGTTTTGCATTATCACAGACTGTGTTTTCCATGGTAATAGTTACAGTAAAAATGTCCCCTTATCTCCTCTATTTCTTAATTCGATGTTTTTTTGTGCAAGTCTCATCATGTCGAGTTTGAGGTACCAGCGGTGATGACTGAGGGGTATTCAAAGGGTGCCATGGATACGATGTGTTTCAAAGGCGTCAGACTCACTCGACACAAAGACGTCCACGTCAAATGAGATAAAGGTGCTGCTCTGAGAGAGAGAGCGGCGTCAGCTCACCTATGGTTTGTCGAAGCTCCTCGCACAAACTTATGTGTGGGAACTGCAGCATCTGCTTCCACTTCTTGCTCTTTCCTTTTCTGTTCCCGCCCCCTCCTGTGAATGACACACACATTTTTTATTTTATTTTGGGTTTGAAGGAGAAGAAAGTCTCTACATTCAAAAGAAAGCGAGAAACACGAAGAAACACGTGAGCGTTTAAAGTAAATCAGCAGGATGTGTCGTCATACCGTTAATACTGAGAACCCGACTGAGGATTTTAAGACTTAAATATGCGTCGAGTGCATATTAAAAACAGCATCGAGCCATGACGAGCTGCATGCTGATGTTTCTGAACAAGTAAAGTAAGAAACTCAAATTCTGGTTTCAAGGTTGGATTTTGGGACCGTTTCTGAGGATTTCAGAGAGCCGATCGATGCAGTGATCTGATTGGTCAGATCTGCTTATTCAGATCCAAAAAATCTAACTTGGTTTGAAAACATAAATGTTGCAAATTCACCCAGTGAAATCACATGATCAGTGTGAAAAGCTGCACTGAAAAATCAGACATGCAAATATTTTCTGAGCGCTGGAATGTTTTTCCTGATGTTCCTTGATGTTAAACAACTAGTAAATTCATTGCAGGGACAGTTTGTGTTAGCCTGACTGCTCACCACAGATCACATATGAACAATGGTCTGTTTGTGTGTTATAAACCAGGAAGCTCGTTGGTTTGATGAAGTCAGGTTTTTTTTTCAATCTTAGGACTGAGAGCGTCCAGCAGTCATTTGGGTTAAATGTTATTCTCCAACTGGTTGTCAAGTAGTTTCTGGAGGTTACCAGCTTAAAAGCTTCCCTGGGACTGCTTTAGTCACTCATAGTTTGCACGAAACACACCAACCTATCCGCCAACACATAACCTGGAAACAGAGAGCGTTTCCCTTCCAAGTAAAAGTTACGCCTTACTGTTGCAACCAACACGTTTCAAAAGGTACCGCTTTTACTTTGAAGGGACACTATATTTGTAGAGTAGTTTGGTGAGTAGTTTGAGTCGACGTCTTCCATACTGGTGAACGAAGCAAACGCCAGGAAACCAGGAAATTTTTATTTTAGGGGAACACGCCAATACGCCAATCACAAGGTAACATTATTTTACTCCGATGGTGGGTTCACACTAAGCAGACCAGACTAGACCATGATGCATTGAGTTTTTCCTTTCCAGTCACCTTTCTCACTCACTATGTGTTAACAGACCTCTCTGCATTGAATCATATCTGTTATTAACCTCTGTCTGTCTTCCACAGCATGTCTTTATCCTGTCTTCCTTCTCTCACCCCAACCAATCACAGCAGATGGCCCCGCCCCTCCCTGAGCCTGGTTCTGCCGGAGGTTTCTTCCTGTTAAAAGGGAGTTTTTCCTTCCCACTGTCGCCAAAGTGCTGCTCATAGGGGGTCATATGATTGTTGGGTTTTTCTCTGTATCTATGAAGCGCCTTGAGGCGACTTTTGTTGTGATTTGGCGCTATATAAATAAAATTGAATTGAATTGAACTAGACTATAATACAATAGAAGCTGCAGCAGGTGATGTCTGTGTGGTTTTAAAGCTTTGTTGTTGCTGTGATGAGATTCTTTCGATGGCCATGATGTAATTCCACATAAGTAGTCCTCCTGTTGGCGGTCATGGCTGAATATTCTTGGGTTCCCAAAATCACTGTTCTTCATGTTTCATCTGAAAACTCCACCATAACAACCACAATTTACAAAGTAAACATCACGTGGTAAACACAACTTGCGACCACAAGCTCCACGAAGGTCGTAAACTGAGTACGAAGCAGGGTCGCTTTCTCGTAGACGTCTATTCAATCAGATCTGTTTGAAACCAGAAGAGTCGCCCCCTGCTGGAAGTTGGTTTGATCCATACGTGAGAACAGAAGAGAGAAAAGCAGCATGTTGTGGTTTTAGTAGGAAGCGCAGGCTCGATCTATGGGGGTCATGTGACCAGAGGTGCTGATCTGAGCAGATGTGGCTCCCATGCGCTTTAAACAAACAGCAGGAAACCCAACACTCATACCCACAATCACTAATTTCGCAGCTTCACCCTCTATCTCTAATTTCGAGGGTTTGAGGCTTACACATGTTCAGTAACACCTCTGCTGTTGTCGGCTGTGGGTGGCAGGCAAGGTCAAAGGGCTCGTTACAACAAATGATCCCCAGCGATGAGCCGGCTCCTCACCAATCCAGCTGTGCACACACGAGCTGCAATGCACAAAGGAAAATGAAACCGAGAGCCGGACAAATGTCTGCCTGTTTATCCTCCTTCCTCCAGAGTCGTATTCAAATAAGATGAAACCAGTGAGAGAAATCTGATTAAATTTGGTCCTTTGAATTTACTCAGAGGTGATATCGATCTCTAAAAGAGGATCTTTGTAAAGCTGTGACCTGCAGGTCTGCATCTGAGGATTGTTTGTTTTAGGGTTTCTGGGATGTTTTGAAGGACGGTCTGAATACTAAATCACAGACACTGAGAAAAACAGAGGGAAGTAGTTTCTAAATCAATAATCAATTTAGCAAACAGGTCCTGTGAAGCCTGTTTAAAGCTTTTGAACATGAAGCATTTCTCTCTGTGGACAAAAGCAGACTGTCTCTACACCCAAGCCTGAACCACTCCTGAATCCTCTTTGTTTATCTCAGTTAAGAGCACATGCTGTGGTCAGAGGAGGGAGCTTTTATTCAAGGCTCCGTGTTTGAAATGCGATGAGGTTAAAAGTCATGGCAACCCTGCAGCCCATGAACCGTTTTCATAGAAGCCGTCGAGCAGGGTGAAGACAAAGAGCTGCAGAACAAAGAGAAACCAGAGGAAGTTCCTGTCCTCTCTGTGTTTGGGCGGTTTCTCAGAGGCAGGCGGCACTCTCGTTTCTGATAGAGCTTCATGCAAGACGCAGCAATAAGCAGGACAAGCACACTCTGTGAGCTCATGTCTGAGCCTCGAACGCCAACCATCCTCCCTTTGCAACTTTAGGAAAGAGATCGGATCCCCACCAGAACCGTACAGCTTCTTCCTGTCACCATGCTCCGTATATATCTGCTCCAGAGATTCTTAACATTTAATCTGATGACAAACATCCATCTTTTAGAGATATTGGATCATTGCGCTACAAAAACAAGAATAAAGTCTAAAGAATCTGCATTTAATATTGATGAAAGTCAGGAATTCAGACGATCTCTAAAAGTGGAGCAAAGCAGTGATGGAGAAATGTTTTGGTAGCATCGACTGCAGTTCCTCTAACAGCCAGTTCAAAAAAGTGACTCGTTCCTCATTGATTCCCACTTTACAGAAGAAATCAACAAGCTAAGAATAAACACATTGGGACAGTTTCTCCCTTCAGCTTCAGTATGGTGGGTAAATTTGTTTATAACTGATCCATCTCGATCCTTCCGAGGCTTAAAGTTGGGCTGCAGTGATTAATATTGGATTGTAGCTCTAGTAGAAGTGGATTGGGCTTGTTCCCATCATGCATTTGGGAGCATTTTTAGTGGAATATCTGATAAGTAATCTATTCTCTTCTGCTTCCAAAAACCCAACAGGACAGCTGCAATAAATCTAATCAAACGGCAGGTTCATAAATGGACATCAGTGTCTATGGTCTCATCATCGTGTTGCTATTTTCTGGCCCTTGGCTACAAAAAACTGGGACAGAAAGTCAGATTTAAAGAATAAAAAATAAAGGAGAGCGAGTCCCCCCATCTGCTGTCTGTAAACACCCTCTTACGTGAAATATCGTGAACCTGCACCATCCAGGCTTTCACCGATAACACGGCGTTGTTGTAAATACAGCAGCAGCCTTGAGGCGTCCAGCCTTCAGCATCCCTGATCCTGAAGGAAGGCAGTCCACGCTTCAGGATTTGCTATTCAAATACTTCCAGGCAGCTGCTTTGAAAATCAATTACTGTCATAAAGACACTGCAAACAAGATGTTGTGTTTGTGGCTGGAAAATGGGCAATAATATCAGAATTACAGATAAGCTGACTGATGCCCCGCGCCCGCTGTGTGCATTAGTGAAAATGTAACAAATGTAACAAACAGCATGAGTACACGGATGGAAAGCCGATGAAAGACGGACTGAGCGATACACCGATGTAATTAAGATGAAAGCAGCCCAATTCATCCCGCACTCTCAAAGTCATTAGGCAGTTCAAAGGTTACACTTGAAGGCCAAACATGACCCTGGAGGCCATTATGAGGCTGGCTTATGAGCTAAGCAAGGTGAGTTCAGGTTTGACCATGCTCTGAAGCAAGTTCAGGAAGGAAACCACTGCCTGCTGACCAATCAGCTGACCAATCAGCAGGCAGTGCAACACCTTAAACTCTGTATTTCCATTCATGAAGACGTCTGCTGATTTCAGGCCTTGACAATGACTTTGACTTGGTTCGGTGTTGGGTGGTGTTTTTCTGAACCATGGAAATAATTCTGTGATCATCCACTTTCGTGTTGCTACGCTGGTCAGTGCATTCATGTTTTCAAAGAATGAACAAGATTGTTGATTTGACTGGTCTCTGAATAATTTCTAGATCTTTTATCAGTTTCCTGTCAGTCAACTGTCCGATTACTTTTAAGTCTCTGGAAATGGGACACTGTCTTTAAAAAAGACTGTAATTTCTGATGTTGCAAAAACACTCTGCAACAAAGCTGAAGGTCTGCACGTCTTTGCATCTTGATTATCTGATCTAAAATCCACTGTGGTGGTGTTTGGATTGTGTATTTGTGAAGCAAGGCACAACAACCAGGAAGCTCCTCTTTACAATAAAATGTTAACATCGAAGGCCCCGATAGGACCATCTCAGGACACTGTAGGTAGAGAATACAGACGCAGAGGCCAGACACATTCTGATTTAATACAGATTTATCAAATCAGTTCATCAGCTAGGTCCAGATATGCTTCTTTTAATGTTTTTCTGTATGTCAGGGTACCAGATTAAAATGCTGAACAGGTCATTACAACTTTGGTGGTTCAACCAACATGTAAACCGAGGCAAGTGCTTACATCGAGTGGACAGAAAACCGGCCTCAAACGTGCCGATTCGCAGCTTTTTCAGCAAAGCAAACGAAAAATTGTTTTTTATTTGGCTCTGCGACTTCGTTCCGCTTACGTTTATTTTTAAAAGGTGTTATTTTAAGGTGTTTGTGCTTCGCTTTAAAGCTCACGATTTCCCAGATTTTAATTGCTGTAAACAGCAGTGAGAGAGGAAGTGACATCAGGGACCGAAATCACATAGCATAAGGTGAGAAGTGGAACGCAAAAAAACAGAGGAGGAGGTGACAATCAAGTCAGGTTCAGATGCGGCTTTTCATTGTATTTCCTGTGAGGAGGCACGTTTCCTTTGTGCTGTGCATTCAGACTGTGGTTTCGTCCGACATTAAAGGAGGATATTTGTGTCTATATACCAACTAACATTACTATAGGAGTAATATGGCTGTTTTAGAGTGTGCAGGGTTTTTACTGATGTGTTCGAGTGCCGGGCCAACACTCGTATATTTTAAGGCCGCCTCCTCTTACCCAAGATGACAGATTGTCAATGAAATGCAGTCGGTCAATACGACCTGGCTACTTGGAGCTGCCTGGAGCAGAGGGAATCTCATAAAAGACAGAGCCTGGGAGTAAAGACGGGGCTTGAAGGTTTTTAAAGCAAACTTTATTGGTGTTTTTGTCAGCTTTGATTAGTGAACCGCTTCGAGTACTGACACCTGCTCCTGGATTAGAGACGTCATCATCAGTCTATGCTTTCTCAGTCTCACTAAGCAATGAAGAAACACTACAGATAAACCATGAACCATAACATGTTCTGCTTTCTCAGAAACATTCCTGCCTTTTCACTATTGATAATGTCTTCTCACTACAGAAGAACCATTAAATAACAGAAGACTTCCTTTCTTCTTTAACTCTAGATGAACCCGACAATTTATTTCATGTATTTGTGTTGTTTGTTTGGTTGTTTTACAGGTTTGTTGCACTGATGAATTTCTCTGATTTACACCAGCAGCATTTCTTTGTAACGTCCTGTTGAAACTGCACTTGGGCTCCAACTGTTGGGCTGTTTATTATCACTTTTACACACAGATGGTTTATTAAATGTTAACATTTTCAAGAAGGTTTTTAGGTAATCGTCTTCCATCAAACTGGACTGACTTTAACCCCTCTGTTCTTGGAGTATTTCATCCTTCTGTAGCAGGACGCTAATTCTTTACTTTACAACAGATTGTTTCAAATTTCTCAGTACCAGCTGTGGCACAAACCATATCTTTCTCATCCATCTGTAGGTAGCTGGTTTATAATTATTGATTAACAACATTATTGCCAGAGATCTTATAAGAGAGACTCGGGTGACAGAAACAATCCTGCACTCAAATCAATGGGAGTTTATTTGGTAGGAGGCAGAAGTTGACCATACAGGTTTTTTTTAAACCATATTTAGGGTTAAATTTAAACAACCTTTGGTGATTATAAACAATAACCACACAAACAAAGTCAAAAGATATTTCAGAAATGGTGAGAGTTGCTTTCATGAGGCCGCAGCCTTCGTTAGTGCACGGTCAGCATTTCTGGAGCTTAACGGGCTCGTTGGGCTGCTGGATTTTGCTTGTTTAGCAAGTCAACGAGTTAATAATAGTGGTTTGGAAATAAAACAAATGAAAAACAATTTTTAATTTTTTATGCTTTGAACAGAAAGCAAATTATCCACATCAGGACACTGTTACCAAGTACCAGCCATTCCTACTGCCTCGAGTAAGATCTCACGTATGCGACTGAGATCTGAGTAAGTTTACACTGACTGGTATGATATCGGGACTGATGATGCTGTCTTAGTGGACGAAGAGTAGACAGAATGAACTTAAAGTCGGTTGGACGTTTACATCAGTTTATTGCCTCACCAGACTTTTTGATTGCGTGCAGCAGTTCAGTTTGGTCGTGCTGTTGCACACGCACGATGCCGTCTTTGTGCCCGTTTTATGTGCTTAATTGCATCATTCTCTGTGCAACATCCAGGATAACCTCCCAGATTTTGAAACCTAAACGGTGGCAGGTGTGACCACGTGCTAACAGGGTTTACTGCGGGGCTTTAGATACCAAAGAAGCACCTAAAAAAAAAACAATGAGCCACGAATGCCTCACGTCAGTCCATAATTCAAAGCTCACAAAATAAAAATCACCGCCATCCTTCACTGATGAATGTGACAACAAACACACACTTGTTCTGCCTGTGTTAAGCTAAGTGTTAGCTTAATATTCGTTAGAACATCTAAAACATGGACAGAAATCACACAGGAAGTTAAAAAACATATTAAGCTAACATGGAAACACATCTAATCTAATACAGCTAACTAGATGGCTAACCGTGTAGTAACAGTGTAGCAGCTAATTACGCCAATATCACAGTGAAAACTGAAAGTGGACTGGGGCGTGTATATTGTGTTTTACTGCACGTCTAATATATGAAAAAATAATTCTATGTTTGGTTTTGATGTCGTGTAAAATCGCTCCTCAGTGCTGGCCTAAATCACCGATCGGCCCTGCAGCACAAGAGCAGACATCTGCAGGGCATGAGCGTCTCTGCACACAGGAAGTGACACAAAAGGTCACGACTGGAACTTTTGCGCAGCAGAGAGCGTCTCTCTCCTCCGTTCGTGCTCCAGCGTTCACATCGCGCTGCATGATTTTAGGTCACTGACACATTCAGCGTTTCTTAGCGTGCCATCAAGAAGAAAACTGCAGCTCAGAGGCTTGAACCCCCTGACTCTTTCTTTGGAGTAATACTGAAGAGCCGTCACGCTGCACATGCCTTTCGGCGAACTTTTGAGACTCTTCACGAACTAATTTGATTTCCAAGGCACACTGAAATTAACTGGTACTAATTGCTTAACAGAAGTGAGGAAATGGGCTAAAATCACATCCTTGGGCAAAGCTGAAGACGGCATACAGTATACAGCACTCTGAATAACCCAACTTCAGAGTAAAACAGGTCTACTACAGATGAAACTCCCAAAAAAGCTTCCTTCTGAAATTTCCATAACACACCTGAAGGACACAAAGATGTCGAAAATCAAGGTGCTACTCCTCTAAAAGGTTCACGGATGCAAAAACAGAGCTGCTGATGAGCTGAGTTTATCATCGTCTGGCTGAAGAGCTCCTCTGCACCGAAGTTATATGCTCTTTGTAAACCTACATTTAGATTACAGGATTATCTTTAGGACTCATGTGCAGTTACAAAGAAAGTACACAAACATGAATTAATCAGGTTCTTTGTAGGTTGTAAAATTAGGTCAATACAACCTGTAATAAAATACAAAATATAACATATGTATCATCACACTTTGTAACAAAACCAAAGCAAAATGTAGAAACGGTGTGGGGAAAAATGAAGTGCACCCCAATGCATCCGTAGAGACTTAGAGGTTAAGTATCAGCCAGATGCTGATAATCAAATGCAGTTAATTCATTTATCATCGGGCTGCCACAAACGATTATTTTGATAGTCGACTAGTCACCGATTATTTTTGTGATTAGTCGACTAATCAGATCATCATCCATTGGACGTACAGCGTACAGCTTATTGCACCAGCAGCATCTGCTCTTATATAACTATCATTAGCTTACAGCTTTAAGTGTTTAAGGTCTGTGCTAACTAAAAATAAAGACAAGATGATAGTTTATTAAATTTTAATGACATTTGCAGATTGTTTCGGTGAAGTTTAATAAACTCCTTGCTATCTAAAATATAACAGGACACCGGAGTAAATTCTCGAGCATCTCACACTTCTGATAATCAGCTGTCTGCTTGATGTTTATTCAGCTGTGTAAAAACTATAACTTTAATCTCAGCCAAACCGATTTACTCAGGAACAAATAAAATACTAAAAAAAAGCCAAACAATAACATTTTTAAGTTATCTAAGTGACTTATATATCATGTTTAACCTGAGTAGCGAAAGACAGCGGTGGATTTGATAACGATTTGCCGGAGTCCGGTGTTCTCATGGCTCTAGTTAGCCTAGCCCCCGGCTAGCTATCGAGCTGGTGGCTAACAGACGTCTCCGAAAACGTCGGAGCGCTTTTGAAAATATGTGGTGTCTTGATAAACTGAGCAGATACTTGAGGTTTACACAGCTACATTCTCGCCTGAAAATATATTAAACGTTTATTTTGTGACCCAGAAAGAATAATAAGAGTAATATTAAAACTAACTAGCTGCCGCCATTGTTGGAAACTGAGCTGGGCTGCGCTATGAATTCTGGGACACAGCTTCTTCTTCTTCTTCGGGGTTTAACAGCAGCTGGCATCCTTGTACATGCAGTGCTGCCATCTTCTGTTTCAGTCCGTTATTACACTCTTAAATCCTACTACTTATTCCTGCATCTTTTGGGATCTTACAAAGCTTCAAACGACGCGTCGACTATTAAATCAGTCGTCGACGATTTTGATAGTCGACGTAATCGTGACTAGTCGACTAATCGTGGCAGCCCTAATTTATCATCGGAAAGCATGACCACCTCTATTGACTCATTCAGGTGTGTGATAACACAATTCAATTATATTTTATTTTTATAGCACAAATCACAACAACTGCCACCTCAAGGTGCTTCATATTTTGAGGTAAAGACCTTTCAATGATCCCCAACAATCAGACGACCCCCTGTGAGCAAGCGCTCGGTGACAGTGGGAAGGAAAAACTCCCTTTCAACAGGAAGAAACCTCCAGCAGAACCATACTACGATCTTCTCAGGAGTGAACAGCAAAGACGTCCAAACGTCTGGGAAACTGCAGAAAAGCCTCCGACTCTACGGGCCTCAGTCAGCTTATTAAAGGTTAAAGTTCATGTCAGCACACTTAGACAAAGATTGCACAAGTACATCCTTTTTGGAAAGGTTTCCAGGAAAAGGTCTCTCTAGAAACGACATGGCTGCACGGCTTAGGTTTGCAAATCTCAACAAACTACAAGACCTCTAGAACGATGTCTGACAGACAAAGTGGAAATGCACAGCGCCACCTCTGGAGAAAACCAAACACAGCAGATCAGCAAGAACACCTCATACCAACTTTCAGCATGTTGGTGGATGGATGATGATTTGGGCACCTGGCAGCCGTTGAGTCGACCATGAACTCGTCTGTGTACCGAGACTCAAACGTGAGGCCATCTGTCTGACAGCTAACGCTTGGACTAAACTGGGTCGTGCAACAGGGCAACAATTCGAAGCAGCAAACAGAACGACGAAAGAAAAGATTCAGGGTCCTCGCCACGCCTGAAATGCTGCGGTTGGACATTCACAGAGTTGTGCATAAACAAGTGCCCACAAACCTCAATGAGCTGAAGCAACATTGTAAAGAAGAGTGAATGAAAAATCCTCCACAACCATATCAGAGATTAATAAAGTTGCACTTTAAGTTACTCCTGCTAAACATGCTTCAACAAGCCACTCAGTCACTGTTTGTCACACGCTGCCTCTGCAGTCTGGTTTAGTTTGAGTAAAGACCCGCTGTGATATAACTTTATGAAGTGACTGACGCGTTTCGGCTTGTGGCGTTCCTCAGGGTCATTCGGCCGAGCTGAAACACGTTGGTCACTTCCTGAAGTTGTTCCCTATTAATGTAAGTGTCGCTGGACTCTTCAGCGTCATTGGTGTACATGACATGAATATTTTTCCTATTTTAAAAGCAGGGATCATCGTTGTTAGAGCAAATCACTTCACTCAGCTTTTACATCAATTTGTGTTATTTTAAATACATCATAAATACACTACTGATCCAAAACACCTCATAAAGTATTATTTAAAACTACAAGCAGATATTTAGAGGAAAAAAATCCCAGTTTGAGTTAAAGAAAGTGAAAGGTTATCCAACACATACTGAAGAATAACACTGCCAGCCCTTGTTTCGATGAATGAGTGCCCTGTTTACTGAAACACGTCTTATGTATGCAAATTAAATTAAACAAATTATTCATTCATCCCCGAACAAAAGGCCGGGGAATTATCCCGATATCAGATGACTCTCACATCCAAAACCAGGCAAACCCCAGTGAGGTCAGAAGAGTCACGGCTGCATGTGTGATGACTCAGTGGGGACAGTGCTCTATGAGGAAAACTGAGAACGATCATTACACAGCAATTATGTGTTACATATTAAGCAACGAGAAAAGGTGCAAACTGGTGCAGAAAATTCTGCAGAACGCAGGAAATTAAAAGCTCAAACTTTGTGTTGAACTTAAACTCAAGAGTTTAGATGAGTCTCAGCTCCAGAGAGGTCAGAGTCAAGGCCTGACGGGGCCCAGAGATACGGTGCCTTTCTCAAGGGCGCTTCGGCTGGATGCCAGCACAGAGCCTCAGGTCCTGGTTATGTATGAGCACAGCTGATAAACTCATGAAACATCTTCTCAGGTGCCTGTGCACATGGCGTTAGGATTATGTCGGCTGTGAGCCACTCAAACCTTTGTCTCCTGTTTACTGGAACAATAACAAAGGCCTTTGATCGCAGGAGGGCCGTTTATGTTGCATTAGGTATTCAAAAGTGTTAACAGTTACTGGACAAACTGTGCCAGTGGAGTGTCCTACGAGCCAACCTTTTCACCTGGACTCTTACCCACAGATATCACAGCTTCCTGGTTGTAGCTGATTAATGAGGGCCGTGTTAATGATGATGATCTTTGGCAGGAACAGTAAAATCACTTGTGTGCACAAAGCCGTGCACAGCACAGCTGCTCTGCCACAACATCCTGTTTCGCAAACTACAGGACGATGCTGCAAGATCAGCAAGGGAAGCCCGATGTGTCGCTGCAGCCACAGTTCACGGTTACAACCCTTTCCGGACAACCTTTTTAGGTACACTATCAAAGCCACGCCAAAAAATAATTTTAAACATTTGCTACTTGTAACGTTTTCCCAGGCTTTAGGTCATACTCTTTAATTCAGCCTATACTGGGATATAGTAAACATTCATACATGCCCTGTGTAGGTAGCATAACAGAGTTATTGACTTTACAATGTAGTCGGCACAATGAACAAGGAAGACAGAGATTTCACGGTAATTAAGAGATTTGTTTAAACGTATTCCACGCCGAAGTGGACACTGTTTGCTAAATTCTTGAATAAAGTCCTCATTAAGTTGACATTCAGCGTAGGACCACGGATATGAAACAAAGCCTTATACCGCTCGAATTATAAACGGAGTTCGGTTGGTCGCTTCTATCTACTCGTACGAACTGTATTTACGGTAACACCCTGCGCGCATCATCAGAAGATTTGTCAGGAAGTGCAGGAACAGTTCGTGCCGCCTGAGTCCGGGGCATCCCTCCGGTGCTGTGACTGTAACACACCGGTGGAGATGAGCTGTCACACCGCCTTCCCCATCCTTACCTTCCCGTGCTTTGAGCAGCACAGTGTTGGCCACGATGTTCTCGAGCTCCATGTTAATGCTGTGCGGGCTTACAGCAGCGGCAGCACACCGAGCTCCAGGTCCCCCCCGGCGGCTTCAATCACAGTTATCCTCTGCCAAGCACCGTCCACCGCCACCACCTCCTCCCACCGCCCAGCCAAGGAGGAAAAACTCCGTTCTGCTTTCGCGCAGACCCGTCCGGTGACAGTCCGCGCTCCTCCTCTCCTCTTTCTCCTCCTGTTACTCCTCCTCCTCGCTCCATCTCTCCGCCCTGAAGCTGCTGTCAGAGAGGAGGAAATAAAGCAGACGTCTCACTCTGTTACAAAGGAAATAAGCGTCATAATATCAAAGGCAGATAGCTCACTCTGCTCATATCTAATGCTTCGGTTTTGAGCTAGCCCCGAAGTGTGTGTTAGCTAAAGAAGCAATTTAAAGGTATTAGAACATGCTAGCAACAATACCATTAGAGTTTGAGTTATATTAAAACAAACTTTACTTAAATATCAATTTAAAAAAGACCGAGTGGCATAATTTATAATGGACGCTTTACCAGAGACGGGCACAACTGGTCTCTGATAGCGCTTTATGACTTTAAGCTAACCGTTTAATCATTTAAGCATTTAGTACTGTTAGCTAAGCATTTAATCAATTACCTTTGGTTCACCGTTCAGTACTTTTAGCCATTTATAACAGGTTATTACTTTTAATTCATTTGGTTAACTGTCTTTTATTTTTAGTTAACTGTGTATTACCTTTAGCTGACCGTGTAATCTGTTATTTTTAGCTAACTGTTTCGTTCCTTTCTTTACATTAACATTTTATTAATTTGTTTGCTACCTGTGTTATTTATTATTTTTAGTTAGCTGTTTATTGCATTTAGCTAAATGTTTCATTTGTTACTTTACATTAATAGTTTATTACTTTTTTGCTACCTGTTTTATTTATTATATTTAGCTAACTCTTTATTACATTTATCTAAAAGTAAATGCAAGCTCCATGAACACGCACAGCTGTGGATTCCAGCTGCGTCTGTAGTTCTGCAAACTTTGACCCCTACAGAGTCGAGCCTTTCAGTTCAATCAGCTGCATTTCGATGTCATCTGTGTCCAGGCAGTTAATGTAAGACAAATCCAGCTGCTCATTAAAGCTTCTGGTTTGGTTTGATTAGAAAAGAAAACATTGGTCCAAACACCTGAAAGTCCCGAAAACACATTGTGAATTCTGTCTGGAGTCTACGGATGTATCCATGTATTTCTGTGGTGCTGATGCTTCGCTGAGCAGACAGCTCCTGAAGTATTTGAAGTGTTGGAAATTTCAACATCGCTTGATAAAACTGCCAGCTAGCAACGTCCCTCTCACCGGTAGGCGAAGTTATTTTTAGCCAATTACAAGTTGAATCTGGTAGTTGGGGTTGTTAGCTAAGATAGACAACTAATGTGTCTATTTCAGCTAATTTGCGATGTGCACCGCTGGCTCAGCCATTTATTTTTTAATGCACCTGCTCAGATTAATTCACTGCATGTCGTGCCCAGGGCTGGACTGGGACAAAAAACTCGGCCCGGGCATTTTGACTAGATACCGGCCCACCAAGTATTATAGGAAAAGCCATAAAGCCTTTGAATGAAAACAAACGCTGTTGTGACAGTGATGCACGCTGTCTTGTTGGTCTATATGTGTATAATTTCTATACATTGTACATCAGATAAAAACTTGGTTGTAAGATTCAGATAATTATTTATTTAAAGAGAGACACTTTAAATGAGGATGAGAAAGAAAAGTATTTCTTTGTGAGTGAGAGTGAGTCTCTGAGCAGGTGTGGAGTAGGTTAGATCACACTGACCTCTGGATGTTTCAGTCATCAGCTGCAGGTTCTCAGCTCTGACTCAGCAGCTCAGAAAAACACGATGTCAAGCATCTCATTTAAAAATAAACATCCCCTCAAATCACCGCAGAAAAACGACGTAGAAAACACCGGGCTTGTTTTTAGATGCTATTACAGGTTTGTTACATGGTGGTGTAGTAAAACTGCTCGTGTTTAAAGATGAGTTTGGTTAATAATTGTTTTGTCAAGTGAAAAAACAGGATTTTGACTTTTAGCAGTGGATAAAAAAGCTGAAAGTTGTAATTCTGATTTATAATCAAAGTATTCATGAATGAATTATTCATGGCATGTTCACGGTCATATACATGACATGGAGGAAAATTATAAATTGATCGACGTGTAAACCAATTTAATGCTGAAGCCTTTGATATATTAATCACGTATATTGTTGTTGGGCAGCTTGGTAATGCAATTTATCTGCAAGATAAGATACTAAAGTTTTAAAATAAATGATGCATTATTTGTATCCAACATATAGGAGAGTAGAAGAAAACAGCATAACATGGGAATATGTTACAGTGTGTGAGTGAGTGAATGGTTGTACCTTCTTTCTGCTCTCATCCACTGTGAGATTAACAATACTCTGACCCACATGCCCCCTTCTGGACTGTTAATATCTTAGCAATTTGGCATAACATACAGTAAACTTAAAACTTTCTATTTTTTAAGTTTTTCCTGCAAAATTATTTGAATTATTTGATTTATGAAATAATTGTTTTAATCAGAGAAAAATAATTTCTTCATTTATATTTTTTATTTTTTATGTCACATTATTTTGTAAATATCAAAATGTGTTTATTTTCTCTTGTACTACATTCTTTTTTATTTTGTTTTATTTTGTTTTTGCAGGTGGACTCTGTGAGAAAAGAGAAAAAAAATGAGAAAAGAACGTTTTTAATAAAAAGCGGTTGGGTTGGAGGGGTGTGGCCTAGTCGTCACATGACCTGCACAAACCAAACACGTGCTTCCTGTTGCTGCCCGCACGTTGCCTGTTCCTTTCTGTTTTTTTTGAGCCACAGTACGAACAATACAAAGTTTGCGGCTCTGAAAACGGAGGAAATTCTCTAAAATGCCGCGAGCCAAGCAGTCAGCCCGGAGGAAGAAGTTTGACTACAACCGGAACCGGAAGAACGTGAAGACGAAGAACAAGAAGAAGTCGAACCCGAGGATCGAGCAGTGAGTGTTAGCATGTGTGCTAATATTAGTAGAATTGATGCAAAAACACGTTATTAAAGCTGCAGCCAAAACATATCAGTGACCCGAGAGTCGACTAATTGATTGATCGAGTACATTAATTCACCTTTGTTTAAAGTTGATTGATCCCATTTGTTCAAGAAATGTTCCATTTAGTAGAGTATTTTATACTTTTAACACAAGCATCTGACCGTGAACTGAATATTTGTCATGAAATCAGCTTTTTGATGTTAGAGGATGAACATACAGAGGCCCACTAAAACCTCACCTGCTGTTTTTAATGCAGTTGTTTGAGTGATACACAGACGGATGATGGAAATGATCATTAGTGACGGTGACAGGCACTAAAATGTCCTTTTATGTGAAATAACAACTGAAATATTGCAGCAGATGTGCAGCGTGTCTTTAAAAATGCTGAGAAAACTGGACAAGTCATGTCCTTGAGAAATGGAAGGAAAATAAATCCCGCAAAGACCTGACACAGGGCCTGAGAGATGGATCTGCGGTTTACTGGCTGTCAGGAAGTCATTGTTAACGGAGGGAAACAGGAAGATTAGGCTGAGGTTTGCCAGTTATCCAAACACTGGACTGAAAATCAGTGGCAGCAGATCTGATGGAGGGATTATTCCCTATCATCGCTCCATCAGAGGAGCCATGTGGAAAACACGCTGGAGGCTCTGTGATGGTTTGGAGCTGGGTATCAAAACCGTTAAAAAGTACCATTAGATTTTGATCCATCATGCAAATCATCTTGAAAGCACTTGATTGGCAACGGTTGCATTTGTCAGCATGACAGTGATCTCAGTGTCAGTGCAGTAAAAGCACATCTGGATAGAACAGCATCAGTCATGGATTGGCCTCCCCGAGCCAAGACCTCAACATTATTGAAGCTCTGTGGGGTCTTGAAAGTGAATGAAGAACTTTGAATGTCCTTCAGAAAGCTTGGCGAAGTATTCCTGAAGACCCCTTAAAGAAAATACAGGCTGTATCCGGCTGTGTTGGAGGACTAAGGTTTTCATGACAAATGTCGATTACATGTATTTTTGCACGTTTCAGTAAATCTTGGGGTGGCCCAAGAACTTTAACGTTTGATTAGTAATAAATCTGGTGAATAACTGTTCCTGTGTATTAAAGACTTGATCCTACAGACAAAGTTGTGCTCTTGGTCACGTGCTAGGCTGCAGCAGATGAGCTGTTCTCACGTCTTACGTGTTGTCGTTGTCAGATCTCAGATTCGAAATGCGTGGGATGACAACAAGTCCGTTGCCAGGAACCTGCAGGAGATGGGTCTGGCTTTTGATCCTAACCGCTCTCTGCCCATAAAACAGCAGAAGGTAAGAGACTGCGCACAGTTTAGGTCTCGGATCTCGTTAGCTGCGCTTAATTTGCTCTAAAAACATGTTTTAGATGCAGTAAGGATCCAAAGTCAGTTTCGAAACATAAATTTGAATTTATTCATAAATGAATGTGAATGTTTATATTTTATTCAGGTCTTCTATCCAATCTTTCTAATCATCTGTTATTCAGTTTTGGTGAGCCTGTGTGGATTAGCCTCAGGTGTTAGCTGACAGGACGTGGTCTTCTGCCACTGTAGCACATCTGCTTCAAGCAGTAAGCACCCAGAGGTGGTCCTCCTCCTACCTTGGCTGTAACGAGTGTTTTTTGAGTTCTTGTTGCATTCCTATCAGCCATGGCTATCCTGACCTCTGACCTCAAAGAGGCATTTTCAAACAGCTCACTGGATATTTTCTCTTTTTCAGACCATTCTCTGTAAATTGTATGGTCTGAAAAACGCTTCTGAAACACTCAGACCAACAACGTCCACCTTCCTGCCTCATTCTGATGCATCAGCAGGTCATCCTGGTCATGTCCACATGATTGGCTCATTAGATATTTGTGTTAACAAGCAGCTGAGGAGGTGTACCTAATGAAGTGGTCTGTGAGTGTAGAGCTAAAGATGAAAGTGATTAAATTAGTCACATTTATAGCAACTAGCCTTTTATGTTCCAAACACCAAAAAAGTCCAAGAAAAGGCCGTGGGTGGCAACGGGAGGTTCTTCTGACTCCATTGTTTAAAAATCATATGGCGTTTATTTCGTGGAAAATTATAAACAAAAATCAACCAAATAACTTCTTACAACTTAAAATTAAACTAAAGTTAACTCACTTTGCTTTAACAACTTCAAAAGTGGTCAAAAAATCATTTTCTAACCCTCCCGTCTTCCCAACAGACATTTAGCAAACAAAAAAAACATCTTTACCACACCCCTCCAGGGTGCTCTTAATCCCCTGATTAATGGGAGGGTCCATAAGCCAATAAACCAATCACTTTCCAAAACCTTTTCCAATAAAATGAATTACAAATTTACATAACAAAACTAGGTCAGCATATTCTTATAACTTTAAAGAAAAAACAAGAATAAATACAAATTGCGTTTTATAAACATTCAACAAAAAACGGCCACAACAACCTGAAATGAAGGAATGACCTCAAGTTTTTGCTCTAAATTCTGTTAATGTTAAAAACAACCAGCACATTCAACTTGTTTGTGTTCACGTCCTGCAAATGTTAGTTTGAGCCTGAAGGGGGCGACAGAGTGTTAATTATGAAGTCAGCCTGAGATGTTTCTCAGCTCCAGGTTTCAGACAGAAACAGAGATGCTACCTCCTGAATTTCTCCCCGCTGATGTTTCACAGCTGCTCGTGTTTTTAATTAATCACCGCCGTTTCAACCCGGGGCTAAGGCGAGCGAATGCCGGCCTGCGGTCTGCACTTCGTTTTCCAGCAGCCTTCAGACATTCAGACGTTTTCATTTTGTTCTCCTGTGACGGCGACTAAATGATGAATTCGTGTCTTCCCCCCGGGCTCGGCGGCGAGCACACTTGAACGGTTTTGTCTCCCAAAACGTCGTCGCAGATGAGATAAAGCACATTTCACAGCCGTCATCGCGTCGCATTACGGTGGAAGATGGATGATTATGTTTATTAACCCAGAGTCCAAACAGGCTGCCTGATGATCTTCGTTGTGTTTTTCTTCCACACGTGCAGCTCCCCAGGGAAGACGAGAAGCCTGCCGTCGTCACCAAACCCTTCATCGTACAGCGTGAGTGTCTCCTCCTCATGTACATGAATGTCTGCTTCGCTTCATCCTGCAGGTGACAGGAAACGCTAAACTAAATCCCACCTGCTCATTTATTCATTTATTATTCTTTTATCTGGAGCGAGGAGCTGTTTCTGTCAGACTTTCTATGATTTAGGGATGATTTCTAGTTCATTGGCTCCGATCAACGTGAGAATAAGATGTGATCTTGTAAAGACAATAAGTCGATGGAGAAGCAGTAAGTTTACAGGGCGATGCCAAGGTTGATAAATGACGATAAGAGAACAACAGAAAGGTCGGTGACCTCAGCAGAGGCATCCAGGCTGCTCATTCAGATGTGGAGAGTTATCGTCCCGACTCCGGACTCCGTCTGAGGGTCTGATGTCTTCACCCTGAGTCTGAGGAGGAGTCTATTCACCTTTCGGAGGTGCAGGTGAGGGCAGGAACGTAGATCGGCGCTCGTCTCCGTCACTAACGTAGCCCGACAGAGGCCACTGAGCCGGCCGCTGCACAGAGCCCGAGGAGGGTTTGTTGTGTTCAGTTGGCTGGATGCTGCTCACCACGGCTCGTTTAAAGCCTGCTCGTGGATGCCGACCAGGCTGTGCTTCTAGGATTTAGCAAATATTCCCAAACACTTCATCCGTGCACCGGTCTGTCCGGTTCAGCTCGTGACCTCGACCACGAGGCAGCCAGAGTGGGTAGCAAATCTGTGAAATTACAGAAAAAGTTCTGTTAGCTCATCGTCCAGATTGGGGGATTTTTCCATAATGGTGAAAAAAAAGATCTTTATTGCCATTTACCGTATTTCCCGGACTACAAAGCGCACCTGAATATTAGCCGCACAAGCTAAAATCAGGGGAAAATCCTGTTTTGTACATACATTAGCCGCACCTGACTAAAAGCCGCAGGTGTTTCAATGTTGACTTATCATATGTAAGAGAATATGCACAAAGGGAATTGTCAGGAAAGAGATGGCTGTTTGGAGACACACCCCTTTTATTAATATTTTGAAAAACAAGTTACGGGTACATATTTGCATAACTTTTTAGGTATATGTACAAGTAGCGGTAATTACAAGTACGAAACATGTACTGTGCTTCATAAATGAGTAACAAATGTAGTACATAACAATAACCTACAGCACACCAGAAAAATAGATTGGCCTACCTTTTAGGCTCAGGTGCAGTGACACGGCTTTAACAAGAAGAAAAGTCAGTCATTCACCATCTTTCTCTTCTTCCTGCACTAAAACCACCAAAGTCCTCTTCTCCAGTGTCGGAAACGAACAGGCTCAGGATGGCTTCGTCATCCACTCTCAACTTCTTTCCTTTGTTGTCACTTTCGAAACCAAACAAATCCTCGTTGTCAGTGTCAGAGTCGAACACCCTCAGAAGGGCCGTGGCGGTGTCTCCATCATGCAGCAGTCCAGCCCTTCGAAATCCGTTGGTGATCGTGGATGTTTTCACACTTTTCCACGCTGTCAGAATCCACCGGTGGAGTTGGGCATAACTTGCTTTTCGCAAGTTTATCGCCGCTCGTCATCCACGCCTCCCGCTGAACGCGTAGCGCTACTTTGAAGTTTGTTTTTCACGCTACTTGTACGGCACTACGTTGCTTGGCAGATGGACATGTGACCAACATACCACTCTTGAACCCCGATACTGTGTGTCTGATCACATGCCCTTCCGCCAGGCAACGTAGTGCCGTACAACAGCGGAACAAACAAAACAAATCCTCTTACGATATCACAAAAATCATGGACAATCCATAGAAAAGCCGCACCTGACTAAAAGCCGCAGGGTTCAAAGCTTGTGCAAAAAGTAGCGGCTTATAGCCCGACAATTACGGTAATCGTTTATCTATTCTTTATTACTTCAGTATGAACGGCTGTGGAGAGGTCTTTATCAACGGGACAACTGTAAACTTCATGAAAATACAGTTAAACGTCGAGAGTTTGTGGCTTTCTTCACATTGGGTGAAGATGTCCAGTGGGCCGGATCCTGGCCCACGGGCCTTATGTTTGACCCCTCTGATATAGGGGGTCTTCTGATCTGATTGTTGGCATTTCTCAGTATTGTTGTGGTCTTCACCTTACAATATAAAGCACATGGTTAACAATGTGGCTTGTAGTGTGAAGCACTTTGAGCGGACAGACACTTTGGAAATACACGAGCGTGGTGAGTTGACCGTGGCGCTGGAGCGGGGGCGGAGTCAGGATAAATCGTCCTCGGCTGCTGCTGCAGATTTCTCACTGATGTGTTTTCCTTTGCTGCTGCTGCTTAATGACATGTTAGTGTTTTTAATGACGCTTCTTCACTTAAAGTCTTTTCATGTTGCTCGCTCTGTGAATGCAGCCTAATTAAACCAATTAAAATGAGCCGCGTTTCACTTCTGTGTGTTTGTTGTGATGTTATAGAAGCAGCTGCAGATTCACCGTTTTTATTTCCAACCTGTGGCAAGGTCGCAGCTCAGAAACACTCGTCTGCGTCGGCAACCTTATTTCAGTTATTTACCTTCTTCCTGTTAAACCTGATAAGAGTGTTTTTGTTCTTCTTCTTTGGTTTGTGTGAGCAGAGCTGGAGGCAGAGGCCAGCCTCCCCGGCAAAGACACCAAGACGTTATCGACCGACCTGATCGAATACGTTCAGCACATGATCCGAGAGCACAACCAGGACTACAAGGTAAGAACGACCAAGCTTGGACCACAGTGACGGGACTTTCATCTGGATTTAACAGTAAATTACAGCTCCTTCATTTTACGGCCAATTTCCTGAGTTATTCATGAAAATTTCCCAAAAATGAGCAGGTACTGACAGTAAAAGGTCAGGTTTTGCTGCTTGGAGACGTCTCAGAAACCCCCAAATGACCGTTACTCATGTGCGTCACCCATGGTCTCTGCAAGAGGCATCCCATATCTGCACCTGTAACAGCCTCGAAGCACGTCAGGGCCTCCTTTAACTTATTTAAGGGGAGATAGGCCGGAGCATGTGTTATCTTTGTGTTTCGTGAGCCTGTAACTCAGAAAATAATCACGTTATGAGGATAAATATTAAATATACTGCAGTTATTGCACAGAAAAATCACCTGATTCTGAGGGGGTCGGATCAGAGGCGTTGATTGTTGTTGTTTTTTATACTTGGAAGAACCCTGAAGTGACTTGGATAAACGGAGCAGTGTGTGGCAGAGGTTTAAACCGAGCTTTTATTTGAAAAATGACTCATTAAAATGAATTTTCAACAGTTGCTTTAGATGAGACTGAGTCACCGCCGGGAGCGCTGCCAAGCCACAGTCGGTCAATAAGAGGGGAAACTGTGAGAGTGGATTTTTCTCTATACAATGAAACGTCCTTCACGGAGAAATGTTCCACCCTCGACTTTTTGAGCAGCTGGAGCTTCGCACTGAGAGGACATGTCGGCAGAGTCAAGGTTTTTACTGCAGTTCAGAGCCGAGTTGATACTTCTGCTCCCATTAAAGTGATGCTTTTTTATTTTACAAATCAAAACACAGAAGAACATTCAGACCGAGGTCAACCATCAAATTACCAGCAGATGGAATAACTGCTTGAACTGTAGTCGTACTTCATCAGTCAGAGCGATGTGACCAGCTGGCTCGGCGGCGACTCACTCGTCCCACTGATCCCATCAGACTCGGCCATCTTGGATTGTAGCTGTAGGTGCTGACAGCCGTCACTAGCTGTGTTCCAGCTGTGAGTCGAGATCCTCTGTGAGTCGGCTGAAGTCCCTGATGCGAACGGCGGAGGGCTCTCTGGCCTGGAACGACTGAACTTTCAAAATAAAATGCAATGGAAACTTTTTTAATAAAAATGAAACTTTAAAATCAGGTGCTGAATATACTTGGTGGTTATGACACCTGATCACCGCCCAGGTATAATTAATATGTAGGAAACACTCATTGCCCCTAACACCGCTCATGCTGGAGGTTTCTTCCTGGTGTCATCAAGCGCTACCTCATTAGGTGGTTGTTGGATTGTTGGGGTTTCCTCTGTATTACTGTAGGTCAGGGGTCAGCAACCTTTAACACCCAAAGAGCCATTTGGACTTGGGTTCAACGTCAAAGAAAACACTGGGAAATACTTGTTGACATCTAAAATGAAGATAACACTGTATATATTGTTTTTACCTTTATGCTTTGTTTGAACAACTAAGGTGTGTTGATTATGAAATCCTTTAAGTGCTACAGAGAAAATTACATTTTATTTATGTAATTAACACATTTTGAACTTTTAAAGAAATATAACAGAAGGAAAAGCTGAACTAAAATGATCCAGCAAACAAAAACTGTTATATCGCCTTTGGAGCCTCGACCTGACTTTTAAAAAATAATTGAAAAAAAGTTCTATGCTGCTAAAAAAGGAAAAATAGATCTTTGCAAAATTCTCCCTAAATATGTATTTTACCTGGTTAATGTGTGTGGCGGGGCGTGGTCTGCAGCACCGCTGCAGGGGAGGCGACACACCTGAGCGGCACCTGCAATCACGCCTCGCCGCCTTAACGTCTGTGCTGTTGTGTTGTTGTTGGTGTGTGTCGGGCTGTGAGCTGCAAAGCAACAGCCGGCTGTGTGCGTACAGCAACCGTGTGTGAAAAGTGGTCAATAAAGAGAAGCTGAAAAGCGTGTTCATGCAAACATCGTCGGGTCTGCCGTGATATGTTTACAATAAGACTTCTGCTCCTGAACCTCTGAGCACAGTGAAGTCACTTTGGTCTTTACGCAGGACTGTAAGCTGTCGTCTGTGAGGCGTGAGCGTGTTTGTTTTTAACATAGTTCACAGTGGAGCTGCTGACATAATGTGGATCCAAAGATCCATAACTGGGGTTGAAAGTCTCGATAAATGCACGCCGTTTCGGCGGGTATACCGGCTTCTGCGAGTGTGAGGCTTATTTTGAGCGAGGAAAAAATAATAGAATATAATTTTATTTTTATATTTCAATATCACAAAAATCTTCCAATTTAGAACTACAAGTTAAAAAAGAACTAACATAAATAAAATACACTTCAGTTAAATGCTTCTGATTTATTTTCCCAAACCACGCAGCGCCGCAGTGTAAGGACTGAAGAGCCGCAGGTTGCCGACCCTGCTGTAGGTCTTTGGCTTACAGTATGAACCACGTTGAGGAGTTTTGTTGGGATTATATGTAAACAAAATTGAAAAAGAAAAGTCCTGGTGCAGAACAGCAGTCATCTCTTTGTGTAATAATATTTCATACAAGGTGTTCGTCACAGATTCTCATTAGGAGGGACTTTTGCTAAACTTTTGGCTGCCTCTCCAGTGAGTCATTCATCCAAAGACTGACTCCAGCTCCACCTTCCTGGGCTCAGTTGGGCTGCACATGAACCAGTGCAGGGTCTTTTTAGGGAGATCCTTTAATTTTCTGCAGAAGAAAGACTTCAGTTGACAGCTGTAGTCGAGTGGATGGGAGAGCTGGAGTCGGTCCAAAGGATGAGAGACTCACTGGAAAGGAAGCTGAAAAATGTTGGACAGCAAGTTAGCTGGTGTCTGAAAGCACAAGCTGGTTAGCTGAACAAGAAGGTTAAAGATCAGCACGTAGCAGGTGGGAAATGCTGAGAGTTAAACTGACCACTTGTTTTCTAATACAGCATGGATCCATTATTTAGACTAAGACCCATCAGTCAGTGGAAAACGAGCAAGATGCTGACAGTAAAAAGCCTTCAGCCTGAATCTGCTCTGAATTCAAAGTCTTCCCAACCTGTTGTTTAATTAAAGGTGATCCTCGGTGTTTAAGCGTCACTTAGCTGAATAACGTCTGGTTAATGTTACAGAGGAAGGCTCTCTCACGCTGCTGTCCCTTCCTTCCCCGCTCTGCAGGCGATGGCCAGAGACGAGAAGAACTACTACCAGGACACGCCCAAACAGATCAAGAGGAAAATCGGCGAGTATAAACGCTGCCACCCGCAGCACTACGAGGCCTTCGTCAGCTCGCTCGCAGCTGCAGAGCCGATGGTCCAGTAGAAGATCTGCTGTGGGTCTGAGGAAGCGGACTGTGGACAATCAGACTGAGGTCGAGTGTTTGGACGGAGAGTAAAATACCGGCGAGTGCCGAGGAAACACGTCCATGTTCTGGGACGTTTCTCTCTCCTTTTGTATTTTTAATTGAGTCATTTTGTTTCAGGATTTATTCGTTCTTTCTTGTGAAAGTCAAACGTGACTGAAATGAGATTTTTAATAATTTAAACCCCTTGAAACTCATCCAGCAGGTGTGTTTTTTTCCCTCTCTGGGATAAAAGTATTTCAGTTTCCTCCATTATCCTCATAAACCACAGGAGGACCCGAACATCCGAGTAAAATCATGAAAAATGGATCTATTTTTATTGGTGTTTTCATTGATTTCTGTTTTTATTCTGAAGCAAACCAAAGTCCGAAACCACAAGACGAGAATGATCTGTGCAGGGATCGAATATCAAGAGAGATGCTAAAATAAAGAAGTTGGTGAATCTTTACTGATAAATAACAAATATGTGAGCAGGTTTTTTAAGAAATAAAAGTCGGGACGATTGTTGGGACGCTCAGAGAGTTTCTGGATGTGACCAGAAGCGACAGATCAAAATATTTTTGCTGATTTGGAGGAGAGCGATACAAAAATGTTAACGCCGTGTGAAAGCGTGACCCAGATCTTGCTTTTGGTGTGGCTTTAAAGACCTAAAATTACATTTCACAGCTCTGTTTTAAGCAATTCTTCTTTAAGGGATGGGAACTACGTAAGGATTATTTCGAACTGTCAATCATGCAAAGCTCCTTAAGCAGAGTCCAAAAGTAGAAACATGGAGATTTGAAACAAGTCTTTAAACGGCTGATTCAAAAAACTTGTTGAAAGGCTTTAAAAATTCCACCAATAAGGGAAAAATATTTTGTGATTTATTTATTTTTTGTGCACAATTGTAAACTAAATTCTCGTTGCAGTGGAGTTCAGCTTCAGTCTTTGTTTTAACTGTGTTTAAATGCAGAGGAAGTTTGTTCACTGTGAGTGTTTAGGTAGAAACCTCATTAGAGTCTGGTTTTACTCTTTTACTGAACACGCAAGTGTTTAATATAAACGTTAATTTGAGTGTTTGATACGAGATTAATTCTGCAGTAGAAGCCGAATCAGGATGAGGTCTTAAATTTAAAAACATGTTTTAATCGGACGCTCGAAGTGCTTCACCGTCTTTGAAAAACCTGCAGGAGCCGTCGGTTTAATCAGTGGAGATGGAAGTGAGGACAGACACGACGACCCTGAGGCGAACGTGAGATACGTGATAACAGACAGGTCATGATGTCCTTTTGAAGAAAGAGAAACACGCGTCCGTGAGCTCCTCTGAAGACTGGTCTAATTTTTAAAAGGGTCCATTAGATTACACTTGGTGCTCTCATGAAGTGTTTTATTTTACAGGGCTTGGAGGTTTGAACAAAGGAGACAAAACGCAGTTATTTTAATGACCAAAAGGGGGCGGCGACTGTGAGACGATGGCCCCGCTGAGCCATGATGAGTTCAAGGGCTCAGCTTCTCGTTTCTTGTCTTCATGACTACATTGTGATACTGATGATGTAGATTATGGTCTCCATTAGTCAGAAAGGCAGATAAACCAAGGTAAAATAATTTACTCACTGGGTAACCAATGAACGTTCAGCGTCCCTCAGTTTCACAGCCCGCCTTTCGCTCTTCACGACAATCAAATGGCCTGTCAACCCAAGCGTTGCAAAAATGTTTCAGTTTAAACTGAAACTACAGTCGTTTGTCTTTGAATCACAGAAGGTTTAAATCAGAGATGTCGAACTCGTTTTACATCGTGGGCCAGATGTGTAAGAACACAAGATAAATGTGTAACGTTACAGAAAAGGTTCTGGTTCTTTATACCTCAGACTGTCCTATAGTTATAGAAAAATAAAGCATTATTTATTAATTGGTAGAAAATGTCACTTGGTGTAGTATGGTGGTTAAGGGTGGCTGGGTGGTCTTTATCAATAAGAAAAGCTGTAAAAGTCATGAAAATACAGTTAAAATTAAGAATCTATGCACGCCTTCATATTCTAAAGCTGTGAGTCTTTGCCGGGTCGAGTTCTGCTCCTGGGGCTCATGTTTGACACCCCTCGCTTAAAATCTTAAATTCATGCTGTGGGAACACTGAACATCTGTCCCAGAGTTCATGGTAAAATGTCTAGAAAATGTCAAATTATCATGATAAGAAACAAAACCAAATAAATCCAAGATTAAATAAAATGATTGGTCCTGGTTGGACCATGAAGGTGATGTTAACCAATCAGTCCTGTTCAATCCACACATGCCTGTGAATCGAGTCATTTCCCTCCCTGTGTGAAACACTGATGGCAGATCTGCTGTAACATCTAATAATTCAGATATAACAAGGAAAAGTGTTTCTATTGTGATCATTTCTGAACTAATCGATCAAACGCTTACGTTTTGTGTTCATATATATATATCAAGCCAGTTTTATGCACATATACATATATATACATATGTATATGTGCATAAACCTGGCTTGATTCCTTTGATTCAGCCAATAATAACTGAGATTATGAAATCATGGCAAGTTTTTATGACCCCGTCTGTTAAACTGATAGACTAGGTAACATCTGCTTTGTACCGTTATCGTCTTTGGTTGTTGTTGGAGATTATCTCCCACACGACAGCTAAACAACATCTTGACAAACTCTTCATCAGCTGTTTCACCTTCTGAGCTCTCATCAATCATTTACAGCCAAGAAAAACATCTTTGGCGTGAGAGCAGGAACTTCTTATCTGAGGTCGCACTGAAGGAATGTCCGGCGTGATTGCTCAGTTTATAAATAAACACCGCTGCTTGTGAATTATTAACGGAGTCGTTCAGTGTGAAAAATCAGGACCTTTGTGGGGTTTTTTTTACCAAGTTGGTTTATTACTTCATATTTGTGCACAGTGTGTGCTGAGGAAATATTTGTATTGCAACCACCAGCATCTGCTGGTTGGCGAGTGGTTGCTGGAAATCACCAGGTGAGAAAGACCCCAAAGCTCGCAGATTACCTGTAAACACTCGTTTGGCTTCTAAGTAAAAACGGCGTGTTTGGAAAGTCACAGTTTCAGCACAGCTCAGAGTAAATGGCGACTGTTGGGCTACCACAGCAATCTGTGGGTGACTGACATCATTTCAAGGAGGTTTTCGGCTGGAGCACACTCTTTGCAACCAGCCCACCACCAGTGACAGCAAGACACTTCCAGCAACCACTTGCTAACTGGTTAGGGAATGGTGGCTGCTGGGCCTGTGCAATCAATCAATGCAATCAATAAGAGCAACTCTGTGATTTGGATTTGATAAGGCCTCCTTGATAAGGGTTTCTTTTGGCGTTATACTCATTCTTGTGCACTCTGTATATACACTAGCATACAAGGACAGTCTTGTATCTGTTATATAACTGTTTTGGCAGATGCAGTTTCCTGTTACGTCATGTACTAAAATGACATTCATGGAAGTCAGGATTATTGGGTTTCACCCATGGTGCATCTCTTTCTAGAGTTGTTCGATATAAGGATATATATCGGATGACGATATAAAAACGTCTATCGTTTCATTTTACGCTATCGTTTGTTTCGTGGTGTCGCAAAATAAACTGTTTACGGCAATATTTTTTCATGGTTTTGATGGTCACTGTAGTGGTTATATTAATTTCTTAAACTTCTCTCTTTCTCTTATATTTAATATAACCACACTACGGACGGACAAGTGCCTGTTTTTATGTGTCGTCGTTAGCAACAACGATTGTAAAACCATCGCATGTCCGCTTGTTTATGTTCCACGCAAACCTTTCACAATAAAGCTCGAGATCCTGTTGAGACTTTTCAAAATAAACTGAATCACGTGAAAGAGCAGATTATTTACGGATGAGAAGTAAAAAAAGCCGCCAGGTGCTAAAAAATAAACCTTAGACTCAAACGTTAGAACAGGCTTTTCCCTGCAGCACGCCGTGTAATAAATACTCAAAGAAAACGGCGGCTGTTACAACTTATGTCTAAAAATGTATCATTTCATGTATCGGTTAAAACACTCGACTCCAGCTACATGACGCGCAGCTGGAAACACTTCACGCAAGTCGAGCTGCCTGAGATTCACAGAATTTACAGAAAATGTTACATTTTTGTGATTTATATCGTTATCGGGACGATAGATGTCTTATATCGGGATATGAGATTTTGAATTAACCCTCTTTCCCTCATGAATCACTTCATTCTTTAGCTGTTATGTATCTTTACAAGCCAGTGATCCGTCATTTGGGGTGTTTTATGCCTGAGTCGTACCTGCTGTGACGCTTTATGCTGACTGAGTCACACTCGTAGCAGTCTGCCGTGAAAACAGAGTGAAACTGAGCCAGAGTGACGTCTCAGCAAATTCATAAAAGTCCTGCTCTGCCGGCTGGGGAACTTCACCCATGAAACAAGTCCGGACATTTATAGAGACTTATAGATTTGGTTCGTATTGTCAGTGTTTGCAGTGAATTGCTCAGTCAGCAGACGCAAGGGTGATAAGGCATTTTCCAAGGCTAAGCAAGCAAATAGGATATTTGTTAGGCGATATCTCAGAGCTCCATTCAACGGGTGATATAAGTTGAGTGCAAGCCTATGTTTATGGCATGCCTACTCTGTGCATGTTTCCCCACTTGTACTTTAGCACCTCATTTACATGGGATTCATCTCTGTTTAAGCAGAGCGACAAGGTTTGATGGCTTCGAATGACATGAAATCCTCTCTTGGTAATTCTTTAACCATTGGTTGTTTCTGGGAAATCAAAACAAATGAACTACAGATAAAAAGAATTAACCCAGTGCCCACACACTTAGGTGTCCACACTGCCAGCCTTTCCACACGGCAGGGTGACGACAAAACCCCATCAGCTTTTTTACAACTGAGGGTAAAAATTAAAAAAGATGTTTGCTCCTCAATAACTGCATTTTTGTCAGCGACCTTGGTTTTCTTTCTCTAAAAGCAAGATTACTTAATAAGAAGTAATGCAGGACAAAACTGTCATAAAATGTATTTACAATTTCATAAACAAATAAAAACGAAACAAAAATATTGAGAGATGAGAACCAATCAGAACTACCAGTATGGAAAAGAAATAGAAAAAACTTAAAAGACTTGCATCAGATGTGGCCTACTTCATATAGTGAATCATAGAAGGCTTATATGATTTACTCATGAAAGTGGCCACTTTCATATATTGTTTTAGTAAATATCCAAAACATACAAGTTTCATTTATATAATTTTTTGAGGGATCTTAAATCTGTTTAAATCTGATTGGATCATTTTGACCCCTGAAATACTATCACAGGATGGCAAATCCAAATTCGTTTGTTAAGTGATGATGTGACGAATCCTACTTCCGGGCCTCAAGTAGTCTGCGTTTAATATGCTTTTGTGTTGTTAACATGTTTAATGTTTTGTATTTTCTTCTATTTAATCTCAAAAAGCTCCTAAAACAGTCAGTGATCACTGTTGACCTCCCTCGGCTTTTATTACCGCTAATCATTTATTTAAGCTCAGTTTTTAAAACCTTAGCATGTAACTACAGCCCAGCCCATGCAGCAGTATATGAATGACTAACCTCGTATTGTGGATGGATTATCTCAGTTGTTCACCTGGCTGAAGTTTGGTCCTTTTACAGCATCCTGCCATGTGATTACATTTGTTCCTGACCACAGAGAACACTCACGTTAACTTTTATCCAGTGGTAAAAAAGTTAGCTTGTTTATATTATGCTAACATAGCTGTGTCGCTAGCGGTCACGTAGCACATCATTATATACCAGCTAGCCAAACTTCAGTAACCCTACAAACGTCACTGCTGTTTAGTTTTCTGTCTTCATTTATGTTGGAAGTGATAACAGAGCTGTACATTTCAATTTGGTTCCAAAACCCCGCAGTCAGGACATGCTATATTGTATTTAGATAGAAGCTAGCGAGCTAACTTCCTGCTAACTTCTAACTCCGTTAAATGTCATAAATTCCGTTTTCATGGATGCCTGGATGTTAAACTCAATTGTTACACCTGGTAGAGCAGAACGCTGATCATTTTATTAAAGATGAAAGACTTTAGACAGTTTTTCAACTCTCCGTAATGCCACAGTGATCGTTTGATATATGGACCTGTAGCGGAGTTTAGGCCCAGACACGGCTAGTGACGTCAGACTGAACGACCGGATAGGTTTTTTAATAACATCGTGGATTGTACTTTGGATAAAAGCTGCAAGTTGTATTACTGAAAAGTTTAGTTTAGTACAAGTTATACCTTTGTAATAGTAAAATAAGCATTTTTTTTAGATGGCATTAATGACAAAACTAATAATGCTTTAAGTAAGAAAAACTGTGTTGCCATTTCTTTTCTTTTAGAAATCTGCATGTCTTTGTTACAGCAGAGCAGTCAGTAAAGTAAGTACTTGACAAACATGAGACTTTGTGTCACTCTTATCACATGGGGAAAAAAAACAAGCAAAACAAACTTAAACCAATTTTCCAAGTTTGAGATGACTCGATTATGTCTTCTTTATCTTTCTCCACATTTTGTCACAGCATTTACAAAGGTGGATCTGCATTTTAAACACGTGAGTCAAAGGTTCAGGATTCAGACTGAGTCACCATGCTTCAAGCAGCTTTTTTCTACGCACAGAAGCTCCACCCACCTGGCTCTCCAGGGAACTGCATTTTCAGAATAAAGTTGGATTGAAAAGTGATAGGAAAGGAACTAAAACATCTCAAGTTGCACTAACAGCCAGTAATTAGATTAATAAGCATTATTTTAAACCGTAAATCATGCAAAGCAACTCTAGTAGAATTCAAGAATAAACCCACTGAGCTGGAAATGAACTGAATAGGTCCCCTTCAGGTTTGGTGATAAAAAACCATGTAGACATGCATGAATGTATATCTAACAGAACACATAAAACAGGAAATGCAGTGACTGGTTATAAAACAGTGTTCAAACAGCAAATCCACTCAACTTTAAAGTGAAAACATTTCTGAAGTACATCACAAGGAATAAAACTTCACATTCATTAAAAAGTAAAACTGTGCGTCCGAAGCGAACATTGCTGCTCACATACAGCATTAAAAGATCTAGCTAATTCCATTTTATCTTACACAGAGCTTAAAAGTCAAATACTTCATTAACACATTCGAAGACGTGTAGTTTACGGGATAACTGATTCCTACGCAGCTACTGAAATGGGACTGGAAGTATGAGCTTATAAATGGGATGTCGTCCAGACTGCACAGGCAAAAGAAAGACAAAGAATTGGTTTTAGATCCACTGCTGACTATTACTGCCCATAACTAGAGAATCTGAGGGTAGACAACTTGGCATTTTTCAAGAAATTGTTTAAGGGTTTACAGAAGCACGATGGCTTCAGTTCACAAAATCAATTCCCCATCTGAGACACGTATCTCTTCAGAAAAAGAGACAAAAAGTTTGTCAGGCAAATGCACGACATAAACAGTATTTCACGACCATGTCGCAGCAGCCCATTGTGTTGTTTCTTCAGTAAGACTTTTATATTAAACTGGATTGGGAACACAAATAAGTTGATTTGTTTTTCTTCACCTTCCTGAACACAAAGTTCCAACTGTGGCTACGTCCACACGTACCCGGGTATTTTTGAAAACGCAGATTTTTCTATGCGTTTGCACCTTTCGTCCACACGTAAACGGCGTTTTTGGTCACTGAAAACAGAGATTTCTAAAAACTCCAGCCAGGGTGGATATTTTTGAAAACTCAGTTTTTGCATTTACGTGTGGATGAGAAAAACGGAGAAAACGCAGCGTCAAAGGTGTGCCCATTTTGACGTGACACTGTGCACCACTTTATTGTTTAGGTTTAATGAATTTCTACAATACTATTACTGTTAATTGTACTCTCTGCAGTGTTTAAATGCTTCCATATACACACACAGTTACTGTCCCTCCACATATAAAATCTCCGTTTTCAAGAGTACCCGTGTACGTGTGGACATAGCCTGTGTCTTTTTTGTTTTATCCATCCAGTCTCATATCTGTGCACATACTGTTCATATTTTCCACTTTTACAGAGCAACAAAGTCTGCCATCACCTTGTTCTGAATGTAGAATTAATTATTTCAGAGGTCACATTTCAAATATCTAAAATTGGTTGAATTTAAAACACCGGGTTAGGTTTAAAATGTCACGGTGCCACGTCTTATAAAGCTGATTCGTGCTCCAGACACTAAATATACTTGGAAAGTCGTGCTGTTTCAAAAACAATTGACAATTCGATCCTATTAACATGAATTTTTTTTTTTGGCGACTTTTTCCACTTTGTTGTACGACCGAGCTGGAAGAACTGCAAGAAACGGATTCGTGACTTTTGAATGTTTCTTCTTCTCCCAAGTTGACAGACATTAAGTTTGTACCGAAAACGTAAACATCTGTAATTCATTATGGTGTTAGCGTGGCATTATTTTGGTAGTGCATGGATTTATCATTGATTAATATGCACACAGGTTTTTTTATATTGCAGCTGCCAGTAACAGAACTAGATTAGCTAACGTTGTGCTGACTAATCAAATGTACGACTACTGCTTGTTTTCACTTATTTTAAAGTACAGCAGCCACATTAAGTATCTGTATTAAAGTAATTAAAGCACACCTCAAACATGAAGCATTTAAATACGTAGGCTTTCGGCCACAGTTTAGAGAAAGAGAAGAAAAAAAAAGAGTAGCTGTTCATTTTTGTTAGCCTGTTAAGCTAACAATGAAAAGCAGCTAACGCCCAGTGTCTGTACATGGTTTTGTTAAAAGTGTTTCCTAGGAAACGACAAACTGTTTAATAAGCAAGGAGTTATTTTCACTTTACGACCTTTGGAGTCGCTAATCTTTGTTCCCCATTAATGACAAAACCTGCAAGAAGTAAAAATGCTGCATTTTTTACTCTTATTTTTTAAGTCTCGGACTTCCCTTTCAATTTCCACACGATGTTCCACTAGATCTCAGAGCAGCTTCATCCTCTGAAGCAAACTCAACCAATCCCCAAACGCCAACCGTTCTGCTCGGCCAACGCCCTGATCTGACTTTACACAAAAACATTTCATAAAACATGAAAATCTAACAAAAATCTGTTTCTACAAACCTGACACCCAACAGCACACATTTTATATACACGCAAACTACATGCTTAAATAAACCTGTAACAGGCCGACATTAAATAAGAGTCTGAGTCAGCAGCAGAAGGTGATCTCTGTAAGATCTGAGTCACTTCAGGGCCACCTTCTGTCTTCATCCTCCTCAGTCTGCACTTCCTCTTCTTCACTGAGCAAGAACAGATGAGTTAGAGGGAAAGTGTAAGATGCTTGAGAAGCTACTGTTTCTAAAGCTAACTAATAAAAAAAAAAGGACCAGAAGAAAAGAAGAAGAGGTCCTGAAAAAAACAGCACTCTGTTTTGGCATCTTTTCACTCTCCCGCCGTCCTCCTCCTCTGCCTCTGAGCTTAAACAAGAAAACCAGAGAGGAGGAGGAGGGTGTCCTCAAGCCATCCCTTTGCTTCCATGCCTACTCTTCTGCTCTGTGGGAGGGATCCTTGATCAGACTAGCTGGAGCAGCAAGTCCTGGACTGCATCCAGGCACTTGCAGGACTTCCTCAGGACTCCATCAGAGTCCAGCTGGGCGGCCAAGAGAAACAGCTTTCTGTCTTCGGTCACGGAGCCCAGAGACAAGGCTTCGTGGAGCTCCGACACACTCACAGCGTTCGGCTTATCCTGTGAAGAGGAGGGAAAAAAGGTTGAGGTTTTATTACATTACTTATTACAATCTCACTATTGCTTTATACCTTCTAATTGTGGCAAATGAACCCAGTTTCTCACCTTTAATTAAGAACTGTGTAACATCTAACTGTGTAAGCATCATCTCTGGTATGAAGTTTGTTAACGGAGCACTCCAGTAAAATACGGTTAAACTTAAATTATACCCAATTTACCCAAAGGTCTGTGCAGTTACATTAGAAATCCACCCAGGTTTCAATCAAAGTATATATCAACAAATATACCGTCGAGTTCGCCTCCACAAAATGAATTGCTGATTTGAATAAAACACCTTCCCATTAACTTCCAGAAAGCTTCACAGTGTCATTACAAATTACTACATGTCACACTGTTTAAATGCTGGTTGTCTCTGTTGTGATCAAAACTCACGTGTGCAACGAGTGAATTTAAAACCACCTTCCTACACAAACCATTCAACCCCGGTGCGACTCTATAGATGTCCGCCTCGTTTCTTGGCACCACGTCTTTCCCAGCACACGAGTTCTGTGGGAAACGATCTGTGCTGTTTAAACTAAGCGAGAGCCGAGGCAGAGAACAAAGGCTTGGTGGGCGAACGCCAGTATCACTGTCAGAAAGAGCTCCTTCTTTATGTAGCCCATGTCACGGTCAGAGATGGGCAGTAATGCGTTACAAGTAACAAGTAACTGTAATCCGATTACTTTTTTCAAGTAACGAGTAAAGTAAGGGATTACTATTGCAAAAACGGTAATTAGATTACCGTTACTTTCCCGTAGGAACGCTGCGTTACTGCGTTACTAAAACTGTGATTTTTTGCGAGAATGTCTCATGACAGTGACGTAAGCGAGTGCGACGTTCGTGACAACAGCTGTGTGCAGATCAACAATGGATCATATATCAAGTGCAGGAGAGAGTATGAGCGTGCAGCGTTTAAAGCGTGGAAGTACTGACCTTACTTTGAGTTTGCATAAAAAGTGACAAAAACATTAGTGTCCGTTGTGCGTGGGAAGAAAACTTCTTTTTACAGCGAAAAAAACCCTAAACTTCCAAGCAAGCACCGAGTAGCTACGACGTAATGGGAAACTCACAGAGAAACTCGCGGATTCTTCCACTGACCGCTGCACACCTGCACCAGGGTAAACCTCCGCCTACCCCACTCCTGCTTTACAGGTGAAAATAGAGCAACAGGACCGCTAGTCTTTGACTTTATTTATTTTCTGCTGTGTTTTACTTGCATCTATTTGAAAGACTGAGTGTAAAAACAAAAAATATATATTTTATGTGCTGGAATGTGCAGAAAATAGGTTTAAATATTAAACTAATTTCTTCCAGTCAGAGAATGTTGCAGATAATTAAATTTTTGCTTGATGCATAAAGTTAAAAGATTAAAACTAATAAAACAAGTTTTAAAAAGAGACTTTTCCATTTGATTACATTTTGTATGATGGATTATGTAGAAAAAGTAGAATTGGGCTGAAAGATCTATCGCTTTATCACCTATTCAGGTTGTAAATCGTGTTTTTAAAAAGTAACTAAGTAATTAATTACTTTTGAAAATAAGTAATCAGTAAAGTAACAGCATTACTTTTTGGGGGAAGTAATCAGTAATTAGTTACTGATTACTTTTTCAAGTAACTTGACCAACACTGGTCACGGTACAGCCAAAGGTTTAGGCAAGTTAGCAAACACCTCAACAGAAGCATTAAACCACCACAGTTGCCCTAAAATGAACGATATTGGTAATTACCAAAATAACTTTTAATGTTTCGGTAATGGTAAGTTCACCAGTATGCACAAGCTCTTTAATGAAAATACCTTTAATGCTAAAAATATGCATCTACCAAAAACCTGAAAAAAACTGTAATTTTGTGATTAAGACCATAAATTACATTTATTAACTTATATTCCTGAACAGAAAAGGTTTTGATTGAATAATTTTTGACTTCTGAGAAAAGTCTGCATGATAAATAACAATGTCATTTTTAGCTTAAACAACTTTTTGACAGATTTGGTTATTATTTTTAGGACTCTATCTTCAGATTATAAATATGGACACTCCAAGTGTCTGATAAGTAACATATGATATTACCTTATTTGTGAATATGAAAACTAATGAAGCCATAACATCAAACACGGGTAATCATCCGTGCATAAGTGGTTTAACTCTAAAAATAGGGAATGATTCTGACATTTATTTGAACAGTACAGACCGTTAAATATACTTTGCTATATTCTCACGTGAAACACGCTCCTCCCGAAAATGACACGGTTATATGTCATCCAAACATCTAACAGCCTTTTATCATTCAACTAAACTTTTTAACTGGAGCTTACACATCGTGCAACTAAACGTTTGATCTGCAAATCACCCAAACTGCTGGGAATTGTTGCATTTGTTGTACTTTCTGATGTAAAACTTCAAAGCTTTGCAGTTCAACCTGATGAAAAATCTGAATTCCTGTACACGTTCGTATCAACAGGTTAATTAATAGGTCTATTCTCCATTCTGTTTGATGATCCAAATTTCCTTATTAACTTCACAGATGAAAGCAGTAAAAGTCTGCTCATTTTACACCTGTAGAGCCTCTTGATCTTTTAAACATGACGTGACCTGATGTAACCGGACTGCGGCTGTTCTGCGAGGTTTCAGGTAAGTTTTTCTTCTTAGTACTCAAAAAAACCTGACAGCACTGCGAGGATCGAGCTGCAGTGATCCAACATTAAATGTGACTAATATTCCTTTGTTCCCTGCGGTGTCATGCATAATTCCACACACTGTGAAAGGAAATATGAACTGAGGAGGAAATGTATTTCAGGACTCTGATGGATCTTCCTCTTCTGGTTATGAACTTAACTGCATGCATATTTCAACCTCTGCACGGCTGCTTTCAGCTAACTGTTATTTTTGAAGGAAAAAAATTATTCACGCTTCATTACGTCCATACGTACACGGGGATTTTGTTTAAAAAAGAAAAATCCCATCCACGCGTGCAGTGAAAAAATTACGGAGCCCCGCAAGGGACATGGGAGAAAAAAAATTAAGACGGACTTTTGCGAGATCTTGCAAAAAAAAAACTCAGCAAAGGTTTTAGCCGCATTCTTCGAATGCCGGCTTGAAGCCGACCGGGAGGTCGAGGTACGATGTGCCGGGAAAGCGGTGTTCCTCCTGGCTGTAGTAGGTCTCGACGCTAACGGGAGGTCGAAGCCCGAAGAATGCGGCTAAAAGTTTTGCGAGATCCCGAGTTTGTTTTGCGAGATCCCGCAAAAGTTTTGCGAGATCTCGCAAAAGTCCGTCTTAATTTTTTTTTCTCCCATGTCCCCTGCGGGGCTCCGTAAAAAATATCTCCGTCCACATGTAAATGCAAAAATCAAAGTCAAACGCTGTGAAGAACTTGCCACATCCTAACCATGTGGAAATGTTGGCCAATCAGAAATCTAGAAGCCTGGGAGGGAAAGCGTAAACAGAGTTTTGTGCCCTCACCAAACCTTACGTTTTTCTGGAAAGGCATCTAATTTTGTGTTACTTTTCTAATGCCTTCATCATTTCAAATGTTCATAACTAAAGACAGTATTTTGGATTTTGCCTCACTGGCTCTCTTGGCCAAAGTTTATTCGATAAAGAAAGAAACTGAAAATTTTAAATTAGTCTGAGTGATTCATAATCACAAGTCACAGCGCTCTGAAATGTGACTGGTGTAGACTCACAACTTAGGAATGGACAAAATGCACACAGCATACATTAATTAAATTTTAAAAAGATTAAATTTATTCAAAACCGATGACGACCTTGGCGCCAGGATTTGGTTGTACCTGCGTTTGTAACAGCAACAGTATTTTGTCTCTATCCGGCATTGTAGAAATTCATCTGACATAAACAATAACGTGGCGCACAGCGTGACGTCAAAAACGGCGCACACCTTTGACGTTGCATGACTGAGTCTTTTCCTCTTCCACATGTAAACGCAAAAACAGAGTTTTAGAAAATCTCCAGCCTGGCAGGAGTTTTTAAAAATATCAGTTTTCAGTGACCCAAACCGCCGTTTACATGTGGACGAAAGGTGTAAAGGCATGGAACAGGCTGAGTTTTCTAAAATACTCGTGTCTGTGTGCACGTAGACTTACACACACGTACACGGGTATTTTTGAAAACGGAGATTTTCCGTTTTTGTTTTAAAAAATAATCCCGTCCACACGTAAACACAGAAATGAAGGAAAACGCTGCTAGGAACATGCCAAAGCAACAGGTGGCGCTATATTCCTAACCGTGCAGAAATGTTGGCCAATCAGAAGTCTAGAAGCCTCGGTGGGAAAAAGTAAACAAAGCTGGAGCATAGAAGCAGAACCGAGTGGTATGTGTGGAGGGACAGTAACTGTGTGTGTATATGTAAGCATTTAAACACTGCAGAGTACAATTAGCAGTAATAGTATTGTAGAAATTCATTTCACCGAAACAATAACGTGGCGCACAGTGTGACGTCAAAAAATGCGCACACCTTTGACGCTGCGTTTTCTCCGTTTTCCTCGTCCACACGTAAATGCAAAAACGGAGTTTTCAAAAATCTCCACCCTGGCCGGAGTTTTTAAAAATCTCTGTTTTCAGTGACCAAAAACGCCGTTTACGTGTGGACGAAAGGTGCAAACACATAGAAAAATCTGCGTTTTCAAAAATACCCGGGTACGTGTGGACGTAGCCTTAGCCTTCTGGGGTATTTTTACATTTATCTCTATACATTTCCATATAATCCATAAATGACTTACATTTTGTATACTTATGTGAAAAATGTGTCTACATATAAAAAAGAAAAGAAATAAAAGACATCATATTCTGTATATAAAAAGTTTGTCAAATAACTTGAACACCATCATGGTTATAAATGTCTGCTACACAGATTTTTAATTGATTGGTGTTTTTTTTGTTCTTCCGGGTTGCTATTGAATTCCATTAATTTCCATATAATCCATAAAAAAATTAGATAATCTCTGGCTCTCTTCCACAGCATCCTGTTTTCCTTCTCTCACCCCAACCGGTGGCAGCAGATGGCCCCGCCCCTCCCTGAGCCTGGTTCTGCCGGAGGTTTCTTCCTGTTAAAAGGGAGTTTTTCCTTCCCACTGTCACCAAAGTGCTGCTCATAGGGGGTCGAATGATTGTTGGATTCTTCTCTTTATGCATTACTCTAGGGTCTACCTTACAATATAAAGCGCTTTGAGGTGAATGTTGTTGTGTAATTAAAACTGAATTAAATACTGGTCTTTGCTTTAGTTTTTAAGAACATAATATAGTTTGAAACTTGAGGTTTAATGTCTGAAACTGCAGAAAATTAGTTTCCATAATTTTCATGTCCCCTAAAACTTTATAAGTTACTATCTTTTATTCAGCACAGCATTAATGGAAATCAACGGTTGCTTGAAATGATAAAAACATAAAAAGACGTCTGTTTTATGGTTTACCTGCTTGTTTCCCAGGACGACCACAGGCAGCTGGGGCTCCACCCTCAGGAGGCGGTGCAGTTCAGCTTTAGCCAAAGGGAGGCGGCTTCTGTCAGACGAGTCCACCACGTACACCAGAACGTGAGTCCGTCTCAGGTAATCTGACCAGTAGCGCCGCAGATCCTCACCACCACCAACTGCAGCACAGAAAACACACCGCAGACATTTTTGATTGCGTCGGCGATGTCATTTTCCACCTGAAGTGCGCGAGTCATCTACCAGACGGTTGGACTTCTCTATGTGATCTTCAAGCTTGGCTAGTCTTTAGACATTACTGGACAACACATAATAAAAACTGGTTGTTGTTGAGCAACACCCGGCCTGCAGGCTTCAGTATCTGTGGAGGATTCAGCTCCTGAAGCGATACACAATTCTCCTCAGCAGGAGTTTTCAAAATTAACAAACAAGCACGAGACATTGGTTTACTGTCGCTCCCTAGAGGGGATCTGTTTGCCCAAAATAAAAAGGTTTTATTTTTAAGTGTGTACCAGTACACATAACACTGCGTTTAGAGAAAAGGAGGCTGTTTGTCCATTGATTCATACAAAAAAACAACAACAACAAAAATTGTCAGCCAAAGAAACACAGTATCCCAACACATCCCCGACTGACCGCCATGCTCAAGGCCAGGAAGGCTTTCGGTTAAATAAAAGGACAGATCGATCCGCAGAATTAGATACGCTGTTGGCATCCCCACAAATTGGCCACAGATTAATTTCTCATCTGCACCGGACTGAATGCGATCTGATTTTCACCGAGGGATGAAACAGGCTGCGACGGCACTCAGGCATTATTTATATCCACAGTTCGCTCCTGGGCAAATTAGTCTGATTCCTTTTTTCCATCTTGTTGCCTCCAGACATGATATGTTAAAGAGGCTCAGAGTAAAATATGACAGTGCAGCAGCGATTTCTCTTCATTTAATGGGTCAGGGTTTTTTTTTTTTTTTCATGGAATTTATTCAGTTTTTCTTGTTTTCCTGCAGCTCAGAGGCTCAGATTATTCGTAGTTTTGGGGGAAATACATTAGTATTGATGTGGTTTTGGTTGAACTTTATATTTTGTTCCCTTCTTGAAACTTTTTTTATTTGTTTTCCTTTCCTTGTGTTCTTTTCCAGAGACACTATAAATAATTGAGGACACATCTCATTTATAATGTGTGCAGGCTTCTTGGATTAGTTTGGCTGCATGAAACAGCAGCAGCTCAGTCATCATGATTTAAACATTGAGGAATGTGAGGATTCATTTTGCTTAGGCTGTTTAATCCATTCACATTTTTAATTTTTAAAATGGAAGTCAGTGGTTGGTTATCGAGCAACATCAAAGTGTAACATTTTTAATGGCGTGACTTGGAGTTTTGGGCCATTTTAACACTTGTAGTTCAGTTACGTTGACCAGATTCAGTTGATGAGTCTATAAACTTTAGCTTTTCCTCACACTTTGATTTCCTTCCACACAGAGTGAACTGCAAGCCAAGCCCAAAGGCTTTCAGCTCTAACTTCTATCTTACAACTGGTAGTTTGGTCGGTTTGAGGTTGGATCACATTCTCGCCATAAACAAACCAGATCGAGTCCTCCAAACTGGGCTATACTGAACCAGAGTTTGACTTGGACGGCCTAAAGGGTGCAGGTGTGAAAATACTCTGACTAGGCCACCACTGACTTCCATTAACTTCTGTACAATCTGGGGGCGACCGTGGCTCAAGAGTTGGGTGTTCGTCTTGTAATCGAAAGGTTGCCGGTTCGAGCCCCGGGTTGGACAGTCTCGGCCGTTGTGGCCTTGGGCGCGATATGGCAGCCTCACTTCTGTCAGTCTGCCCCAGGGCAGCTGTGGCTACAACTGTAGCTGCCTCCACCAGTGTGTGAATTAATAGTGGAATTGTAAAGCACTTTGCAGTGTTGCCAACTCCTCAGTAAGGAAAATCGCTATTGGCTGTCCTAAAAGTCGCTAGAAGTCGCTAAATGACGTCATCACCTAATTTGCATAATTGGTCATGCTAATGTAATTGTAACCTACGTTGTTGGAGAGAAAAATAACATCGTGGAAGAGACATAAAGTGAGTAAAAAACGTCCTAAATGCATTTAGAATTTATTTAGAACTACAAATTAAATTTCTTTTAGCAATTATTGTTTTTTAATGTCACAATTCCAACCCTGCTCCTTTATCCGGGCTTGGACCGGCAAAAGTGACCCGAAATTGGCACTCTGGTGGAGTTACTTTGTGTGTGTGTGTGTTTATAAGTAGTTTTAAACCTTGTGATCCACAAAACAGCATAAGAGTAAAAGAAGAACTGACTGCGTTACAGTCAGTGCAGGAGCAGCGGCTTCGCTCATGCGCGGTTCATTTGCAGTTTGGACGCACAGGTGTGAACATCTTCTGCAGCTGGGGGAGGACTATCCTCCGCCCGTGAGCGCTTTAGCATGGGCGAGGTGCCTCCAATAACACCAGAAACAGTCGCCAGATTTGTCGCTAGTCGCTTTTTAGAAAAAAAAAAGTCGCTAAGGGGGTCTGAAAACTCGCTAAATATAGTGACAAAGTCGCTAAGTTGGCAACACTGGTGTTTTGAGGTTCTCGAAAAGTGCTATATAAATGCAATCCATTATTATTATTATTATTTTAATCAATAAACGTAAATTGATACTGAAATATAGAAATTAACAAAAATCAAACGTTGCCTAGAAATGTAGCTCCAAATGTCCAGTGCTTTGGAAAACATTTAGCTGTGCTCTAAAACGTTTAGACCTCACTGGACTCCATCCATGTGATTTAATCCCACAGCTAATTACCAGTGTTGGTCATTACTAAGTACAGTAACAGTTAATACACCAGTATGTGAAAACTCTCTAATCTGAATATTTTTTTTATCCTGAAATATAATTATTGAATTTTCAAATTTGCTGTTTTACAAAACAGCAGAAAAAATAAAGGACATCATAATTTTGTGGTCAAGATGTAAATTACAGTTTTTACTTGCATTCCTGAACAGAAAACTTTGTTTTAGTGGTTGAATGTTATGCTTGAATAATTTGCTGGCTCTAACTTGAATATAAAATCCTGAATCCAGTTAGTTTTTTCACTCATAAATAACAATTTAGGGGTTACTTTTTTTTTCTTCTTTTTTACATATTTCTGGGGGGGAGGGAGTGTTTCCTGTTTTTATGACTAAAAAAATCTATTAAGAACGTTAATAAATTTTACATATGAACGCATATTCACATGCATTTCACATGGTCCTATGCTTAAATGCATCCTGTGCACTTTTAGACTTTGGTTGTTTTTTAAACCGTTATAAGCAGCCATTCACTTCCATTAATTTACATATCATCAGTAAATCAATGAGAAAACTTATCAGTTGTTTCGTTATCGTTTCCATAAGATCTATAAATCAACCAAAATACTCAGTTATGTTGTGTAATCCATCGACCTGAGCATGAAGTTTTCCTTTTATTTGGTTTTTCTTGCTTTCTGGGATCACAGAGGAAACAACTCAGTATTGATTTGTTTTTCTTTCCATTGTTTTCAGTGGAACTGAGTAATTAGAGTAATTGAGAACACATCTCATTTTTAAATCTACTGATGTACAAGATTCTTGTATTTGTTGCAGCGTGATCTAAACCTGGAGCAATGAGACCAATTGTAATATAAAAATGCCTTCATAAGGTAAAGTATAAAGTAAGAAGAAAAAACAACCATCTACAGCGTTTCAGTACCAACACTGCTTGTACCAAACACAGTCACAGGTCACATTTGCTAGAAAATCAGTTTCCAGCTTCAGTGGTTTGGAAAGTCTGCAGCAGAAGTGACCTCCGGCTGCAGGAACCAGCGGTGCTCGACGGCCAAACGAATCACTGCTCACAGCGGCGAGTAAGACTTTAGGTCCTAACTGCCTCTGAATCCAAGAGAGTAGCAAGAATTCATTAGTGCTGGACCTAATGGGAAATGTTGCTAGGAAACTGGGGAGTGCTGTACTATAAGCTTATGTGATGTGGCAGCAATAAATACCTGTTTACCCGATGCAGTATGGAGGCCGGACCCGGCGCTCGGCGGCGTGAGCAGCTTGTGTTTTATTGTCACGGCGATCGCAACGGGATGCTGGTCCTGCTGCTCTACAGGCCACCTTATTAAACACTCTCCCACGTGTGCGCGCAGTCAACACCGAGTCACACGGGTGTGAATGATGTGGGCGTGTGTCTGTACCCACCTAACTGCTTCAGCTACAGGCCTGACGAGGAATTTACACCTGATTTTACAGCCAGAGTTCGACTGTTCCACCCAGATTTGTCGTGTTGATATCTTGTCACATGATATCTCAGTTCAAATCTTGGTGTTTAAGTACAGAACCTTTTAACTTGTTATTCTCCAAAAGGTCTTTAAAGTTTGCCTAACTCTGTAGAGTTAAAGTTATATCTGTTATACATGTATCACAGACCGCTGTATCTGTATCGCGGTCTCGGGTTTTTGTGGTGTTTGTTTTGATTTTATTCTTCTTTCAGTCTCCCCAGAGTTTCCATGCCTTTGCCTTCCTCTGTCTTCTTCTTGCCTTCATCATCCCTGTTTGTTTTGGATAATCTCATTTCCTGTGCTTTTACTTCCTTTCTTCGTCTGCTCTCTTTTCCGCCTGCCTCCTCTTCTCCGTTTCTTCGTTCCTTTGCTTCTTTGCCTTTGTTACCTCTGTTCGGACACTATTTTTTAAGTAATTACATTTCAGCACATGGCAACACAATTTGTTTATCAAAGCTTGTAAAGTAGACATGCCATGCTGAAGGAAAAAGCTGAGGATTTAGGGCCTCACCACTGACAGTTTCACTTCCCTTTCACACAAAACTAAATCTCATCATCAGCTCAAAGCCTAAAACTACTTCTCCATCTGATCTGGTGTTAGTTCTTTTATTTATAATTCCCCCGAGGACTCCATAAAGAGATCCGTGCATCGTACTGCTTCTCACCTGTCAGCCTGCCTGTGAGTCAACGTCACCGAGACAAAGACACTTTAGACATTTAATGCACAGACCCGCTGAAGTATTGTGACTGTGTGGGTGGCGGTGTGAGCTCTTCTTACTTTCGCGGATGAGAAAAAGATTAGTGGCGCCCACCGATAGCAGTGTTCAGATTAGTGAGCGTGACACATTCCTCTAAATACATCGGCCAATCACGGCTGACCACGCATGTTGGCTGAATGCAAAGCAAAGTCATTCATGTTATTATTAGTGGAGCACTAAAGTGATGGATTTATTGATCCCGCCAGCAAACGTAATGCAATCTCACTTTACCACCATAGTGTGAAATTAAACAGAAATACACTTTCCAGGCTTCTTTGTCACAGTCAACTTTCGTGATACCTTAACACTGAACTTTCCAGCCGCTAAACAAATAATAATAAGAGCCATTGCCAGAGATTGCCTTGTGATTGCCTTTGTGTTGGCAGTGATGGATGATCTGAGCTTTCAGGGAAGAAAAACAACTGAATTTGTAGATCAAATCTCCCTTTAAGTTCAACTCAAACATAAAGCCAATGGAGTTACTTACCAGCACTTAAAGCAGATCAATTATGGACATTACCAGCTTCACGTTTTCATACTTTCTGGACCAAACAAAACTGTATGAACATATTTTTCTGTTTTAAATTTCTTTTACACCACTTGTTATTTTTTGAGAACATCTTGTTGCAAGCTTGGAAATATTCTAATGTTAACAAGCTAAAAGCCTTTGGTTGTTTGTACTTCATCAAGCCAACTATGAGCAGGGAATCCAACATTACCCAGCATGCTAGCAACCAAAGCAATGACAATGAGGAATTTGGTGCAGCACCCTCTTTGCCAGGGTGTCGGTGACCAGTAAGGATGGGTACCGGTATCTGGTGTTTTTTTTACCTGACCTCACACCGAGCACATCTACTGCGGGTGTGGTGCCTGTTATCGACCCGGAGTTAGCAACGTCCCCCAAATACCCGAAGAGGAGAGTCCTGGCCCCTAGCCCTGCCAGTGTAGCAGAAATGATGAGGATGATGATGCAGCAGCAGCCGTTCTTCTCTGCGTGAGTAGCTTAATGTTGTTCGTGTGTAATTTACGTTGAGTAGGCTAACCACGTTATTACATTAATGCATGTAAGGTGAACTAGCAAACACTGTTGTAGCTACATGCGGCTGTCTTCTTGTTTGATGGCAGATGCTCCCTTCACCCTGGCCAAAAAGGCTAAAATGACCAAAGAAAAAGTGGAAAACAGTTAAACATGAGAGGTTTTTGGACAAAGTTTGTGTTTTTTCCATTGTTTAAGCTGCTTCCAGCCAAGAGTGATCCCATATATGCCCCATAGCTGCAGAAAAGGCTAACATTGTTATCTTTTTACAAAAAAACAGCTGAACATGAGAGGTTTTTGGACCAATTTTGTGTTCTCCATTCTTTAAGTATCGGATAAAACCTAAACAATACCCATCCCTAGTGACCGGTCTCTGGGCCTGTGTGAATGGAGCTTTATGGGTCGATTTCACAGGAACGGACAGCAAACGAACAGCAACTGCACAGTGAATATAATTTAAATCGACTGGTGGTTACCACATGGTTGTCAACTGGTCTCTAGGCCTGTGTGACTGTAATCTAAGATGCTAATCTGTATGTTTAATTAGTGTTAGCATCATCTTGTGCTAACTGATGCTAACAGTGGTAAAGGTTAATAAAGGGTCTACCTTAACAAATGTCAACAAGCTAACGAGCTAAACACTTTCAAGTGGCAGAGATGTGCTAACATTAGCACACACTTATCTCCATAACTTGATAATGTTTAAAAAAAATCTGCAAATTTCATTCACCAAGTCTGAGCTCTCACAACTTCATGCTAACATTTTATGAATCTGGTTTTCCACAGTGTGTCTCCGGCATGTCTGCAGAGCTGTTTGATTCAAGGCAGTTTTATGAAACAAATGGCCAACTGAAATGAACAGTTGGGCTCTTTCCATTTCTCATTTCATGCTGTTTGATAAAACATCAATGCCCGCTAGACTCCACACAGAGCAGTGTTTGATTAGGACGGATAAAAGGAGCCTTACTCTCCAGGAAGTCGAGCTGACAGGCGGGGGCGTTGAGACTCATAAAGTTGAAGCCGCGGGTGGGCCGGCACCGGCCTCTCTTAGCCGCTGAATCCCCGGGGGTCAAACCCTGTAGCATGCTGCTCTTCCCGGCCCCGTCCAGACCGAGTACCAGGACCTGGCGCTTCCCACGCTCCTCTTCCTCCTGCAGGCAGACCGCAGAGCTGTTAATGTTTGCAAACGCTTGGAAATGTTGAGTTGAGGCAAAGATTAAACACATCACTTATTCAACACAGAGTGAGGGTGAAGCCTTTGGTTTCTGGAGATTTGTGTTGCACTTTGAGCTTAACAAGCAAATCATCAAAATACAGGAAATATATGCACAGTGATGGGGCAGGTTGGAGGGCTTCGGACATCAAGGAGAACATTACGACCAAATATCACCTCCAGGAGTGAACATCGGTTGTTCTAGTGGAAAAACTCTGCAAAGTCAACACTCAGAACATGGTTGAAGGGTGTTTCTCTGGTCTCTCCTATAAGCCAGGTCAAGTCTGCTCAGGTCCCAGTGACGTTAATTTTGTCGTCAGACAGTGAGTGAGTGCTGTGAGGATGTCCATCTGTCCGCCTGTATTTACTACAGGCGATGCATGTGTCCCAGGCAACAGACTTCAATCAGACTAATGCCGGGCTCACGCTGTGCGATTTTTGGCCCGTTTTGAGCCGATTTTTGAGTCGTGCGACCGTTTTGGCGATCGGCCCGATTTTGGCCTTCATCGTGCGTCATGCATCGTGTAGTATATGTGGGGTAACGAGAAGCGATTAACACCTCACGACCAGCTCCCGATCATCAATCGCTTGGTCGTAATGGTGTCACCGCAGCTGCTCACACTGCGCACGCGCAAACACAAATGTCAGCGAAAAAGACGGCGCAGCACGGCAGTGCAGCGTGTGATCTGGACACAAGCGATGGAGGCACTTGTAGAACTTTGGAAAGCTCATCCGAGCCTTTTCGATGTGGCCTCACCAAATTATCACGACCACAACAACCGTGAAAATAGTTGGATTTACATCGCTGCTCAATCACAGCTGCCTGATCATGTTTTTCATTAGCAATTTAGCAAAGTTGATGGTGGCGTGTGTGTCTGTGTGAGTGAAAGACAGAGAGGGAGAGCGAGCGACAGAATTTCTGTTATAACCTTCATTTTATGGACGCACAGTGTGAGCACTCAGATCGCATCAGAGCATCGTGACCTACGAACTTCTAACCCCTGCGAGTCAATCGTGCAGTTTGAGCAGGAGCTGAATTGCGCGACTGACAAAATCGCACAGTGTGAGCCCAGCATTAAAGAAGTTTAACAATAATTCCAGCTGTCCGAGCCTACGACAGAGTGTAATCGAGGCCTTACTTTTTATATTTTCATGTACCGGCCGTTACAAATGCAGATACATACAAACAGCTGAACGGATAAACTGGTCCAGCTCTACCTTCAAACACCACGACGAGCTGCTTTGGATGTTTCTGTCGAGCTTTAACTTCTAATATCTGTTTACCGTTTGGGTCAATTGGTTTGCATCTTATTTCACACGCACTAGAATTTAAGTTTAAACTAACAACGCCGGCTTTTTGCCTCCTAGAAACAGGTGGAAATAATTCAGCTCTATTCGCTACATTGCTGCCAGTTTCAGTAGAGCAGAAAAGGCTCTCTGCTCGGAGAGTCTTTGAGTTCAGAATTGATTAACAGATACTGAGAAAAGTCAAGAGTCCAAAGATAGCTGGTGAGCATGTTTTTCTGGGCCACCTGGAATATGACACATCCCAGACACGTGTTTGTCTTATTGTCACATTTGTTAAATTCACCATTCTGGACGTTTCAAGAGCCTCACCTTGGCTGCAGGAACCTAATAAAGGACAAAGCCAAACTGCAAAAGCAGATAACCGAGTAATGAAATGATGTTCGCACAGCTCTGGTTGGATCAAACCTGACTCTTCTGCCTTTCAGCTAGAAGCAGGTATTTTAACTTGATGTTTGTGTTTTTCACACCGGGTCGCCTCTTCAAATCAAACTGAATGCATTAGACTTTTGGGAATTTGGCACTGAAGACTCCTCATAATGTGCAGGAATATGAATCAGCTTCTGCAAACCTCAAGGGGCACCGCTCGCGATATTATACTTTAATGAAAGAGCAGGCATCCTTTTATTACTTTTATTTCAGGGCAGATTTGTCTCAGCGAGCCTTCTGCGTACGCAGGAATAAAGAAGCGCGAGTCTCAGAAAAGGCTTCAAACGTCGACGCGCTCTGAAAGCGCCTCAGAGGCTCGGGG